>NC_089647.1:2682500-3307500 GCF_037042795.1 Molothrus aeneus
ATCTAACAAACCCAGTGCAGATTGCTTAATAAAAAAAAGAAAAAAAAAACCCAAAAAAATAAAAACTTGGCAAAATCAGCATGGCTTGGTTATTTAATCCTAGACAAAACATTTGAGACTGTATAAAATAATAGAAAATGCTGTCTGTTATTCTAGAGCTCACAAGAATCTTTTGCTGCCTTCTTAAGGAAAATGAAAGGGCAGGTGGCATGTATAGGTCTGAAATTTATATAAAACTTAATTATTTAAAAGTAGGTGATAACTTGGATTTTAATTTAAAAAACCCTAAAAAAACAGAAACAAAAATTTAAAAAACCCATCCAAACAAGCAAACAAACAAACAAACAACACTCCCAACCAACTCAACAATCAGCACCCATACTATAAAAGATCTGACACTTTTTTCTGCCTTCTCTGGGTCACAGAGGTCAGGCTTTTGCGCTTAACTGGAGATGTTTGCAAGGTTCTCCATCCTTAAGCAGGGGTGGAGGTTCTGTTCTCCTTCCACTTCCCGTAATTTATCTCAGGGTTCTTGCTTCTGTAAATGCTGCAGTTTTTGTTATCTCCTGGGCAATGGTAATAATTTGCTCAGCTGCCATCTTAAAGCAAAGTATTATTTAAAACAAAGTCCCATTAAAGGGAGCACATCCATAAACCCAGCAGAGTACACTGGGTTTGCAAATCTTAGGTTTCAGCCTAAGCCTTCCCCTCCACACATCTGACATGTTCCTGAGTTTCTTTCACAGATCCACGGCAAGGCATCTCCTTTTTTTCATTTTATGTAAAGGTCTAATTTTATGTCACTTTTGATGAGTGTCCTCTTTTCTCAAGAAATGCACTTTGATTCTAGTGGGCTTTGGATTTTTAGTTTTGCATCTTGGCCTTGCCAGTAGTGTAAGTTCATTTTAGGAACTGAATGGGGACTATTTTCTGCTAATTGTCTCCAGCTTTTTCAATAATTTGGGGGCTTTTTTGGTTTTATTTTATTATGGTTCTTTTTTTCTATGCATTTTCTACAGCTGCCTTTTGAGCTAGAACCTTGCATTCATTTAAGAAAATCCTGCAACTCTTTGTAATAAATTTCCCCCACCATACTATACAAATTATTTGTTACTTCTTTACTTTAATCCTGCTGCTACTTCTCAATTCCTAAGCTGTTGCATCCAAAGGAAATGATTGAGTACTCACTGGCTAATTTCTCTCATTAAAATCTCTAGAGAGATGACTCATTTCAATGCTGGTAAACCTTTTCCAGAAACTTTAGTTTGGTAACACAAATTACAGAGACTTTGCTCATTTCTGGAATAAAAAAAGTAACACACACATTCTTCCAGGCTTTGGTGACAGCTCAAAGAAATGAGAGAATTTCTTTAAGCAAATGTTAAAGCCAACATTTAAGTCATGAACTGTCTGTCTCATGAAAAATAACCCTGATGAATAAAGGGGTTTTAAAGATTGAAAATTTAGTTCAGATAAACCAAATCTGATATTGCAGTGGGAAAAGATTTTTTTCATGTTCAGGAGGACAAGAAATCTTTGTAATACATTCTACTGACATATACAGCACATCTCCAGCTCAGAATAAGAAATGTTTGCATTTCCAACCCTCTTTGGTGGGTTAGAAAGGTTAAGGAGCTCCATCCTTTACTGCAGAGCTGCAGTTGGCTGCAGGACTGGGGAGAAAAACCTAAAACATCATAAAATATCCCATTTAATGGATAAGGGCTGCTTGACCCAAGGTTGACAGAATGTCCTGCTATGGGTCAGTTGGGCTAGGAGAATACTAATGAGCCATAATTATTTATTGCATGTGTTGTCTAATAATTATAAAGAATAATATTTAGATAATGTTAGCTTAGCCTTCTGCAGAAACTGCAATTCTTCATTGCCCAAGTGGCTGAGGAGATGAATAAAAAAGCCACCTCGTGCTTTCTGGCAAAGTAATTAACTCATTACAATCAAGAAGAAAACACTGGAAGAATTGAGAGCTTCTCAGCACGCACAGGGTGTGCCGGGGTGATGGGTCAGGAGGATGGGGACGTTTCACAGAAGCTGAGCTCATCCAGCAGCACAGGTGTGACTGCTGAGAACATTTTCTGCACCCAGCTGGCTGCAGCTGGGGGGAAGGATGCTTTGGGGGGCTCTACTTTGGCTTTTCTGGTGTATTTTTGCTGTATTGTGGTTGGATGCTGAGAAATGTTGGTACAAGCTGGGCACATGAGGAACTTGTCTGTGGAGGAAGTTCTGAAGCACCTGTGTACTCTGAAAAGTTCTAAGCCTATATAGCTGATAGCTAATTCTTATATAGCAAACAGCTAATTATATAGCTATTACATAGCTAATAGCTAATTATAGCTAATTATTACATATGGTGCTGTCCTCAGTTCCCAAGCTCTCCCCAAAGTCCTGAAGGAAGCAGTTTTGAAACAAACAGGAACTTTCTGTCTCCATGCAGGCAGCAGAATTGCGAAGAAGTCTTTGGAACATGGTTGTCCCCTTTTGGAATCTGATTTTCCTCTTCGCTGGAAGCATTTATTTGGGAATTAGTAACCATATGTACCACATGCAATCAAATACCCACCTTGCTATTATGAGCAATAATTATGAATGAAATATGTACATTATTAGTATGAAATGATTCCATGCTTTGATGCTGGATGTGAAGCTGAGGGTTCTAAGATAATTCCACTTTATGGTCTTTTCCCCATCTTATTCTATCCCCTGATGGGGATAGACCCTGGATATGGACAGAAGTCATGGTGCCAGTTCCATGGGATAGAAGAGGAGAAAACTTTGACTAGCAGGGAGGAGGTGAGGTGATTTGAGAAAAAAATAGCAAATAATCAGAAAATACAGAAGTAGCTCAATCATTTGCAGAATCTCAGGTATTCTTTACTGAGGCAAAAAAAAAAAGTTCCCTGTGGAAATGAAACTGTTAAGGAGTTCTCACATGTTGTGAACACAGACTCTTCAGAGTGTTTGCATTCTGCTGTTTAAAATTGCAGTTGGCCATGAGTATTTCTCTCTGTCTTTTAGCTGGCAAAAATAGACGACCTATTTTGCTGTCAGTGTGCAAGCCTGGCTCTGCAAAGACAGGGGAATTCTTCCAATCCAGCTCAGCCAGATTACAGAATTTTGCCCATGTGCTCTCCAAGTGCATTCCCCAGATTGGATGTTGATCCCTGGTATTACAAGTACTGTCATATTTATTTTAAAATGTGTCTGCCTATTTTTTGTCCAACCCTGCCTTGCACTTTCTTCTGGAAAAAAAAAAAAGTCAGTGAGTTGAAATACACGAGAATAAATAATTTCATTTCTTGGTTGGGTTTTTTTTTTTCCTCACAAAAGAAATTTCTGAACATTCTTTGTGACCTGCAAGAAGAAAAACAAACGGATCAAACTTATCATTAGGCACCTTATTGGAGGTCTGCCAGTGTCTCCATAATACAGTCTGGTTTTACAGGATTCATGTATTTCTACTGTAAGTGCTCCATCCTAGAGCTAAAATTTGGCAAGCTCTTTCATGGTAGCAATACTCTCTCCTGCACATAAATGTTGCTTTTCTCTGAAAACTGGCAGTAACGCTGGTGAAGCTTTTCTTTTATGGCTTCTATAGATTTTTGTTTACAGATAGGTAAATTCAGTCTAAGTGCTTGGACTGTCACCTTTTTATTGCATGTTTAACAGATGATTCAGACTTTATGGGGAAAACTTGCAGCTCAAATGCATTTGCATTTTGCTTTTCTACCCTTTTCCATCTCCACACTTTTTTTCATTATGGGATTGGTGTGCAGTTGTTTCATAATTACAAGTTTAGCTTTGTTGCTGCTCAAAGCTGAGTTTTTTATGCTGCCTAGTTAATCAATTTGTCTGGATTTTCACATAATTATTATGTAAGTATTGATTGGAAAGGGCTATAGCTTAGCTTTACATGACTTATTTAAAGTAACTTTTCACACTTCGTTATCATTTGTTTTTATTGCATCCTGCCTTTTACTCTTCCACATCCTGCATTTCCTCATCTGCTTGCATTTTCAGGGCGACACCGTGCATTAGGAGACCTTTGAGTTATGCTATAAAACCTCTCCCAAAGAATATTTAAACCAAGGAAATCTACTTGGTGGCTCATGGGAGAGTTTTTCTTCCTTGGTCACCATCTCCAAGAGTGGCTCATTGTCAGATTTAGGATGAACTCAAGCATTGCTTCCATCAAGCAGCAATGCTTCCATCTATAATATTTTTTACATGAACACTAAATAGTTAATACTAAAACAGATGCATATATATATAAATATATATATATACACATACATATTTACATATACATATATATGTATGTATATATACTGTTATTTGGAAGCCTAACTGATTACTGGAAAAAGCTGTCCCTGTTATGATTTAAGTGGAAAAGTTCTGTCACTGCAGGTCTGTGTGAAGGGAGGTGCATCCACATCACAAAAAAGAACCTGCATAAATAAATCCCAGAAATTGAGGGGGAAATGTTCTCATGCCTCCCAACAATTCCATGGAGGCACAGGCGAGGCATCACTTGGGGACCATTGTTCTGCCTCCTCCCTGAATAAATGGGGGATTGTCCAGCCACCTTTCTTTGTGAGTAGTGAACCTGTCATTAATTCTTCTTGTTTGTTTTTAAGCAAAATACTTTAAATCTCTAAGATTAGAAGTTTCATGTCATTCAATTAATTAAACGATGCCACTCAAGAGCCATAAACATTAAAAAGCTTCTTGGAAGCAGGCTGTGGCCCAGTCCATTGGATAAATTGATTGATCACTTCTGTGGCTATTCCTAATAATCTGTAGCATTTTTTCATTAGGCAGAAAGTTGTTTTCCTATTTAGTATGCAAACGTGGGATCCGGAGCATTCTGCCCATGTGTTATGATTTCTTTTTTCCATTATACAATCACAGAATGTGTCACCTCCCTGTTTACAAAAGAAAAATGTAAGAGATAAAATTTGTGTTTAGTAAGGATTTTGATCTCCAATATATTAAAGAAATTACAGCCCAGGCTTGGCAGAAAATCATAAATCATAGTTATGTGTTTCTCCAGAAGGATTTTATGGATGCTAGGGCAAAGATATTACCATGTGCACTCTGGTTATGTAGAAATGCCACTAGAGGCTATTTTCTTTCTTCAAAGGTGCCCTTTAAGCTCACAGAAAATTACTCTTAATAGAGTAAACATGCAATTTGCACAAAACTAACACAACGTGCGTCACAGAGAAAAAAGCCTAGTGAGAAATTTGTAATGAATTTAATCTTTCTTTCCTGCTGAGAATTTTCCCAGGTTTGTGGGGGTTTTTTAGTGAGGTTTTTTAAAAATGTATTCTTTGTTTCAAATTTTTCCAAGTATTTCTGCTATTCATTTTTTCACTTGGGAGGTTTTCTTTCTGGAAAGTTTGATACTAAAATTTGTATTATATGGATTGTGTTGATAATTATACTTTTCTTCCTATATGTGATGAGTTCACTGATGCTGAGATATTTACAAATTTGGAAAGTGATTGCTATGAGTCAAAAATTCCCTTCTTTGGAAATATTTTTTTTCCACTAACTGAAAACAGAGGTTTATTGGGTTTTGGGTTGATTGCCATTTTTGTTTTTCCCCACTCCCCACCCCCCATATTTGTTCCTTCTTTACCCTTTTTCTTTCACCTTTTTCTCATACCTTAAAAAAAAAAAAAGATCTGAAATCATGAAAGAAAGATGCAGCTTCAGAACTAGTAGTCCTGAGAACTTAGTACGCTTTTAAGGATGTATCTCTGTTGTATGATAGAACTCAATGAAAAAACGTTGTGTGTTATAAAAAAGCTGTTAATTTTCAGTGCTCATATCCTCCCCTGTGCTCTCCTGAATCAGGAACCTGTCTGAGATGACTTCTCACAGCTTTGTCTCTGCTCTGCTTTGGTTTCCACACATATCCAACCCCTTCAGTGCAGCACAGAGTTAAACCAGATGCTTGGGGGGTGCCAATACTGTGCAGGAGAGACCTTGGCACAGGTCCTGGCTTGCAACCAGTCCAGCACCTCCTCTTCTGTTGCAGGTAAGCTGCATCACTGCTGAAGCAAGCTGGTGATTCTGTGTTGTTTGATGAGCCTGGAGCTCAGGTGCTGCAGGCAGCAGTTCCCAGCTGTCCTACTGGCACTGGTGACCCTGAGGACACCAGGACAATGAAGAAGGAGGCTGTTCAGATGTTTGCCACACTGGTTTGAGAAACACTGGGGATCCGTTTCTCTGCTATCGGAGGTTTTTGATGTTGATTCTCAGACATAGTTCCACATCTGTTGCCAGAGGCTCCTCTCCTCCCATCCTGTTGCTTGCTGCGTGTGCACACAGCACATGCATTCTGAGCTAGTCTCTGTACTATGAGGATGCATAGCTTTGGTTTGGAGTGAAATATTTCTTTGACCTCAGTATTATTTCCCATTTTCCACAGAACCATGCTGGGTGGCTCTGGAGACCTAAGACGAGTCACTTGGGAAGGAAGTTGTCCATATTCTGAAAAAACGATCTGCTGAAGGGGAAGCTTGGGAAGCGCTGCTCTGCAGCGATTCCCCCTGAGAGCAGCAGAATAGCAGCTCTGTTTCTCTGCTCTGTGCTCTGACAGGTACTCTGGGGCCCCTGACGGGCTGCAAGGGCTGAAGGAAAGGTGCAAGTATGAAGAAAAACCACTCATTTCACACGGCAACTTCTAGAGTAGAGCTACACACTCCTACAGAAAGCAGCTCTCGGGTGGAGCCCCCTGCTCCAGTTTGCTTTAGGGATGGCAGAGCCAGCCTGCTCTTGGGGCCCGGACTTGTGGCCCCTCGTGGTGCGGGCCGTCACCGCGGGCAGCCAAGGGACGAACGATGGAATTGGCGTTTGCTCTGGACGGCTGCAGCTGAAACTCCCGAGCTTTTACCGCTGCTTTGCCGCTGCATTCCTCCCGGGAGAGCCCGGTAACTGGACACGACCGGCTCGTAGCTGCCTGCAACACCCACCCGAGGCTCCCGAGTTACGTGACTCGTGCCACCCAGCCCTACTGCCGATCCCTGCTCCGTGTGACGGGGCACCTCCCGGGGCTGGGCCGGGCTCGGGGGCACCTCCCGGGCGTGAGGGCAGGCTCGGGGTTATCTCCCGGGACTTGTGGCGGACTCCGGGGCATCTCCGCGGGCTTCGGGCGGGCTCGGGGTTATCTCCCGGGGCTGGGGGCAGGCTCGGGGTTATCTCCCGGGGCTAGCGGGGCATCTCCTCGGGCTGTGGGCAGGCTCCGCCGTGGGCAGGCGGGGCGGGGCGCTGGGCGGGGCGCGGAGCGGGGCGGCGGCTGCGCGGCGGCGGCGGCGGCGGTGGCGGCGGGGCCGGGCGGGGGCGGCCCCTCCCGGGCGCAGCGCGGAGGCGGGCGCGGGGCATGGTCCCGGCGCCGGGGCCGGTGGCGGCGGCGCGGAGCGGGCGCGGAGCGGTGGCATGCGGCGCGGAGACATGCGGCTGTGCCTGCGCTCTGCCCCGCCGACATGGACCGCCGCCGCCGCCTGCCGCCACCGCCGCCGCCGCTGCTGCTGCTCCTCCCGCTGCTGCTGCTGCTCCGCGCCGCGCTCGGCGCTGCCGGCCGTCTGAGCGCCCGCCCCGGCAACGAAGGTGAGCCGCGCCACGGCCGGGTGACACGTTTATTCCTCGTTCTTTTTTTTTCCGCTATTCCCCCATTTCTCTATTTATTTTTCCTCATTTTTTTAATTTTGGGGTTTTTTTGTTGTTTTTTTCCCCCCCGCCCCGGTTATTCCTCCCCCGCCCCGCTGTTCCCCGTTAAGGTGATCCCGCGCGGCAGCGGCTTCTCGCCGTGGGAGCGCGGTGCTCGCCCTGGCACAGTGCGGCCGTGCGGGGGATGGATGGATGCATGGATGGATGGATGCATGGATGCATGCGCGGGCAGCCGCCCTACGCTCCCCCGAGCGAAGTTGGCGAGGGCAGCGCAGCCTGTGCCACCCCGGCCCTCCGGCAGCGATAGGCAACCGGAGCCGCAGCCCCGGGCGAGGCGGTACCGGCGGGCGGGGAAGGGGCAGCGGCCCGGGACCCGCAGCCCCGGCAGGTGCCCGGGGCGAGCCGCCTCTGCCCCAGCCCCCGATCGCTCTCAGCCCGGTGATAACTCCGAGCCCTTTCTCGTCTGCAGCGGTGGTGGTTGCGCTAGTGGTCCTGCCTTTCAAAACTTTTAATTAATCCGCAAAAGAAGCTTGTTGCCCTGTAAAACCTCCTCCTGGCTCCCTCGCGGGTTTGTGTCAGATCGCGTTGTTTGTATCGAGTGTGTATCAACGCGTTAAAGTTGTGTTTGTGTGTGTATGTGACTGTTTGTAATTTCCCGGAAAAAAAAAAAAGAGTGAGTGGTTTATTTTCTTTTGGTGTGTTAATTCCTAAGATGACATTTGCTGAAAACCCATGCTAGGTTCAGGGAAAAAAATAAATAGTGACAACCAGACACTGTGAAGCTGATTGAAATACTTGAAAAAAAGCCCCTAAAAGACTCCTGTCCTTTCCCTATTAAGGAAAAAAAAAAAAAAAAAGAAATGGAGCTTTTGCTTGCTTGCAGTGAAGGCACTTGGCATGACCAGGTTGTCCAGTGCAATTATCTTTTGGGGTAAAATCTAGAGGGCAAAGGTTGTGAAGAACTTTTAGTACCTAACAACCATGTAAAACTCACACCTGCTTGAGTTGGATGTTGTGTAGAGAAGCTCTGAAACCTGTCAGAGCAATTATTTATTTCTCCCTTACAAATAATGCTGATGTACTTACTGATATTCTGGGTGCTTATGCGATAAGGCAGTGAGATAACAACTTTCCATGATTTCTGGAAGGAAAAAGAAGTATAGTAAAAAATAACTAAGGAAAGATGCAAACTTCACAAGTCCTTGGTAATCTTTAATCAGTTGGTTTCATTGCTAAGAGATTATTACAGTACCATTATACAAGAGGAGCAGTATGTCATCTGTTTGTATGTTTTATGCAAATTTGTTTTGTATGCAGTGCTTTATAGATTTTTTAAATTTTTTTTTAATGAGTGTGCTTTCAACAGTCATTTTTAAACCTCCCAGATAGAAGCTATTTTGTAAATATTGTCATCTCTTAAAAATCATTTTCAGGAATGAAAGCAAGAGTGTGGGTAGGGTTTACTGTTGTCTTATAACCATTCCTCTTAGGGAAGGGTTGTGGTTCTGTCAGTCAGTGGAGCAGCTCTGCCTCCATGGCAGTGGAGACACATTCTGCAAACTGAGAGTGACTATGCCAGAAAGATATTGGAGCGTTCCAGTTTGCAAAAAACCCCCACTTTTTGTGTCTTTGTTTCGAGCCACTGGCGCTGAGAATTGAGAGAAGAGGGAAAATATGGGTATCATACGGAATGCATGTTAAGTACACTTGTCCAAGTCAGCTTTCAGCAAATGCTGCCTCCCTTCTCTCTTCTCAGCTTCAAGAGCTCATACAAGATGAGCAATATTTGCAAAATTGGTAGTGAAAACAACAGTAAAAATGCAGTTACAGGACAGTAACCTGCTTTTGAGTGGCTTTTTTTTTTTTTTAAGCATGTGTTTTGCTATGCTTTTAAAAAACAGGAATATTGTCAGTTTTCTTTTAAAAAAGAGATCAACTTTTAAGGGCTTTTTAGTTTTTTTTTAAACCCCCATTTAGGAAAGCTCGGTAATACTTTTATTTATTTACATTGTATGGATTGATCGTATGAGTTTAGAAATCTTAATTCTTATAATTTGCTGACCCACTAATCTGACGAACAAGTGTTAGCGTGCAGCTTTAAATCATGTCAGAAGATGTTTTTCTCTATTAAATAATCTTTTTCTAACCACTTCATTTACATTTCTGGTGTTGTTCTCATAAATTTCCTCCCAAAATTAGAGATAGATGTTTCTAAATTTCTCTGGAGTATTTAGAAAAGTTTCCTTTTTCCACCACTGAGAATAAAAAAAGATATATTTTGGACAGCATTTGTTAATGTAGGCACGTAGATAAAAATATCTACCTTTTTCATTACATTTTATATTAAAGCTACTGTTGAAATTCTCCCCATAAATTGTTTTAACAGTGGATGGAACTAATTTTTGGTGTGTTTGTGTAGCTTAGTCTAACTTCTAGGGGATGTAAATGTTGCAGTGGGCACGTAACAAGAGTGTGGGCAGAGAAATAGCTCCTGAATTTATTTGACTTGAAATAATATATTTTTTTTTAAATCCAACTTCACTTAACATTTGTAATTAATATTAAAACTGGTGACTGTTGGTGGTAATACTACAGTGGCAGTGGATGGGATGAAGGGAGAAAAGGATGAAAGTGGGGCTGAAGACAAACTGCTGTCTTACTGCACTTTGTGGTGCTCAATGCTTTCCTTTTTTGTCTTTTTCTTGGAGAGCTTGAGATTTTCTTAATTTGCTTCATCCCAGATAAATTTTATTTAGGATTTTTTCTGGATAAAAATAAAACTTTCCCCTGAGTTTGCTTTCAAACTCTGCCATGCTCGTGAGAAATTTTCCCTACACAAGGAGGTTCTCTGAAGCTCAGATTTATCTGTGTTTGCTGGTAAAAGGTGTGTGCTCTTTTCTGTGGGGCAGGACAATGTCAGGAAGATTTAACATCCAACTTTTCCAGTTTAGAGTTTGCAGGCTTAGCCCTGTAGGTGCACAGAAACCACAGGTTCTCCTGTTCCACTCTGCTGGGTATTCTCTGCTTGCTGAGGATTGCGTTTCTTTTTTCTTAGAAGGATGCAATTCTCTTTCTGAATAATTCCTGTGGTATCAAGAAATCGAGTGAGTCCTGTCGTTCTTTAATTTAATAATTTCTCCTCGGTCTCTTCTGTAACTATATTGCCTGCCTGAGGGTACCAGCCACCTTAATTTCACTGTTTTATAACCCACAACAGTTAACACTTGACCTAGGTCATTAACAGGATTATCAGCAAATTTGTTTAAGCTTTTACTGACAACCTGAATTGCTTCAATAATATTTTGACTGTGCAGACAGGAAACTTCTTGTAACCTCTCAATCTAGCATAAAATTAATTTCTTGTGAGCACAGCTACCAAAAGATCAATATGGGAAATCTGCTTACAGTACTTGGCTTCAAACAGTGCCTGTTTTGGGTTTACAGTAAGAAGGTTCCAATCAGCCTCTCTTTTCAGTCTGGATTTGAAGCTGCAGTTTCATCTTTTGAGCATTGATTGCCATCTCAGAACTTTGCAGAACCACACAATTAAATGCACCATCTTTATCTGAGCTGGTCTCTGTTAACACTTAAAATTGCTAAAGACAATTTAGCAATTTTAAAGACAATACTGTGCCTTTGTAGTAGTGACAGCTCTTGGTGTGGTTTTGAAAAATGTGCTGCTTGCACATGGAACAAAATCTTTGCCCAAGTCTTGCATGTGATTTTGGGAAAGGCTGACAATACTGGGCACTTTTCAATAGAATCAGAAGGGGGAAATGCTTTTTCTAAATCTTACTTTGCTCTATGTCATGTATCATTAGGTCAGGGTAAGTCTTCATTTCTTGTGGCACTATTCCTGCTGCTGCCCCTGGCTTGCAATTGACTGTTTATCTGCAGAAGAAGTTAAAAGCTGGTTTAGAAGTCTGAATGTGGTGCCTTTTAAAATTTAGTTTCAACAAGCTCAGAGTCATGGGGGGCTAGAGGACTGTTTTTCATACAGCTGTGTTGTATTCAAGGCTTCTGTGCTTAATCCTAAACTGTATCATTAGACAAGTAATAAACATGTTTTAAAATTCACACCATGGTGTGATGGTTTTAAAGCTAGGAGAAGTTGGGTAAATGCATAATTTTCTGGCAACATTTTTGATAGTAGACTGTAACATGTGGAATAACTAATTTTCTTAATTGTTTGTCACTGGGCTTTTTTCTTGACTTACTGCTGTTTCAGCATAGTGTATTAAAATGAAAAAAATTCTCTCTATTGGCTATAGCAAACTTAAAGCAGGTGTTTGAAACACAGAGATGTGCAAATTAGACACAGCAATTAATTCTTATTGCAGTTAATTTGGACATACTTGCTGCCCAGCAAAGCACTCAGGGCAGAGAAATGGGTCAGAACTCTTCTGTACCCTCAGCTTCAGCAAAAAGGCACCACCAGATGGGCAGGCATGAAACAGATAATAGGCACACCAAGTTTAACAGTTGTTTACACAAAAGCTTTGCAAATCAAGAGTGTGTTCTAACTGAACTTAAATTTTTCATTCCCAGCTGGGAGGATGTACAAATTAGTTTTAATTTTTATTTTAAATTATTCTCTGCTGGAGTTAGGTAAATTGCTATTAGTATACTTACTTTTTGATTCTGTTGGAGAACTTAGGAGTTTTCCTCCAGGAAAATGTCTATAATTGCTCTTGTTCTTGTAATCCCCACTTGATGAAAGTTTAGAAATACAGATGCAGGTGTTCATTTTCTCGTTTTCAGAGCTCTGGATTTTATCACCAGTGAGGGTCACTACAGAGCTGTTACCAAATACCACGGTCCTGTTTGTGGAGTTTTATACAGAGCCTGAGTTAGTGCCATAAGATACCTGTAACTCGGTTAGCTTTGTAGCTGCTCTTTGATTTTTCTGGGAAAGAAAATAAAAATAAATAAGTAACTGCTGCAATAATCATGCCTTTACTTATGGTGAAGTTCAAAGCTCTGTTCAGTGGAGCTGGTATTGAAATCCAGAAGGCAATTTTGATACCCTAAGGTGCTAAACTGGATGTTTCCAGAGTTGTTAGATAAATCTCCAGAGGTGGGGCAGAGGGTTTTCCCTAACCCCCTGCCTTTCCAGCATCCAAAGAGTGCTTTTTCTGGAATGGAACATTTCCTTTCTTTGGCATTGTTAAATTTGTTGAAGCATTGCTGAAAATATATTTTCAGCGAGGAGGAAAAGACTTGTCATAAGAAATGATAGAGTGAAATAGAAGACTTTTTAGTTTACAAAAGCATCTGACTACTGTAAAATGATTGTTTTTCCTAAAAATTCACCACAGTGGGGTAGCTCTTATTTCTGTAAACACTTTAGAGCAGTAGCTTTTTTTAAAAAAAACCCCCATATTTAAACTTGTTCTAAACAAGAACTAAAACTTTTAAACAAAAAATAGGTTAATTCAGAAGATTAGATATGAGCTCCCAGGAGTTTAATTTTGGAAACAGAGTATGGTAGCAATTTGTGGGCTCAGGATTGTATCCCCAGCAGAAATCTTGTGTCTTTTAGTTTCTTAGGCGCTTGCTAAATCCAAGTGCAAGTTCTCATTTTGCAGCGTGAAACAGATGCAAGATTAAAATTCAGTCCCTTAAACTGAAAGTTCCTTTCAAATTTCTGCAGTGAATGAATGAAAGAAATAAAGATGTACAAATAAAGATAATCCTGCCTGAAAGAAACCTTGGGATGGTGACAGAAAAGTTCCAGTCTGCGAGAGTGAGGGGGAACCAGCACGTAAAGCCTTAAATTTGTAGAGATGTTATTAAATCAGACACATTGTAAGCAGAAACGTTTGACCACTCTCCTTTTTCTTTTTTTTTTTGTTCATTTAACTACCGTGTCCTGCTGTTTCAGGCAAAATATGGAGGAAAATCCCATTAATCTACTGGAAAAGTATTGATGAAAGAAGAATAGCAGAGCAAACGAACAGTGGTTGAAACTTGCTAGCAATTAAGAGAACAATAGGTTGAATGTTAAGGTTCAGTCAGAGCAGTTTAGTGTAATATGGTGGGGGAATGGGGCTTTTTTTTTATTTCCAGCTGGTTTCTCATAATGTTTTTATATCTATATTTGGATAGAAAGATTTGCATGGCATTTTTTTTTAAACAATAATTAAACCTGCTAAAGTATAGCTGTCTCACATAAGAGGACAGCAATTAAAATCTGAAACTTTTAAATTGGTGCCTAGGAATGGAGGGGTTTGTAGAAAATCTAGAGTGACAAGTTACTCTTTAAATAAATTACAATTAAATCACGAAAATATATTTTGGTCCATGATGGGTTTCCCCACAAACTTTGTGCAGTAACAAATAATAAGAAGTGACATGGGATTGCTTAATTTAGTTGCTGAGAAGTTAGAAGGCAGCTAGAGGGGGTTTTTTCTTGATTTTTTTTTTTTTAAGAGGCAAGGCTTTTTGAGAGATCCATTTTAGGAGGGGAGAAATTGATTAAAGGAAGAGAAAAAGTAGGCAGAGATGAAGAAAATCAGATCTGAATATTAAAAAAAATCCAAACTTTCCCTCATTACTGACTAAGTTAGGGACCCAGAATTCAGCCATGAAAGGGATCCAAAGAGTGAGCAAAGCACAAATTAAGAAATTCCTTGCCTCCCTGAAAGTCTGAGCTTTGTTTACATTAGTAAGCTTCGTGACTCTGATTTACCAGTGGTGAATTTCAACAGAGGCTGCAGTTAAGGAAGGGTAGAGGCATTTTCACCATTCTATTTAATCTTGCTCTGACAGTGCTTTCTTTAAAAAAGAAAAAAAAAAAAGAAAAGCAAGGCAAGTTATGTCTGCCCAGCCTTAATGTTCATGGAGAAAACTGACTTTTGAGGTGTTTAGGTTTTAGGTTCTGAGATGGTGAGGGCCTTACCCTAAAAAAACTTTTCTCCCATGATTTACCCCAGAGAACAAATGTCCTGGCAATGCCTGAGTGCTCAGCGTTCCTGGAGTACGTGGCTCCAGCTGTGGAGAATGTTCTGTGCTCACCCAAACTCTCCAAAGAAAATCCAGCTGTAGGGAAAACTCATCAGGTTCTTTATTCTCAGCTCACTTGCCCACCCTTCCTCTCATGCCTGTGCCATTTTTTCTGTCCCTTCCCTTCCAGAAATCAACATTCAGCCAGAAAGAGTAGAAGGCAAAGATCTTTTTTTGTTTGTTTTTCTGATTTTGAGGGCTATGTGCCCAGTCCTCTTTTTACTAGAGGGGGGGATGCTTTGACCCTGTAGATGCCCAGAAGAAAAGACAAAAGAGAAGAATGAAATGTTTAATGACATTGTTTTTCCTGAAAGATGGACTAGAGCTAGATATAGGGTGTTCAAGGAATTAAAACAGAAGTTTTCCATGCAAACCAAGGACAGAAACACTGGAGAAGTAGTGTGAGGAACATGCTTAGTTTATGGAATAAAATGGAAACTTGATCCCTTTGTGGTAAGGTGGTAGAAGCAGAAGAATAAGCAGAAGACAGGGGTCTGAAAGTGTCTTGTGGGTAGATGGGAATAGAGCAGTCATTTACCTTTGTTATAAATATTTGTGTTTCTCACATATGGAAATAGTGAAAAAAGATGTTAGTGGAGTTTTGGTTGCAAAGGCAGCAAATGAAGTCGGGGCAATTCCATTTTTCATATGGATAGCTCAGTACACATGTTCTGCATTAATTACCTCCATAAATTCTGTTAACCTGGCAAACAATGAAAATATCATGTTGGTGACATCACTGTATTGGAAAATAAAAATGGGTTCAGCATCTTGATTTTCTCAGCCTGACATTTGAGGAGATTTCTTATGCTATTGGCATTTTAATCCTGCAATTTGCACTGTGGTGCTAAGTCATTTGCTCTGTGGGTTTATTTTATCTGTGGGGCAGCCATCTAAGGGCCCAAGCATTCCATGCAAGCTGGGGATCTTTATTCATGGAGGTAGAGAATAAAAGCTTGACAAAGTTATCAGGGCACACTTGAGTATGTGGCTTTCCAAATGTAGTGCTTCAGGATTCTCAGAATTGTTTTACAATTCTTGACTTCTGTGCTTTAAACTTAGAAAAACAAAACTCAAACCGAGCCCAACCCAACTCTATTTATTTTTGTTTTTCTGTGCCCCATGCGAGGAGTTCCTTTAAAGCCAAATTTTTTTCTGAGTTGTGGCATGCTGCCAGTTGATTCACCAGGGGGATATCACAGCCTTTTTAACAAATGAATACCCATTTCCTGGACTTATGCTCTGGTCCCTGTCTCAAAAATTTCTGTCCTCCAAAGGAGTATTGATCACTTGCTGGGGATTTTGTTGATTTCTGGGCTTTGAATATGTTTGAACTGCAGTAAAATTTGTGGGAACCTTGGAACTTTTAGTTGGGGGTGTTGTGTGTGTCCAAGAGTCTTTTCTGTGACAGTTTCTGGTGTCTAGAATTCTAGAAACTGAGCGTGTCATAGTAGGTTTGGACTTCTCAGCTTACCTTAAGTGAACTTGGACACTGACTCAACATTTATTTTCCCCTTTAAGCTGCTAAAAGTCTTCCCAAGGGGGATCTTTGTCATGCTCCAAATCTACCAGACCTTCGGAGAGCTCAATTCTCTAAAATCAGTGAATACTGGAAATTACTTTTTGTTTCCAAGGGAATGTAGAAGTAAAAAGAGTTAGATGTGCAGTGTGGTTAAACCTTTCTGAGAAGTGCTTTAGGACTTACTGAAATGATTTGAGTAATGTTTGCTCTTGAGTTTTGGCTAGACATAACATGTGGTGCCATTTTATGTGCCTCAGGGTTTGGGCATCCAGTGGGACTGACAAATATGACACATCCTACAAGAGACCCACTTCTATTCTGGGCTGATAAAAGGCAGGGATTGGCAGGGTTTAGGTAACTCAATCTCATCCATAGTTTCTGGATTTTTTTTTCCTCTGAGAGGAGGAAAATAACTTGGGTTTTAAAGGGAATTTAAACTCCCTTTCAACACAGTAGCCCCCATTTTGCATTTGCATATTTAACATGGTGCCTCAGTGGTATCAGATTTAATGCCAGAGTGGTGGAATGGAATGAGATCTGTAGGATTTGTATCTGAATGTCAGTTCAGCTAAACTCTAATACAGGTATTCTGAAGCTTTCTGCCTCTTGCTTTTTGTAGGAGGCACTGGAACAGGACCAATAGGAACTGTTTAAAAAAAAATGCAAAGAAGCCAAGGCGACAGTAATTTGGAACCCATTAGGTTAATCCATTTTTAATTTTTATATCCTTGTCTTAAAGAAAAGAACTGGCACATATCAACTTACAGGAAATAGCCTAATAAAACTGAAACCTTATTAGGCCCCTTTGATAAACAGTGCATTCCAGCCCACCACCAGTCATATGTTTTTGCATACTTGGAAATTGAGCTTTTTGCCACTTTAACAATATCAAGAGAATGCTCATGTTTCAAAGTAATAAAAAAGAAATAAAAACCTGTTTTGCCTGTGTTCATCACTGAGAATGGGTGGATTATTGTCCCTTTTCCACAGGCAAGCTCCATACTTAGCAAAATGAGGAAGACCACTGGAGAGCTTCCACTTAGCATGGAGTGCAGGTGATGTTTTTTATTTATAGGCATTCTTGCATTGCTGATTGCTGCCCTGCATTCCCTCCTTCATGGCAGCCTTTTGAGAGAAACCTGCAGTGAGGGGTTGCTGCTTTGGCTGCTTCTTCTTCTTTTCAGCTGTAGGAAAAGCTGAGGTATCTAAATCTGGCCGCAGATGCTCTTGGGGAGTGTGTTTGATAAGAAAAGTAAAATCTGGAAGGAGGAAAATTAAATTCTTCCTATTCAAAAAATGCGGGAAGCTGCCATGAAATTAGAATTTGCCAAATCATCTGAATTGATGGTGGAAGCTTTTATGTTCTGCAGAAGCAATAATCTCTAGGGTAATTTGACGTAATTTGCTAGTTTTTTGTTTTTTCATCTGATATTTGTGACAAAATCTCTTAATTTTGGAAAGTTTTTACTGAACACTTATGTGAAAATAATCGATGCTTGGTCTTTCCAGTATTTTCTGAATATTCCTGTGTTCAGTATTGCAGCAACTGTTTTTTAATTCATTTTGGTTTTTGTTTACTTGTTCATCCCTTGCCCTCACCCTGGTGGAGTCCTTCAGTCAGCAGTTTGACCACAGATTGAACATGACAGTTGCCAAATTTGGAATGTTCTGCACAAAATCACATTTGTGTTGTGCAATGTCACAGCTCAGGCAGGGAGGGTTGGAAGTGCAGACCCCACAGGGCTGTGCCTCTCTCAGGACTGCAGCCTGGCTTTGGGCTCAGCAGAAATCTCAGCTTTAGGAAAGAGTTTTTCAGTAAATGGGCCAAACTGTTGGCATGTGGGTTGGGAAAGGGCTGCAGAGTTCTACTGGTGTTTTTATTTTATTTTCTTCTGAGCAGTGCTAACATCTTCACTAAAATATTTGAGGGGAAATGCAGGACCATAAAATCACAGGAGGCTTGACTTTTATTATTAAGCAAGCAGCAAATCAGGCTACTTAAAACCAGACTTCACTGCTGGACACCCTTTTTTATTTGTTGTCCCTTCCCAAAGGTTTCTTGGTCTGCCTTAGCTGTTTTCATGGCAACATTGGCATGATAGCTGATCCTAGCTGGAAATTAAAATTGCATCAAGGTGCAACTTTGCCCTGAGTTCTGCCTGCCTGTCTATAAGTGTTGGTTCTAGCCCCAGAATAATCACACAAGTGATCTGCTGCCACTGCTTGGGCAATGGAGAGTTGTGAAGGCTCAGATCTATGTTCATAGATGGATGAAAATACAGGTGCAAGCCCCCTTTGATGGGAAGGGTTCATCATTCCAAATATGTTCATCAGGCTTTGGGCTGACTCCATTCTGTCCCACCCCAAAACCAAGTTCTGGCTGACATTCTGCCGCAGAGTATTTTCTTTGCTGCTTGGGATTATATGGCACATTTCAATTAGACAGTCACCATTTTTTGGTTTTGGTTTTGTTTTTGTTGTTGCATAGCAAATTTAATTTTTCCCATTTGTTGGCTTTTTTTTAATAACCAGCCAGGGTAAAAACTCAAAGTTTGTTGCCAGACAAGAGAAGACAACATAGTGGTGTGAGGTTTTCTTATGCATTTTTTTAATATTAATGGAAAATGTTAATTAGCTGAAGAAAAAGTATTTAAATATCTCTTGACATTGGCTATTGCTCTGTATTTTCTATGCAAAGAAGAAAATTTGGGAATGCTTTCCACTGGTGAAGTTTGTAGGTGGTTCTCTAAATATTGCAAGTTGCAGGATAGTGTCCCCTAGCAGGCTTTCCTCATTTCTTCAGCAGTGAGGGGAATTTCCGAGTGATTCTACCTGGCATGAGATTTGTTTGTTTATTTTTATTCTTGTGGGAGGTATTTATACTGTATTCATCTCATTGTGGCAGTTATTACCCCATGTGTTTCTGGAAATGCTGCAGCTTTCAGACTGTATTCAGGAATCAGTTTAGTTTTAGGGTTCTTTTCTTTCCCTGACATCCCTCCTGATGAAACATGCTGTTAGTGAGCCCTGGACCATCACTCCCAAATCTGGAAGCAGTTTCTGGTAGCACGAGTGTCATATTCCACCCAAGCCTCCATTCATCTTCTGCTAATGCTGTGAGAGGGAGAGTGAGGGAGCTTTGTGTTTCACATCCACATCCCTACTCCAGTTCTGGAGAGAGGTTGGATTTACCCCCTGGAAATCCACATGGAGGGAGCTGATAATGCTTTCTCCTGTGGCTGTGCATGGGGACGACCAAGAGAATCAGGCAGCAAAGAGTCTCTAGAAAGAGAAAATATTCTTAAGTGGCATTTTAGGGGTGTGCTGTATTGGCAGAAATACTGCATTGTAGTGTGGAGAGCAGGACTGTTGTACAGGAGGACCAAATCACTGATTTTCAGAGTCAGAAGTCATGGCTGCTCGTCTTAATGCTAGTAAATTCTCCCTTAGAATTACCACTAGCTTTAAATCAAGGTAATTATATGATGGGAACCAATGCAGGATACCGAGCTAGTTAGACAGCACTTTATTTATTTACTTAAAGTTGCTTTATGAGAGCTCCTCTGTGTCTCCTCAGCACAACCAGGAATCTTTTCCAAGGCATTCTGTTGGAAAGAATTGTCACTAGCAAAGAAACTGTTCAGCTTTCTTTTAAGAGTTACCCCTGGTAACTGGCTGGTCAACTTCAGGGATTTTTGTAGGAACCAGTGGAGTGATGGTAACATAGTTTTGCAGGAGGAGTTGGTACAAGGAGAGCAAATGAGTTGTGTGAGAAACTCATAAACTTCTTTCATCTAGTAAATGTATGGCTGTAGGCATTTGTAGGCTATTTAAGTATTGGCTTTCATTTAACTTTAATAGTATATGGGAAGACAAATGAGGATCACACTGAAAAATGCCTGCCGGTGAGAATCTAGCTGAGTACATCTTCATGAAACACTTCATTAATTGGTTCACAAAATGGACCTGACCAAGTGTTGTTTGTTGTTACACTAAAGGATCTATCAGGATTAAAAGTTGTGATGAGTTAATGTAGGAATCAAGTGATTGCGTGAAGTTTTCCATTTTTACTCTTTACCTAACCATCCAAATCCATGAAGAAAAATAAATCAGATAATGAATTTCTAATCCATTCTTTATGTATTTCTTATGTCTTAGTGTAGGAAATGCTATTTTCTCCTCCAGTTTCCAGATTAATATATGGTGTTAGGACATACAATGACAAAATGAACCATTGCTTCTCCCAGTCATTTTTGTCTAGAGACCAGGATTGCATCTTCTGAGTTCTGCATTATTGTTTCCTCACTATCAAGGTGTACAACTCTCTGGAAGTCACGGGGAAAATGAGTGTCCTAGAAGCTTTTATCAGGAAGAAGAAGGTGGTTTTTTTAAGTTACTACTTGAAAGGAAATTTTTTGCATTTTAGATACTATTAAAGAACAGCGCAACACCCATCTGAACCAGAAGCTTCCTGTAGCCAGAGTGAAAACCTCCCTTGCAAGGACTTCTAAAATGTAGTGAAACAGGTTTGAGCATGGAAAAGTAGTGGTTCCAGTCTGAAGGAGGTGAGGAAAGTGGAATGAAGGAGAGAACTGAAAAATTATTCTTAACTTCATAGATTTGATCCTGATGATATCAGGTTGCCCCATGGCTGAGGTACCCACCTGTTGTGGGGGACACTGAACATTTAATTACCACCCATGTCCTGTAGTGATGCCTCTGAGGGCAAGCTGGACCTGCAGGCAGATCTAGAGAGGGGGAACTTTCACCAAGCTGTGGGTCCATTGCCTGGATGTGTTTTGCAGATGAAACTGAGTTTGGATTGAGTTAATCAATTTCAGAGTGGCCGCAATCATGTTTTCAAGGACCTTGTCCTGAAAGAATAAATAATGTATCATTAATATAATAATATAATAATATATATTATTTATTATATATAAAATATATCACTAAAGTTTGCCCCTGGGTGATTTGCCTCAGCCACTTCTTGCCAAGGGGTTTTCCTCAGGAGTCACTCTTCCTTCAGCACCGTGCGGTGCAGATGCATGGCAAACAGATCTGTCTCATCCCAGGAGATCCAGAATCTGTGGGAATTTCTGCTAACAAAAAATGAGAAGTGCACTTTTCCTTTTGAATTTTTATTGCTGTTTCCTTTTCATGGATGCAAACCTTGCTGCAGAGTTGCCTGCCTAGGGCCCTGTGCACTCAATAAAGGACTGACTGATTTTTCTTTGTCTATGTGATTGAGGACTTGATTCAGAGCTAAGAAATATGTAGCACTGGATTATGTTCTTTCTGTAAGATTAGTAAAGATATTGTGTTTATTGATGTAGATAAAACAGTGCTATTGTTTTCTTTTAAAGGGGAGTATAACTGCAGGGGGAAACATTTTTCTCACATAGATGGCAGAGCAGCTCAGTCCTGGCAGTAGAGCAGTGCACATATATCCATACAAAGCACAAATATGTGTGCACAAAAATGTAGAAAATATGTTTATTTATGGTTCTTTATAGCACAGCCTTATTTTTAATACTGTACACCTGCGTCTCCTTCTGCACATTCTAATTAACAGTAAAAATAACGCCTTCAGAGCTCTTTTTTTTTAAAGTGGTGTCCAAAATTAAATAGCAGTTAAAAGGAGAATGATGAAATAATACAAATAGCTTAACTCAGCTGATTCATAGACATTGTTCTTCATTTTTTGTTTGCTGTTCTTCTGTTTACTTGGAACACCTATGCTCAGGCCGTCTGGTTCTGGCAGCAGTGACAACCCTTCAGGTTAACAAATAGAAGAAGAAGCTGCTACAGTGGCTACCTCTAATAAATCTGTCATTGTCAGGTGTTAAAATGCCCTAGCATATGCTGAGAATTATTTCATTTCTCATTATCATTATTTCTGTACTGAAGGGGAAAAAAATATAAAGGGGGTGTTGGGGGTGGTGAACACACCCAACAAAAGTAAGCTCAGATTGCAGATAATAAATATTACAGTGTTGCTATGAAGTATTAATACTTCATTAGTTGATATTTATATACAGGCTATTTTCTTTTATACAGTATTTTGTATAAATTTACCTGTTCTGCTTACTGTTGATAAAGAAGTGGTTACTTAGGGAAGTGTATGATCAAGCATCTAGAGGCTGTATGGCCAAGATGAGGAAAAAGAATTTACTTTTGTGCTTGAAGGAAACAAATAAATGCTAAAAAAAGAATATCCTTTAATTTTGATGTACGTATTTATTTTAAATACCTTTTGTGTTTAAAATAAGGTATAAATCCACTGAGATTTGATTGACTGGAAAATTCCTGTGAAACTGTTTACAAATAAAATCTTCCTTTTCACACTGAAAATTATTGCATGACTCAAAAAAAAAAAAAAAACCCAAAAAAACCAAACCAGCAAGATTAGCAATCAAATGATGGCCCTCTTTAAAAGCAGGTTTGTCTGAACTTGTAACATTGCAAATAATTACTCTTGTATCTAATGTGTTACACATGACATTTAGAAAACACTACTGCAAGACAATTTGAGAACAAATTAGATCAGAAGCAAGAAAGAACTGCAGGAAGGACTTTAATCAGCTTTCATTATTTATTCCTATATTCTGAGAAGATTATAGATGCCAAATGGATGCCTTTAATCAAATAATGATTTAAATATTCAGATCTCACCATTTCAGTTAGATGCAGTGACCCACATTTCAAGAATCCAAGGGGAAAACGCTGTGGTTTGTGCAGCTGATAGAAGAGTTCTGTTCCCACCCCCTGCTGCAATTAATTTAGCCATGATCCCTTGTTTGTTTTTTGTCACTTTTCTGGTTTTCAGAAGTTGCCCTGTCTGCTGTTCATAGTGTTTTAAGCTAAAGGAGATGATCCTTTTCATTTGTCTGTCTTTTTTCTTCTGTACAGCTTCACTGCCTGGCCACCTGAACAAATCATCTGCTCACAGGGTCCTCAAATAAACACAGCTCTGGGTGTGGGTAACTGAGGTTAACTGGGCAGAGGCAAAGGAAACTCACTCCTCTTCCTTGTGTCTTCTTTTGTAGTTAATCTGCTGGATTCAAAAACAATTCAAGGGGAGCTGGGCTGGATCTCCTACCCGTCGCATGGGGTGAGTTCACTGGAGTGTGAAATGGGAAAGTGCTGCTGCAGACCAATGTGCCATTTAACCATTGTTTCCTCTTCAGAGGACACTGTGCAATAAGGCTGGGGCTTTGGAGATGCAGAAATAATCTGCTCTAAGCTTGCAAAATAAGGTTTACACAGGTGTGGGGCCTTCTATTTAGAACACCCATCCCACTGCAGGTAAACCCCAGGAAGGGCCCATTCCTTGGGGAGAAACATGAAAGCAAGAGGTGCACTGAACAACAGCAGCAAAAAGTTCTCATTAGGTACTGCTCCTTCTCTGTCATAAAGTGATTTCTAAAAGAGATCATGGCTCTGCTTCATGGCGTTACTTGCTAATTTGCTCAGATGGAAGTGGTGGGAGGTGAAAGCTGTGTGGACATAAGTGGCTGATGTAAGTACTTATTTGTAACTTTTGTGCCGAATTGTTGCTAAACTGTTCAAGTCATGAGTTAAAGTATTACTACAGAAATGTCTACATAATGTTCTGCAGGTCGTTGTTGGTTGTTTTGTTTACCTTGTATCCACATCTAACGAAACTAGGTATTCTTTTGGAAGATTTAGAAGTGCAGTCTTAAAGCACCTGCGCTTTCCAATTTGCTAACTCCATCATTTCTACATAGTTTTTCCCAGCAAGACTCTTTAAAAAAAATTCTTGAATAACATCATATTGATGACTAAATGGTGCATATCTGTCTAGTGATGCTGATATGTGTTCACTCCCCACCTCCATGTCTCTGTGAAATGTATGTTTGTGTGTAGGAACATCCCACCTCTCTCTTTCTGCATTACATCATGCAGATATGTAGGATGACTCTTGCATTCCTGCATTCTGTTTCCCCCAAACACAAAAAACCAGTAGCAGTTGAACCCCAATGTCCAGAACCCCCATACCCTTGCTCTCAGAGAAGGAGGCTGAGCCATCAAGTTTTTGCTGAAAGAAAGCACCTGTGAGGCTTTCTTTCGCTGTTCTTTGTTCTTTCTTTCTTTTCTTCTTCTTTTTTAAATTTTTTTTAGCTTTGGGCAAGCTGTTGATTGGCCTTTATCACTTTTACAGAATCAGTGTTAACAGTGCCTTTGCATCTCTACCTCATGGGATTCCTTTGCTAATGTTTAAGTTGTGCCTTCTTGATATTAGGCATTAAGCAGGTGTTTAGCAGTATTTAAGGATGAAGGTTTGGTTCATTTTTCGAGTTCTCTCCATGTCTCTGGATAAAATTGCTCCATTCTCATGGGAAAGAAGTGGGAAGAGGGTTCAGGTTTCCTCCTAGTGGCTTTTTCTGCTGACTTTTCCCAACAAGAAACATCTCTAAACAGGATGTCCAAGAGGGAACTCTCCAGCAATTTCTAGTTCATCAGTGTGGTTTTCTTTTTTTCACTTGCATTTTTTTTTGAAGCCTTTCTCTCCCAGCTCCCACTGCTCCTCTGCTTTGCTCTCCTGCTCTGCTCAGCAGCTGTGTCTCTCCTGCCTTGGATGCCTGAAACAGTTGGTAGGGAATGATGCAGGGTATCATGGGGGCTATAAGGAAAACAGATGTGCTACATTCTCCCACCAAAAAGGGCCCCTGGATCTGTCAAGGTCAATTTTATTGGCTTTTGCAAGTTTTTGTCAGGTAAATCCAGCCCAAGTTGTTGTTTGCGTGTGTTTGTACATGCTGTTCCTATTTACTGCCATATCCTCGGATATGGGAGCCAAAGTAAATCATAGAATTTCACTGATGTTCTTGCAAGTTAATGAAATTCCTCGTTAAAAATCGCGTGGCAGTAAATTAATGTAGATCATATGCTGTGACTGTTTTTGGAAGAGAACAGAACCTCTAGACTGTAGTCTTCAAAATACCTTGAAATTTTAAGATTACATATTGAATTATAAATGCAAAGTGTAGAAATAACAATGTTTATCCTATCCCAAATGGCATTTTGCTGTGACATGGTGACAACTTGAGCATCGTGTGAGAGAGGCGCCTTCTTCTTACAGCCCCTTATTTATAGTCAATTAATTAAACCTGGTAAATATGGCTGTGTCTGTCTCTTGAGCTAAAATATGAACTTAAGCTTCAGTGGAAAAACATTATAATAAAGATGTCACATCATATTGAAAGATTGCTAATAGCAGAGCAGTGATTTAGAAGGTAAAGCTGATAGAGCTGCACTGGAGGCTGTGACTCACAAATGAGAATATTGGTGTCGTGCCAGTTCCTCTCAAGCGTGCAGCAGTGTTCACATAAATGTCAGGACACCAAAGCTGGTGACTTACAGAGTTTTTAAAAATAATTTAACTGAAGTGTTTAACAAACCTCTTACTAGGTTAATAATTTTATCCTGTTGATACATGATATTGATTGATTTCTGGCAAAATGACCCGAATTGATTGGTTCTTCTGTATTTCTATAAGTTCTCTTGACTTAGGCATATGTAATAATAGCTTTCCAGAAATTCCTGAATATTCATGTTAAGGTTTGTAGCTCATTGGTATTCAGGGGTTCGTGTGTCCCACATGAGCATGCTGTGGTGGCAGTGGTTTAGACTCTGGTGAGTAATATCACCCTGGAAGAATGTGATCTCTCCTTGAACCATCCCACACAGCCACAGCCTTGGCTCCAGGAACACTGATCTGGTCAAGCTCATTAAAACCCTGTCGGCGCAAAGCATTGGCCCCTCCAGATAGCAAGGCACAAGAATTAAAAAATATAATAGCAGGTTTTGCTGATGCTTGAGCATGATTGGCAGCAGCCACAAGGCCCCTGTCCTGTGCCACCATCCCCAGCACCTGCCCAGGCAACCTTTTTGTGATGCCAATCAGTCAAACCCTAGCTCCATTTCTATAGGTTTCATTAAAAGAGAAAGAAAGAAGAGCTACTTACTCTGTGCAGAGTATATTATTGATATGCTGATTAAGCATAATGCAAATGATCATTAACCGTAATTCACATAAATTACAGCAGCACAGATGTGGGGGTTGGGAGGATAAAGCAAGTCACTTTAATAATATACAATAGAAATGTGATGGATAATTCATACAGAACAAAAGGAGTACAGTCTAAACCCTGCTCTGCATATTCATGGGAGGAATTTTATTGGTTTCAGCATCATTTTTTAGGGAGAAAGATGTATCTGACTCCTGCTCCATAGTTTGTTTTTTTTCCTAAACTTCACCAAAAAAATAATTCATGACATAATCTCAATCCATTGTTCTGCAGTCATGCAGCTTGTGACTCAATCTTTACGTGTTTATTAGTCAAATTTATGGACCTGAAATTTTTTGGTCATGTTTTTTTCATGTAGTCAGAGAAAAGTAACAGCAAAATCACTCTTATCCTGTTTGGTTTGTAGCTAGAGAAAGGAATGCTGTGGCATTTTTTTACTGTCATGTAAAAGATAATTGTTCAAAAAAGAAACAAAACCACGTCAGGAAAAACAAACCATAACAGAAACAACTCTAACAACAACAACAAAAATATCCAACTTCAATGAGTTCTGTACATGGCTAAAGTTAGTAAAATTCAGACAAAATTTAAAAGGTTGATTGGAAAAATAATGATTCTGTTTCTGATCTTGACAGCTTTCTAAGTCGCTGAGTTTCTTCAGAAACATTAGATTTCTTTGAGAGCTGGCCATACTCGGTACCTTAAACTTTTGGGCACCTAGTGTGAAATTGAGTGTTGACAACTTAGCTTTTTTTTAGTGGTCACTCTTATGGTCATTTGAACAAATCAAGCTGATCATGTCAGTAATGGAAACTGGTTCATCAGTATTTGAGGAGAGAAGGGTAACATTCCCTGCTTCCCTAATAGCTGGTGTTGTGCCAGGCAGGCTAGAGCTTGCGTGACTGAGATTAATGAGAGTTTTTCCATCAACCAAAAATTGGGTTAGAATCAAAATAATCCAAGCAAAAGTGAGGAAAATGCCTCCTTTCTTATATTTCAAAAGCCTGAAAGTAGTTTGTCACGTTAGGCTGCATTGCTGCCTACCCAGGCTGCTGGCAGCTTCCTTGGTTTCATTTGTTCTGATTTCAATAGTTGGCTAATGTGTAGCACTATAAAAACTTTTGGGTCTTTTCTTTTTGGGGGATATCATGGACAGAGTGACCGCAGAAGAGCCTGGCATATAAGCATTTGGATGTCCCTTGTGACTAGGAGAAGGTAGAGGAGAATTTGTGCAGGGTACATCCCGGCTCTGATGAAGGTGCTCTCAAATAAATGTCATTCAAGAATCAGTTTCTCAGCTCACTGTGACTGGAAAGTTTCTCTGTTAATACAGAAGACATTTTGAAGATTAATAAGTATTTCCACGAGGTTTGCTTTCCTGCAGCTTTGTGTCTTGCTGTTAATTGCATCCTGTTCTGTGGAAGGTTTGGGTTTGGTTTTTATTTTCAGTAGGTCTTTAATGCCAGTGGGTTTCCTTATGCCTTTCCTTCAGCCTTCCCCTCAGTTGGGCACAAAAAACACGCAAAGTTTTTCTTCCTTGCACAAGTCTCCCATTTTGACACCACTGCAGAATCTCAGGGCAGCTGAGCTGCCAAAAAGCCTCAAAACTGGCCAACAAAAATGCAAAAGATTATCAAACGCCTCATTTTAGGTTTTTTTTGATGCTGATTGACATCTTAGCCTGTGTTCATTTTTTTGTCTGACACAAAACTTGACAACTTCTAAGCAGTACTGTATATAAAGTAGGCAGTGTTGCTGAAATCACTAGTTTCAAAAAATTAGTTTTGAAAAAATTGAAAATTAGTTTCAAAGTGAACCCAGTGATATCAAACAATTGGTATGAGACAAAAGACCAAAACTTAAAGATATCTTTATAAAGATACCTTGTTTTAAAAATGAAAACTATCATGTTATGCTGTATACTTTCTTTTTCCTATCCATTAGCAGTGGAATTTCCTTAGTACTTCTTAAAACAATGCGTTCTGTGAAATCAAGATTTATCTGTTTTGCCTGAGCTCTGGTCTCCTTACAACCCCATACTGTTACCCTGCCTTCCACAATTTGTGTATCATGTCTGAAATGTGGGCAGACTGTTCTGACGGTTGCAAGTCAAATGAACCACTTGGGATTTTGGTTTTGTGATTCATAGACTTTGTTTCTTCTTACAGTGAGTGGCTGATTGGAAATTTTTTTTTTGTTAATATGCTCATTTTTTTCACTTATTATATGCTTTTGGGATGCACTGAAAGTGTATTTGTTTCACTCGAGTCTCCTTTTTTCAAAATAGTGAAAACTTTAAAAAGTAAGAGCGTTCATAAAAGTTTTTTTTTACCCTCAGTTTTCTGTAAGCAAGCCTGTGCTGTTTCTCAGTTTTAGACTTCTTGTTTTCTTCCTGCTGGAATAAAACTCTCTGAATGCTCTGCTGTAAAAGGAACGATTTTTCTTTGGAGAGGAACAATTAAAAATCTGCTTGATTTCTGAATTTTTAAAGTATCTTCATTTACACTCAGCCTTGAATCAGAAGGCAATTGTGGTTTCTTCAGTTTGTGGATGCTGCTTTAACAAAAAATCTGAATTAGTAAAAGGAAAATTGTTTGTATTATACTTTTTTCCCCTTTCTGCTAGATCTTTCTTGTAGCAACATAAAGCTGTGAGATAGGCCAGATAGATATGTTAATTCTGTGAATATTGTTATATTCTTGACTGATTTTGAATAAATGTGAGTTTTGTTGATAGTTTCAGAGGCAGTGTGTAAATAGTCAATGACAGTGTATTTTAACTGGTTTTGACTTGTGTTCCTTCTGTGCACTATCTTCTGCTGCTTGCACTAAGCATGCATTTAAAAGGGAAGTTTAAATCAAAAAACTTAAGTGGAGTTGACTAATGAAATAAGATAAATGCTTTGGGGGAAAGGAAAGAGATTAAACATATTACTTCAGAATTTTATGCATCCCTGGTCTTGTTAGGAATTGTTACCAGAGACAAATGCCTTCCTTTTTAAAATGTGGAGCACTGGATTATTCTTAATTTTTTTTTTTTTTTATAATTGTAGTCTGCATTGCATTTATTTGAGAAGTTCAGTGTGATCATAATGGTGCTGTGTTTTGGTACGTTTTTAAAACAGCTTTTAAATTGATCTAAAGTGGAAACTGTGCTTGTTTCAGTGATTATTATTAAGGGAGGGAGGCTTTTCTTTTTTTCTACTTTTTTACTATGTTACTTCAAATTATAAGATTTCTGTTAAACAGTAGTTATAACAACAAGAGGAAAAAGTACAATAAGGGCAATGTCCTTATAACATATTTTATAATGAAAAATATGGACACCATCCCCATATTTCATTAGCCTCATCAGTCTTTTTATTTACTGGTAATAAGGTTGTTGAAGGTTGGAGATCACTTTTCTGTGGTTTCAAACAAAAAAGAAAAAAAAGAAAGAGCAAGCTTTGTCTTTTGCTCCAAGAGTTTAATAAAAATCTTATTTAAAATTGGAAATGGAGATGCTCCAGCTTACAATTTTTCCTTTAAACTTTCAAAGTTTAGAAAGAACATCATTCTCCTCATGGGCAGAATTTTATTTCTGTCAGCATAAGTCCAGGCCAGTTGTGAAAACTTCTCTCAAATGGTCTCATCGCCATGAGATATTTTTCATTTTGTGAAGAAACGCTTGCTTCATAATTTTATTATTTTGTGCTGAATTTATTTGCATAAACCAGAAAAGAACAAAGTAAATACAGGAACTGTCATGAAATGCAATATTATTTATCACAGGGGCACAGTTTAGTCGGTTTTAAGACTGTTTTTATAACATCAAGTCCACAAGACAAGCAACTCCCGTCTCCAGTTAAAAATGCCCATAAATGTTTTCTCCTGATAGCTTTGCTGTGGTTGTATTTATGGTGTCAATACTTTGGCTAGGTAGTTTATTCTGCATTTTTTTTCTTTTCCCCCAAATATCTGTAAGCATTCAGTGTGAGATGACTGTAGTTCTAGAAGTGCTTTTAGAAGGTATAAAGTGCTTTAAAAAGTTATTGGGGAGTGGGCACGAAGGGCACTGATGGCTGCAGGGTGAAGGAGCGAGACTCGCAGGATGTTTCAAGGCAGGAGACACGCGTTGCTTGATTTCCCTCTTCCCCCTGTCTTTTTATAGTTATTTGTGAAAATAGCCTGAGGGTTTTGGTAATTAATTTCCTAATTTCTCCGTTTTGCCTTGCCCGGAGCGGCTCGCATGCCTGGCTGCGGGCGGGGCAGGAGGAGCGGGGGGCAGCGCTCCCCGGCCCCAAAAACATCGCCTACCCTTCCCCTCCCTGCTCCGGCCCCAAAAACATCGCCTGCCCTTCCCCTCCCTGCTCCGGACACCCTCAGCCCGGCCTGGGCCATCGCCAGCCCTGGGGACCTGGCGGCACACACAGGGACGGGCTGCGGCTCGGGCAGAGCAGTGTGCGGTGATGATGATGATGGAGGAGGAGTAGTGTGGTGGGAGCATGCACCGCCTCGCTGTTCCCTTCCCGCTGTACGAGGGTGACGGGCTTGGTGGGGAGCTGGGACAGTGTCCCCATAACGCTGTGCCCAGCGGGGATGTTGGTGTTGGTGTCCCGCACCAGCGAGGAGCGGCGGGGGCTCAGTCCGTACAGCACAGCCCGGCTCGCTCCGAGCGCAGCATCTCCGCGTCCCGTCCCCGCTGCTATCTCCCAAGCCCCCGTCCCGGTCCCCAAACCCCCATTCCGCCTCCCGTCCCCACTGCAGCTTTCCAGCCCCCATCCCGCCTTTCCAAGCCACCTTCCCGGCTTCCCAAGCCCTTCTCGGCTTCCCAAGCCCCATCCCGCTCCCCAAGCCCCCATCCCGCTTCCCATTCCCCATCCCGGCTTTCCAAGCTCCATCCTGTTCCCCAAGCCCTATCCCACCTCCCTGCCTCGCTGCAGCTCCCCAAGCCCCCATCCCGCCTCCCGTCCCCGCTCTGTGTCCCTCGGCGGGCACCGGGGATGCCGTCCCGCACCTCCCGCCCGGACAGGCTCGCCAGGATTTAGGGAGCTGCTCTGTGTCCCTTGGTAAAGCATCCAGCGGCAGACCTCAGCCAGCAGCCGCTGTTTTGGTTCTCGGTGCTCTTGTTTTGGTGTTTGGAGCAGAAGGTGTTACGGTGGAACTCATGTTTTGTGCCGATATTCTGCTTTTAATCAGCGGTGAAGGCTGTGTGCTGCTGGGGACTCTGTGCACCGGGTGGAGATACCATCTTACACATAATAAGGTGATGAAATCTCAGAGTTTCACTCCGTGACATCTGGCCATTTCATCTGTGGCTTGGTTTCTCCTGCCTAACTGTGATTACTCAAACTTTATTTCCAGCTGTTGGGTTTCCAGAGGCCCCAAAGGGCAGCTGAGACACACGGGGTGATTTGATTGCTGGTTGTTAGCACGAGGACGGGGGGATGAGAGCTGTGTTGCGATGTGGTTTGTGTGCTCTTGCGGTAGGCAAGGAGGGGCAGTCAACACCATCCTTCCTCAAGAGCCTGACAATTGATTTTAGTTGGACTCTGGGGGGGAAAAAAAATTGAATTGCTCTGTGTTCGTGTTTTTAAACAAAATAAATCCTAACCCCAAAGTGAATCTCTTAAATCTAGAGGAAAGTTTCTGTTTGCAGTAGCTGAAACTTGGTTTCTACATTGGATGTCTAGGTTTATATGCTGCACTTTCTGAGTAGAAAGGTAGGAATTAGTATCCTATATCAATTGTTTATCTTGGAATGTTAAAGGTAGATTTTGACCACTAATCCTTTAATTAGTGCCTGTTCAGACTTCACTGATATCAACAAAAGCATTAAAGTCAATTAAGTTGGTTTAAGTTAATTCACCCAGAAGTTATGACTGATGGGAGAGGGTGATAGTGTTGGTTATGAGTCAGGCTGCAGAATGGCATAAATCAGAATCTACTTTTCACTTGGAATCTCCATTAAAATGTTGTACTGAAATGTGTCTAATTTTCAGAGATGTAGATTACCAGAGACAAATTAAAATGTTGTTTAGGAGAGTTGCCAGGAGGCCACCCAGTCTCCTGCTCGGTGCAGGATAATTGCTAAGGTTCTATCAGGTCAGCAGCTCTGGTTTTGGACAGTGGAGTCTGAGGTTGGAGATATACCAGCCCCTCCAGGCAGTCTGTTTCAGTGTTTCTAGTGGGTAGAATTCTGCCAGATACCTAACCTGAATTTCTCAAGACACATTTTGTGGCTGTTTTCTCTTCTTACACCATCTGCTGTTACTAAGGAGAGTTTGTGTTAACTCCCTTTCAAGTTGCAGTCTGTAATGAGATCATTCCTTAGCTTTTTTTTTCTTTTACAAGACTGAACAATCCCTGTGTCTTTGCAATGTATTTGTCCTCCAACTTGGTATTGAACAATCCTATTAGGTGTGATGCCATACTCACTGCTATCCTGGCTTCCTTAATGGGGAGGTTAATGTGGAACACCTCTAGGAGGATGGTGGAAAGATATCCAAGAATGGGATGAAGTAAGGATGTAGGTGCTTTATCTGTGTAACTGATGAGTGTTTCAGTCTAGAAACACCTCACAGTAATGCTGCAGTTCAGTTTACATTCCTTTTACAACCCAGGGATTTAACAAGTATAAGCTAAATGGGTTCTGGAGGAATTTCTTGAAAAGAAAGATAACAGCATAGTGTGGCTTATTTCTTCACAGCTCCTAAAAATAAGAAGTCTGGCCTTAAACTAACTTGTGATCAAAAAGCTCTTATAGGAGAGCCATGGAGCAATAGGAGCCATGTTTGTCCAAAATCTGAATGTTTTCAAGACCTTTTCCAATCCTAATAGCTCTTTCCATGATAGCAGAAAATCCTAAGATTGTATTTTCTGCTCAGAGAGGAGATTTTGACTGTTTAAGATTCAGTAACAGAAGTGCTTTTTTGGAAATTGAGTGTTTTGGGGGTTTGTTTGTTTGTTTAGGTTGGGTTTGTTTGTTTGGATTTTTGTTTGTGGGGGTTTTGTTTGTTTAAAAAACCTAAACTTTTTCTGTGGGTAAACAGGATACAAAAAAAAAAAAAGAGCTGAGGAAATAATGGCAGCTGAACTGAAGGTGAGAGCTTTGGGAATAGTGACATTAAACATTCAGCTCTGTATGGAGAGATGTCAGGTGTGAGGGTGAGAGAAGAATCCAAGAGTGGAGTGAGATCTCCAGAAAGCAACCTGGATTTAAATTGCTTATGGAGCTGTTTCTGCTGCCTTCCATCTGCAAGGCTTGGAGCTTCTTTCCCCTGTGACAGTAGGGAATAAAGATGCCACAACAACCTTCATGTTCCAGAGAAAAGACAGGACACTGTGGCTTCATTGAGAGGGACAGAGCTTGGGTTAACTCTGGATTTCCCTGAGACTCTGACTTCATGTTTCAGAGATGGATTCAGTGACATTTGTGTCTGTCACCTGTTCAAAACTCTCCCTTTGTGCATCTCTGTAAAAACTCAGAGTCCAAACAAACAGGATTCTCACTTCTCCACTTTTCACAAGAATTAAAATCCCAACCAGAGCTTCAGAAGTTAATTTTCTTCCTGCCTGTGCAGTTTGATACATCATGTTGAGTGCATTCCATCAGACTTATGGGATGTGTAACCTGGCAAAGCAAACATTGCTACTGGAACTTGAGCGTTTATGTTCCCTGATATCCTTGTGTTACCTGTTTAACTTTCGCTAATATTTCTGTGACAGTTTATTAATAAACATAATGTATCTGTGATGGTAATTTAATTTTACTTTGAAACCTGGTAATAAATGTTTGAACTGCAGAGCATTTCTGTAGAAGTGTTTTAGCCTGAAGAAATGTTTAGAGGAGAGGCTGAGCCGCACTTCTGCTGATGGCACCGTAATTCAGCGCTGTGTATTCAGAAGTAAATGGTTTTCAGATTAGAACATCCTCTTACAATGAAAACATCCAGAGGGTGAATGTTAATCAGATCTTGTAGAAAAATGCTGTGTGGATGAAGGACAGGCAGAGGTGGTGAGGTAATGCACAAAATAAATGTGCAGCCCAGGTGGAAACTTTCCCTTTACCATGGGGTTGATTTGCCAGAACCACAGCAGTCCTGAACTGTTACTCCTGTAGTCTGGAACTAACTGGAGTATCTAAAAATACTAAAGGCAGGTGTTGGTTTTAAATCACAGAGGGTGTGGTGGGATAGGCAGATCTGGGAACAACCCCCTTACTGAACATCAGCAGTGTCACATTTTTAATTTAAGTAGTGTTTCAAGAGAAAGTTGTGGATTGTCTGTCTTGTGCTGCAGCAAGCAGAGGGTGCATTGTGGGCTGCCCCACCGACTTCCTGAAGAGTTTGGGATTTTTGTAACAAACTACTGATAGAGAAAATGGAAGCAAAAGCTGAGAGAATGGAAAATATTTTGAAAATAGTAAATGTTGAATGTGAATGTTGGTGTTAAGATTTTTAGGAAAACTGACATATACTGCATGCTACATTTTGAAAATTCAGTTATTGCATGTGACTGCACTATTGCAATGTCTTGATTTAGAAGGTGGAGGGCAGCATTAAACCCATAGACCTAATTTACTGGGGTAAACCACTATTAACAGAGACACAAAGTGGAAGGTCTGTAATCTGTGTTATATAGGCTGAAATGTGGTGACTTTGAAGACAGACCAAAGAAAATACAAAAAGTTTTACTTAACTCAGTCATGTTTTAATCTGAAGAATGGCAGGTTCCTATATAGAAGGTGAAAAAGAGGAATATAATCTGTAATTAAGTATATCATTTGCATTTAGTGTGTAATTGTTTGTATTGTGTCCTTTGAAAAATAAAGAGGATTCAACAGTGGAGCAAGGAAGTGTCTGAACTGAAGATTCATGGGTTTGTGTAATGCTGATGTACAAAAATTTTGCAGGATTCTATCTGCCACCCTATTTTATATTTAACATAAAATGTGCATGTAATTGCCTCTGAAATGTTTGGAAGTGAACTTTTTAAAACCATATGCCCTTTAACTGGTGCATGGTAGAGGTGTTTACAAACACTGGCCAAATGTGGTGTAGGTTTGTTTAGCCTGCTTCCCTAGTTGAGTTCAAGGCAGTACTGTGACCAAAAGTAAACAGATTTTGTCATGGCCTCTTGCAATGTGTTGTATTTAGGAATCAAGTTCATTTAGTGACTTTTGGCAGGGTTTTATTTCTCTTTGTCTATGCCTTGTTCATATTCAAACTGGAATTGTGCTGAATTTCCATTGTAGCTAAGAGTAAAATATGACTTTGTGTAGGTAATGCTCCTGCACTGAACATAACAAAGAGATGAGTTAATGTAAAGGTTTTGTGGTTTGAGTGTTTTCAAAATGTGAGTAATGTTTTGTAAATGCATGAACCAAAATGAATATAAATTACATTTTGGCATCACGTTCATTGCTAGACTTTGTGGAACAAAGTCATGGCTGGAAAGGACAGAGGTGGAGTGAGTGTCTGAAGAGGAATCATTGGTTCAATGTGACTGTAAATGCCTTTGTTGTGAAGAGAGAATAAATGCAGAATTGTAATAAGTAACCACTGATGGCTGGTGTGAGCAATGGATATGGTATTCTGGGCAACTGGAAAGGTTATGGAATGGCTAATGGCATTATTAAAATGATAATAAAGTAAGAATGCCAAAAGGTCAAAATAAATACTAGAGATATATTGTATTATCTGAGAGAATGGGAAAATAAAAAGAAGAAAAAGTGAAGAATCTTAGAAGTAACCCAGAATAATTTGATTAATGTGGAGTTTGCATATAACCAAAATTAGGTTAAAAACATTGTTTCAGTGTCCATCTCTAGAAATGTGTACACAAAGAATAAGGCAAGAAAGATGGTATTGGGATAACTGACAAAGAATAGTTTAGAATTAGGTTTTTTGGTTCCACTTGACATTTTGTGCACTGAAATGAACAGGGATATAGGGGAAGACCAGAGATCACAATATAACAGATTTTAAAAAGGAGCAAAGGAAGGTGAAACTGAGGGAGAGACCAAGAGGAAATTCAGGAAGAAGGAGAAAAAAAGAAAAATGAAGGGTGCAATCTTTAAAATACATAATAATGTGTGAACAAGCTGCAAACTGAGAAAGAGACATGCATGGATTACAGGTTATTTTTTTCCTCTTTTTTATGAAACTAGGAAGAGAATCCATGTTTGCTTCCTGCTCTGGGGTCTGTAGGGAAGCATGGTCCTTTCTCTCCAGAGGGCTGTGTGTTCCTGAAGCAGTGACTCCTTCCATAGCAGCATTTCTCCTTTTTTTCTTTTCTTTTTTTCTTTTTAAGTCTTTTTTTCCACAATTCAGCAGATACCTTAGTGGGTAAAATAAATACAGAGTCCTGGTCAAAGATATTACAGTATAAAGCAAAATTCTAATAGTTCTTTGCTTACAATTTTAGGGACAGAGAATACAAGTTCTCTGTGGTCTTTTTTTTCTATGAATGCAAATATCTTTATAGCCATGCACACAAGACTCACTCTTCCCTGATAAAGAAGTTGAAAATCAAAAAAACTCTAGAAATTTATATACATTTAATACTGTATGCAGTGCAGTGCATATTTCATAGCCTATCTGTGAGTTGCATTAGGTCCTGACTGTTCAAGGTTTTTTATCAATCCTGCTGTCCAAATCTTGTCTTTTCTCTATGCAAAGAAGTTGATATTTTTTAGTGTTTGAATGATAATTTTAAAAGACTCATCCAAAATAAACTTATATTTATTAAACTAGAACTTCTGCTGCTGGTGAATCAGAGAAGCCAAATGCAATACATGTAAACACTTCAGAAGTGGATTTTTATTTTACTGGAAGTTAAAGAAATCCCAACCCCTCACAAATCAAAGAAGCTTTGCTATTCCCAAAGAAAGCAGCCAGTATTAAAAGAACTCAGTTTAATTCAAATGAAGGCTATAGACCGGATCATTGTATTGATATCAAGTTCCTTGTGATTGATGGTACAAGAGTGAATAAGAAATTAATTTGATAGACATTGATTTTGTACTGCAGTGTATTGACAACGTGCAATGTGATATCTGCTTTACAGAACTTGACTGCTTTCTTATTGCTCCTAAAGGTTATTCTTTATTTCTCTACTTCCTACCTTTTTATTACTATGAAGGAATCAACATTCCAACTTTCTGTTTTGAGCAACTCATTTGGTTTCACTGGCACGGGATGATTTGGTCTGGACCAACTTCCTCCTTTTGAGAAATTAAGTCTTCATTAAATATCTTGCTTTCATAGTTTTCATAATAAAACAAAATTTAATGGATGGCTACTTGTACAAAAGGTTTTACTGGGTATGCAGAGTTAAAGTCTAGGTGATAATTTCCTCTACCTTCTACCATTTATTTTTTTCCTATGTCTTCTTGAAACTCTGTTGCCTTAATGCTGCAACTATGAATAGTTTCAAACAGTTTCTTCGAAAAGTCATCAAACTACATAAATGCTGCTTATTGCACAAACTTTGGAACTTAGAAAACATTTGGACATTTATACTGAGGGCGCTCTCAGTTTTTGATATTACCTCTGGCTTTTTGTGCTTGTAGGCATAGGAAATTTAAGAGGGTGTTGGACCTACAGTTGCAGAAGAGTTTTGTGTAAGATATGTCATTAGACCTCTCCAAAGGTCTGTCAAAAGAGTAACTTGCAACAAAAAATTCCACATTTTTAAGTTTTTGTAACAAATTTTGATCATTAGCATGCTTTGCATAAGAGTGTGCCATAGAATTTTCACAGAGTGGAATACTGGGACAGGTGGAAGCTGGGGACATGAAAAATAAGTTGCAATTTTCAAAAGGCACCATGCTACTTTAGCAGCTGGAAGTGTAGCTGGAATTGACCCAAACCGGAGTTTCAGTTTAACAAATACAATTGTTTGAGTTTGGTGGAATTATCTGAGGAAAGAGCTGGAAAAAGTAGCAAAAATTAAACATTTCAGTCAATGAGCTGGATCATTTCAGAAAGAACTGCATTTTAACATGGAGGATTACTGTGCTTTTTAAAATGTTATTATGTCACATCTCAACAAAACCTAATTTAACTTTCATTCTTACTTGTGGCATAGGATCTATAGGCCATCCACATGATGTGTTTATGGCTGATATATTTTTCAGCAGTAACAATGTCACATCACATTTTTGAGTTTAAGCATTTTAATTACACATATTTGACTTGAATTGCTTATGCACCTCCTTTAATGATCAAGTCAATGTATATCATAAATCAGAAGAAATTAGACAAAGAATCATCTTTGGTGTTGTGTCTTTCTTTTATGACTTAGAGTTTGAGACTAAAGTAATTTTATTCTGTTTTTAAATTTGCATGACCCAGATGTTACTTCTTTGTCAAGAACAAGCATAAGCCTCCCTAGAATATTTCTGTCAGAACAAAATAGTTACTGTTGTATTTCAATCATTTCTATAGCTGGTGAAGTTCATATCATTTGAAAAATTTATGGACAATATATTACAGGGGAGGACTGCAGCATGATAAGAGAGCACAGGATATTAAAAGAGATTATGCATCCCAAAAAAGGAGAGATTTACTGTACTCAGGAACTGCCGCGTGGATGGGGAAAAATGAGAATGGAAAATTAGCTGGCAGATAAAAAACCCCAAACAGTTGAAGGTCAAACACTGACAAATTTTGCATTTGAGTGGGGCTTTGTCTGCCCACTGTTCTCCTGGCCTTGTGTTTCCTGCACAGGATAAACTCCCCCAGACCCTCCTGGGCACTTTGGAGCTACCTTGGGCCGTGGTTCATGGAGGCAGCAGAGCCCTGCAGAATGGGAATGCAGTCCTAGAAAATCCTAGAGAATCTCAGTCTGCTGTGTTGCTGTGAAATAAAACAGCCGGGTGGGGTGAGGGGATAGTCTGCTTATTTGTTTCTTTTCACCCTGAATTATGTGTGTTTCGCTGTGTGTAATTGACACCACAGCTCACAGCATCTCTGAATTTGTTCCACTTTCTCATAAATACCTGATACTTCATTGTCCTGTGGGTTTAAGCTTCCTTCCAGTGAATAGGATTTTTTTTTTCTAGATGCTGTTTTGCTCAAAGCAGATGTTTTATGACAAGTAATTTGAGGGTGTAACATGGAAGAGATGTGAAATAAAGCTGCTTGAGTGCAGCATTGTCTGGAAAAAAAAGTAGAGGCATGTGGAAGAAAAATAATGCAACAGCATCACTGTGATTATAGTTGGAAAAATGAGTGTGTTTATTTTGATGAAACTTACTGAGAGATATTTATTTAAGATGCCTGTGATATTATAGTGCAGTTTGTAGTATAATCCATTATATTAATTTGTTTTGTGGTTGGATGTCATTAGTTTCTAAGCGATATCTGGATGTTGTTTACCTATTCATTTTAGTTGTTGTGAAAACTGCTCATAACAAAGCTTTTGAGTTGTTCATAATAAAAATACTTCTTTGAGGAGCATTTACCTCACATAGAAGGGGCGTGTGATGGACAGAAAAGAGCTGAAAGATGAGTTTATGCCTTTTTCTCCTTGTGGAAAATAGAAGTTGAAGAGGTCACTTGAATTCCAGAACATAGTCCTCCATGGTAGAATTAATTCAGTCTTGGAGGACCTGGAGATATCTATTCTCAAATAACTATTCTACAAATTGCAAAGCATCTCCTTACTTCTTAGAACAAACCCAAGCAGATTGGTAAATAACAAACTTCAGTGGTAGGAGGTCCATGAGAGTGAACTAACAACAAGGAAGTTGGACACAGAATTAAGACATTGCTGTTATTTTTTTCTTCTCCTGTTTAGGAAACTTAGTAAACACCAATTTAGGATGTGTTGGCTTCCTTTGTCTTCTGCCAGAAGTCTGGTGCTGGTGCAGAATTGTGTGTGTCAGCTTCAGAGCTGATCACACTGTGTGTAATTCATTAATATTTTAAGAACATCTGATTTTAATAGCAGAGCTATTTTGAGACTAATGTTTTAAGAAGCTATCCAGAAGACAGCTTGACTTCTTCTTTTCCTCTGTGTGTTTTCTTTTTAATAACATCTTACATTTTAACTTTACTTTTTTCTTTTTTTTTAATGTCTGTTCTGATATTTTTTATTGTCTTGCTTAAGAAAAGTCACAAAAGATCACATAGACATATCCTTAGCTCCAAAGGGCTGGTCTGGTTTCTTCATGTCTTCCACTGTTTGCTAAACAGTGGAGTATTTTTGTCCCTGAGAGGTCTGATGATTGGATGCCTGAATGGAGGAATTTATAGATGGTTTTTCATGATTTTTCATTGTAAATAATGTAATTGTAAATAAAAAAAATTATAATTTTTTATTAATAACTCTGGCTACTGTTACACATTTTGTGTTGTCTCAAAATGCAACATGTGCTGTGTTCCCAAACTGGAGAGTGCTTAGGAATTATCAGTGGTACATACACTTTTTTTTTTTTTTTATGAGATACATGTTTCTTCCATTGGAAACCTTAGGGTGGGTTTCCCTTTTTTTTCAGCTGTTTTTATTTTAAACCTGCAATATGAATAGTTAAAGCAGCACGAGCGCATGGGAGGTACATTAATTACAATGAATGGAACAAGGCTCTGGTTCTGCAAAAGCATCTACATTTTGGATCCCATTGGAACTAATGAGTTTCCTATCTGTAAAATTAAACAGACACTTCTGAATTTGGGAGAGCAAGTGTTTTATCAATTTCTTCTGGTTGTTAGAAAAGTCAGTGTTGTCAAAGTTCTCTTCTTGCCTTAAGAAGGAGTCAGAACTGTAATAGGGAAAGTTTTAGGGACTGAAAAAGCTTTAGTTTTGGAGCATCAGGATTTACTTTGAGGTTGAGGAATAGTGCTTTTCTAAGAACCTTCTCTAGTAGTCTCTTAAAGTGAGGTTGCTGACCTTGTCTCTACAGTTTTTCCTGTTAGCAAACTTGTTGTCAGGCTGTGAAATACAAAGGCATTGTTAAAAAAGAAGGAACCTTGTTGACATTTTATTGGGAGTTTTTAAAGCATCAGAAAACTTTTAATAGGTAGGTTAACTGTGGGCATTGTATTAGGAAAAAAAAAAAGTAATCTTGAACTAATTTAAAGTCCACAATTAGTCGGGATCACAGGTGGCAAGAAGAAGTTTTAATGATAGCCTGGCCCAGGCCTTGAGGTAAATGATGCATAATTATTCATAACTGCTATTTTTGGCTTGCTTGCATTTGTCCTAGACCTCTGCCTGAGGAAACAATTTGAAATAATTAGTGTGCTAGTGCAGTGACAATGATGAATGAATCAAATGCATCTGGTGCCAAACACGGATCTTGATAAGAAGCAGATATTTGTTCTTGTTGGTTTTGGTTTTTTGTTTTTTTTTTAGACTGACATGTTCAACATAGAAAATTACCACTCACTGGGCCATGATCAAAGTGCAGGAGGAATTCCAGTACTGTGAACATGAAACAGGTCTGCACGCTGTGTGTGCAGCTATTCAGGGCTGGGAAAATGAAGGGGGTATTAAGGTGGAGCATTTTGAAAACTCAGGTCAGCAGAGCCAAAAGTTAATGTTAAACCAGCAAGATGCATTGCTTATCTCACACAGGTTGCAGGCACATTTGATGTCAATATTCAGCAGCGTAAATACAGCTGTGCATCATTATCAGAGCAAAGCTAAAGCAGAAACAGAAAGATTGGGTTCAGATTCCTGCATTGTAGCTCAGTTAATGCTTCTGAGGTCCTCAGAGGTGTTTTCTTTCTCTGGCTTTCATGCTCATTTCTATCTATGTAATTCACCATATATGGCTTTAGGTGCAGGTGAATGTGAGGCTTTTTGAAATTAGATGTATTTAATGAAGAGGGAAAAAGTTAATTTTAATTAATATTCCCTTCTCTTCTGGACTTCCACACATTTTTATCTTGTTGGACTAGTGAACAAATGTTTAGTAGTTTTGAATTTGTTCCTAATGAATTGATTAAAACAGGTTGCAAGGTAGTGCTCATGTCAGTGACTCCATACCTGAGCTGTGAGCAGCAGTTTCTCCATCCAGAGATTATTTGGCATCTACTTACAACCTTGAAATTACAACACTGTGAGTAAAGTTCTCTGCGACAAATGTGGCTCTAGAGAAAGATTTTTCAGACTGAAATGCAAGGTATAAATTAAGGGGAGAGCTGACAGCCTGAGAGCTGATCTGTTTATTCACTTCTGTGTGTGCTTCAAGTGAAATTGTTACAATGAAGATTTGAATTTTTGAGGTTGTCAACTGCTGCTGCACGTGTTGTGTTTTAAAGGGGTTTCTTGGTGACAAGCATTTTATGCATTTGATTGGACCTTAAACTCTGTGCAAACTTCAATAGAATGCATATAATAAGTTTTCCACCTTCTAGCTGGTCTTTAACCTTCTGCTTCTACATGTAATTAATGTTTTTCTAGTGATTTTTCCAATGCCAATCCTAATATTTCACCAGAAACTTACACTTCTTTGGGCAGTGAACTGTTATGTTGAGGATGCCTTGGCAGAATATGGGTCTAGAGGAGTTTTTAGCCTATCCAAGCAAAATCTCTGTTCCTAAGAGAAGCTCTGCTGTGATAACAAGTTTGCATGATCGGATACTTTTCTTACAAACCTCTCTGCTTGATGTGTCCAAATCACCTAAAATCACTGAAGAGTTTTGTTTGTTCTTTCATCTCAGTGGTCTCTGTATTTGCTGCTTGGTATTGATGTGGGATGAGGCTGGGGAAAGAGAACATGGGGAATCACTCTGTGTTCAGAGCCTTTAGTCCAGAAACTTAAATAAAAGTAAATTCAAGTATTAAATGCTGCCTCACTGCCTATGCACCTTGTTCACTCAGACAAAATATTTACCTAGCAGGGGTTATTTTTATCTTAGATGCCAAAGATGGTAGAAGTAAAAGGTGAAATGAATGAAAGCCTGAGCAATTCAGAGTCTCTTGAATTGCTGCTCAGATCCTCTCTTGTTGTCTTCTTCATTCTGGATTCTGCCTTTTCCCATGACTGCTGAGCTCCTGCAGCTGACCCAGGTGTTCTCTCTGCAGAACAGCTGTCCTAAGAGAGAGCTAAGAGGATGCAGCATTCCACTCTACCAAATCAAGGGGACCCTTGACCTGTGGCCAGAATCTGGATTACAATGTTCAAACTCTCTTTCTCCACAAGTATCAGAATCCAGAGCAGATCTTGCCATTCATCAGGATTTCCCATTTTTCTGGAACTTGAGTGTCCTGTGGGAAAGAAGATGTTCAATCACTGAATTAGGTGGTATCACCATGTCTGTGCACCCTGGAGCACAGGTGGATTTCCACACCTCAATGTAATGAAATGGGAAGCTTACTAGATTTAATTAGGAAAATAATTCAGTCTGGAAAGACTCTTCAGTGGTCCTAAAACTAACTAGATTTTAGGTGGTCATAGGAACAAGAGTAATTTACTCTTTACCTATAAAATTACTCTTCACAAATCACTTCAATATATCTAATGTGGGGGTTTTTTTGTGATATAAACTAATGAAGGTGAATGATGTCTTCTGAGGGAAAAAAGTGCTCTTGTGCCAAGTAAGAAGAGGAAGAATGTTTGTTTGGGGGTTTTTGTATGTTCTTTGAACAGTATTTCACGTGAATTTTTCTTTGTGATGAGAAAATCTTTGTGGTAGATTTTCATGTAATTTGGAGTTATTGGTTTTGTTATTATTATTTTTTTGCAGTGTACTCCTTTCTCATAAAAAACAAACTGAAAATAATAATTTCTCTGAGGCAATAGGATTGAACAATGTACTGGTTTTTCCCAGATGGAAGCAGAATGTAATAACCTTTTTGAGGAAAACAACACGTTCTTTGAAGTGAATAAACTTATTTATTGTTAGTATCTGAATCTGTCACAGTCAGTCTATGGACTGAGCATGAGAATAGCTGCCTCAAAGGTTATTTTCTTCTGCATTCCAACATTTGCACAGTGTGGGATGTGTGAACAGGGTTAGGTAATAGATTTTTGTTTGGTTTGGCTTTTTTGTTTTCTGGGTTGGGTTTCTTTTTTGGTTTGGTTTTAGTTTTGTGTTTTTTTGTTTTGGTTTGGGGGGTTTGTTTGTTTGTTTGTTTTGGGGGGGGCTTTTGGGCTGAGCTTTTTGGTGGTTTTTAATGTTTTTTGTTATATGACCTTAAACTGAAAAACCAGGTTGTTCATCATGTCTCCCTCCTGTTCAGTGCTGTGCCACAAGCTCCTTCTGTTGTTACCCATCTTCAGCTATTTTGAGTTTCCTGCTGGGCAAGAGGGGACACTGGCAGAGGTATTCAGGTGCTGTTGACACCCAGGGAAATAAAATGGAATTATTTAATCTAACTCAGTGCTGATCCTCAAGCCTGGACAACAAAAATCACTTTTGTGTCCTTCCTAAAGTTTCATTAACAGAGCAGAGTGCTACTTTGACACATTAATTGGTTGCCATGCTTTCTTTTTCTCCAAGTCAACCTTTCCTTTGGTCACTTGATTGAAATTACTGATAATTGCAGGGCTGTTAGGGGTCTGTTTGTGCAGAATGGACTTAAAGGGGCTTGCTGTCCAAGGGAGCAGGCAAATGGTTCCTATCACCTGGGAGCTGCTGAGTTGTGCTTGTCCTACACTCTTCCCCTTAAAAAAAAGGGCAACCAAGCAGAAAAAATGTAAAGACAAACCCAACAGAATACTACAAAAAGTTACTTTTAAGGAAACCAGTTCTTCCTCATTGGAAAATAAATGGGAGAGTGTGAGTGGGCTGACACAAAATTAGCATAGGGAATATTTCTTTGCCTATTTCCTGCATTATGTAACAGTTGTGTTCAGCAGTTACCAACTTTCAGGAAGATAAATGCATTTTAATTTTTTTTTAAATGACTCCTGCAGGAAAAGAGTAAGATTTTGGATTGTTTGAAAATTTCTGGTTAAGTGAAACAAAAAAATTGCACAGGGTAATTTAAACTGGTATAGCTTCCTGGATCTCAGGGGTTTTTGTATAGATGTTTAACATTGTGCCATATTTAGTATTTTACTTTTTGGGTGTAAGAAAAAGAATCAAGTTAATTTTTTTCCTAACAGACTTCTTTGGTTTTTTGTTTCTTAGCCAATGAAAGCCAACAATGCTTTCCACTAAATGTTCTTATGACACTTTGTTTCAACTTTTATTCACTACTTCAGTCAAAGGCTGGAATTTCTGTATAGTTTTGATTGCCCTTTTCTTAGCTCAGACCACTATTTTCAGAAAATAATGTCATTAAAAGATGACTCACTCCATTTGTGTGCTCAGACATTTGTGTTCGAGTGTTACAGAAAAGTTCACTTGAATTTTCTGGTTTGTAGTTATTTTAAACCAGGACATTACAGATACTGTTTAGTCTGATGAAACATGAACTTTTGTTTTGAGAAATGTTCTATTCTTTCTGCTGTGATAATTCACTGTGGAGAGGCATGGGGCCCACTCTCTCAAATCTGTGCTATAAAATAGCATCTACCATTCAAACAAAACTTCTTATGGGCAGAGATGAGTCATTCTTACATGTTCCTATTATGCCTTTCACAATGGAATTGGTCCTTCTCAGTACTACGACTTTTCAAGTAATAAAAGTAGCAGCAAAAATACTTTCCTGAACTTGTCTGCTACAAAAAAAGTGCCATTACCTCACTTTCAGGAACATTAAACTTTTTTTTTTTTTTCTTCAGGTGACCTACTTTTTAGGGTAGATATTTCTGAGATCTCTTCCTTTTTTCACAGCTAATCTGCCTTTATTGTGCAAATCTCAGTTTATTTGTAATTAAGTGCATCCTAAATAATTTTAATTCTATCTAAATTTTCAATTTTAAGTCAGTGCTGCATTTTGTGATCATAAACCAGAAACACTTGCATGGGTTTTAGGTTGTCTCTGTGACATAGGTTTGCTTGATTCCCTCCTCAGATCACATGTGCTGTCACCCCAGAACTGCTGTTCATGCCTCAGCTTTTAGCTTTTACATTTTTCAGATTCTGTGCTGCTTTAGTGTGTACTTTTGAGCTTCATATTAGGAGATGGTGAGTTCTCTTCACAGAGGAGGGAGACAAAACAATTCCTTCTCTAGCTGGGCACCAAGGACAAATGATCCAAATCTCAGCCCAAGAGCACAAACCCCGTGGGCTGAAGAGAGAAAACAAGCAGGGTGGGACTGCAGGGGCTAAAGCTGGAATGGGACAATGAACTGCAAGATGCAAATGGAGCAGAACTGATCAAAGTGAGAGACCCCGTGAGTGCTCGTGCGTTTTGGGACCATTTTGGTTCATCCTGGGTGTAGCCCTGGCTGGGATCTTGTGCTGCCCAAGGTGGATCCATTGAGGCCTTTTAATAAATCCCTGCTTTAACTCTGTCTAACCTGTGTTCTAGGGCAACCTTCACAAGGCATCACTGTCATGATTGAATTAACATTATTTAAATTAGTGGCTGTGTGGTATAGCCTGGAAATAGTTGACAGAGGTCAACTATTGACTATTGACAGAGGTGGTGTTCCTGCTGTGGAGTGAGGATACCTTCCCTGCTGATGGAGGGACAGGGCCTTAGAGTACAGGCTCCAGGAACAGAAAATTCTCATTGGGTCTGAGGAATCACAGAAGGTGTCTGGGAAAGTGCTTTTATGTAGGGACAAAAGGTCTTGCACAGGTATTCAGGGCACATTCTGTTTTCTCATGCTTGGCTGGAATGGGAGTCCTCTCATCATCATTTAAAGAAGCAACTCTGTGACCTGTGTGCATGCACAGCTGCTGAGTTACTGATTTAACCTTAAATCACCTGCAGGGCTGGACTTTCACTGCTGTTTGTGCTGTGCTTGCTGTGCTTTGCTGCTGCTGAGATGGACAATTTCACCTGCATGGTCAAATGCTTTGTGCCACACTCAGGGGGCTCTCCTGAGAATCACTGTGAGGTGGCTGTGAATTATGCAGGAAAGCAGCAGTGCTGGATCCTTGCTGCAGTGTATTGAGTGATACCATCCTGGGAGGGTGTCCGGGTTTAGGGCACATTTGGGAGAAAACCTCTAAAGGGGTTCCTCTAGAACACAAATTCAAGTGGCCTCTCCACCAACTGGTACAGGAAAATATTTCCTTGGAGAAAAGTGGAAAAAGCTGTTTAACAAGCAAAGCATTCACAAGCATAAAAGATGAATAATATTAAACAGGAATATCTCTCGCTGTTCTGAAGGGATGGCAAACTCAGCAAGTCCCCTTTGTGAGCTGTAGTTTGGCTCAGTTTGTTATCAGTCCCTCTGGTGCTGGAAATGCCATGGCCTGCTGGGCCACAGGGGTGAGCTCCCGATGTTTTCTGGGTTTTCAGTCCAGAGCAGCTCTGATCAGTTCCAAGAAAAAGAAAAACCACAGTCCAGTGAACTTCTCTGCCTCAGCTATCTAAAACTAACTAAAAGCAAAGGAGAGCTCTGTCCTGCTGTCTGTCCATGCTGCAGACAACACAGGAATGGGGAGGAACGAGTGCATTTCTGAAAACAAACTCCGCGCTTCTTCTCGCTACCTTCACTCTCAGAACCAATCTTAAAGGTGCAGAACTTATTTCTGGGCTAAACAGATGAATGGAGCTACAGTTCAGCATCATAAAGTCACCCCAGGACAGAGGGCAAACAGTCTAGAAAGCAATTATGTGTTTCTAGATGTCTCTTTACTCTGTTTGGGTCATGGCGGGCTGATGATGTGGCACAGGAGTCCAGTTTTGCCGAGGAAAGGTTCTGGGTACGTTGTTCCCCCCATGCTTCAGGACTTGGCACTTCCCTTGCTGAACGTCTTGCAGCTCCTCTGAGCCCATCTCTCCAGCCTGTCAAGGTCCCCCTGAGTAGCAGCACGACCCTCTGGCATTTTGTCCACTCTTCTCAGTTTTGTGTCACCAGCAAACTGCTGAGGGTGCTCCCAGCCCCATCACCCAGACCATTGATGAGGATGTTGAACAGGATTGGACTCTTGGGGTGCCTCCAGCTAGACTTTCTGATCACAGCCTCCTGAACTTGGCTATTCAGTTTCCTCCCTGTCTGCTCAACTGTGTTTTCTCAGATTCTCTGTCAGCTTGTTATGGGAGAAAGTGGTGAAACTGTGCTGATTCCTCCTGATGGTTTCCTTGTCCTTTGTATGCTTAGAAGTGATTCCCAGGATTGCATTTTCAATTATCTTCATAGGGATGTAGGCTGATTCCTTGGATTTTTCTACTCTCCATCCCTCTCTTCCTGTCCCAGCCTAGGAACTGGCATTAACACTTCATGATTGTTGATCATAGCAGCCACTTCTGTGTCTTTATTTAAGTCTGTTTGTTTGGTTGATTTTTTTACCTGTGCTCTGTTTTTGGTGTGTTTTTGCTAGGTTGACATGCAGACAGATTTTTCCTCCTACCAGCTCGCAGAATGGGCACTTTAGGAGCAGGATAGAGCAGAATCAGCAGTTAAGCTGTGTAGGGCCATGACTTCCCTTACTGTGCAAGTTCAGTTTTCCATGTGGTGCTTAGAGGTCAGATGCACTTTTCTGTACTCTTCACAAGAAAAAGACACAGATGGAGAGAGCATTTTAGCCAGGTATTTTGTTGTGTTGTTTTACTTTGCCTTACCCAGACAGTGGTTATTTCTTAAGGGCAGTGAATTTTAATTTATACTTTAGAACATTGTATTAGACCATCTTGAGAAATACAAGCTCGTATCCAAAATGTCCCAGACAGAGCAATACAAACAATTTATCATTTTTTATAGAGGTCAAAAATGCTTTAATTAAAGACAGAAATTACAATACAAAATAAGTATATGTGATATATAGAGTATGGCCTTTATAATAAAAAGTTATGCCTTACTATTTTTAAAAAAAAAGAGTTCTTATATTTTTAACTTCTTGGACTCTCTGCCCACATAAATTATGTTTAGCAGAAGTTCTATGTCTAAGCAATTTCTTCTAAAACTGTGGTATCAGTAAGCATATAAATAGTATTTTATTATTTTCTTTCCAAAATCTCTGTATATAGTGAATGAAATGTTAAATGCATTTAAATTATATTTAGGCATGTGAAAAATGATTTTTCAGCTTTTTCACTGACTTTTTGTACTCAATTTAAGTAAATAATAGTCTTACCAATAATGGCAACAAAATGATTTTTCTATTGGAAGTGTTCTTATTTATGGAGTGAAATAAGTGCAGTGTAATTACAGTAAACACAATTTCTCATTTAGTAGAAAATAATATTGCATCTAAAATTAGCAGATTGGAATATTCCAGAATGTTTAATGCATAAATTATAAAACTCCTAGGTATAAAGTGTGTGTTTAACATCACCTGCATAAAATACTCCTATGAGTTCAAAGGCATGTTGTGGGTTTATAGTTTGGTTTTTCTTTTTTTTTCCTGACAATTGAAATGGATGAACAAATTGCCGTTTTTGATATCCTTGGGGCACAAATTGCTGTTTTCGTGACAAAAATTTTAGTCTTTACACTTGAAATTTTGGTATATGGAATATGAGGCTTGGTGTAGTCAAAAATAATGTTTATTTGATGGTTTATTTGTTTGCCTGACTCCTTTGCTTTTGGATGCAGCACCACTGAGGTTCATCAGCAATAATTTCATTCAGTATCACTTGAAAAATAGAACTTCTCTTGTTATGGTTATCAGCTTCCTATGTTCTCCATCTCTTTTTCTGCTGCTCTAAGTGGCATGTTGGTTCAGTTCAAGCTGGAGTTCTCCTTTTCCAAAACATTCCCAGTTGGGATGTTGGCTCTGGGACATGTGAATATGAAACAACTCTGAAATGCACTTCTGGACTTCATTGCCTATCAGTAAATCTGTGTTCCTGCCTGTATTCATGGATTATAAATCAGCAGTGATACTTGATTTTCCCCGTTTCCTGTGGCTTGAAGCACATTCCAAGTGTTTTCATGTCCTGGGTTTCTCACTAGGTCCCATCCATCTTCTAGGGGAGAATTCTGATGCCAGCAATGGAAGGGACTCCTGACAGCTCAGGTTCTTTGTGGGCTTTGATTTTTCACTCACACAACATGTTCAGTGGGACCCTGGGAAGCAAGGGACTGAAGCTGAAGATCTGAAAGAGTGTTGCATACACGTGGTAGCTTGTCTAACCAAATATATTAAAATGTAATTTTTATCTCTGGTTTATGGGACTTCAAAGACTTGACTCACCCAGAAAGGCTGTGATGGCCTTATCTCAGAGCCTTGAAATTGAGTCTTTATCAGAAACATAAATCATTTGACACTGTCCCTAACCTTGGGGCAGGAAAAGACCAGAGATAGGGGGAAGGTTGGTTTGTCTGTCTTCCTTTGGGTTGTGATTCACCCATTCCTCTGGAGGTCATTGTCAGGACATGTGGAAGGCCATGTAGTTACTTCTGCAAGGCTACCTGGATGACAAATACAGGGGCTCATTGTATTCTGGTTCTGAGTAAACTTTCACCTCTGGAGCACAATCCAGCAAAATAAATAAAACACTGAAATCTTTGTCTGATTTTTTTTTTCCTCTCTGCAGTCCCAAATGCAGAGAACTGAGTCAAACACACATTTATTGATGCACATTCCCAGCAGACTTCCATTTATATTTAGTGTGTTTTGTGTTAAAAAATAACAAACCTCTCTCCTGTGCAGTTGTTTTCATTTTGAGCTTTTCATGTGCATGTAATCAGTGTCTTACTGAGAGCAGTGAAAACTTAACTTTATTTTCTAACAGCATGACCTAGAAGTGAGGCAATTTTGAGTGTTTGAATACCAAACTTGCAGTGCAGTACTATTGAGTGTGTTCATATCCAACATTTATGACAAGAAATGAAGCTTGAGGAAATAAAAGTAATATATGGAACTATTTTTGGCATTACAGCTAATGAACACTCTTCATCTTTAGGGTAATTCTCTGAACCATGTTTAGTCTCTGCAGTAAGGTATTGATGCCACTGATAATTACTGTAGTGCATTTCTGGAAGCATTTTGTACTCCACTGTACCATAGTAAGCTAGAAAATAAAATTTAAGGCTCATATTTACATGCAAGGCCTAATGGAAGAATTTGGTGAGTAGGATTATAGCTCAGGAGTTTCTGTTCCTGTTGATGTCTCTCAGCCTCCCACAGAGCAAGTACACACACAAATATACCTATTTAATGAGATTTGACTTTGAGGTTCTTTGTGAGCCTTCTCTAAAATATGACAATACCTTTTAGTATTGGATGTGTCCTATTCCAAGAGACATTTGGCTCTTCCTTGGGCTTTCAATGACCTGCGACCAGATTTTTTTTTCAAATGTTTGTTTTTGTATTTGTCACCTGTTTTATCTAATGAGCTTCTTTCTGTTTACCCAAGATTGGAATTGAACACACCTGAAATCTGTAAAAGTGTGATTACCTTTTGGGTTTTTTTTATGGTTGGTTGACTTTGGGGTGTTTTGTTTTGTTTCTACAGGTAAAACTACATATTTTTGTGGCATGCTTTTTTGTAGTTCTCAGTGTGGACAATTTATCAAGTAACAAACAAAAATTTTAGAAAACTATATATCTCCAATTTACTGCTACACTATAGAACTGTGAACATCAGCTAATGCCATTGCTCCTCAAGAATCTTTGGTTAAAATCCTGCTTGAGTTACTTCTGTTTATTTATCTCATATTAAATTAGGCATGAGTTCTTCTCTCATCCCTAGCCTGACACAGGAAAAGTAATTGTTTAATAATGTTTTAGAGCCTTGAGAAATCAAGAGTGTCTCAGCCAGAGGTTGAGAAGATATCTGGACTATCTCCAGAATTCCCAGTCTAATTACTTTCTTCTTGTTCAACTGAAACAAATTTATCTTTAGAAAATATGAAATGCCAATGAAATATGAGTTCCTGTATTAAACATATTTTTCAATTAGAATAACTGGAAATATGTGCACAGAACTAACTTTTCCTAATTGTATGGTGAGGAAATTAATTTCCATAGAGTTACAGTAAAAATATAATAATTACCATCTCTCTTTTGACTCAGCAGTTGACAAAAGAATAATTACCTTTTTGGAGGTATTTTTAACTTAGCCGTTTAAGCATAATGACTCTTGTCTGATTTTAGCATGTGTTTAATTTTCAAGACCCTATATGATAGCTAAATTTAAAAAGTAGTACGTGTGCTATTTTTATTTATTGCCTTTTTTGGCAGTAGTTCCCAAGCAAGGGATTGGAGGAAACAATATGAATATTATGCTTTTCAGTTATATTCATAACTATTTTTGGCTTGCTGTCATTAAAAGGGAGGTGTGATGGCTGAGACAGGATTTCAGATGCTATTTTCTTTTATGTGTGTTGCCTTCTACAAGAATAAAGAGGCAACTTCAGAAGGAAAAATGTATTTTATTGACAACTCAGAAGACTATCATAGTATAGTTTAAATGCCTCTACTGAAGAATGCAATTTTCAATGAAAGGATAAACTCATGAATGAAAAGGAAGCCTCCTCAAGTAGTTATTAAGAAATTATTCTAAAGATGGAAACATGGAGATATGTAAATGTATAATTGCCCAGCTGAAAAGATACAAATAGAGATAAGGAGAACAAACATATATAAAGTCTAAGAATAATATATCCTTTATAAATGATATAGAAAGAACTTTGCCATTTGAACAAAGTTAAAACCAAAATAACCCAAATACCTTTAAATTATGGTAATTACTCTGAGCAGCCTTTTATGGGATTGATTGTGGGCTCCAGCTGTCATGGAAGTTGTTTGAGTTTTCAGATTAAATTGTTGCCTCACATGAAGCTATGAAGCATTAGCTATCTGTCACTCACCCAAATTAAAGGTTTCCATTTCTAGATTAGCTCCCCATCTGGGTTGTGCCTGGGAGTTGAAGATTTCTGTGGAATCAAGATCTTTGAAAGGGGCAGAGTCACAGTTCTTGCCTTTATGTGCAGGATTACATCCAGTGTTGAGATCTTAAAGCTTTTATTGTGTTGGAGGCCAGAGATCCTGGAACTTCTCCTCAGTTTTTCCATTGAGATGGCTGTGCAAAATCCCAGCTCCTTGGAATTGAAGATCCTCTGGAGCTGGAGGGAGACTGCTCCACTCAGCAGGAACCTTTGCAGTGTCACTTTGGGGTGACACCATGCTGGGGTAGCTTTGCCATCATCAAATCTGCTGCAAAGCTGGAAATAGGGACACAGACTTTACAGCATACGACTTTACATTTCCAATCTCAGCTGTGTTGTGCTCACCTCCTGCTCAGTAAGGGGTTAATCTGCTCCTGCAAGAGGGGTAAAATTGTCCTGCACAAAGTTGGGAATAAGTCTCACCTCTGGACTGGCTGGTGTGGTGTGACTGTGTTCTGGATCCAACATTGCTGTTTCTTGTCTTTCTACATTGCCAATTTATCTTTATTCATGGCCTGTGCAAGGCACTGGTTGAAGGACATGTTGCTCCAGGAGCAGCTGGAGTAAGGATGCCTGGTTTGCCTTTTTTTTTTTTTTCTGTTCAGTTTTGCACTTAGAAAACAAGCAAATACTGTTTGGATTAAAGGGGAAAAAAAAGTATGCTATGTAAAATTTGCTCAGAACTCTGTATCCCTCTTTGGTTTAATCATCTAAGAACAAATGAGATTTTCTGTTGGGAAGTAGTTTTATATGGATTTGTGTTCCTTGCCCTTGTGCAGTAGTACTGCCAATTATATTTATTAGCCCTAAATATTAAACAGCTGGAAGGATTCCATTGTATATAAATAAGACATTTGAGACCTGAAAGGTTGCCATTTCTAATATAGCCAGCTGGTGCTTTTTACAGTTACATTCAGCACAACACTACTGAATTTCACTTCTATTGAGTGTTGTGTTAATGACAATAGGAGAACATGGGGGGGTTTGGGATTTCTCTAGGAAATGGCATTGTGTAAAAATACATTGTTCTGAAAGACTGGCTAGCAGGGAAATGCTATATTATGCACCTGTTTTGTGCATTTTGATGTAAATATTTTTTTTGTTTATGTGTTTTGCTGGCAAATCCAAAACAAGAAACTGCAGGGGCTTTTCAAATGTGAATTTTTAAGTGTTCTTGTGCCACAGGTGTTTTTCACTTTCTCTGTTGTGGTGTTGTTTTCCCATTTAAGTAATGGTTTCATTTTTAAAAAAATCCTGCTTGCTGATGCTTTTGAAAGCATTTGCTTATTATTTGATATTTATTTTTTTTTAATACAGGCATCATTGTTATGGTTCTAGAAATAGCTAAAATAGTAACAAAAATATCTCCCCACTATTAATTTGTTCCTAATCTATTTGTTAGAAAACTGAGGCATAAATGTGGGTGAGGGATATATTCCTGTTTAGGTACCCAGCAAACAGTTTGGAGAAGTGGATTCTTCCCACTTTTTATTGACTCTGTCCTGATTATTTCTTTGTAATCATTGCCTGTGTGGGTGGCTACATCCAGTTTTTGGTGCTGAGTAGTGCTTTAGGTGAAGCAGAGGATGGTGATGGACAGCCTGATACTTTTTATTCGTGTTAGTATTGAAAATTTACAGGAGCTGATTGTTATGAGCTAAATGTCATAACTAACATTGTGTGAAATAATTCCTTGAAGACACTTTTTTTCTTCAGACTGCCACATCCACAAATGTGTGAGATCTATCTTGGATACATTTCCATCTCTGAAACAGCCACACTTAGAGGCTGAATCTTACCTAGTTTATTCAGTGCTGAGAAAGGTTCTTTTATAAAAAATTATTGTTCACTACAGATTTGAGCCATAGGGACTGTTGTTCTGAGAACTTCGCAGAAAATCTGCTTAACCTGTGAGAGAAATAAGATTAAAACCTCCTTCTCCAGGAGATATATAGCTTAGGGAAAAAAAATAATGAAGCTGTAAATGCTTTTCTTGTCCAAGCTCTGAAGGGGTGTTTGAATGCTGGATTCAGATGTCTGTTAAGAAGTCAGATGTTTTCCTCCTTGTGGTGACCTTTTTACCTCACTGTGATTAAGAGACTTTTGCTCGCTGATGGGTGAGAATCAGCTGTCCTTACAAATTTGATGATGAAGTACTCTTCTATCTGCCAAGTAGAGATGGGGGAGAAAAGATGGTTTTCCTCATCTTTCTGCAATTTGGTTTGATTATTAGTTGAGTATTCCCATGATAAGGTATGCACTCTTGCTTTCTCAATATTGTTTATGTGTGCTTAGCTTATGTAAGACAGTTATTTATTATAATATTTATTTTATTTTATTTCACAGTTCTTTAAAAGCTCAGAAGCATAACTGCATGGAACACAGATCTGACTGGTTTGGATAATTTGGGATAAATTTGGGGCTAGGTGTATGGTAAAATGCTAGACCTCAGTTTTTCTTGGGGAAGTTTAGTATCTGGATACTCTAAATGAGTTTCTCATGTCACCTGAGCACTCAACAGACAAGATATTAATATTTTGTCTTGGTTGTAATTCTGAAACTCTTTTGCTTAGCTATGAAGAAACCCAAGTTTTAGGTTGAAGCTATGAGTGTACCACAGTCTGTGTCTTATGAAGGTTTATGTGATGGAAATGATAATTTCACTGTGTGTATAACTTAATCAGAAAACTCTTGCAATGCAATTTATTCTTCCATTTACAGCTTAGAAAAAACTGAAAACCTCTGGCTAGAGCCAGTGGCCTGAGGTAATTTCATTGATTTTTGAATGTCAAATGCAGAAAAAATATTTCCATGGTACTTTTAAGGTTTCTTAAAATCCCAAATCAGATCATTCTCTGTCCTCTGATCTCAGTTGATTGGTATTTGTGGGCCTTGAATCAGCATCTTTGGTGATGTTATGAGGAAAGTTTCCATACTGATGAGCTGCCCTGGAATGCATTCTCCTATAATATGGTCATCACAGGGTTTTTGTTAATAGCAACCTTTCAGAGCTCTTCCATCCTGCTACTATTTTGTTAAGCTTTTAAACAGCATGTGGGGAGGTTCTTTTTTTATTTAGACTTGAACTATTCTAATGCTCATCTCAATTTGGAGTTTTATACTTTGTAGTTAAAGAGTTTTATAGCAACATGATGCTGACTGAAAAATGGGGGTTGTTTTGCAATCACACAGTTGCATATATGTTGTATTGTAAATCACAAAATATCCCTCTGTTTCTTATTGTAATTCAGATTTTTTTTTAAATTATGATGAATAAAAAGACACAAAAAATGATGTCACAGGCAGGATGAAAGAATTGAGATCACTCATGTCCTAGATTCCTATATTGAGAGGGAGCTTTTCATTGAGGCTTCTCATGATATCCTAGAAACGTCCTACATTCACTTCTGTACATTTCCTTTTGTAAAGAAATTGCAAGAAATAAACTAAAGCCTTAAGTCCAGCACAGTGCCAGATCTTGGAAAAGAAAATCATTTTTGGCCCAACTTTGTCACTCAGAGACATGAGTTAGACCCTCTCACTGGGGATCTGGAGGTTTTTCTCCACCACTGAAAGCAATCTCTTGTTTCCTGTCATTAACAATATCCAAAGAAGATTTTAAAAAGTGAAAAGCCAACAAAAAGAACATTTTCCAAAAGCCAGATTACATGCTGGGAAGGGAGTGGTGCTATGGCACTTCTGGAAATGCTTCAAAAGTATTGAAAGTGCCTGAAGGCATCAGGGAAATATGACATAAATACTGTGTAATAATATGAATTCAGAAATTGTGGCCTACTTCATTCTGTCATGGAGTCCTTGACACTTTTTTATAAACATCTTCCTATAAAATTTTGAATTTATCATTCCTATTGGGCTTGGAGGAGGATAGTCCTGTCATTTCATCATTCCAGAATTTAGGACTTGCCTATTAATTTCCTCTCTAACAATAGCCAAGACTGATAAATATCCATTTGTTTTGTACAGTATTGAAAGAAAGAAATTCCAGCTGGGACACCTCTGAAGTGTAATGCTCCATGGATCAGAGCTGCTTAAGATTTAGTTTTTATTTGTCACTTTAGTGTCATTTGGTTGATAATAAATTAGGCAAATGTCCCTAGGTTGGGTTTGTTTTGTCCATGGTAGTAACAGGTAGTAACAAAACAACTCCTTATCCTGACCCACAGGTCTTTTGTTGGATTTTCTCTCCCCTGTTCATTTGTTTTATTATATTCCCTGCTTAATTTCATCCCTGGAATAAGAATTTCTCTCTATTTGTTTTTTTAAAAATTTTTTAAAAGAAGTTTTGTAACTATTATTACTTTGCAGAGCAAGTTGAACACATGAATTGCAAGTACCAAAATAAAATTAAAACAAATATGAATACAGGTGTTTGAGAAACCTTACTTAGTAAAAAACCCTCAATGTTCTTGATTATCTGTTTACCATTAAGATCCCTTTAAATGGCAATACAGAGGTTTACTGGGAAGAGTTGCAATGTATGAGTAATGTAAATGTACTGCTTGTTTTTTACTTTGATCATGATAATTATTGAATTCCCAAATGTACTCAAATGTTGTACATGTTGGGATTTGAATGCTCTTCCTGTATTTTTGGTGAGTTATTTAATCTTTTTCAAATGAAATAGGTACAAACTACACAGTTTTATAACTGTTAAAGTATTTTAATCAAATTAGCACCGAGAGAGTGGCATTTCCCTTCAGCAATGCTGTAGTATTAAATGATAGATCTAAAATTTTGTTGTTTATGTAAGTAGACTAACACAAACTTCCAGGCAATTTGATCTTCATTGAAAATTACTGAAATTATAATTGCATTAAATTATTAATTGAAACTTCTGGATGAAGAACATAGTAGTGATACTGCCTTTGTTATGCAAGTCCTATATCTACATTCAAAAGTCTGTTGGATAAGAAGCTTCTGGCAAAAACATTTATCATGAGACTTGTTCAGAAAACTAACATCTTGCTATGGAGATGTTTTAAACTGTGCCAGTTCCTGGTTTTGGCTCTATCTCCCTCTGGACATTTAAAATAGAACTGATTGGAAATTATATGGAAATGATAACCACTGAATGACTTCTGAATCAGTGCAAGCTGCTTTAATATCTGTGAAATTTGGTTTCATTATCTAATCCTATTAGTTTCATCCAGGTGTTGTTACTCAGTATTTATTTGTCCAGGTAAGTGCTGCAGATAAATCAGTGCATCCAGCTTCACTGGAGGCAATTATGGCTCTTTGAGGCAGGGTTGGATCGTTGGCTCAGGGCCTGTGCTTGTGCAAGGACATCTGTCAGAGGAGGGTCCTTCACTCGGTTTTGGGAAGCTGGCAGAGGCTGGGAGCCAGGGTCCAGCTGCCTCTTCTGCAGGCAGCAGCTCATCCATGTGTGGCTGGTGCCAAGCTCTCAAGTGGCTGTAGGCTCCTGTGTGGTAATTTTGATTTAAAAAGTCCCTGCACTGCTGGCTCTTTTTGGAAGTAGATTCTGTTATGACATGCTGCAGCATATCAGTTGCTGTAGACACATCCAAGATTGTGTTTTAAACTCTGTTGAACTAGTCAGGAAGAGATAAAACTTGTGTATAGTCAGGTCTGTAAAGTGAATTGCAGTAAACTCTGTTTCAATTAAAGGAAAGAGTATTTACACTGCTTTTATCTGCTGGTTTAATGACATGGCTTAAAATCACATCTTCATTACTGTGTGGACAATTTCATTGTGCAGACCAGCTCTTAGTCAGATCAAAACTTCCTTAAATTAGTGGGTTGAGACTGAGAACTCTCAGATGCTACTCTGATATGTCCATGTTTCTTTTTCCTTTCTTTGTATATGTGTGTGATATACATGCATTGTAAACCCAAGAAACTGTAAGCACTTCTGCACCATGGTTTTTTGTCTTTATAGTGGGAATAGTTCTTTCCTCTCCTACTGTCTGCACTACACTAAAGTCCCGTAACAAAAGGTGCTTATGTAAAACAAGTAATTATTAGACTGAGATCTTAAATAGAAAATTGATATGACTTGAGTTTTGAGGGAAGATGTTTATCTGGTAGAAATTCTTCTTTGTCTCCCTTCCTCGGGAGTGGCAGTGACTTCTGACATTGATTCTCCAGTTTTTGTTGGGTTTTTTTTGTTGGTTTTTTTTTTGGGTTTTTTTTTGTTTTGTTTTTTTTTTCCCCTCCTGTGATTGGTAAATATTCCTCTTTGGTAACTGTGACTTTGGACACCAGGTAGGACTGGTATGTGACTAATTCACAAGTAGGAAGCCCCTTCCTTCATGTTTTGGGTCAAGAGAGTTTGTCAGCTGAGGACTGCTGTAAAAACAAATCACGACCCTGTGTTCTTCCAAAATCATTCCAGTGTCACAGCCTATGTAGTCCACTGAAGAACCAACTAATAAAGATATGGTAAATTGGTTGTATGTCTTAGTCCAGCTCAACCCAGTTTCCAGAGTTATTGCTTGTCCAGAGTACATTTATCCCAAGGAAAATCAATTGTCATGCTTTGAATGAATATAAAAATGTAACAGTTTATTGTGACTGTATGAAATATCAGTTGGAGCCATTGGCTTTTGTTTAATCTTAGAAATAAAGCTGGTTCTAACAGTGCAGATGTGTGTTGTCTTTGAGGATCTCCTCCATTTGAGGTGAGTGTAGCTGTTGTAAAGGCATGGAATTGTGGGTGAAAGGACAGCACTGCTTATTGTTTAGGAAATCACAGGTTTTTAGTAATGCAAAACAGCTGTAGCATCTCTTTCATCCACCTTGAAGTAACTTGGTAAAAACTGACTTATTAATGGGGAATTCTGTGATCATTTAAGATGTTTTTAGTTTTTATTTAGAAAAAAGTAAGAGGAGGTTCAACCAGACCTTGTTGTTTACTTTATAGTGATGCCCAAGCAAAGTTCTTTTTTGCTTTTTCACAGCTTTTGGTCTAAATATTATTTTTGTTGGTATAATAATTAATCTAAAAACATTTTCTTTTCTTCTTTTTTTTATTTTGTTTATCCAGTGGGAAGAGATCAGCGGTGTTGACGAGCATTACACTCCGATCAGAACTTACCAAGTGTGCAATGTCATGGATCACAGCCAGAACAATTGGCTGCGGACGAACTGGATCCCGCGCAACTCGGCTCAGAAGATCTACGTGGAGCTCAAGTTCACCCTAAGGGACTGCAACAGCATCCCCCTGGTGCTGGGCACCTGCAAAGAGACCTTCAACCTCTACTACATGGAGTCTGACGACGACCACTCGGTCAAGTTCAAGGAGCACCAGTTTACAAAGATCGACACCATCGCGGCCGACGAGAGCTTCACCCAGATGGACCTCGGCGACCGAATCCTCAAGCTGAACACGGAGATCCGTGAGGTGGGGCCCATCAGCAGGAAAGGCTTCTACCTGGCTTTCCAGGATGTGGGCGCCTGCGTTGCCTTAGTGTCGGTGCGGGTCTACTTCAAGAAGTGCCCTTTCACCGTCAAGAACCTGGCCATGTTCCCAGACACGGTGCCCATGGACTCCCAGTCACTGGTGGAGGTGAGGGGCTCCTGTGTCAACCACTCCAAGGAGGAGGAGCCCCCCAAGATGTACTGCAGCACGGAGGGAGAGTGGCTGGTGCCCATCGGGAAGTGCTTGTGCAACGCTGGCTATGAGGAGAGAGGCTTTGCCTGCCAAGGTAACCATGCCCTGCGTGCCCACAGCTCTGCTCTGAGCTGGGGCTCCCCCTGCTCCTTGTGTTGGGTTGTGCTCCTTTTTTCCAGGTTCTGGATCCCTGCAGAAATATCAATCAGTTAGGTGGGAAAATTGCCGTGCAAATGGGGTTTGGTCAAGCTGTGTTAATAACATAATTTGCTAGAAGTATTTAAGTCAACGGCTGATTTTTAGTAACACATTGTGCAGCCTCTCTTACCACTCTTGGACCTTCTTCCAGTTTACAGTGGTTTTCTTAAATGTTTGTATGAAAAAAGTGATTTTTTACAGTGTCTTCTTGTCTTCTATACTTTGTGTCTCGATATATGACTTTTGCCAATGAGCTGTGTTGATTAATTGGAATTGGTTGGTAAAAACCATGTGGTATCGCTCCTGTAGCATAATTACTAAATGCAGATACATTTGGAGTACTAATAGTTAAAGTTTATTCATAAATACTCATGTATTTTAACTCAATTTTCTCCAAACTTTTGATTTCTGCAAACTGTGGTTATGTGAATGCTCCCAAGAACAAGAGTACACTGGGGATTTGGATTTTTTACAGAAATGCTCTTTCAAATCTTAGAGATATGCATGTTGGATTTACTAATTTTAGTATTAAACAAGATGATAGCAACGAACATTTTTATGCTTTTTATAAAATTATATTTTGAAGCTTTGTGCTGATTCAGTCTTTTCACAGCATGCCTTGAAGGGTACTGGCTGTGGCAAAGGATCTTCAGTTAAATACATAAGTAAAACTTAAATAGTAAAGTCTGGAAATCCCATGGCTGGAAGCAGAATAGCTGAGATGTTTACTGTGCCGTGTGTGTATGTGTAGAACAGAAATTTAAAGTATTCTGAACCTGGTTGAGACAGTGCCTACTCCTTTTTAATCTGCAATGCTTATGTCAAACAATATATTCTCAGTAACTGGGGAGTTACTGAGAACCCAACAAACCATAGCCATGACTTTTTCTCAGAAAATGACAGGTTGACATCTGGCAAAGGGGTAAGAATGTTCTTCCTTTGATTTTTCTTTTAAGTAGATTTTAAATAATCTTTTGCCCTTGATTAAATTGGGTAGCCAGGTCTGAGGATGCTTTTCCGGGGTTAGATACTGTTATTTATAAAAAACAAAGTAAGCTCTTCTGTTAAGAGCTGAATTCAGGGGAGGATATTTTATTGTTCAGAAATGCTTTATCAAGGGCCTCCTACAGCTGCACTTAGAAATGCTAAAACATGAGTGAATCCTTTATCCTCTGTGTATAGTCTTTCTTGCTACAGAGCCTGTGTTCCTGTAAATGGTTGGAAGCTGTTGGTTTAGAGTTTCAGTCACACGTGAGCACAGAGAGACTACAACTGAGCAAAAATAAAGCTAAATAAATTAAACTAAACTTTTATTAAAAACAAGTTCTCAAATGCTTGGGGCAGGCAAGGCAGCTCCTACTGAGTTTTGCAGAGAAAATCAGACCATAGAATGAATATATTTTTCTGGTTTGTTTTTTTTCTTCATCACTCACTGTTGATCAAGGGGGTTTTATATGAGGAAGCCATTAACAATAGCAACAGGTCCTTGTGGTTTATTCTGTTTTGACATAGACTGTTCTGCTAACCTTTATTGGAAGTCATATTGATCAAATCCTTTCAGTGTGCTGTGATTGAAGTGGCTCTTTAAAACCAGGAACTCAAAACCTCACATTTGTTGGCATCGGTGGCGCAGCAAGAGTTGGAAAACTCAGAAAACCAGTTCAGCTTTGACCTCAGAATCAAGGCTGCTCCTGCATCTTTCCTTTTCTTTTTCTTCTCTCCTTCTCTTGCTCCATCTTTTAGGGTATTTAAGGATTTTTGTGTTTGTTTTGGATTTTTTGTTTTGTTTTTTTTTGTCATTGAAAGGGCAGTAGAATCAGGATTGTGGCAATGTAACCCCAGAATGGTGTTACAAGCATGGACTGGAATGAAGACATAACTTAGGAAAAATAAGTTTTAGTTGAAATCTAAAGGAATAATTAGTAGTTGAGGTTATTGTCTTCCCAGTGGCTGAAAACATTTAAGACCTTCTCAAGCTCAAGATCTTAAGAAATTACTACTTGATCCTGTGTTCAGACTGTTTCTGATTTTGTTTGTTTCCATAATGCTGGTTTCATAAACAATGTCATTTTGCATTAACAGGAGATTATCACTGAGAACTAAAATGAAGGACCTTAATGGTGTAAGATGAGCCTATTTCAATTACATTCAGAACAGCTTTTCTTTGTACTTGAAAAATTAGGAACAGTCATGGCCTGCCAAATAACACAAATATCAACAATTTCCTTAACTGCTTTATTTTCTCTGCATAACCAGGAAAAGTCAACATAAACTCAGACCATTTTTTGTTATTGGTGCATGTTTTTATAACACATTTATGTGTAAGCTATGAAAAGCCAGCTCAGCTGATGGGTTCTTTCCTGGGTAGAGTATTGTTCTGCTCTGGATCCTGTTGACTGATTTTTTCCTGTACCACAGCAACATCCCTACCTGTCAGTCAGCTAAAGAATTTCACTGTGACCATCCTTGTCCTCCTTGTTGTGTGTTTGTGGAGCAAAGATTTCCCAAAAATGATACACTTGAGGTTAACAGCTTAAGATTTAATTCCTCCTCTAGCAAAGGCTTGTGCACCTGCTCGGTGTTTTGGAGGGATTAGAGTTTGTCTGAAGTAAAATAAGATGTGTTGGAGAGCAAGTTGGAAAAACCACACTTTCATATCCATTTTTCACCTTAATTAATACATATATTAGTTAATTAAAGTGGTATATAGGCTGTAGGCTGTTTGATATTACAGCTTTTTTAGCACCACAGTGATCCTGTCTATTTAATCTTATTTTAATATTTCATGGTTGAATGGGCCTTCTTCCTCACAACGTCTTTTATAAATTATATTTTCCTGTCACTTTGACCAAACTACATTTTCCTGGCATCTTCTCTTTTAGAATTAGTGTGTTTTAATTAGGGGGAAAACCCCCCAACTAGTTGGAACTGAACACTGAGTTTAATGCTTTCTAATAATCTCCATCCTGATTCTCAGTCAACAAGGACAAAATCATCTTTTCAATTTGTTCCACATCAAACAGGAAGAATAGAGCATGTTAGATCTGTCTTAATATTCTTTCTCTGACAGTGACTAATGGAAACCTTCTAAGGAAACTAAGGGAAGGTATAAGAAACTAAATAAAAAGGGTGCTTTCCTGGGTGAAGCTTCTGCCAATCTACTGCTGACTTTTTAAGATTTAAGACAAATTTTGCAAGAAAGACTATGTACAATAAGAGTCAGTGACCAGTGTCTTGGTAATTTGTCTATATTTTGACTCATCTATATTTTTAATCATTTAATTTTTGTGGCAATGAATGCCATATCTTGCCTTGTGTGGAAACCATAACTTCTTGCTGTGTTTAACCCTTCTCTTTTAGAGTCACTGGGACAGGGTTTCCCATATCCCTGTATAGTGAAGAAATAACTGGTCCCTTTTCATCTTCCATATGAACAAATTTCAAGACCTCTTTCATGTCTGATGTCTCCAATACCTCTTGTCTGAGCTTTTCCCCTCTACTGGTACCTTCTTTTTTAAAGGACAGACTGGATGCTCTGTACCTCATCCTTTTTGATTGCCACTGTACATATTCAAAGTAAACAATGTGGTTTTTATGAAAAAGGCAATGAATCTTGTGTGCACTATTTAAATTTCAAGTGCAAGAGGAGATTAGACAGTGACTTAGAGTTTGGAACAGCCCAGAGATTGAGTTTAAAAAGGAGCATTCACATCACCTGCCCAGTGAGGGATCTGTACATGGAAAAGCTTGATTCAGTTTTATTTTGAACACTATAGAAATAGGTCTCACTCTCTGAAGGTTGGTTAGTTGGGATATTGATACCAAAATAAATGGGAAAATGTAAGATAAATGGCAGAAAAACTATCTGTGGTTCTGTAATGATCTGGAAGGCTCCTCAGGGAAATAATGGAAGCTTCATTTCAGGAGTTGTTTTTTTAAAAAAATTGCAGGAACCAGATGATAAAGGAAGTCCTGCACTGGCAGGTTTGGACTACTAAATCTTTTCCATCCTGAATGTCTATTCTGTTGGTTTCATGCACTTCAGGAAGACCAGTTGGACATGAAAAATGTTATTTTTCATTACAGTATATTTAATTAGCAAGCCTGCAGTGGGCAGTTGTTTATCCATGTGGGACCATGAGTGAGCTTGAATGCTCTTTTGAAGGCTTCCAACAGGTGACCCTCTAGACAAAAACCAAATTTTCTGGCTCTGGTTATCAAATGAAAACTTTAAATTAGCGGACCTGAACAGAATGACCCAAAAAAGCACAGAATAACATTTTCTGCATGGTGTTGTTTCAAGGTATAATTCTAAATTTTAGTTGCTGAAATTGAGTAAATGTGAACTGTAAATTCCTATGTAATGCTATGTAATAAAGTTGTAAGTTTTAATCATGAGTGAGTGATACATTTTCTATAACAAAGCCAGAAGGAAAAAGAATGTAACCCAACAGTTCTCCCTTATGTGTTTAACTTTTAGCTATTAATCAGGTGGACTAAATGGGAAAAAAGCGAGTGAGGGGTAAAGGAGGGAAAGGATAATTCACCCACTGTGCCTGGTTATTGCAAAAATGACTTCAGAAAATTTCCCCTAACACTAAATTTTTCAGTGTTTCAAGTTGTGCAATGAGCATCTCCTAAATCATGTTTCTCTCTCTGAGTTTCTGGAGATATGAAAGGAATGCCATCTGTGGCTGCTAAATCTGAACCATCACATCCATTGCTTAATTCTTTGAGTGGAATGACTGCTGCACTTGAGGTAAAAATATGTAAAACATCATTAATACCGAGGAAGCAAAGCATTTCTCTAGACTTCTTTTTTCCCTCTATGCTTTAAATAACCATTTTGTCTCTGCATAAGTAAATCTAATTTTTACTTTTCTAGATCAGTAAGAAAAAAATTATGACTTTGCACGTAAGGAGAAAAAGATACTGTGAGGAACTACTCAATTTTGTGCAAGTGAAAACAGAAAGAAGGTACAAATGTTTTTTGCAACTGCAAAGTTTCCCTTGGATTAATTGAGTGGCTTGGATGTGTTACACTGCAAAAATGTGTGGCCTTAACTCTTAGACTCTGCACAGGAGTAATTATATTTAATAAAATATAGGCACTGATCATATGGAGATCATAGAATATAATAATGGAGCTATCAAAAAGCTTCCTTTTACATGAAATCTGAAAAAGCTGGGGATTCAAATTTTTTAATTTGAGGTCTGAAGTGTGTTTTTATTCCTTTGGTTTGTATTGTTTTGATTTTAAAAAGCAGGAGAGATGCTTTTTAAAAGGACTTTTAGTCTTTCAAGCTGGTAAACTAAAATGACAGCAGCTATAAATTATGAATCACTTTATTTGTAAAATATTCATTGTTTTGATCCACTTTATATTCTGTAAGTACATAAACAGAGCACAACAGTGAAGGATTTACCTTCCAGCTTAGAATTTATTTAACTCTTAAAAAAGTTATGTCGAAGATGTCCAGATGATTTTTATGGGGCGAAGAATTACGTTGTATTCAATACTTGCTGAAGATCCCAGACAACTTTTTATGTAATATTTTCTGACTGTTACAAATTTGGAAAATATTCTCCAATTTTTTCCTAGTAGATATAAAAATGCAAGTTTTTAAGGCAAAATTTATTGGGCACAATGTTGTGTTTTTTTTCACATATCCTGAAGAAAAAATATTTCTGAAATTATTGGAAAAGAGGGGTTTTTTGATACAATACTATGCACATTCTTTCATACATGTAAGAAAAGTGTTCTTTCAGCCCTTTTTAGTTTCTTGAAAGAGCCTTTACTAAATTTCTTGGAGATTGTGTTAGAAGTATTTAAAAACATGATTATAAACATTACTATAAAGTTTTTAACATTCAGTGATTAGGAGCTTGAAGTAACATTACTGTTGAGTGTTTGTAGAAAACTTAGCAATACATCTCTGCAAGTTGTTCAGTACTACAGTGTCAATATATGGCAGGACTAGATAATTTAAAATTGAATTTTTGTATTTGAAACCCAGTGGGAAATCGAAAGGTTCATTTAGAAATAATGGAAATACTTGCAAAAGTGCTAATGACTCACAAAATGCAACTTAATACAGTTGTATGTTTGTTTAACCCAGATATGTTTCCACTTTATAAGTGTTTGTTCTGCCACTTTGTGGGTGTGTTGGCATTTTTTTCCTTGTCTCCCTTACCTGCTTTCAATGACCACCCCACTCCAAACTCTGATAAGGAAACTCCTCAAACATCCCACTGGAACCCAGGGGCTATCTCCAATTTAAGTTTTTGAAACATTTACTTGCTCTTATCCACACAGAAATACTTGCCTTAATTCTCTGGCGCTCACCTGTTCAAGAGCACTACCACTGAATTTATGGGCAGGATTTTGCTGCAGAAATCTCCTGGATGTCTGTCACTGAGAATCCGAAGGGATCTTGCTGGTATTTCCTTAACCTTTTCACTGGAATGGGTTCACTGGAATGGAGGTTTTCAAAAGATTAAAGACTAAATAATGAGTATCATCCTCAGCACGTTTTGCTCACCGTGCCTTGGGTGATTTTTTAGTTTTGGAGTTGCATGAAGGTTGCATTGTCAGTAGGAATTCAGGGAACTTTTTCTATTGAAAACTTCTTCCACTGGTTTCCCTGCCACTGGCAGAGTTTATAGAACCATTTGACAATCCCTTATTAGTTCCAGAGTGGGACTTACAAAGACTAAGAGGCATTTGCATTACCCCTGGCAGCTGGCACTAGGCTTTAAATAGAGAGCAATTGCAGCAAGAGCTGAGTTTTGATAACACTCAGCTCTGAAAACGCTCTCAGAGTAAGGACCATCTTGAAAGATGAGTACAAGATGAGGAGAATCTTCTCTGAGTCTGCTGTTCCTCAGTGTGAAGCTCAAGATGTTGTCAAAACACGCTGTTGGCAGACATCTAAATAACCAGCAATTGATAGCAGACTTTATTGAAACACTCAGACTGTGGGAGAAGTAGCAACATTTGCTGTTTCTTGGATGACAAACTCAATAACATTCAGTTCATTTGTAGTGTCTCATCCTCCTGGCATTTGAAATTCTGTTATTCTGTCTGAAATTCAGTGTTATTCTTTACGGCATGACAGGAAAATAATAACTTGGACTTCACACAGCTTGTTTAGGGAGAGAAAGTTCACTGCCTAGAATTTGTTTGTGGCTTCAGCTTTAAGTATCAGATACCCTGGCAATTAGTGTAGGTGTTGTTCTGAGGCAGGGATAGCCCTGAAAGATGACAAATCCTTCCCAGGTCAAGGAGGTGAACTATTCCACCGTCATGGCTCTGTGGGTTCAGTGCCTGTCTACTGTTAGGTTAAAATTTGATGTGATAATTTAGAACAGCTGCTCTTTGACAGGAAGATTCACTTTCAGCAAGGGAAGGAAAAGCCATATGGTAAAAGCTGATGCTGTGCCAGGCCTGAATAGCTGCAGAAGTGATACAGGACAGTTCTCTTTAACAATATGCTTGAAATAAGGCATTTTACTTGCCATTGGTGTTTCCAATCCATGTGCTTTTTTGAATTGTAACTTAACTTTTTAGACTTTTTAGAAGTACTTTTTTCTAGCTATTTTTATATAATACTTTTTATTAACAATGATGGTTAATTGACAGAAAAGGGTGAGGGGCTTAAAAAATACACTGTTTATTCATAGCCATATGCAGACCACTCTTTGTACTCTAAAACATATCAAAGTTTTATAGAATGATTGCTTCAAAATTTTCAAGTAAATTACTATATGTTTTTAGAGGCTGTGTCTGAGATGCTTTGACTAGAGATGCTTTTAGCAGAGTAATTCACTTAAGTGACACTGCTTTTGTTCACATACTTAAATTTCAGTAAATTGAGCCTGTGAAATAGCCTGAAACTTCATGAAATTAGTAATTCCCCGTGCTTATCCTAAACAGTAGTGGTCAGTAGGAATAGGGTGGGCATCAGGAGTTCAAAATCTTATGGAGAATTCATCTGTCCTCCAATTTGGAGGAGGGGAATAATTTGTCTCAATGATTAGTTCTCTGTAAAAAAACCAAAACACCGACTCTTTTTGATGTGGCAGAGATGTTTAAGGTAAGGAGAATAAAAGAATAAATTACTTAGAGCGCCCCGCTCTTACCTTGAAAAAATGTCACTAAACACGTGACCAAAAATCTTCCACCAGCAGTGCAGTCCCATCTAGAAATAAAACTTCTTTTGGTGTGTCCCATTCCCCTGTCTTCCCCCATAATGAGGATGGGACAAAAACCTGTTGTTTAAAGAAGAAAAAAATTGTCTTTCCTTCTCCTAGGGAAAAAAAAAAAAGAAAAGATAAAATCTCTGAGGTGATTCTAGTAAAGCAGTAAAATATGTTGAAATGGTCATCTGTTACCCAGCTGAGCTAAGAAAAGAGCTAAAGGGTGGCAAACATATTAAAGTCAAATATTAAACATGTTCTTTGATGTTGTGCTACCCTATACAGAGGTCACTTAGGCAGAATTTCACCTAACCTGACCAGCCCCTTTATCTCTGTAAGAGGTAATTCTGAGATTTAGGTATGCACATATAGAATTGTTTATTTATAAACAATGTTTTCATTGTTTATAAATAAACAATTATATAAATAGAATTGTTATAAATAAACAATTCTTCTGTAGCAATTTTAATGCCACATTAATATTAGGATGGTGTAGAATCCAGTAAGTAAAAATTCCTCCTTTGTTTTCCTAATGAAGGGCATAATGTAGTCCTTATTACTATTGTAAAAGGAAATACAAGCAAGTTATTCAATAATATATAATTCAGATTTAACAGGAGCATCTCCAGCTGCTGTAATGTGCCTCTTTAGATGCCAGAACAACTTGAACTCTCTGAAGGTCTTACAGGATTTTTTTTCCTGATTTTGGTAATGTGATCCTAATACTGAGATGACAGCTCTGGGCAGTTTATTTTAAGAAGCTACTCTTCAAATCTGTTCTAGGAATTTTCAGGTTTTGCTCCCAAAAGGATAAAATGGAAAACTGAAACAGGGCTGAGGGATTGAGACTTGAAGTGCAGTCAAGGTGTATTAACCACGAGCATGAGATCACTGCTGCAGCTGCAAAAGTAGAGTTATCCTGGGCTGGAGGGAGGAGGAGGAGGCTGGGTGGGAAGCAGGACATTTTAGCTGAAGTAGCTGGTTAGAAACCTCAGGTAACCACAGCTAAAGAACCTTTATCTTCATTAATCAATCAACCATTCCTTCAGCTGCTACTTTTATGCAGTGTACAATATCTCTGGCTTTTTTTATTTTGAGTATCCAGAGCCTTCACCTCAAGCTCATAGGAATATTTGTAAATGCAGAGGATGAAATCAGGAAAACATGAAATTTTTATGTGTGTATGGCATTTAACAAGCAATGGCATTCTTGTTTCTCACCCTGTGTGAGGGGATGAACTGGCAGTGAATTAGCAGTAAAAGGGGAATCAGCTTCTTTGTCTTTTCTCTGCCCACACCAACCACAGCAGATGGTGGAAGAAAGCTAAAAGCATTTTTATAAGAGGGTCAGCTTAAAAAAGAGAATGAGAGGAAAGAGACCAGAGAGAAAAAAAAAATCACCATAATAAATAAAATATACTTATTTCACTGAAACCTAAATGCTGAAATTAGTATTCTCAAAAAAGTTACTAAGTAAGAGGCTCTCCTGAGAAAAGAAGGAATACTGATTTTAATTCAGACAGGAGTGAGTCAATGGTGTCTTTAAAGGAGGATTTAAATCTGTATGAAAGTTTAGTCTGTGCCCAGTTACTAAAGATATTCATGTTTCTGGGGAGAAAATGTGGTGACTGCTTCAAGTCCATGTTTGGGTAGGTCTCTGTCACAGTCTCACATGGAATTGGTCTGCAAATAAGAATATTAAATTGTCATAATGATAGTGTTACATTGAGAGATTTAAAGCTGATGTGAGGTGTATTAAGCAGTGACACATCACCTGTGTTTCAGGGAACCCTGTCTAAATGAAGCTGAACTAGAAAGGTTTGCTGTTTTCTCAAGAGCCTTCCTCTCAGAGGAAGGCATGAATTTTCTCTATGAATTTTATCTGGCCAGCATTTTAATAATGTTTCCCTGATTTTTCTTTGTGTCACTGAATTTCCAAGGGCTCTGGGCATGTATCTAGCAGTTTCTCAGAAACTATGGAAATTACTTGGGGGGTGGACTGGAAGATCTCCAGAAGTTCCTTCCAACCCTGACAATTCTGTGATTCTGTGAACTTGAAAGCCAAATGACTGTGCCTTGTTCTGAACTCAGTGGACTGGGGGCTTTTTTTTTGAGCTTGAAAAGCCTTTGTCATTTATCACTGCTCTTCAGCATCCTTAGTAGAGGGACATGAAATAAAGCACTTGTCAGTGATGTGACATAGAAACCATGGTCACATCCATGGCTTCCCTTTGTAGGGATGACTCAGAGGTGCTGTTTATCATCCTCATCCTTTGGGAACTGCTGCTTCATGCCATATTCATGGGCAAGCAGCTGCTGTGGCCAGGGAAGGAGCTGCGTGTGTGCAGCAGAGCTCTGAGTCCTCCTCTCCTGCTTTCTTTGGCCACTTCTAGAAGGTGAGAGGAGGTATCAGGTGATGGATCTCTCAGAGGCTTGGAGGAAGAGGGTAGCAGAGCTTTTTGGGCTGGGTAAAAGTTAATCCTTGTTTGCCCTCACACTGCAGCCATGGTCCTGATCCATTCTAATCCACAGCAAATCTGAAATGTGATGGCAATAACACAGCTCACAGGAGTTCTCACTCAATTGGATTTTGAATTTTGCCTCAGATCCACAGCTGCAGTGTGATAACAACCTAACCTTTTAATTTTTAATCTCTTCCCTGAACAAGTAGGCCCTGCTTCCCCCCAAAAGTTAAATACTAGTCTTTAATTGAAAAATACACAAAGCACTGCCAAATCCTGTGGTAAAAGCAGGTGTTCAGGCACAAGCCTGTTTAGTAAAGAGCTTATTTAAACATGGATTAGAGGCTTCTTTGGAATTGAATGCATTGGTTTTTTTCTGTGCAATAATTACTTTCCAGAGTCTGTGTGTTTAAATGACTGCCTTAAAACCTAGCATGCCCTCTATCCCAAATTCTCTCATAATTAGGGATTATTTTGTAGCTTGTCAGTTACCCATCTGCTGGGAACCTTCCTTGTCTGACTTCCACAGATTGCATTCATTCAACCTACAGGTGTTTTCTTGGTTGTGTATGGTCTGGAGGAAAGAGGGCTCAGGGGAGACCTTTACTCTACCTGAAGGGAGGCTGTGGCAAGGTGTGGCCTCTTCTCCAGGGAACTGCAGGACAAGAGGGAACAGCCCCAGGAAGGTTCAGGAAGAGTTTTTCCCTGAAAGGGTGAGCAGGCATTGGACTGGACTGCCCAGGAAGGTGGTGGAATCCCCATCCCTGGCAGTGTTCCAGAAACTCCTGGACATTTCAGTGCCATGGTTTGGTTGGGCTGGATGGTGTTTGGTCAAAGGTTGGACTGGATGATGCTGGAGGTCTTCTCAAACCTTAGTGATTCCATGAAGCTGTGGTCCCCTGAGTTATTTTTCTTAGGCACATTGGATTCTATGTTGTTCCCCTGCCTCCTGCTTTCATCTTTTTGCTAGATTGGAGGTTTGAAGGGGGCAGGAAGGGGATTTTATCCTGGGTCAGTTTGGTCAAGTCTATCAGATTCCCAGCCCCCCTGCCCAAACACATCTGAACACAAGGTTATGCATTCATAACCTTGCTGTGGGATTCAACTGATTTTGTGGGATCATGTGGGAGACTCTGAAAAAAGTTTCTGGAAGTTAGGACTTAAGAAATTCTCTTGACATCTTAGAGGTGATGTGTTTTGATACAGTTAGGACTTTTGGTCTTTCCTTGCAGATTGTAAATCTGCTTTGGGGCATTTCACTTTGTTTTGTCGTGTTTGATGATGTGTTTGTTGACTTTCTATAGACTGTTTTCATTACTTGAAAATCTGTCTGTGTCCAAAGGTTGACTTAAAAACAACTGGAGGAATAAACAGTGTTATATATTCTCTCTGCAAACAATTTAGAAACACTTACTGGTTTTGGATAACAGTCACGTCCTGCAGTAATTTGAGAAGGCTTCTAGTTGAGGGAAAAAAGAAAATGTATCATTTTTCCTTCCATCAGTAATTGTGAAGATTTTTGGAGTGAGATGTACTTGACTGGAGACTCTTGAATATGAGCAGAATCATTCACACCAGGTTCCATTAGGAATCCCCTTTATGTCAAGTTGAACACATGAAGAGATGTGACAACTGAGATTTTGTGTAAAGATTGAACAAAAAAAAGATATTTATGAAGAGAACTGTTGGTAGATGCATTAAGCATTCCCATTGGAGAGTCATCAAAAGCATGCCTGCGAGGCTTTCATGTGAGGCAGGGAAATGTTTCCTAACAAAAATAGGCTTGTTCATTCTGGGGGAAATGAAATGAAGAGAAATGAGTAAAAATGACCAGTGGCACTGGGGGTGCTTTTCCCTGAGGAGCAGGAGCACCTCATTGGAAGAGAAATGAGTAAAAATGACCAGTGGCTCTGGGAGTCCCTTTCCCTGAGGAGCAGGAGCAGGTTCCCTGCATCAGAACCCATCCATAGGCTCAGAGCATTCATCCCTCCCTTCATGGCTGTTAACATAACTTTCCACCTCACCATCTCACGCTGTGACGGACCCAAAGAGCTCTGCCCAGGCTGCTTTCCCTGCCTGTGTGCTGAGTTCCTGTTTTGCTAAGAGGCAGTGGGTAGTGGGGAGGGCAGCTCTCCCACCTCAGAGCTGGCAAGCCCTCGGGCTCAGGATTGATGCTCGTGGCTGGCTCGCAGTGGGAGCCACTGGAAGCAGTGACAGAGACTGATGATGGCACACCAGAGCTGCCAGCTGAAAATGGCAGGGGCCCCAATGAGCAGGAATGCTTTCCTCATCAGCAGAACTTGATTTTTGCCTCCTGTGAAGGTGGGACATTGGGGAATGGCTGCCTGGTGGAGGATGTATTTTCTTTTGTCTTTACATTTTAGATGTGAAACCTCTAACCACACGTCAGGGTTGCTGCTTGTGCTGTCACTGAAATCAGTTGTGAAGTTCCCACTGGTTTAATGGGAAGAAGTAAAGAATTTCAGACAATTAGCTCTTGGATGGATGAGAATGTGTGGCTTTTTGATAAAATGCTGTTCCTCTTAAATAACATATCTCTCTACCGTCAGGAATGCAGTGCAATACATTAGTGAATACATTTTTGTATGTGAAATACCAAATCAAATACAAATCAGATAATGGAATTTGCAAAATTATGAATAAATCATTCAGTTAAATTACCTTAGTATTTTTTAACTTATTATTTACCTTTAACTTATTTCAGTTAATAACTGAAGATTTTTAGCTTTGTCAGTGAGTCAAAATCACTTCTTTGTGTTGTGATTTAAAGTACAAGACAGCTGGTGTGCTAATAATATTAATCAAATGGGATTCTTTTAGATTCCAGCCTCTATAACTAACATCAACATGAACTTTGAAATATTTCAATGAAATATATACCATTTGTTTGCTATTAATTCTGGTGAATGTTGTACAATTAGAAAACAAAAGCATTTGCTGTGTGACTTTACTAATAGCTAGAGTCCAACTTTCAAAAGATCAATTAAATAAACAAATATGTAATTAAAGAGATTCTTTAACACATATTTAATCTAAAAATAGTATCTCCCAAAACAATAAAAAGGCAGCAGCTGAGCTTCACCAGCAAGTATTTGCAATAACTTTCTGTGTTCAAATGTAATTTTGTCCAGCTCAAATTTAGGTTAGACTGTAGAAAGCTATGTACACCCTGGTGTTTTTACAGCTCTCATTATTCAGGCTACAGCCCTGCCATTGGGAAATTTAATGCAATGTTTGTACATCAAGGCTTTATAAAAAAAATAAATACTTTTTTTTATCAGTTACAAAAAATATTAACCACTGGCCCACACATGTTTTGTTACAGAAGAATTATGATAACCTGAAGGCTTTGTTTTTATTGCTTTTGGGTTTGTATTTTACAGAGTCTTCGTGGTCCCAGTTTCGTTACAGCTAAATGCATGAAAAATGCTCCAATTAGCAATATATGGAAATGGTTTGCAAATGGTTTGCTCATTCCCTGTAATTTAGGAGTTTGCATAAATTACTGCATTCACAGGACTGCACTTCCAGCACGCCTGAGGGCTTTGGGTCTGGGCTTCTGGTTCAAATCAGTCTGTGCAATACCTTAAGAGAAAACCTGTCTTTTTCTGCCTTGTTTTTTGATCTTGAAGTATATTTTCTTTCTGTCATACCTATATCTCTGTACAGATATAGATATATATATATATATATATATATAGAGAGAGAGAGAGAGAGAGAGAAGAACTGGAGGTCTGTTCTCTTTGCATGCCTTGAGAGAGCAATTTGCAAAACACAGAACAGGGAGATTTATTTGAAAACATATGGAAACCATGGGGGTGAAGCCTGAAGAGATCACTTGGCCCAGCATGGGATGCTCCACCTCAACCTGAACAGAAGCTGCTGCATCAGCCTGGGTGACCCCACGCCGGGGCTGGCAGCCTGCAGGAGCTCAGCTTAGTGACCAGGGAAATCTGGCTCTCAGTCCACTGTCCATAAAGCCAAAACTTGCCAAAACATAGAAGAATTTTGCCTAATGCAAGTTATGTAATCAATAAACAATGAAACGAAGAACAATGAATAACAGTTACACATTTAATCAAAAAAAAATAGTGTTAAAGAAAAAAAAGGCATGTAAGTGAATTTAATTGAATTGATGAATTGATTTGTTGGTGTAAATAATAATTGATTTTAAATGTAGGAGGTCTGTTTTAAAACTCTGTTTTAAAGAACAAGCTACCAAGGCATGTGCAGTGAAGAGAAAGCTTGGTGCATAAATAAAGTATTAGAATTACGTAAAACCCCTAGAAGCTCTTGTGTCTGTAGCCAAAAAAAAATGTTTGTTTGCTGGGCTCAAGCTGAACTGTGATTAGAATCCTTAAATTTTAGCTTTTCTTAGGCTGGTTTTCCATTAATAAAGCTCAAAATTAATTTATGGCTTAAAAGTAATTATTCAAATAATGCAGTAAATTATTATGATCTGAATGGGTGATTTTTTAAAAATACTTTATAGTTTGTGTCATCTCAGCTTAGTTCGTAAGTGTTATGTATTTTTTATGAGAGCTGAAATGTTCTCTTTTTAAGTGGTAGCTTCTTGCTCACTCTCTTTAATTCTGAATTATGAGTTGTTTTAATCAGATGCCAGTTCCTGGCAAATTTGTTGAGCTGAGGTGCTCAGTGTTGTCCTCTGCAGTTAAGTTTGTAGCTGTCTCCCTCCCTCTTTATTCTTTTTTAGTGTCCAGTGGTTGCACAGCTTTAGTGTCCAGTGGTTGCACAGCTCACCCGTACTCCTATTTTTTCTTCCCCCTTGATACAGTATTTTCTTATCACCTGGATTCAGCTGAGCTCAGGACCTGTCTGGGTATAGCTCATGCTCCTCACTCAGGACAATCACCACTTCTAGAATTTCTGATAAATACCCCTCAAGGGCTTTTCTGTGGGAAGGTGACTCTCTAAGAATAGTATTGATTATTACTTCCTGACCTTCTTCAACCTATTCCTGATTTAAGTGAGTTGAAAGGATCACTGTTACAGAATCAGCCAGTCTGCCGAGTTTCAGACCTGATAGGTGCAGACTAGAGAAGCCATTTCCTAGTTTTGGGAGCTCTTTTTTGATGTGCTGCCCTCCTGCCCTGTCTGAGCTGAGCTTGCCTTAGTCCCAGGCATGCCAGGGACAGGACTAGGGACAGTGGTGACAGCAGTGTGACCACAGGACAGGGCAGGCAGCACTAGCACTGCACAGGTGCTGCTAAAGCAGAGCCATCTGTGAGCTCAAAGGATTTGGGGTACTTGGCACAGTGCACCCCAAAAGGGTTAAAGAGGTTAAACTCCTGTAAGGGCTCAATTTATTTCTATGTCTTCTCTTTTGTTTCTCTATTTTGTAAAATTTGCCTGCCATATAAGGTCCACAGAATCTGGTCCATCTTTTTAGTGATGATGGACCAAGCCACAGCTTTGTGTTATGGAAATACTTTAGCTTTGTTAAATGAGAGATTTCCTGCTCCCCCTGCATCTCAGTGGAGAGTGTCTCATTCATATTTCATCGTGCTGATGATTGTGTTTGCAAAGAAGTCTCTTTGTTTAATGATCAATCAGGGAATTTAATTCATTAATCTGAAAGCACTCTGAAGCACAATAAAACATCATCTACATTTTACAAATAGAGTACTAAAATAGGAAAAGGTGCAGTTGCTTGGTCACATAAATCTGTGAGCAGCAGAACTCAGATTTCTTGAGTCTCATCTCTCTGCTTGCTTCATGAACCGTGGCCACCTCATCACTGTTTGGGAATGATAAATGCCTCCCATTTATAGGCACATATGCATGTTCTGGTCATGCAGTAAACAAAGGGGCCTTTCAGTATTAATGAAAGTATTCACAAGAGGCCAAGCCTGTGGTCCTCGTGCAGACAAAACTCTTGTGGGCTTGTGTCAGAATTCTGCTTTGAGTGATTGCTAGACCAAGCTCATAATGTGTGTTTAAACCTTCTCAGGGGTGGAAAAGAGCTAGCATGAAACAAAGCAGAAGTGAGAGTTTGGTTTGGTTTTTTCTTTCAGAATGAAAAAGAATAAATGTAGCATCACTATGGATGAGATCATATGAGAAAGCTCCTTGCAAGAGAAGTGAAGTGACTTTTGCTGTTCCTAAAATGGCTTTCCTTTAGGTCAATGAATAAGTTTTAACTTTCATAACTCATCTGCCCAGTGGCTTACAGAAGACACATTGCTTTTATTTGCTCAAATATTGATATTATAATGGGTGCTATTTCTTATGATTATCCTTAACATAGAAGTTTAGTGAAGGCTCTCACATTCTGTGTTTCTGCAGACACATTCATTATGCTTTGGTTTTGAAATTTAAGTTCCAAATCAAATTTCTCAAAGATTTTTTCCAAAGTAAAATGAACTATTCAAGAGGAAACAGAATAAAATAAAATACATTTGAAAATAAAAAATTAGGTCATGTATCATAAAGTACTTTCAAACAGGATGTAGGGAAATTTTATTCCTTATCTCTAGATTTTGGGTTTAGTTTGATTTGTTGGTTGGTTGCTTGGGGTTTTTTTTTAATTTAAACACACTCCAAAAAATTAGCATTTTTGAAATACCAGGTGGTAAGCTTCCAATAATCTGATTTTTTAGGATGACATTTGTGGATGTGTATGCCCCAGCATAGGTGTTTCATTGACTTTCTCAGTCACCCAAATATTTATGCACATGCATACATCCTGTCACTTCTGAGGAGGAATTTCAGTCTTGATGGACCCGTATTTTTAAACAAAAAATTGTTTGGTGAAGGATTTTCCAATCAGGCTCTAATCTTGCATTTCTGAATAGCTTTGAATTCATTCTGGTTTTGGAAAAGAAATACCTGTCCTGTTTAAATGCTCCTACTGAAACCATCTCTGTCCAAAAAGGAATGGGAGCCAAATTCAACCAGGGATGACTTCCCTGTTCCTAAAGGTATCATAGTTTTAAATTGGCATCACTGGTCCCATTAGTAAAGATGTCAATTTTTAAATTAACTACTAGTGCCAACAAAGTTTGAGGTAAGAGTTTTATCTCCTGGGAAAGTTCCCAGCTTCCCATTTCTATTTCTGTTTCTATCCTAAGAGTACCAGGATTAAGGATGCACTCCTTCAACTTCCTACTAATGTAAATTATCCACAATATGTTAGGGTGTGAGATAATGGTTTTATCCTCACATTTTTAGAGGACATTTGTAGTTATTTCCTTACTTAAACTTGTTTAATTCTTGTCTAATTGCACTTTAAGCTGTAGTACTGGCAGCCTTGAGACACTGGGGATGCTGAAAATGCTGTCAAAGGTTATTAAATACAAAGGCATCTTCTCTGGCTCAGGAAGTCCCTTTACCACAAATACCTGGAGTGTAGGGAAATATTCTGAGGAAGCATCAAAACCCATTTGTCTTCTTACTGCACTCTTTTCAGGCAGAGGCAGTTACAAAAATAGTCTCAAGTAACAATAGAATCTCTGTGGATGTCTGCTCTTATTTTATGAAATACTTCTTGTAGTAGTTCTTATGCTTGTAAAGGTATTGGCTATGAAATATTATCCATAAAGAAGAAAAATAGATTGCTTCAAAGTGGCATTGAGAGTAAGCAGGTGTAAATGCAAAATGGGTGTTGAGTAGAGAAAGAAAAGTAGCACCAGAGGTGTCAAGTCCCAGTTTGTTTCTAAAATTAACTGGTATTTTATGTGTTCAGTGCCATGGTTCTTATGCTAGCCACTGGTGGTGCCCAATATATGAATATTCATAGGGTAATACTGAACCACCTCAGGTTTATAATGTGAGTTACTCTTCCATTTACACCAGTGGAGTCTAACCCAGGTATGAATTCATACTTCCAACATAATAAATCTGACCAAGGGTTCTCCTCCTATCCCCATCTTTTTTGATGAGAGAAGGTTGTGTATCTTGCATGAGCCTTGATTTTGGTGGAACTGAAACCTGCTCCTGCTGTATAAATGTGTGACTCTCATGCTAATCAAGCACCAGGAGGCAGGAAGGAGGATATCAAGTGAGTCTTTATCAAACCTGCCAATATCTCAGAGTGAGATTATTTGCTTTTCCCTGGAGCTATAGCAGAAAAATCTGAGGACAGTGAGAGAAAAATCTATGAGGGGCCTACATTTTCATAGATACAGATTGTAATATTGTACATTATTTTTCATTGTTTTATTGTGTAAAAATGAATTTTACTCCTTCATTTTTAAAGAAACAAAAAATCCCAAATGGTTAAATTAAATAAGAAATGGATTTTCCAGATGACTAAACCATTCAACTAGCTGGAATATCAGATCCAGACTTACAGAGCTCCGTACTGGTATAACAACTTTTTCTTTTTGTGCCCTTTCTGAAAGAGCATACTTAATCAAGGCACTATTTTCTAATAATTTCTGTGCAAAGTAATTTGCTTTGTTCTTGTCTCTCAAGTGACAGATGGCTGAAGTTGAACCTCTGCTCAGACACCTCTTCCACAGACAGTTTCATATTTCAGTGAACATTTCCCTGGCCTGGTTGACTTGATTTATAATAGCTGAGGTTAGTGGGAAATTAAAAATTAATTAATTTCAATGAATGTGTAATCAACCAGAGTGGCCTGAGCTGTGGAGGTGCTAATAGGTCTCTCCTGGGTGTCCCTCTCCAGCCAGCTGAGCCTTTAGGATTCGGAACATCCCAACATAGGCAGAGGGTCAGCGGTTTTGGGGCTGGGTCTCCTCCTGGTGAAGCAGGTTAAGGAAGGAAGTTTGACAGCTTTTTAAACACATCAGTGGGACAGGGACATCTCAGTGAGTTATTTGGGTTATTTTTTGGTACCTGATTTTGGTCTCTGGGATGCTGTGGAGTTCTCACTTATATCCCATGCATGCTACAACCTCTTTCATGGAAAAATAGTTTAAAGCAGCTCATTCAACAGTTCAAAGGACTCCTAAATGCTCAAGGATCTGAAATATTTGCAGAGGAATTTATCATAAATTTGAATCCATTATCTAAAAAAAATTAGAAGTCCCCTTCATATCAATGTTTATATGGTAGGGGGTTAATTTTCTATTAACTGCTCCTTTCAAAAGGGAACGTGGGAGAAATTAAACATCTTTTCTCTGTTTTTCCTGTGAAAGAAGAAGGAATTTATAGAAGAAATAACTTCAGTGCATTACTGTTGTGAGACTAATTTTAACCCTTTTTCAACCTTAATAATGCAATGACTCAGTGATTTTAGCAGCACAGAGTTCCAGAGTGTATTTGTGATCCAAATTGAAGTGGGAAGAGTAGCTCTCACTCAGAGTGATGCTGGGTTTTCATTATTGGAGCTGTGGCTGGTGGGAATCCAACCACAGCCCCACCTGATCAGCTTTGAAGGTCACTGAGCCTTTGAAGGCTCAGAACAAATGGATGCATTATTAAGTATCTCTCCTGTCCTCACACTACACTGCATTTGGTTATTTATTTAAGAATCTGGTCAGAGTGAGAAAAGCAGAGAAGTAGTCTCATGTAGCATCCCCTCAAAATTCTCTTTAGTTGCCAAAATATGATTTCTGTGTGCATGTGTGTGTGACTGCGCATATGTAAATATTTATATGTATGCACTTATAAAATTTCTCTAAAACAGTTGAGGAATTTCATTTCTGTTGAAGGAAGGTAGGTTAGTTGGAGCAAAGCTGTGAACAAAGATATTTTACCTTTGCCAGAGCTGTTGCATAAAAACCATAAGTAGCATTTTTTAGAATATCAGTGTGAAGTATTTTCTAGCATGTTGCACCCTAAACACTGATTCAGCTATAATAAAACATGGCAAATATAAATCTGTGCATTTGAAATTTTACTTGAACTAAATACTCAATATTTAAATTTCACAGAGTATCTTAGAAGTAGTCCAAGAGCTATAGTTGGAAAGCAAAATGCATAAAATGTATAATATTTTTTTTTATTTTGGACCCTTATTTCCAAAGGTTGATGGCTGACACTTAGATTGTGACACCCTTTGATTTTTACTGGATGTTTGTCATATATTCCTGAAAACAGAAATGTATTATTTTTTAAATAAAATGTGCTAAGGAGTGAGAGGAATTTAAATAACCAGGATTTTTGCAATGATTTCTCTGTATATGGTCACTAGTGAAATATTCAGACTATATTAATTACAGTACTATGGTGATTAACTGCAGGGCAGGGACAATTTTATCTCTTATTCCATTTCAAGAATGCTCTGAACATAAAATGAGTATATTTAACCATAATGGTTTGGACAAACCTCTCAAATTCATCTCTTTTGAGGAAATGTGGGAGTCTTTAGTGTGTTTTTTCATCTCCAATGCTGTTCCCAGGTGTCATTCAGTTATTCCCAGCGATAATGAAAGATTTATGCATCGACAAGTGTGGAGGTGAAATTGTGGTTAAAGCAGTGCTGCAAGTGATACTCCTGATCCCAGCAGGAGCTGCTGCCATGCTTGCATTTTTTGGAAGGTTTTGCAAAGTTTCCCCTTGTGAATAACGATAAATTATTGCAGTGAGGCTTTTCTTGTGGAAGCTAATGTCACCTCTTCTGGCCTGGAGATTTCTGAGCTGCATAATAGAAGTTAATCCAGTACATTTTTTGCTCAGAGGATCTGAAAGGCTTTTTATTATATGGAAAAAAAGAGGATTTGCAGGCTTATGAAACAAGAACAATTACCATCAATTAATAGTTTGAGTGCTTCTTATTCCTTTCTCCCACAACTTTTTTAACAAAGAAAGGAATGAAAAAACCCTACCCAAACAAAGAAAGAGAGGCAAAAAAAACCCCAAAACTTTTCAGGAGTCAAAGTAAGCCTTAGTTGTGTGATTGTGCTGTAACAGCAGTTAATCTCTTGAGAGCTGTAACATGGATTGTATTCATCAAAAAGAGAATGTGTGTCAGAAATGACCCCGTGTATAATGGGCAGAGATCAGGTCCTGGTTTCATGGTGTATTAAAAACTAAAGACCCACAGTTTCAGGTCCCACATATAAAGAAAAGAGGGGAGATTACTGAGTCAAGCAGGGATGTTATAAATAAGCACTTGCCTTGATTAGCCCAGCACAGGCTGCACTTCTAAATATTTGGGGCTTCAAAAGCCTTTGCTGGGAGATTCTTTGAAGAAAAAAACCCCAAAACACAAAATTCAACTCAGAAAAGTTTGGTGTACCTTTGTAGGGAATGAAGATATAGTGGTAGCTGTAAGAAATAGTTGAATTTCAGGTGTTTTTTTCAGTAGCACTTAAAAAGCAATCATCCTATACTGATCTTAGTTGTTTCCAAGGCAGGACTTTCCTCAGAGTGTCTGCACACAGTGCATGTATCATTGGTTTTAACAGGTGGGAAAATTGAATTTATGATAATCTGAACTGCATGGGGACTTTTCATCCACAGATTACATTGACCAAAACAAACAAAAACAACCCCAAAAACAAACAACCAAAAAAACCCAACCAAACAAAAAACCCAAACCAAAACAAAAAATGCTAACAAATGAAGGAAATTTGTTGAATGTATGCAAGGGTGGTTAAGATGCAATCAGGATATCTCTGAGGTATCAAAGTAGTTTGTAAATGTGATTGTAAATAAGATTTTTATTTTTTCTTAACCTGTCACTGGCCTGTATACAAAACTATACACACAGCACTTTTTCTGCTTAGAAATATGACCAAGAGATAGGTCAGTCAATATTTGTTCTTTTGTCAGTCTTTTTGGGGAAATTTTGAGTCCAACCCTAATTTACTGTTGGCTGTTTCTCCTTTGGAGGTGTGAAGGGCCCAGTAGAGGACACAGTTTGTAAAAAGCAGACAAGTTAACAAATGGAGGTGCTTCTTTTGGGGATTATCCTAAGAGGAATGTTGAGGAGAGGCCTTTTCCCAACATTATAGCAGCTGGTCCCTGAACCTACAGTCAACCACCCTACTGTTGCCTTCCCCCTGTTGTATTATGATTTGTTTTACACTAATTTTATCTCATGAGGATTAAGAAGTTCATAGATGTAAGAAATTGAGCAGAGAATGAAAGATGCCTTCTCCAGAGCATTCTGGTTACTTGTGGAGTCCCTCAGGGTGCTGGACCATGAGGAGCTTCCCCAGGTCATCTTCATTTCCTCAGAAGATGAAACTGCAGAATGAATGGAAGGTGAAATGGGAGAGAGGATGAGGTGGGTACTAAACCTTTAAACTCTTTCATTTCCTTCACTTCACCTATTTGCTTTCCTGCTGCCTGAGAGTTAGGTTTACTGGTGTGGAGGCAAAGGCTGTCAGAGGAAATTGTGGGAGAGAGACAAGGAGTGGAATGATAACTGTGGGTTCCCTGTTAACTGCAGTCATTAACAGCTCAAGGTCAGCCCTAATGAATGTTTCCCCAAGGCTGGAATGAAAATTGCCCAAACCACTAAAAAGCAGGCCCTGGGCACACGTGGTTGGACATGGAAGAATGAGTTGAAGGAAGTTTGGGTCTTCTGGGGTCACCAGGCAATGCCTTCACTGAGCACGGCCTGCTGAAATCACAGGGCACAGGTAAGGGGTTGCTGATTTGTTTCATTTTGCAGTTGTTCTATTGCACCTTTGAGAGGAAAAGTTGCCTCTTTCAAGAAAGCTGGGGGTACGTTTGGCAGACAGAAATATACTGTGGCTTTTGTATTCCTGATGTATGGGGTGGGGGGAGACTGTATGTGGAGCAGCAACACAAACATGAGAAAACTTGGGTGCTTTTTGTGATCTGGAGTGTAAATAGCAAGTGCAGAAAAGAAGGAGGTGAAGTATGATAATTACTGACCTTGTAATTTGTCAAACTCCCCCATCCATAACATTTTTGCACTGCTTTACTGCCTTGTGGAGATTATATTTTGTTCGGATACTGAGATCTTCCTGCTCAACCTTTAAAGTCCTTCAAGAGTAGTTGACCTTTGAAAATATATTTTAAACAAAATGCCAGATAAGAGTTTTGTTAAGTGAAACTCTTGCCTAGATCCTTTTCCTCAGATATTATTCATTGGTTATACATGGTTTATTCTCTCTTGCTACTACAACACAGCCTGGTTTTTTGGGAGAAACTGAGGAGAAGAGGGGAAAAAATACAATCCAGACCCCAAGACTGCTCTTTTTCTGTGGTAACTAAATTGCAAATGGAACTGAATGAAACATGTAGAAGAAAATTAGTAGAAATCAAACTGGATCAGTGGGAAAAAGTAACCTTATCCTCAGAATGCCAAATTCTGACTTAGAGAAAATGTTTCAAGGCCTCCAGAAGTAATTTAAGGAGCTGGTGAGCAGCATTACTGTTTGCTTTGTAAATGAACTCAGTTGGCTGTTTGCTGGTGTGGGAGCTGGAGTTCTGGATAGGCAGTGTGCTGTGCATTGATTGAAAACATGTCATTAATTATCTGTGCTGATTTCATACTGTGGATCAATCAGAAGGGAAGAAATACATTTCCTACAGAATTGGAGGAAACAATCACAAACTGGACAAATGGGGAAGGAAGGAGGGAGGGGAAGCAAAGGCCTGCATGACCTAGGTCTTTTCCATCTCCAGCTTCTATGAATTAGGAAATAGGCTTACTGGGGCCTTGGGATATTAAAAAAAGAAAAGGAGGAGTCAGCAAATCCTTCATGAGCAACCACACTGCAATTCCCATTGGAAATCATGGAGGAGGAATGATAGGGGAGGAAATAAATGTCAGGAGCTGCTGGGCCAAGGCCTTGGTGTGCCAGTCACAGGGACGGGATCAACAGGGCACTTTCAAAGGTTTCTGTGAAAAATAATGGGAAAATACACAGCACTTGTGATGTGGTGCCACAGCCTGAAGATCTGCTTTGGGACTGATGTCTGTGTCCAGCAAGAACATCCCGGTCTGTTTGGCTCTGCCTGTTTTTATGGGCTCTGGTTCATCTTTAGGCAGCTTTGGTGAAACTTCCCTTGCTGTTACCTGGTGCTTTATAGGAGGCTTTTTTTAGTACCTGTTTTATTTTCTTAAATCTGACCTGTGACGTGGGCTCTGTAGCCATTTCTGAGCAGGGAATGCTCTAAAACAGAGGAAAGCAAAGCAGGCACCACGCTGTGCTGGGGTGTCTGTTGTTCTTTCTGTCCCTTTTGCCTCAACCTTGTCTCCCTTTGGTCTCCCTCCCTTTTCTGGGACACAGAGCCATTCCTAAGCCTTTTTCTATTCCTCTGGGGGCCTCCTGGCTGCAGGGAGAAGGAGACATTCTGCCCATCTAGAGGCAGCCTCCAGGTAACCTGTTGGACTGTGGCGCCTATGGATAAGGAAGGAGGGACTCAAATGCAAAACCCAGGGGTTTTCTGGCTGCCAGCTGGTTTCTTTTTACAGATAAACCTTATTGCCCAAAGCCTCATCAGTCAGGAATGTGAAAAATCAAAGTGTTCAGGTTTCACTGCTTGTACACATCGATTCTATACCTCCTCTTAGTCTTCAGTGGTTTGCAGGAGCGTTGGTGTGAATGCAGGGCATAATTCTGGTATGAAGTCATTGATTACAACAGTTTCAAGATATTTTATAAGGCTGATCCAAATCCTTGAATAAAACCAGAAATGAGGTTGGAGAAAATCTCTGATGGCTTGAGAGTTATGTGGTTTGCATTTTGACAGAAGAATTTCATCCCACCTTGTTTCTCACAGCTACTCAGGGCTGAATCCACACCCTCCAAATATCAGCCTGTCTTTGTTAAAATAGGTGAGGAATGTTCTTCAAACAGATTTATTTACTTTACTCTGCAAAGAATTTTTTAAAGAACCATTCTCAGTATTTTATTTTGGTTGTATGCATCTGTAGAGACTGTTTAGACATTTTACTGGTTTCCTACATGGAATGAAGCTATGAAGTCCATTCAAAAGCAGACTAGCATGCTTATGGCACTAAGTATTTTCACTTTTAATTCCCTTATAGTCATTCTAATAATTAAAAAAAAAAAGGAAGGAAATCCATAGCAAAAATTTCTAATGACAAACTTAGAAGTGTCTAAGGTACAGATGAAGCAAGACCTATTTGTTTTGTCTTTCTCAGTGTTTATTGCTCCTACTTCCAGTGAGTTCCTGTGTAATTCATACACCTGAGGCTGGGATGGGGCAGCTTTAAGGCAGGAAGTTGTCTTCCTGCCTTTCTCTGCCTCTAGAGCTTGGCAAAAATGCCAACATTTCTGCCAGCAGAATCACTGGAAGGCAAACACTTGAATCCCTTCCACTGCTGGTATTAACTAGGCTGAGTCAGAAAAAGCCCTGCCAAGCCCTGCTCTCTTTCACTCCCAGAATGGCACAGAATTACCCATTTTTATCTTGTGCTGAAATGCTAATGGCCAAGCTGCTGTTGTTTCAGAAGAAAAGTGCTTTATTGTCAAGGGCTTGAGCAGCTCTACCAAATCCCCTTCCCATATTCTACAGATGGTTTTGGTGACTTTTTTTTGGCCCTGAGTATTCCATCCCCACAAAGGAGCTAATGTTCCCCATTGTGGTGAGAGCACTGCAGTTGCAATTTAGTTTCTGGTTGTGATGCCCAAAAACACGATGGGCTCACATAGGGGTAGAAAGAGGAAGGAGCTCTATTAGGCCTTAGTGAGGATGCTGTGCCTTGCATCATAACTTCTGCTGGTCCCTTTTGCAGCTATTTTCTCCCTGGTTCATAGAATGTCTGTCTGCTGCTCCTTTTCCCTTTCTTTTTCCTGTACAAATATTTAGGTTTTAAGCATATCTATAAGATAATAATGACTGAGATAACAGAGGAAAGCTGTGTAATGTTCCTGGGCCTTGAATTGCAAGAGAATTGCAATATTTTTAATATTTTTGCAGGTGACCCCTTTAACTTTACAAGTGAACCTTCCCCTGGAAGAAGACATACTTTGTTAAAATGATGTTTTTCAAAAGGATCCACAAAGCTCATGAAAAGGCTTTGGCTGTGGCTATCTGTGGGTAGTAACTTACTGATATTGTCTTTGTTCACACAGCCACATTTTCTATTCTTAAAAACACTGTAATCTGTCTTGGGGAGGGAGGGTGGTGTGTGAGGGGAGGAGAAGTGTGGAATAAATAATCAGGTTCCTTCTTTGGGAACATGATGTTCTAAAGGAAAATTTGTGCAGTCATTGATACTGAACAATGAAAGCTTTGGCTCTGTCCAAGGTTTTCAGGAAAAGGTTTTTTTTGGTTAGAAGGAAAAAAAAACAACCATAAACAAATGTTCAGCATAAACAAATTAGCTGCATTTTCTTTGCTGGTTTTCTCCACAGTTTTCCTAGAGCAATCCTTGATATTACTAAGTGAAATGGGAATATGAAAATTGTGGAATATGACAATTCTTCTAGATAGCTTTAGTCTTTGCACAGTGATGCTTGCATGTAACTTCAGAATCTGCTGCTTGAAGTCCCAACAGGGCTTCCCAAGGGCTAATAGGATACTTTCACTATTGCAAATGGGATATAGTCTTACATGTAGTCACATGGAAATTCCCTTGAGAACCACTGGACATGGGAAGAAATGTCTCTTTTTCTTTCTTTTCACCCCCCTCTCTTTGTTCTGGGTATTGTTCATAATGAGTTCTAGATTACCTTTTTATTGAAGGGATTTGAGAAGCACAGCAAGACTACAAACTCTGCTTTGTGCCTAATTTAGGGAGGATTAAATGTAGCACTGGAAATTTGTTCTTGTGCATCTCTTGCAGCACTGAGCCGTGCTCAGGAGGCTGCCATTGGCTCATGGGCTCTGTCATTGTTTTGAGCAAAATCAGTTTGAACCCTCTGAAAAAGAGTTCTCTGAAGCTCTCACGCGTTTTCTCCACTCGCACTGCAGTGTGCTTTTGAACTGCTGAGCAGCACTCTCAGCTGGCTGCCATAAATTTCTTTCCTAATCCAGCCTCACTCCTGCAAATTCAAAGTCGAGATCTGGCCACTTGTTCGAGCTACAAGTGAGGAACAATGGGGTTTTGTGATGGAAATGCTGACCCCAGCTGACCCACAGCCATGAACATCCTGTGCTGCTGGAAGGGCTCTTGGACAAGGCTCAGCTGTGCCACGTGCCACCCACCCCTCCTGCATTATTGATCAATTATTGATCATCCTACCTGCCCCAAGCTGGTGCTTACAGGGAGGGCAAAAGGGGAATGAATGGAAGAGTTGGGTTTTTTTAATGGTTGCCTGCCAGTGCTGTTGTATGTCTTTCATACCGTGTGATTAAAGCCTGAATAGCAGCACATGGAAAGGTAACTTGTGCTCCTCTATTTTTGACACAGTAGTTTCACATGTAAATTAAAAAAAAAAAAAAAAAAAGCAAGAGCTGAAAGCAGCAGTGAAGGGTAGACACCCAGCTGAACTGCTTGGATGTTGTTTTAAAAAAGCCTTATTTTAGAAGTTTGATTAAGTAAGAGTGAATTTTCCTGAGCTTTGTGTGTTTGGTGGGAAGATTTATGAGAATGAGCTAAATGGTGCTCTCAGGAAGCCAAAGTTCCCACAGAATTCAGGAAATCATGTATTTTTTTTCTGCAACACTAAAAAGAGCATTCTGCATTAAAAGGCATATCTGTAAGTCACTGATGCTCTGAGGGAGTGCAGCTGTGGTACTAATCCAGACCACTGTAATTTTACTCCCTGCTAGATAAATAAAATAACCAAAGATGGATTTACATATATCTGGCAAATACTTTGCAATAATTTTATTTCTTTTAAACTGAAGAGTCAATCAAGATTAATTTTAATCTCTAATCTTTAAATGCTCCCCCTGTTGCTTCCCCACATATTGTTTCCCAAATAAGTGTTACAGTTCACATCCACTATGAATATTTCAAAAGCCTTTTTGTTTTTCTCTGTTGTCATCTGACAGGTCTTTGTTTCTTTCTTTTTTTTTTTTTTTAGTCTGTAGTAAAGTATTTAGTCTGAAATTTATTTCTTTCCTCAAGCAATTACAGCTGAGTTTTTACTGGGTGCACTTGTGATGTTGCTGCAGTTAATGGCCACGCTCTGTCCCTGACATTTAACAAAGTGCAAGCACTTAAGTGAAATGGAAACTCTGATTTAAGATACGTTATTTCAAGCTTGTTTTCATAGTTACTGTTTAATTTGCAAAATGTGAGCATGGATTGCTACAGGGATCCCAGGAGATCATGTTTTGGTTAAAGCTGTAACAGCAGCTTTTTTCCATAATGTGCTTTCTCTGCTTATATTTAGTGAGCATTGCATTGAAGGATTAAAGTTGCAGCTTTTAAGGCAGTAACATTTTTTAACTGATTGTCCTATGAACTGACCTTTCTTCTTTTGGAATTTTATAGGCTGGAATTTGTTGTACAGCAGGATATCAGCAGGCTTGGCAGCTGAGGGTCATCCCTTCCTGGGAAAAGCAGCCCCTTGTATTAAAGGGAAGGTCCCACTGTGAATTTTCTAGCTGAGGTATTTTTGTCATTGAATGGGAGGCTAAAAATTGAAATAATCTTTTAAGAAAGTGGATAGAAAATCAGGGGTTAGTTCAGGAACCACAAACCTGGACTGTGGTTTTATTCCAGCTATGAAAGTAATGCTTGTACACAAAAAACCCCCAAACTTTTCAAAGTTTCAGGCTGCTTATTTTTGAGCAAACAAGCAAAACTTAATTAATTTAGAAAGACACAGAAATTAACATCTTTAAAATATGCAGACTCATCATTCATAGACGAGTATCCTTTGCTTCAACAGGAAGGACAGGAGGAGCTGTTTAAAGTGGCATTGAACTCACATCAGAGGAACAAAGCACTTGTCTGGGGGTTTGTATTTTCCTTAGCAGTGAGGTAATGATTAGATGACGAAATAAGAATATGAGCCAACAATTTCTCAAAGCAAGTATTTGCATTAATGTGCCTGTCAGGGTTCCAAGACGGTGGTTACATCTCAGAAAGTGATAATATTGCTGGCAAATAGTTGCATTTAAAATGATCACCTTCTCCTGACTCTTTTTTAATTATGGAAGCATTTCCACATACCTTGTAGCTTTTCACACTGAGCTTTTTACTGTTTTGCAGTAAGGAGCTGTCAGCTTTTTTACAATTTCTTATCACTTCATGTTTCAAATATGGATCTTTATTTCTCCAGATTCTAAGGAGCTAAGATCAAAAGGGGCTTCATTTTTAATTTTATTCCTTGAACAGCAACAGTTCAGTCCTGCTTTCCTTTTTCTTCCAACTGTGTAAGACCAGAAATTAAATACCTGTTTAGTTCATCTACATTTAATACTAATTTGCAATAACAACATGATAAAAGACAGAAGTTTTTAAGCAGCAGGGGGTTTAGAATTGTCTTGATCCCGTCTGAATAAACCCTAAATTAGTGGGATTAACACAATTGGATCTGTGTTTTACCTGGTAAAGACCCTCCAGGGGATAAAAATGGCAGAGAGGAGGGAAAAAGGCATTCATCTAGAATAGCACTTAAATATATGCCTTGCCCCTTAGGATATAGGTACGTGCTTAAATTAAAGTATATTTTAAACACACGTCCTGAATCAGAGCTGTAGAGAGCAAGAGCTCCTGGAGTACATAAATAAAGGTTGAAAAACAAGGAGACAATGAAGTCAGGCAAGAAAGAGAGGAGAATTTAGAATTTTTTAGAACTATGAATAGCATCTGTTATAGAAAGAACAACCAGTCACCCCAGTTCATATTTGCAGAGCTTTGATCTCATTTCAGGGCATGACACTTCTGTCTGTCCTTTTCTAATGGGGAAGAAAGTGACTTGTCAGTGAAAAATGGTTTGGCATTGAGGAGAAGGTCACAAACCTGAACTTTTGGTAAATCTAAACACAAATTGGAGAAAGAAATTCACAGCATCATTATTTTTTTTTGATAGCCAAATACAATTGATATTCAAATGTTGATATTCTGGAACTTTCAGCTCAGTTCACAAAGTTTTTAATCTTTATGTGAAGTGTAGCACCACTTTACTTTTCTAGGTAGCTGCTATTCACAAACGGTATTTTTGTTTTTAGAAGCTTCATGCTGGGTTTGTCATTTTTATAGTGTGTCTTTGTAACAGCACCCTTTAATTCCTCTGAAACCTTTTAAACTGGACTATGTCAGCTTTGCTGCTGAATTAAGATCACCCTGAAAACAGATTTGTGGTAACTTTTCTTGGCCACCTTTCCCTTTTTCAAGATGTGTTTCTAATCCCAAGCACACTGGAGCATGATTCAAGACCTATTGCCTGATTTTATTCCAGTGCTCTGCTGGTTCCCCAGCAGTATCCAGGCATGCCATATCTCTGGAATAAAGGCAGCAGTGAGCATGTGGTGGGCTCTGTAGGTGGTTTCAGGTTGAAGAAGCTGCCTTCTTTCAGGTGGGAAGTCAGCCTGTCAGGCTGAGTTATGGGAACATGATTAGTGTACTAAGTTCATTAAATGAAAACTTTGGCAGCTCTGTGTTCCCATTGCTCCCTGTTTGTTCCAATGAAACAATCCAGTTTTTCATTCACTGAGTGGATTACCATGTGTAGGCCCAGCAGGAGGACATTCCAGATTCCCCATTGATTTCCTTTGCCAGAAAGATTTTTTGTGATTCTGGTTGGTGTCATGTATAGAATCTGTATTATCTGTTGTCTTTTGCCATGGTGGATATGAGCAAACTTGTGTTTGGATAAAATGTGGAATAACAGCATGTAATGACACGGATATCTCACGTAATGGCATGAATATCTCAACCAAACTATTACAGCTGCCCTTAAAATATTCTGCTCAGTACATTTAAACATGGTATATTTGTAACCCAAAAGGTTAAATTCCATCAAGTAATCTTTTAACACAGAATATGGTTAAGATTTGATAAAGGGATGCCCTAACTCCAGATGTTGCTGTCATTTGCTATTTTGAACAGCTAAGGAGCTTCCCAGGTGACAATTTCGCTTTCTGTCTGCCAGGAGCCGAAACGTGGTACCAGTTCACTTTATCATTGCTATTTTCTGCCCTCATTCATAAACAAATCTTTCTTTCCTCAGTGATTGCAGTCACTTAGGGATAGAAAGGGCTGCAGGATCTGGCATCAGCCTTTGTGATGCAGAGAACATGATCTGAGAGGTCATTTCTCCCACAAGTGCTGTCTTGTGTAGTTTTCAGATTTCCTTTTTTTTTTTTTTAAATAAACAGTTTTATTAAAACTAAAGCCAAACTAACTGAAACTATTTATGCAGGCTTTCAAGGGCACTTTGAAGATGTTTATCTGGCATCAATATTCATTAGGAGTGAGTTGCCTTCAGTCCATTTTGTGCCTCTTAAAAGTCAAAGCCTAAAAGGTTTTTGACGAGGGGCAAGATGCTTTCTGTTGTTATTTATTTATATGTTTGTAACTGGGAAGAGTGACCTTCTTCCTAATGAAATGTATCCTTTTCTGTTAAGATAAAAGTGGCCATTTCTGACTAAAAAGCAAACTGTTATCAGTCAGGTATAGATTCTTCCCCAAGCAGTGAGCAATATCCTTTAAAGGTTGTGCAGACCTGTCTGCTACAACAGCCTCACTCTGCTTGTCTTTCAGGGGCAAGATGAAAAAGGTCAATGAGGTACAATTGCTGTACTATAATATTTACAGATAAATTACCAGATATGCCTAATTTAGAAAAGAAATGTTGTGAGCTTTGCATCATTAATTCATTTTATACTCTCCTTTTAAGCAGATCTCCGTAGATGATTGGTAGGGGGCTTAGAGATTAGTTTAATAAATGCCTAGGCTAAATGGAGCTGAAAATTCAGAGGAATGGCTCAATTTGCTCAGTGTTCAGTGAAATAAGCTGATGTGTCAGCCAGTTGTACACATAAGATTTTTGCTAATTGATCACAAGTCACATCCCACCGTTTCTTAAATGAGGGCATTCATCTTCAGAAGTGTCCTGCAGAAGTGCAGAGTTTTATGTGCAAAAAGAACCTCCTGTACAGCACACCTGAGGGGTGTATTTTGCCTTTTAGGTGCTACTGGCTGTTCTCATTCATTTTTAGCTTGAGCTACAGTTAGAACCTTTTAAAACCAGATAAGAGTACTGAGTACAACTAAGAGAAATCTAAAAGATCCCCCTGATCTGTAAATGCATGAAGTGGCATTAAATGCATCAATGAATACCATTACTTATGCTATTTCTTATTCAGTCTATGAAAATGCTTTTGGAATTCTTTCAATACAACATTATATTTCACAAAAAATGTATCTAGAAAGTTGAGACCTGAGTTGAGGAGTGAGTGTTGCATTAGACAGCAGGCCTGCATCCTCACAACAGCAGTGCAGGGAGAGCTGCTCAGATTTAATTCCAGATCAATAAGAAGGCTGCCAGGGTCTGGTGAAGCAGACCAGGGACACATTGTCATCTTGTCTCTGCTGCCTGTTGTACAGCTCACACAAATCAAAGCACTTCAGCACAGACAAGCGATGTTTCTGTGCCCATCGATCTCGGCTCAGGGAGCTGTCCTGGGGGCACTGATGTTTTCCAGAGTGTCAGGTGTCTTTGATTTGGTTTCAGATGGATTCTGAGTCCCATCAGAGCAGCTGTTAGGAATGGTTGGAGTTCACTTCCCTACTTTGCAGGAGAGAAAGTGGCAGAAAGCTCACAGTGTTTTTTTGATCCTTTTGGTCAACAGTCTGAAAGAGGAACCAAGTAAAATTATGTGGGAATTATTGGAAACTAGACATATATTTGCAGTGTTGGTAAACCTGACCCATTGGTTCTTCTTCATGCCATGGGCATCCAGCCGGACCAAATTTTAGAGTTTAAAGCAGCACATGCAAGTTGAGGACAAAAATTAAAGGTGGGAAACAGTGAAGCTGTGTTAGTTTGGAAAAAGCATCACACTCTGCTTTTTTAGCACAGGTTTTCTGACTTAGCATGATCTTCCACACCACTTAAAAGACTCTTTCAGATCTTAAATAAGTGAGTACACGTCCTCCAGAACTTCTCCCAGAAGGAGGATGAACTACATGAGGTCAGCCTCCAGGGATAAGCTGTTGCAGGAATTTAGGCATAACTTTTTTTTTTCCCCCAACTATGAAATAGCAAACATAACCAAACATCACTTCAGATGATTTTGCTCTCAATAAAAATTGAATTAAAGCAGCTTGAGTAAAGTGGAGGCTAAACAAAAAACTGAATCAAAAACTTATTGGAACAGTTAGCTGTTCTCAGCACTCAAAAGCAGTTGATTTTTATTGGGATTCAGATTTTAGTGTTGGAAATCTTCAGCACACAATAAAGGCAGCTAGGCCTTCACCTTGAGGTTCGTCTGTGAGTTTCTAACTCACAGAATAAAAGAAGTCTATAATTGAATATTTACCTGCTGTCTTAATATTTTTTATGTTTGAATTACTACCTGCTATGTTGATGTTCAGTTTCTGGTGTTTTCACTAAGAAAAGTATTAAGTGTTGTAATGTGCTGGGTAAGGGAAAAGGGGAAAAATATTATGAACCTATTGAGATCCAGGTGGGACTGTGATATTCACATGCTATGCATTTTATATCATTATAAACTCCAGGAAGGAGAGAGAGAGAAGGGTGTAACACTGGTAATATTTTATAAGCTGCTTTGCATTCATTTTGCACTGTTTCCAATAGCTACGTGTCAAAGAGCACAAGAAATCCAGCTGAGACCCCAGGAGCACGAGGCAGGAATCCTGCAGCATAGAGTTTGGGAACTGATCTCTAGGAAACTGATATTCATATGCTGTGCAAGTTTTACAATAGCTGGAACAGAGGGTTTGATTGACACTGTTTCTTCTTCACTCCTTATCATTGGAATTGCATGTAGGAACTGTTGGATTTTGAAGTGTGTGAGGACATCTGTCATGGTAAATTTATTTTTGAACAAAGCTTCTGTGCCAAAACTGTACAAAAATCTGTCAAAGTATACTTCTTATAAGTTATGTGGTCTCTACCATTAATAATGACTATTTTGATGGGCAAATGTTGCCTTCAGGACATAGACACCAATGCTGTCATTGTTTTTTGGTGTTGGGTTTTTTTTTTTTTTTTTTTTTTTGTTTGGTTTGGTTTTTGTTATTTGTTTATTTGTTTGTTTGGGACTTTTTTTGTACTGCCTTCCAAGGTTACAATTCCAGCCAGAATGAAGAGCCATTCCTTTTTTTGATTTACTCATTTACTGATTTTCTGCGAGCACTTAAATTCTTCTGGAGTCTGGCATTAAATATTCCTTGGGTATTTCCTATTTGCAGCCAGCTGATTTTTGTGAGCTATTCAAACATCTGAAGCTAAGCCGCTGGCAGTGGTTAGTGCAGCCAGCTTAGAGTGCCTCCAGAAACCCAGTTTTAGCTCTACTATGTAGAAGTGCTAAAAAGGAGGAGGTGGTGAAAAGAGAAGTTGCAGCTGGCAAGTGGAAATGGAGACTTCTTGGATCCTTTGCTCCATCCTTGACTGAATGCATAACCTTAACAGCATTTTTCATCCATGAGGTGTCTCAGCTACCACAGATACACAACAAAGCAATGCCCTCTTGCACAAATGTCCCTGAAAGAGTGACAGAAAATGCAAAGTGGCTTTGTTGCAGGTTTTAAAGCCTCCTCCCAGCCCCAGAGTTGTCAGCACCCAAGCAGCCTTGCTGCTGCCTTGGTGAGCAGATGGTCTTGGATGCTGTAGTGATTATCAAGGGCTTGCTTCTCTCAACTCACAAGGAACAAAAAATATCACTTCTCCACTGATGGTATGTAATGACACCTCTAGAAATTCTATTCAGCCCTCCATGTACATTTATTTCCCTTCAGATGTCTGTGGAGGCAGTGGAATTATTGTTTTTTCACATGTTGAAGATGAAAATGCCTCTGTTGACACAGATTTGAGAGGGACAGGTGGTTGGCATTTACAGCACGTCCTGCATGGCACAAACCCAGAGTGCTTCAGAGGGAGCAGTGGGGGTTCCATGGGGCTGGAGATGCCCAGGGCTGCTGCTGGAGGTGTTCAAACCTTCTCTCCTGGGTGTTCCACAGTCCCAAGGGTCTGAACATCACTTTCTTGCAGGTATTCATAACCACGTGTCACAGATGCTGAAAATGTGATATTTAGGCAGTGAAATACACTGTTTAATCTTTCTTAAATAAAGAGAAAAGCATGAAAAATTTCTTTAAAGTTTGGGTGACACTGGAACAGGTTTCCCAGAGAGGCTGTGTATCCCTCACTTAGGATATTCCAGAACCTTCTGGATGGAATCCTGTGCCCTGTGCTCTGGCATGGCCCTACCTGAGCAGGAAGGCTGGACCCCATGACCCACTGTGCTCCCCTCCAACCTGACCCACTCTGAGGTTAATTTAGTAATAAATGGAGCTCCTAAAATTATTACACTTCTTAAAAAAAAAATTAACAGAAAATATCTACTCCAATATTATACATGAAATCCAGTACTCCTATAAGTTATTTATTTTAAGCTCTTTCCAAATTTATTTCTTAGTTATGCAATAAGATGCATTAGGATTTCAATATCCTAATAAAATTTTCACTTATGTCTTGTGAAGAACAAATTAGACTGACAAGTAATTGACACTTCATTTTAAAATTAGAAGCTTACAAAGCCTCATTTGAGGACAGTTTCCAATTTTGAATCCAATATACCATTTTGAGAGAGATGTTTCTAGATGGAGTGTCAGTCTGACTTTGAGGTTTTTTGCCTCTTATAAAGAGCAGGGTTGCATTGGCTTGTGTTGTCTTGCATCAGAGTTGTTCTGCCTTAGAGGAAGTTTGATGACTGTGAAAATTCAGGAGAAAGAGAGAGAGAGGGAACAGAATTGTTCCTTTTTATGGGTGGCTTGTAACTTGGTGTGCCAACTTTAGTATTACTTTTGTATTCTATTTTCCAGATTACCAATAAAAGGGAAGTCTCTTGTTCCTAAATCTCTAATTAGGCTTGATTTTACAAACTCTGTTTTTTAGGTAAAAGCTGTGAGATGACTCACAAGGACATGAGAAGAATTGTTATGGTCATGAGATAATCCACAGTCTGCAGAAATCCTCAGGAATTTCTGATTACCCAGTGTATCTCCTTTATAGATATTCCTTCCACTACCTTATCCAGTGATGTTCAGCAGGCTGTGATGGTTCAAAATTGAAAAATTAATTGACATAAATGCTATTAAAATGGTTTTTAAAGTTACAACTGTATTTTTAAACAGGAACATCTTAAACTAGTTGGGAAATTTTGAACTCTAGTTCTTGGGAAACTTTCCTGTTATCAATGAGTCATAACACTGATAAAATACTGCAAAAAAATGGAGAATGGTGTTTATTTTTCTGACCAAGTCCTGGGTTTAGTTTTGTAATGGCTAAACCACTGCAATTGCAAATAACTTGAGTTGAACAATAATAATTTTTAATTGTATGGAAAGCCTCAGTATAGTTTATTTTCAACATGCATCCCAGAGTCTTCTCTATTTATTTCCCAGGTTATCCTGCAGGAGAGCAAAAGAGAAAGTTTTTTGCTGTTGTCTAATTGTAAACTTCTCAGTGGATTTTTTGATATGTGGGAAAGTTTTTTACCATCTCCCGAGGCATTTTTATGATCAATTTAAATATTTGGTTCTGGCATCCTGCTTGATGAACATCCTTTGTAATTTAATATGGTTGAGATGAGTATCTTCTACTCATCAAAGAGTAAAATCTTTTGTGTTTTGTTTCTCTGAAGTGGGGAGTGTAAGATTCTAATGTGAAATGTGCCATAAGTGATGTTTTGGGGGAAAATTTTTTATTTTTATTATGAGTGTCTATGTTATCTGTTTAGTAATGACTTTATGGTCTTTTTCTTTTTTTCCTTTTATTTTATTCTTCCTTTAAAAGGTGAGGAGTAGTAGTCTCATGCATAAATCTTTTGTGTGGTTGAGTTTCTGGCTCCCTGGGATCCTGTGGAGAGCTAAATCCCTCTGGCTCTTTCCCAGTCCCCTGACTGTGGTACCAAGCTCTTATATGGCTGGATAGCAGTGACTTGGACATTAATAGTGGTGTGACTGGATGCCGTTTCTTGTGATCTGTACTGATGAGTTGCTTCTTTTCTCTATTCCTAGTTTTGTTGTTTTTTTTTTTTTTTAGTGTGGGAGCATATTCTTAGCACAAGTAATTTGTATGAAATGCAAATGTGCCAGTTGTCCTGGCACTGGTTACCTTACATAACTCCACCAAATGGCCACGATTCAAGAAAAAGCTCTGTTTGTGCAGGTGCTAAGTGCATTTTCAGAAGCCAAAATGTGAAAGTGTTTGTTGTACTGTCAAGAAATCATTCTTTTCACTCGCTACTGAGATGAATTATAGATCTCCAAACTATGCTTGTGCTATTTGTGATGCACCATCTGCATTCTTCACAGCAACTTTGGCATGACCCTGCTACTGGTTAATAGAGGTTAAAAGGCTCTACCTGTGGTAGCTGGGCTTCAAACAGGGATGAATTTTGGTTTTCTGTGTGCCTTACAAGATGTCAGGATCTTGAATTGACAGCTTCCATGCTTTGGCTCTGACAGGAGCAGGGTTTTTTTTTCCTCTAGACCTGATAATTATAAATAGAAGATGTCAGATTACAGGTGAGAAAATGACCCCATAGATGAAATAATTTGGTGAGGACCTAGTTTTAACAGGATGGTACCTGTGTGGAGCATGGTTTAGGGCTTGCTGGGGATGGTGTGCTGGACAGATCCAGCTGGAACCATGCAGAGTTCATGCTCTGTGACACCAGGAGAGCACATCTTTGTCAAACCTTGAGCAGAAGTCAGAATGGGGCATGCCAGGGTCCTTCCCTTCACTCCCTGAGCTAAAAAACAGCAGAGAATCTCTGGGCTTCAAGGGGCAAACCCCCCAGTGTTGATGTGGTTTTGTAGATCCCCATCCTTAGGAAGGAGACAATACTCAAGAGCTGGCCAAAGATCCCAGACTTTCTTTGTGTAATTTACAGTGATCAAACAGCTTTCTAAGCCACTCCTAACCATAAATATGATGATAACCACTGCAGCATGCCCATGTGCTTGCATGAATGCCAAAAGTCTTAGCAAAACCAGTATTTAGCAGCAAAGTGTGGGACATTATTTCAGACTTGTGACACTGGAGCTTTGTTCCAGTCTTTGCCACTGCAACTGCACCAAGTGAAAGGTTTTGTTTGTCTCCCAGTTCCTTGCAGAATAAATATTGCTGGTGCAAGCATTCAAGAATATAATCCTGAAAAAAATGGTGCTTGTCATACAAAGATCACTGTGTTTGCCCGCTCTGTCCATTGCATTTCATATTTTCTCTACAGCTTTTGAAGGTGGCCCATGGAAAGGGCTGTAAATGCCAATAGGGCACAGCACCACACTGCCTCGTTGCTGTCACAGAAGGCATTTTATCAGTTAAATACTGAATATACCCAGAATTGTGTTTGGCACCCATTTAGGCAGAGGTTTAGAATGAAAAGCATGTTATTAATGAGATGCTTCTCACTCCATGACTGCCTATGAAAAACATGTTGGTCATTAATGGAGGAAAAATGCTATTTTTTTATAAATCTGACAGAGTTAGGATGATGTTTTGGGATTAGGGTATGTACATGCCAGTGTGTGTGTGCATGGTATAATTTTAAGACCTGTGGCAGTGCAGTGGTAATAGAGGCCTAAGGGGACAAAAGAAAAACAAAAAAGAAACTTTTTGGGTGGTCTTTTTTTTTTTTAAATATATATTTTGTCATTCCTTTCAGCATTAAAGCCTTTTTTCTTTTCCCTCAGTGTCAGAGGCTGAAACCTCACTCCACTGTTTGATTTATTGGATTGGCAGCCTTGCTGCTGTCACAGGTAGAGGAGTAGCAGTGCAGGGCATTTTATCTCCTCACTGGACTACCTCAATATGGAATGGATGTCTCCAGGTTTTCAGTTTGGTATGATTCCCTCAGAGTGGTCTAACTGGGTGAAAACTCTGTTTTAATAGCTGAGAATTACTTGGAAACATTGATGTGTTTTCCATGAGGTTGTCACCATGTACCTTTTCCCGGGAAGATGATTTTTATGAAGAAAATGAATTTCCAAAAAGCAGCATGCCATGCAATAGGTGATTTTTTAAAGCAATGTTTCTGCAGCTGAGTTGTTCTGGTTTTTCTGTGGATGCTCAGAACACTCCACAACCACACACAGGAGTGGTGTCACACCCCAAGAAAAAAACCTGTGAATATTTCTTGACTCAGAAATGATAGTGTGATGTTCCAGAAGCCTTTGAATGTGTGTTTTACGTGGCCTTGCTCCAGCTGACCCTTCAGAGAGCCACAGGGTCTTTCTGCTGTAAATACTTAGTGGAAAATTAAGACCTCAGCTTAAACGTCAGAAAACTTGTCATTATGTCAGATGTAAAATATGTGGTGTCAAGAGGTCTGCAGGAGTTTCTACCATTGGCTATGAACTGGGGAAAAGCTTTTAACCTCCTCTTTTATTTTAAACCATTTACAAAAATATAGTGACAGCTCACAGCTGTCATCTTAGAAAGGTCCTTAGAAAGAATTTTAAGGGTTTTGATCAGTTCTTTTTATAAAGACATGAAAAAATAAAAAGTTGTGCCTGTGCTGAACTGTGAGTCTTGTTGAGTTTGCTGGAAAAGGTTTGTATTTTAATACAGGAAAGCTCTGCCTTATTCCCAGGCAAAGCTGAATTCAGGAGTTGAATGAACTGGTCCTGTCATTTTTGCAAGTTATTTCTTGGGGGAATGGGTGGTAGGTTTTTGGGGTTTTTTTGTACTTGAGTATAATTTACAACAGTTTATCCATAATTTTTTAAAAATACATATCAGCGTATTTTTGGAATATGTGTATTGAGTGGGTTTCCATAGAATTATTCTTATAAAAGGATAAATTACTTCTCTCAAAGTTCAACTTCTGGCCACATGAAGTTTATCATGCTTTTGGTGCAGGGAGCAAACCAACCCCTTAGGTGCTGTGTTGTGAGGAGATATCTTTAGGAGTTTATCTCTAATGTTCAACTGTTGGTACTTGTCACTTCTGGGAGCTCTAATCCTCACTTTTCCCCAAGGAGAGAGCATTTGCAACCATCCCAGTTCCACAACAAACTGTTTCCTTCAGCATCCCTCAGGCCCTTGAGGAATGCCTGGCTTGGAGAAAAATCATGATTTTCTAAACCCACAGAGCTCATTATGCAGAACATTTATGGTGCATATTCAGAGATGGTAATAAAGGCACTTTTAGCCCTGAACAAAAGCCCAAGCCTGGAGGAAAGGGGAGGAAACAATAGAATTTTTCACAGAATATTTGAATAATGAGATCAGTACAAGATTGCACGTTGAAGACACCTTTTAGGCAATTTAGGTACTTAGGCTGAAGAGCTATTATTAAACCACTGAGGACCTAGAAGTGCAATGTTGCATGAGATGATCTGCAAGGATCATTTCCTGCACTTCATAACTCTGTCACCCACTGGCAGCACAGAGAAAGGAACTTTCTTGTGTATGGCTCAAAGTTTTGGGCTGATTTATGTGACGTGGGTGCCCAGCTGGCATGATAGATGAAAAGGTCTCTTCTCCTGATGAACTTCTTGTTGTTTCACAAGGGCTTTGATGTATTTTGAGCAGGTTTACAACCTGCCCTGTCACAGTTTCAGTGCCCAGTCAGTGGAGACGAATTGGTGATGGTTGGCAGTGAAATCTTAAAAAATGTGCTGACATCCCAGCTGAACCACAGACATATGATTTGATTGATTTTGTTTTGGGTGGGGTTGTTTTTGTTTTGGGGGGTTTTTGTTGGGTTTTCTTTTTGTTCCTTGGTGGATGTAAAGAATTGCTGTCCCTTGAGGTCCCTCTGCTCCGTTATTCTCAGGAGATGAGGGTTTTTAATTGATGTATGCAGAAATAAATCAGAGTCTCTTTTTCACTCAGCACTAATGCTTCTGTTACAAAGTTTGCTGGTTTTCTCTTGCTGGGCAGTTCTTTTGGTGTGGTGTGATCTCAGATGCTGGAATATGCAGTCAGCACTTTCTCATTTGTCTCTCTCTGGTGTTAATTACAAAGCCTTTGCAGCCTGCACCATTGCTTCTTTTCAACTGTGTTTAGTCAGGCTTATTTCTGAAAATAAATAAAGGAGAAGGAACTGAAGAATTAATACTGGCACCTGCCAGTGCTTGAGTTAATGAGCTATATGAAGGAAAGCCTTGAGAAATTTTCCTTTTTTTTTTTTCCTGTTTTAATTACTCTGGTTGTCCTATAGCAGCAGTCAGCACTCCAAGTAGTGTTAATTTCTTTGCCACAAGAAATCCCATAAAAAGAGCTACTTCCCTGTGTAGTTTTAACCCTTATATTTATCATAACCTCTGATGCAAAGAAGAAGAAAACCTAAGCATATGTGCTTTTTGGAAATGCAGGGTTTCACCATGAGATGTTCCTCCAATGCATGCTGAGCATGTAGGCACCAACTCACCTTCACTTTTAAACTAAATTTTGCAATTCAAAAAGGTTTTTTTTGGTTTTGGTAATTTTTTAAATGGATATATGACTTATATTTGAGATATAAGAGTGGTTAAATGACACACAGCAAGTTGAGCTGCATTCCTGTCTTGCTGGTCACTCACACTGAATTTTTGTGCAGGCTGGACAGTAATAGGCAGCAACTCAATTACTGCTGCATGCAAGTGAGTGTCTCCCTTCAAAACATCTCTTGCCTGGTACATGTAAGCAGCTTTTTGAAAGCCAGAGGCCAGCACTGTGCCTGTGAAGCCTTTGATCTTAGATTAAAATAATGCTCAGCGTGGGAGGGTGGAACTCAGAATGGTGGTCAAAGTTTGGGAAAGGTGACACTGGAAAAAAGAAATATCAAAAGAGTATTTCGGCCAGATACTCATCAAATAGGGGCTTCATCAACCCAAAAGCCATAAAGAGAGTGAAACAACAGTCACAGGAGATGCTACTTAGGAGAAAAAACACTAATTATTGGAAGGTATCAGTATATCAGAGTGCCAAAATGGCTGTTTATCTGAATTGCCAGCAGGTCCCTGCTAACGCTTCATAAATGTAAAAAACCTCCCTTCCCATTGTGGAATATTTGCCCAATATTACCTTTATAGAGGCACAAAATACAACTTCCAGACTCCCTGTTTCTAAAGGTTTCATCTAACTATGGTGTGAGTACAATAAAATTTTCCTTTTCCCATGCCTAAAAAGTAAAACACCTCAAATTTTTGGAACATTTTTTAGTATCACAAAAAACCCACACTGAATAATTTCATAGGAAAAAGGGTTTTTAACACTTTATATTTAAAATGGGAATTGCATCTTCTGCTTTCTAATAATTGGTTTTTATTTAATCACTGAAGATTGCCTTCTCTCCTTGGGGAATAGTTGAGGTTTTATCTTTTTTACTTTGCTCTGACACTGTTTCTTCTCCTGTTTATAAGAATTAGACACAACGTTCTTATACATTATTGGTTTAAAAGCAAATCTAATTTAGTAGTGTCATCATAGCAGCCTCTTTCTAAAGTAGAGTTGCTATGTAATAAGTAATTACTGCATCAAAATGGATATTCATTTTCTCTGTCTTTGCTGAGAGTGGCTAATTAAAAGGAAGGTATTTAACTGGTAAAGATTGGATTGTCTGTGATATAGCTCTAAATAAAGGGTTTGGGGTTGCCTGTGCTGCTACCTTGACAGCTTTCTTTAAGATAACCAAACACATACAAAATAAATGATCAGAGGAAGGGAGAGAATTTCTCCTAACTGCTCACAGCCAGATAAAATACTTCTGCTGTAATTCACTGACTCTTTCACAGCATTTACTTATTTTGTTCTTGTTACTTTTTTTTTTTGCTTGTTTTCCTCTCATTTAATATTGGTAGTTAAGACTGAAGCATCTCGCTGTCCTCTCTGAAAATAAGAATAGTGAATTGTAGATAAAGCATTGGTCAATCTGAAATCCACCTTTAAAATATTTCTCTCTTTTTTTCTACACATTAATTTTATTTTTTTACAAGGATCTAAAGTATCTTATTTATGACAATGTTAGGATTAAAGGACATAATTAAAGGACATTAACTGTCAGTGGAGTTGCATCACTGGGGCAAAAGGAGGGCCCCTTATCTCTGTGTGGATGCATGAATAGCACCAGTTCAGCATCTGCCACGTCTATTTAAAATAATAATGAATTTAGTCCTTAGGAAAGCAGAAGATTAACAACAACAACAGCAGCTCTTGCCAGGATTAGAGTAGGGAAGTGCTGCAGCAGCATTTCTCAGCCACTCTGCCAAGACACTTGAGTTTTAGCTGGTGAGAACAAAGCTGTTTGAGCCATTTAAATCCCAGTTTGCCAGAGGAGCCTCCCAGGTCCCAGAACACATGCGCTCAAGATGTGGGTCCTCACCATGGCTCACTGCTTGCTGCTCACACCCATGGCTGACAGGCAGCAAAGCCTTTGTGCTTCTTTGTTTGTAATAAATTCACGTCGTGGCGAGGGTTGAAAGTGAGATTCAGAGATATTAAAGGCTTAAAAAGAGCTTCTGGAGTAATTTTGCACTTCAGTTTGTGTTATTGCATGACAGTGCTGCTGGTTTGCCACAGTGGTTCTTTGTCACAGGCAACCCTGAGTCCTCTGCTTGAAATGATCTCAGAATCTCCTTTGCCAAATCATTACACTATTTGTTTTTAGTAGTTTCCTTTTCATCTTTTAAGATGTTAGCTTTAATTTCTTGACTACAGGCATTTTTCTCTTGCACTTGCCTCACTTTTTTTATGAACACTTCTTAGGGTCTTACAAATAATGCTAAATTTCAGCAGTGTTTTTCCTCTGGGTAGCTGTTGAGACCACTTTTAAAAAATTGAGACTTTCTACACAGGTACAGCATTTTGTGGCATTTTCTGGAGGCTGTTCTGGACAGAGTTGGTGGCATTTTTAATATAAACACTGTGCACATGCACTTCACCATCAGGTAGGTGGACCAAATTCTCCCACTGGATGAAAGATTGGACATTTCTAACAACAATTTCTGTGATTTCCTAAAGACTTATTAACCATATACATATCTATATATATATAGATATGTATATTTGTGTGTATATATATGGAGAAATGTATAAAAACCAATTAATAAACCAATTAATAAAACTAATCTTCAACTGAAACATTTCAAAACCAGAAATGTCACCATCTTCTCCCTATGTCAATGGTATTTTTTTTAAGTTTGGAATGTAAGGTGTTCTGGTCGTAGCTTCACTATTTCTGTTTCATGAATCAATTTATAATTTTGTTATAACTGATCATCTTTATCTCTCTTGTCCCTCTCTTTTTTAAATTATTTTTTTAAAATTTTCTCATCCATTACAAATCCCAAAGTTCAACAGCAAAATAGGCCAAAGAATGCTGTTAGTGTCTTTCTTCTGTGCTGGGTCTTAATCTTGGAGGCAGAAAATTAGTGGTAAAGATAATGAAAGGATTTCATTGCTTCTTTAGCTTAATTAAACTGCAGATAGCTAAAGGAAGTCCACAGACTAATGCTGGAAAAGATTGTGTTAACTTTCTCATTGTTTTAAGATTATAAAACAGTAAATAATGGAATATGTGTGTTTTTCTCCCAAATAAACTCCCACAAATAATAAGAATTAATGCATTAATTTATTAGTTTTTATAAATTTTAATTATACAATTTTATACATTTAAATTATACTTTTTTAATTAGTGCATTAATTTATTATTTTTATATATTTCTTCATATATATACACACATATATATACATACACATATATATATATATATATATATATATACACACCATATATAAATATGGTTAATAAGTCTTTAGGAAATTACAGAAATTTGTTTTGGAAATATAATTGCACAGGTAAAAGGAAAAGAAGAGCATAATGAGAACACAAATGTGATTTTTTTGGTGTGGTTTATTCTGCTAAGGTGCCCAGCTAGGAGAGACCAAATGTGGGAAAACTGTCATGGGAGAAGAGCACTCAATGCTCAGCTAAGAAAGCAAAGTGAAAAGGTAGAGAACTCCTGGGACTTTTGTGGAAAGACAATGAGAATGGAAAAATGGGACAAGATGGGACTCAACAGTGCTGTCCTAAAATTTAGAAGCTAACTTCTGTAGGGTTTGTATGGTTTTGGCCTCTCTCCAGGGTGTATTGGGACTTTCCCCCAGAAATGTTAGAAATGCCAGAATCAGTCATTTTGCAATACAGATTTTTATCTGTGTTTATCAGGAAATCCTGTTGGCTCGTGTCAGCTTTTCTCTTAGCTCTGCTGCTATCCCAGTCAGTGAGAACAGCTTTATTAGATAATTGCAAACACATATGGGGACATTATTCCGATTTAAGAAACTCTTGCTTGGATTCAGTGCTTATATTCTTGTTCAGCACATCAGAAAGCTGTCTAGCTTCAGATGAGGTTGTTGTTTGATATTGATTTATTTAAGTTTCTGCTAGTCTTGTATAGATCCTGGCTTGATTTAAGGCTAATTTGGTTTTAACTGAAATTGATGAAGCAGCTATTTAATATAAGCTGATAGAAATGACTGCTAAGCTAGAGATGTGCAAGCCTCCAAAAAACAAACAAAGAAGAACCTCAAAAAGCTTCTTCTTATGTGTGCATTTGAAGTAATCTTTTGAGCTGCTGCAAAGGGGGGGGAGGTGATTTTTTCTTATTGCCAACTATAAAAATACAGAGCTCCAGGTTAAATTGTGAAGGTATAGCTAAGAAAAATATCGGTGCACAGAGATTTTTTTGCTGAAAGATAAAAATAGACCTTGTCTAGTTATGTTGGTGTAGTTCTGTGAAATGGACTCCTACAGATGGGGGATCCTTCCAGGGGTAGGATGGGGACAAGTGGTTTTCTAGTCCTGTGTTCTCTTTCTGACAGTGAAGAATCCCAGGTGCTTGTTGTCTGTGGTCTGCTTTTCTATTTGTGACTATTTAATAATTCAAAATATTTTTAATGGGTTTTAAAGGCCCATCCAAGAAGCTCCTGGCCCTTGAGGTGGCCCTTAAGGAAGGACCTTACTGCAGAGCTACTGGAGTGGGCAGTGGGGGATCTGGAGGGGACTCCCACTCTCTCCCCAGAGGCAAGATCAACTTTAACTACTTTTCTCATGCTGCCTGGTTATTTTTTTCTCATTTATAATTTGATCGTGCTCTCTTTCACCCCTGCAAACAACCCTTTAAATGTTCCAGAGTAGATTTTATTTCCCCCACTTATTCTTTAATATTTTCTGTTCTCTTTACCCCTGAACTGAGTTACTGCTTCAGTAGCTGAGGATCTCTTGGAGTCAGATTTGAATCCTGTTTTCCATATGTGGGCAAGAAAAATGGCCTGTGCAGCAACTTTTTAGTAACTTTTTCCATTATTCTGTATACTAATTTTACCAGTCTCAAATATATAATTAGATAGATAAAGTCTACAGATAAAGCCAAGCCCCTACTAATCTCTTTTCACCACTCAAAATTCCTGCAGTCAAAAGCAGGCTAAGTAGAAGCAAATGTAATTCCAATTTATTTTAATGGGAATTCAGGATTTTCAGATTGTGGCTGATTAGAACTGCTCCTGATACCAATTTGTTGTAAATTATTCTTGTTTTGCATAACCCCCAAACATATTAATTTGCTACTTAAAACTGCTGCTGCCTGCTGCTGACAATTAGATAACCAGGCTGTCAGTCCAAGTTTTTCCCCACTGAACTTGGCAGGGTTTAAGTGGCCCTTTTCTGCTTCACCTCTGGGAGTCCATCCCCAAAGAGCCAAGATTAAATTTAGCAAAAATGAGGACTGAATAATCACATGGATTCTGAACTGCTCATCCAGGCCAACTCTGCTCCTGTCTGAGTTGGAACTGTTTCAGGAGCACTTACGAAACTGAGTTATTTTAGTAGGCTGGAATGTTTGGCTGTGAAAATAACATAGTCATTTTTTCCTCTATATTGGGAGGGACATCACTTAGGTATTGCATACAGCTTCTACTTTTTATTTGGACTGTGGCATCTTAGTGCAAATGAATGTTGAGGTAGTAGACTTATTTGAAAAGAAAATAAATTAGATGACAAAATGCAAATTAAAAAATTTTAGACTCTCCTCCTATTGTTGTTTCATGATTGTTTTCTACTCTTTCCTTTATATCCTTAAATATTTCCTTCCCTCTGTTGATCGCCCTGTAGTTAATTCAATTTGGTATTTGTTTACAGGCTTAATTTTCAAATTATTTGGTTGTACAAAACTTTTCTGGGGCAGAAATTACCTAATCAAAAGTAGCCCTTGGAAGGGCCATGAGTTTCTGTTTTATACCTTTTTTCAGAGAAATTTCCCTGTAAAAACACCTGAAGAAGTCAAAGGGTAGAAAAAAAAATGGAGAAGGAACTCCACTGTATCCTTTCCCACATGTTTCAGATGCAAGGGGAAAATGGGTTGGGTTTATTTGGTGATTGCTGCCATTACAGCTTCCTTAAAATGGTTGATTATTAGATATACACAAGGAATCTACCATGGATAAGCATTCCTAATTTCTGAGAGATTTTTTCCTTTCTCTGCTGCTTTGGAGGTTTTGTGATATAGATGCAGAAGCTTGGGATCATTGCCTAAACCTTGTGAGGTGATCCCTTTGTAAACCAGGAGTTTTAGAAGAAAGGAGGTTTTTTAAATTGAAAGAAGTTTGGGTTTTTTTAATAGAACACTGTCCTTTATTACTGGATGAGCTCTAACTCCTATTCTGATTTTGTTGTACCACAGATGTAAATGATGCAGAAATTACTGTGATAAGAATGAGGTAAAAAATATCCATATTTTACTGGAGGCTTTGGAGAGTGCATGGAGCAGGGGGCAGGAATAGATTTTCAGTGTTATATGCCAATCTAGGATTTTATAATGTGATATAAAAACCTGATATTTTCAAGAGGGTTGAAGGAAATGCTGACAGAAGTTTCAGTTCTTTAAGAAGTCATGTCTGTAAAACCAACTTTCTTTTCAGAGCTGGCAATACTGCAGGTCTACAAAGACTGACAGGTATAAATCATCCTAAAAGCCACAAGTCTGGAATTTCTGCTCTGGGCTGCCAAGCAGCTTAATGTGGAAGGTGAATTTATATAATTATTTTGCCTCCTGCAGATTCAGACATTCAGAGTGAGAGAATTGGAGGGTGCAGAGGAAGCGCTCCATGTGTCCCTCTGTACCTCTGGGAATTACTCTTTCTTCATGCCTGTAATCATCTACTGAGTTTAGAATTTACTGTACCTGTCAGATGTTGTTCATCAGTAACTAAATATTTGAGGATTCTTGCCTCAGGTATGGGATATTGAGACAGAGCTGGAATAGTGGTGAGTGATGAGCCATCCATAATTTTTTACTCTTATTTAAATAATTAATGTTTATTAACTGCACTGTTATTTCTAAAATATTCCAATGTCAGTGTGATACGAGAACAAATATTTGGAAATTAGATAAACTTCATGTTAGTGAAATGCCATAAAGTCAAAAGAGATTTGGAGAACAAAACATTTCAGTTCATGTCAGGGATTGACTGAAACAATAAAATTCTGTTATTTTCATATTAAGTTCTTTCAATCTCCCTGAGAATCTTCCTTCTTTCTCCTCTGTACTGCAAGATGCTAAATTTACACTAAAACTAGAGTTTTGAACAACTGCTGAACTTCTCATTTTGTCTTAGTAAAATACTCTTGGAACTAGAGAAAGGCCAAATTGTTTGTTTGAAAGGCCAATTGTTTGATAACACAATTGTTTTGTGTTATCAAAATGTAGTAGGGGAAATGATCTATAAAATGTTCACTGTGTGAAGACTTCACTGGATTTTTGGATGTGGCTTATGTTACATGCAAAGAGTTCTGATGGAAGGTTTACAAGTTATATATAGTATGGGAAGAAATATTACTTATTGTCATTAAAAATTGCCCAACAGATAGAGCATGAGGAGGGTGCCACCAAGCAAGCACGGCAGAAATATTTCCCACTTGCAGGGTAACAGGGAGGAATAATCTGATTCAAGCCAAATTTACAAGCATTGCCTCACTCTTTTCTAAACTGGGGCTGTTGGCAGCTGTTAAATCAATTGTGAGCATTACAGCTCTTAAGTTACATTATTCATCAAGAATAACAAGCTTGCTTGCTGCTTGCCTCTTCCAAATAAATGCTTGCTGCGCGCACTTTTAACCCAGTCTTCACTGCAGCCAAGAGAAGAAGTGGAAAAAGAGCAAAATGTTCTTTAAAAGCAAATCCTAAAGCAGGAGGAAAGTTTTCATTGTTAGGGAACAGTTAGAAAGTGCAAATAATTGTCCCATTCACAGCTGGGCCTGAACACAGCAGCTCAGAATTCCTGTCCCAAGGGGCACAGAGCAGCAGAGAAAATGGTGATGGTGCTGGAGGAAGCTCCCTGGCCCTTGCACTCTGGCCATGCCTTGCCCAGACAGGGGTATTCAGGATTTTTTTAGCACTGCTGAGGGAGGGCCACTGCACAGATTATAATTAATAATTAATTTATAATTATAAATTAATTTATAAGGGGGGAGCAAGACAAAGGGAAGGGCTGCGTGTGCCATGTCCTTGGCACCAGGTGGAGATGTGAAGTGCTGGGTCTGCAGGGCCAGGTTTGTAACTGTGGGAAGCTGTCACAGCCTCACTTTGTGGTGTCAGGGCAGCAGAACACAGCACTGATGGCATTTGTGTTAGTGGGAGATCATTTCAGATTGCTTGGGCTATAATGGGACATTTTGCTAATGCATTTTGACAGCACCTTCAAAATACAGTTATATCTGCCTATCATAATCACTTGTTGTATATTTCTAATCTGACACACAGGACAGGCAGCAAGGAGAGGAGGAAGGAAAAAAAAAAGTAGAAATGCTTTAGTGACTTACATGGACATTATTACTACTACACTTTAACTGGATTCCTGTCTGAAGCACAGAGCCTTTTATAGAAGAAGAACTTTCCATGGGATGCTCACAGCTGACACACACCCTTATTCTGTGGGTTTGGTAGGGAAATGAGGGCTCATGAGCTGCTGAACCATGGCTTTGCAGAAAAACACAGTTTAAGGAACTTCTTCTAGGTTTATCTTCTAGTCCAGGGTTATCTTCTAGTCCAAGGTTATCCCAAGCTGAATCCTTGCCTGCCTGTGGTACTCATTTTGTCCCAGCACAAGGCTGGGAGCTCCAGTTGTATCTGGAAAGCTTATGTGGGATCTTACCAGTCTGCAAAGCTTTTGTGTCAGGTGTAGAGATTCACCCATCAGCCCTGGGCTCTCAGAAATGCACCTGGTTAGTAGTGAATGTGAGATGTGTAGCTGCTTAGTCAAGGACAAACCTTTTTTCTGTTCTGCTCTCTGTATTGGCTTTTAAAATGTAGTATTTAGTGAAAAAAAGGTCTCAATGACGTGTATGCTGGAAACCAGTTGTCCCAGTCAAAGTTACATCAGTAAGTAGGTAATTATTTCTGTTGTAACTTTATTTTTCAAGAACAGATTTTCTTGACTTGATTGCTTAAAATTGTTTGAGTTTATGTGCTGTTTTGTACCATTTGTACCAGTTTAATGTGTACAGAATTCTTTTTTCTGGATTCTTTCTTGTTCTTGAAGCTCAGCCTACAAAAAAGAAAACTTTTTTGTTGTCTTGAGATTTGTTCAGAAAAAATAAAATAGAAATTTTGGACACAGACCTGTGATCAGAGCTTTGCTAAGCAAAGTAACCAGATGGAATTTGACTTCCCCATTACCTCTTAGTAAACTCCAAAGAATTCTAATGGGAGTAGTTGAGAATATTCCTAGTAGGGAAAAACCCCCACCCTATCCTGCATCAGTTGATCCTGATAGATACAAAATGTCAAATCTCATGGTGGATTCCCTAGATGCTTCCATCTTTTGAGGGTTTTGGTTTTGAGGTCCTTTCAGCCTCCTTGGTTTCTGCTTTTGACTGTTAAGGTAAGAAGTGGGAAAAAAAATTAATATAAAACCAATGTTGTAGTTAAATCCATGGTGTTAGCAATATTGTTCCTTCTCTCAGAGAATGGCATGGTGTCTGTATAGTAAAACCATTCTTATAAAACAATGCAGAGTCATGAAAGGCATTGTAATTCTGTTTTGTGATTCTTTTCCCCATAAAGTCCAGTGGAATTGCAAACTGTTAATTGAACATGTGGCATTGGATATCAGCACACATTACTAGTTGTTAGAAAAAGTACTGAGCAGAACAATGCAAACTCAGTTTCCTGTTCCTTCTGATGAATTTCCTGCATTGAGAAGTGGATGCTGTTGGAGAATATTGAGTTCTTGTTTCTGTTGCTGGTTGTAAGGAAGGATTTCATTCTGTAGCAAATACCCTGTAAAATGCAATACATCAGATTCTTTGTTTTCTAAACAGCTGAGATTCTGCCCCCCTTGGATTCACACAGGTAGCAGGCAAGTGAATAAAAGTGCTGAACTGTGGGATTTAAAAAAAAAAATACATTTAATTGGATTTTTGTTCAGCAGATAATTGCTTACCCTGCAAATCCAGACTTTTTTAACACATGCAGACAAAATGCATGTTAGGTAATTAAGAAATTTCTTTTTAAAAGGAAAAATACCAGGGAAGAAGAGGCAAAAGCTAAGGCACACGATGCAGAAATGCACTTGAGTGTTCAGATAGTTTTGCAAAAGCCTTTCTTTTCAGCTGTGAGAAGATTGTCAGCTCACAGATGTCCCCAGGGGCTGGAACTGTTTAATTTTCAGGCTTTCTGCCGGAAGGATGAAAATACAGTAGATGAAAAAGAAACACAAAGAGAGGAGGATGTTCTGACAATGATGAAGCTGTAATGTTTTGGGTCTTCTGTTTAAAGCTTTTTCTTTAGAAACCTCTCTGCACATGACAATATCTGTTTATATGTTTAATGGCTTTAGATAAAATCATCCTCCTTTTGCCAGATTCTGACAGCACAGAGATATTTGAAGGCTGGTGCTCATGGCTTAAGTCTACATTAGCAAGGAGTGTGGCCAAATAGGAGCATTCAGCAATTGGAATTAAGGATTCTGTGCCCATAGCATGACAATTTTTAAGCATTTAATTTTCACTTCAGAAAATCTCTATCAGGTCCTACAGGCTTCCTGTAGCAGGGAGAACCTCTTCCAGTATACCTGGAATATATGTAATTGTGTGGTCTGGGCACACTTTATGTTGTGAATCATAATACAAGAGGGGAAGAAATGGGATTTTGCTTTAAAAGTGTGGCTAAAATATAGATGCAGCCATTAAGTGGCATTAACAGCATCACTAGCAAAGCAATGGCTGTTTTCTGTACATTGCTACAAATTACAGCTATTTTTGATACCCTAAATTATATCCCAGATTTAATGACAGTGGCTTAAACCTTAGGGATTTTTTCCTATAGGTATAAGTGCCTGCCATTGCAGCAGCATTTCTCTTCTTAAGAGCTTCCCTTTCCCAACACCAGCTCTCAGTGAATTCAAGAAGTAATAAGTCAGTGGTTAGCAGTGAAAGTAGCTCTGAGTAAGGCACAGACACAATTTCAGCTTCAATTTTAGCTTTTCAGCTCATGTTCATGTGAACTTTGGTTTTGGTTTGGGTTTTTTTTGGTTGGTTGGTTGTGTTTTAGAAGGGAGGACAGTAAAGTATCTCCAGTGTTTGCTTCCTAAACTTTATGTGCCTCTGGCCATGTCTTGCCTCCAGTGGCTGAATTCAAAAGTGTGGTGAAATTGGGAAAAAAGAACTAACTTTGAGCTATGAGAATTTGTGTGAAATGAATGTACAGACATTCTAGTCACTGGCCATTAACTGAGCCATTCTATTTTTATTTTATCAGCATCTAGTATATTTAGTGTTGTGAAATTGTCATGTTTAAGCCCAGCTGACAACTAAGCCACTCACTCCCTCTCCCCTCATGGGATGTGGGTGGGAATCAAAGGAGTAAAGTGAGGAAACTTGTGAGTTGAGAGGACAGTTTAGTAGGGAAAACAAATGCTACATACAAGGAAAACAAAACAAGGAATTGATTCCCCACTCTCCATCAGCAGGCAGGTGTTCAGCCATCCCCAGGAAAGGTGGGATGGAACATCCCTTTGGCCAAACTGGGTCAGCTGTCCCAGATGTGTCCCCTCCCAAATCCCTGTGCACCCCCAGCCCACTCAGAAAAGACCTTGACACTGTGTGAGTGCTGCTCAGCAGTAAAAAATAAAAACTTGCTTGAATTATCAACAGTGTTTTCAGTACAAATGCAGAACACAGCCTCATAGCAGCTACTATGAAAAAAAATTAATCCTACCCCAGCCAAAAGCAGCATTAGGAATAGATTGTCTTTTTTATGTCAGTGGGCTGCTTATGACAGGTAACGAATTAACAGCTCAAGAAACCCAAGTCCTCTCTTTTTTACCAACAAAATAAGTTCAGCAAGGGTGTGAAGAACACAAGCTTCCCCCACACTGCTCAAGCAATGTGCCTCAACCCTGACCTGAGAGCAAATCTCTGAGGGAAAAGGCGTTTGTTAAATTTCTTTTCCAATTAATTTGACAGCTCTGCTGAGACTCCTAACAAAAGTACTAATTCATGCAAATTGCAGTAGTGGACCTGTGCCATCAGGGAGCTGGGCTGAGTTCTCTGAAACATCACACAGGCCACCAGGCAGCATTTTGATGAGAAGGTGACACTGGGTTTGGAGCCTATTCTGCATTAATTTTCTCCCAGGGACAGCAAAAGATTCCTGAATGTGCTAACAGAGGTGGGAAGTTGCAAAAGAATATTCAGCCTCAGTAAATGCATCATCGTCTTCCCTCCATCCCTGAGAGAAAATTTATACCTTTTATATGTCTTTATTACTGTCTTGATCTGGGATCTGTGCATTGACTGGGAGAGATGTTCCATGGATTGCTCAAAATAAAAAACAAAACCCAAAACAAAGCAAAGGCCCAAACGTGTTTGAGAGCAAGATATAATCTGTGGTCCAATATATAAATCAATTGGTTTCATCAGACATGTCATGGGAAAAATAAGAACATTTTCCACTGTATAAATGACAGTGTAGAAACAGATGGGTATGATCAAGGGATCAGAAGATATTCCTGTAAAAGCTGATGGAAAAGTTTGTCTTTGTTCATCACAGAGAAGATAAGCTCATGATAGATCTTTGTAAGATGAGGAATGTCTTTGAGAGGACACATCAAGAGCAGCTGGTCTTCCTGTCATGTAATAAAAACCAAGGGGACATTGATTTGGTGAAAAAAGTAACAAATTTGAAGGTAAATTGAAGGAAAGATGAATTTTTGTACTTCACATCAACTACCTAAACTGGAAGAGAATGCATTGTGACCAATAATTTGCAAAAAAACCCCAAATACTGGATAGTCTACATGAAGGGTAGTACAATGATGCTTAACATAACTATCTTTGTTAAAAAATAAATTAACACATATCTCTAACCCTATATTTCCAGGTTTCTGGAATAGTACTTGAGTTGTAGGTGGGAGGGTGAAATAATTTATATGACAGTTTATAAACATGGGTTTATTAAATTCCTGTTTAAGGAATACCTGTTTAAGTGATACCTGTTTAAAAGGTTTAAATACCTGTTTAAGTGATCCACTAAGATTTCTTTCCCCCAAAACTGACTGCAGACAAGCCACAATGCCTGACACATTTTGAGACCAGGTGCTTGCTTGCCCACAAGTGAGAACCTCTTTGCTGTAAAGAGGTTTTAGGTCTGTTTTAGGTCTGCAATCTTTGACATTGCACTGTAAACAAAGCTGCTGGCAGCAATCCTGGCTGAAATGCACTGCACAAAAAGAGACACAGAAGCCCTGCAAGGCACAACATGCAGCTATTACAGACTTTGGGTTTTTTGTGGTTGAAAGGTGCAGTGTTGTTCCCTCAGGACAGCGCTATCTCTTATGTACATATAATTAATATGTCTGCCAGTAATAGTTATTAAACAAAGGAACAGGAATTGTTTCTACTCAATGGCTTGACCTGGGAGTAAAGCCAATTTAAGAAGCATCTGATTAAAATATGTTAAGGTCACAGATCACTATAAAATATGAAGCAGGGAGGAAAAAGGCAGAAATTTACTCATGAGGAAGATTAAATGCTACTGATTTTTTTTTTTTTGTGCTAGCAGCAGCTTTCAGGTGTAAAAAATGAAAAGTGCTAATTCTGAGGAGTGTTTTCCTAGAGACATTTCAGTGTCACATTGCACTGAATACTTGCTCCATGCATATCTCATGGATGATGCAAGAATACAAATACTAAGATCATTTGTGAATTTTAATTTCTTCAACAGACAGAATGGAATCCTACAGGCAAGGAGAGAAAGTCAATATCCTTACCTCTTTCTGGGGATATTTTTACAGTAGTGGTAATGGGGTCCAATCACAAGAAGAGATTTTATCCCTCATGAGAGCCTTTCTCAATCTTATTTTTCTCTTCCCTCAAGTGCCAGCAGAATAGCCCATCACAGAGAAAGCCTGTTCTGCATGTACAGCAATAGCCCTTAGTTTGAGAGCTGCTTACTTAAGTGGTGTCTCTTTATTCAGGTCTGATGACAAAAAGTGTGCATGAAGTTCAGTGGAAATATGAATCAAAAATACAGTCTAATTTTTAGAAGTCTTTTTGGGCTGAGTTGGTGTTCAAGAAGTTACAGAGAGGCTCAGAAGAGATAGAGGATGCTACAGACATAAGAATGCTATAGAATTTATGGCTTTTCAAATAGTGATAAACAACCAGAGCTGCTGAAGGTGGTTTCATTGCTCTGAGGGGTTTTGAAGGAAATCTACTTTATAAAATTTGCTGGTGAATGGAGTGCCATTGTGGAAACAAAAGGGAAAAGCTGTTTAACACTTTCAAAAGGAACTGGAGAACAGTTCAAAGAGTTAAGGCTGTGTGTGGGCTTTGGGATGAGACAGTAGCATTTTAAGGAAAGACTGGACACAACCCAGTGCCATGGTCTCATTGACATGGTGATGGGAAGTGATAAATTGGACTTGATGCTCTCAGAGGTCTTTTCCAACCTAATTGATTCTGTGATTCCCTTCCCGACACACCTGCCCAGCCAAAGGTCATCCTGTGATGACCAGGTCCAGCTTCAGGAATTTGTACCTGTTAAAACACAAGCAAATCTATGTCCCTGCAGGGACTGGAGGATTTTCTCAAAATCCTGGAAGTGAAGAATGGGTTCTGATATGAGAAATAAAATACTGATTAGTTCAATTAACTCACCTGCTGCTGCTCAGGTGACAGTGGGAATAGTTTGCAAAGCCCCTCTAAGAGTGGCCACTTCCATGGGGAATGCTTCCCTGTCCTGGCACGGGAGGTTTGTCCTGAGTTGCTCTCATTTGTCTCGTTAGTGCACACTCTGAGGATGTGTTATCTGTGAGCTGCACAGGTTTGTAGTTGAATTCCCTTCTTGGTAAATGCTGTGCCTTAAAGCCTCAGTGACATTTCACCCCTGGGCTGTTTTAATGAGGAGCAGAGGAACAAAGAGAGGAAAGGTTCAATGGGTGGGTGCTGGTCAGCCATGCCATGGATGTGTAATCCACTTCCAGCCCGTTGTGGTGCTCCAGCCCTGCCTAAAAAGCACAAAAAGCAGATCTCCTGCAGGGCTGGGCAGTGCCAGGCAGTTTCTAAATGAAGTTTCCCTGACCTTGTGCAGGAGATGGGCCCTGTCAAGCCTGGAGTGCTGGGGCTGGGATATCCCCAGTGCAGGCTCCACTTGTTCCTTGGTGTTTACAGCTGGGAATTGCTGAGATTGCTCTGTGTGCAGGGGGCTGCAGGACCTGAATGCTAAAATGCTCCTATTTGCTAACAGATTTATGTTTTAATTTAAAATTAATTCCAGTTTAAATTAATAATTTAACCCTTAATTAGGAGCATGTTTTCATCCCAAGCAGATTAGTCGGGCTGAGGCAAAATTCACTTTGCTGTAGAAAAGACAACCACATTCCTTTAATCAGTAGCTACCAGAGATTGTTGCATGCATTTGTTTTCCTCTCAGTGAATTAACTTTCCCTGCTCTCTGTTTCTGAGACAGACTCATCAGTTAGAGCTCAAGGAAGTTCATTTTCACACAGTAGCAAGGACAACCAGAGTCCTGAAATTCTGACTTAACAGATGACTCAATAAAGTCATCCTGGCACCACACCCGAACAAAAAAGACTGAAATCAGAATAAATGCAGTTTTAGAATGCTGCAGTTGGGAGTTATCACAGGAGTCACCAGAGCCAACAGGCTTGAGGAGATCTTCCTAAAAAAGCAAAACCAGCCAGCCTTGCTGTTCTGTTTATATCACATATGTAGAAGCTCACAAAGTTTCCTTGACTCTTAGTGTGCTAACAGATTTTTTCTTCCTGGCCCATTGCATCTACTTTCTCCTGCATTGTTCCCCATTGTGAGGAAAAGAAAAAAATCTTAGTTTTTGCAAAAAATTGTTGAGTAAAAGCAACTGCTGTTCACAGCTGGTTTCTATGCTAAAATTAGAGATTCTGTGAAGAATTCCTATGCTAATTCCTATGATTTTGTTCAACCTAATTGAAACCAAAGCCATGATAGTTGCCTCAAAAAGCCAAAGCTTCTTTTATCAGTACATGTAATCCAATTTGTCTGACAGAGAAATTAATGCCTTTTGAAGGAACTTTATTTTTTCTCTCATATATCAACATTTAAAAAAAGTGATTAGGAAAGGAATAATTATAGTAAGTACATTGACAATATTTTTCATTGACACCTCCAGTTCTGAGCTTCAGTTTCAAGTGTAAATGCTTTTTTTTTCTCCTTTGGGCTGCAGTTGTGAGTAATCTGAAATTGGTCTGATAGACAAAGACAGAAAGTGCAAGACAGCCTGGGGGGAAGACATGAGATTGGGATGCCCTTGCTAGGGCACATTGGGACAGCAGGAATCTGACTGGCTCACCCCCCCACTGACCATCACCACCTTTTCTTAAATGAGGTCCATGAGTTTTCACCTGAGGGAAGAAAGAGACATTGATTAATGGAGCAGTTTCTCTTCTTCACCCCTCTAAATCTGTCTACTTCTAACACAAGCTTGTTTACTGATGTTAAATTCATTGCTTTTATTAAAATATTGGTGGTAAGGTCTTTCTTTTTTGTCACTGCATTAAACTAGCATATGTATTTATTATAAATTTCTACTGTATAGAATCATAAATACATCATTGTCTTGTAAATATAAAAGTGTCCCTTCAAGCTGGTTAAGCAAAACCATTGGAGTTTAGTATCTGGTAGCAAGTTTCCATGAGAAGTTTTGGTGGAAGTTATCTGTATTAATGAGGGAGCTGAAGTGTGATATTTATTCCTTATTGTGTTCGCTTAGTTATTACTGCTGGTAAGAAGGGGATTGGCCTCTTTTCTGCCTGGCTTGCTGTCTCAGGGCTGGGAACAGAAGCAGTAAAGTCACTGGAGGTTCCTCTGTCAGCCAGAGGGGCTTGCTCCAGGTGCCTCATGGGGCAGCACATGGTAGGGAATGGCATTTGAGTCGTGAAAGGCTGCAAAAATAACAGCTACACAAAAAAAAAAAAAAAACCCAAATCCAGTTGTTTCCTGCTGCATTTCCTCCTAGTGAAGGGGTGTAAGAAGGACTTAGGTTTCCTTTATTTCCTCCAATTAAATGAGAATCCCCAACCTCCTGGCAGCCTTTGAGAAGTGCAAGCTGGATGGGCTGTGCCAGGTCGGGCAGGTCCGTGCTGCTCACACAAGGTCACTTTTAGCAGTTCTGCTATTCTTTAGCAATTTTTACAATTCTGCTGTAACAGATTGTCTGCTGGGGCCGTGACTCAGAGGCTCAGACTCTGGGATGTTTCCTCAGGGCTTGCAGGAGAGAACTTGGAGCAGGAGCTGTCTTTGGCAGCTGCTTTGCTGCAGCCTGGAAGTTGGAGGGAGCAGCTGCAGCCAAGCACTTCCATTTGCCAAGGTTGGGAAGAGCTGGAGGGTGGCTGAGATTGGCAGTTCCCTGTGAAACCCTTGGTGCTCCTCCTGCTGTCCCTTGTTGGAGGAGGCTGTCTCTTTTTGAGCTGTTTCAGAGAAGAGCAGGGTAGTTGTTCTCTCACCATTGACCAGAGCATTTCACTCAGGTGTTCAGCATCAGGAGCTAACCAACAAATCTGCCTTGCCCAGGTCTTTATTTAGGTTTTGGTGATAGAAAATAACCTCCCTCCTCTATCACTTTAAAAGCTGCTGGGATATCTGTTCAGAGCTTTTTCCCTCCTCAGGCTGCCTTCTGCTAACCCAAAAAAAATCTTTCTTATACAGGTCATGCAAGTTCCTGATAGTGTCAGAAACAGCTCATTGACATGGTCATTCAAAAATGGAAAAGATCTTTCTCTGTTCAGGTTATTTTCTTGGTTTTGGCTTGCTTGTTCCTGACCTGATGAACTGAAGAGACGTAGTTTACAATCAGAGTGCCCTTATAAGAAAATGTTAGCAGCAGAGAGAGGATAAAGTTAGTTTCTTATGCAGGGTAGGGCCAAAGTTTTGGTATATTAAGCAGAAGAGAAGGAAAAGGAGTGAAGTTCTCAAAATGAAGCATAGAAAATGTTTCTTCTTAGTGGTTGAATACACAGTTTTGTTTTCCAGGGAAAATTAAATGCAAATCCAAGCTGATGCATGAACTCCATTCTACCAAGACGTTTTATTTCTGTCAGCTCTGATTATGAGAAAAATCTGTAATTTTAGACCGTAAATGTCTGCAAACTGTGATCCACATATGGGTAGGTTCCAGGGCAGTAGTCACATGTTAGAATCAAGATGCCCATGGAATTTAAAACTCTGTCCCTGTTACTTTGCAGCCTGTCGAGCTGGGTTCTACAAAGCCTCTGCTGGCAATGTGAAGTGTGCCAAATGCCCCCCTCACAGCTCCACCTACGAAGATGCATCTCTGAACTGCAGGTGTGAAAAGAATTACTTTCGCTCTGAGAAAGACCCTCCATCCATGGCTTGCACCAGTGAGTAGCTCATTCTGCTCGGGGCTGTCATTCTCGCTGCTCCATCTGTCCCTCCACAACAGCTCACCTGCTTGCTTCCTCTCATGTCCCACTGCAGTCAGCCATCCACTCCCTCTCGTGTCTTCTTGAGTGTTGGACAGGCTGCTGGAAATTGGTGGGCTGGGTTTGTGTCTTTTCTTATTTCATTTTCTCCTTCTTGTACCCTGTCAGACTTGAGAAAGAGAAGTAGGATTTTTTTATTGCTACCAGTACTCAGCCCTCAATTCTGAACTGCACCCTGAGGGAAGTCTCTATTTATAAGAAAACATGGTTCTTGTTAGCCTAGGTCTGTAATCTAGTGAAATATTGCAGGAGTCTCCACAGGAAATAACCAGAAGAGTTTGGTTATTAATTTTTTTTTTTACTTTTATATTTCTGTGCCCTCGTTACTCCCATTTTGGAGCACCCTTAGGGAGAAAATCTCACTCCCTGCTTTCCCTTTCCCAGGACCACCCTCTGCCCCGAGGAACGTCATCTCCAACATCAACGAGACCTCCGTCATCCTGGACTGGAGCTGGCCCCTGGACACAGGGGGCAGGAAGGACGTCACCTTCAACATTGTCTGCAAGAAGTGCTCGGGGGGCGGCCGGCTGTGCGAGCCCTGCAGCGACAACGTGCGCTTCCTGCCGCGCCAGAGCGGCCTCACCAACACCACCGTCACCGTGGTGGACCTGCTGGCACACACCAACTACACCTTCGAGATCGACGCGCTCAACGGCGTCTCCGACCTGAGCACTCTCTCCAGGCAGTTTGCTGCTGTCAGCATCACCACCAACCAGGCTGGTGAGTCTCCCTCTGCTTGTCTTTCCTTTGAAGCTGCTGGGGTTTGTGCACCTATTGTGTTTGTGGCGTTCCCAGCTGAAGGAAGGAGTGATGAATCTGACTCCATGTGGTATTTTCAGGGTCCCCTGTCATGGGGAGGAAAGATGAATCTGGCTCCATGTTCTTAGAAGGCTTATATTATACTATACCATATTACACTATAGTATAGTATACTATACTATATTATATTATACTATATTATATTATATTATATTATGCTATACTAAAACTACACTAAAGAATAGAGAAAGGATACTTACAGGAGGCTTAACAAAATACTCATGAAACACTCATGACTCCTTCCAGAGTCCTGACACAGCTGGACAGTGATTGGTCATTAAGTGAAAACAATTCACATGAAATCAGTCAAACAACCACCTGTTGGATAAACCATCTCCAAACCACTTTCCAAAGTAGCAAAACACAAGAGGAGCAAATGAGATATATTGTTTTCCTTTTTCTCTGAGGCTTCTCAGCTTCCCAGGAGAAGAAATCCTGGTGAAGGGATTTTTCCAAAAAATGACAGTGATAACTCCATGTTCTCAGAGGGCTAATTTATTATTTATGATACTATATTATGTTAAAGAGTACTAAATTAAACTATACTAAAAAATACAGAAAGGATGCTTAGAGAATGCTAAAAAGATAATAATGCAAACTCGTGACTCTTTCCAGAGTCCTGACACAGCTTGGCACTGATTGGCCAAAGAGTGAAAAGAACTCACACAGAATCCAATGGAACAATCACCTGTGGGTAAACAATCTCCAAACACATTCCAAAGGAGCAAAACACAGGAGAAGCAAATGAGATAAGAATTGTTTTCCTTTTTCTCTGAGGCTTCTCAGCTTCCCAGGGGAAATATCCTGGGTGAAGGGATTTTTCAGAGAATGTGAATGCCATGTGCACCTTTGTTTCCTCTCCCTGATTTGCAGGATTTGCTCTGTGCCAGGGTGACTAATTGTCTTGGATATTCCTGTAAAAGTAAAAGTAGAAACAAACCCAGTGTGTGTTTCTGTCAAAGAACCTGGCAGCATGACTGTTATGATTAACTCCCAGTTCCCAGTTAATAGTCTCTAATAGCAGGCTCACATGATTCCTTAGCCAGATTGTGTTTTATTAATAAAACCAGATTTTAATAAAACACTCATTTCAATAATCTCCAACGTAAATTACTGTAGTAATCTTAGTTATTAATTTTGATTAAATAGAAGTGAAAAAAGGCTTTGATGTTAGATGCATAAAAAGCTAACATTAAATTAGAGAGGTTGAAAACACAGCTTTTTTTTATTTTTTCTTTACTCCTTTACAAGTTGTCTCACCAACTCTGAATTATTGCCAACATGATGGGGGTGTGGAGCTGAATACCGAATTAGATCGTGGTGTCACAGTTGATGGGGTACAAAAGGGCTGCTCTCCTTCTGTGGAGACTTATTAAAGCCTTTGAGGCCCTGCATGAGTGCGGCAGTGTGCCGTGGCTGTTGGATCAGAGCCTTTGTCATCACTGCTCTGTTCTGCCATTTGCTTCTCATTTGACATGGCTCCATTTATCTGAAAGTTGTGAAGAATCTAGACTCTTCCCTGGCATTTGGTTGGGTGTGAAATTTTTAGGAGCAATGTGTGCCAGTGAAGAGAGAGACTAGATGCTGTAATTCCTGTGCTTGTGCTCCATGCAGCTTCCATCAGGAGGCTTTGTACAGAAAACATGCATGTGTTCAGTAAGCTTCCTCCCACGCCCTCCCATCCCACACCATGTCCCCAAAATACTTCCAGTTCTGTCTTCCTGAAACCACAGACAAGTTCACATTGTTCTGAGTAGGCATCCTCCTGGTAGGCTGGGTTATTGCAATGTTTTTCACTGCAGAGGGTGTATGTTTTCTCCTTAAATCACAGATCAGCTGTAGTGGGAGGCATAAAAATGTGAGAACAGGCTATTTCCTGACCCTAGTCACTACATTTCCCAGTGCTTTGGGGGGCTGTCTAACTGTGCAGTAGGCAGACAGAGGTGAATCCACCCAATTCAGCCCTGGAACCTGCATTTTATGTCCATTCAATTTGTTCCTGTTATAGTTCATTATTTTGGATTTTCAGATCAGTGACTTGGAGTGTCCTTGTTGAGTTGCCCTCTTTTCTCCTGTTTCTCTGATCAAAGGTGTTGCCTTTCAGCCTGTTCATCTGCACAGGAGTTAGAAATCACCTGAGGACAGTCCACAAAAAAATAAACTGTCCAGGATCAGGGAAGTTCTTTCTCTGCAGAGGCCTCTTGCTTTGCAGCGTGCTTCCCTAGAGCCCAGAGCTGCCACCTTTGTACTGCATGGTGGATTTTGATTTTGGTGCGGAACACACAGTACCTGGGATGTGGCAAAGTCAAAAGCATTTCTGGCAGTAGCAGCTCTGTTCATTGTAACCCACAGGCTGCTTAAGCAGTTAATTTTCTGCTTTTTTGCATGGCCCATTTTTTCTTTATGTATATTTAGCTGATGTGGGTTAGTACAGGCTTAATTGTGCTATCTCTTGATCATGCCAATTGGTTTACTGTATTAGACTTCCCTTAGAAACTCTGCAAGTTGTTAAAATTAGACCTTAAGTATGTATATAAGCAGTCTCTTAAAGTATAATTACAAAAACATAATTGCATTCCCTCATTGGTCAGATCGCAAAAGGGATATATCAGAAGCACATTTTTAGATCTGTAAGGTCTAGAATGCTGTCCCAAGAGAGCTTTTCTACAGCTTTATCCTTAATTCCTACATACCATATCCAAATGGGTCTGGGTTGCTGTGAGGGGTAACAAATCCAGGTTAGACCAGAGGGGCCATGATGCAGAGCAAGCAGAAGGAACAAAATGAAAACCCTGTAGAGGGTAGATGGGAACAAGAGGGTCAACTCTATGACCCTCTTTCTGCAACAGCATTTTCCTGGCAGCTGCTCCACATCAATCTGAATATTCTGTCTCAAAACACCAACTTTGCATGTGCATCTTCCTGAACTCTTACCCCTTCCATTATTTAGTGATGATCATGCTTCCAGCAAAATTATTATTAACATCAAATTTTTGTGAAAATAGCTAAATTTTCTGTATTTTCCTAATCTACTCATGCCGATCCCCAAATATTTTCCTTTTTTTCCCCCTAATATCTCAGTTCATTATTTCGCTGATGATAAAATAGATTGCTTTCTTTTGATCACCAAAAGCACACTGTAAGAGCTTTAAATGGAGCTTAGTTCTTAAGGACTTCAGGCCTTTTAACCCAAGGTCTCAACAGTGCAGCTGCAAAGGTTGGTAGCAACTAAATTCAGCTACAATAAGGCAATGTCAGCACTAAACCAATTCCAAAGAGTTTTGTGCTGTCACATCTCCTGGCATCAGCAGAGGAAGAAATGGGATGTGTTGTAACAAGAGACTTCTTCAAATTCTGTCCTCAGCTCACCACAGCTCTTCCACACAATTCAGGCAGGATGCAGATAGGTGCCAAAAGTGAATAAATTGGGGAATAAAGAGAAATCCCTGCAGAGGAAACATAGAAGGTTTTTTGTGGGCTAAATTTCGGCTAGAAATGTCAGTTTTTTCCTAATTGTAGAAAGTGATTATGCTTCTCAATTGAAAGACTAAAAGTGCCTAACCTGAGGTTTGGCCTCTCCACAGATCAGTTGTGCACCTGCAAATTTTGATTCCTTTCTCTGTCAGAGACTTTTCCTAGAGGAAGTTTAGAGAGCAAACACCCCTGCATCCAAACTGAGGCATCCTATGCAAAGCTACATTATAAATAATAACAAAACCCCAGATCTACTTTATATCACCTCAAGCTTCCCTTGACAAGCAGTAGTTTGATTATCTAGAGTCTCTTATCTTTTATATTTCTAAAAGCCAGGAGGCAGAGCAAGCCATGTAACTTATTTAATCATCTTGCCTAATCATTGAACTCAGGCATGAAAAGCCATAGGAAATCAGTTTGTTTAAGGAGAAGGTAACCAGTAAGGCACTACAAATTTTTACAAGAGGCCAGAATGAAAATTGTTTTAAAATTAACCTTTTGAAGAAAAGTAAGGTAGAGATAGAGAAATTAGGATCATTAGGAGTGTTGGAGGGTTTGCACTATCTTGATCTTCCTGTGCCATTTAAAATTCCAAGCCATGTATTAATTTCAGCTTGGAGGGATAAACATTTACAATGGAGAAAGAACCAGTCAATTTTTCAGTCCTGTTTTAAGTAGAGACTTCTGCGGCTCCTTGGAAGGCTTGTTAAAACCTCCTCAGAACCAGAATTTTATTTGCCTGAAATCTCTGGCTTCAAGGGAATAAGTTCAGCCCCAAGCTTTGTTTCAGTGTATGTATTTGATTATTTGCAGGTACTTTGATGCTATTTATGTGCTCAGCCTGCACTGTACTGTCTTCAGCAGCTCACAAATGATGTGTGATGCTCCCTGTTTAAATAAAATCCATATTTAGAGAGGGTTGTGTGCACTTTACAACCTATATCCCAAGGCAAGTCCCTTAAGTAGATCTGTCTTCTAAGAGAGACAATTTGAGTGAGACACAGATGTTTGGGGGATGATATATTTCTTTCTTTCCCTATGGCCCTTATAAAAAGGACAAGAAGATAGACTTATTAAAAGTGAGCTAATGACATGATGTAGGGAGTCTCTGGTTCACTGACTGTTATTACAGCTGTGCCCCATTACGTTCTGAATACCTAGGACATGCTTGTTTTCCTGAATGACATTTATCTTTTGAGTTTCAAACATTCCTGGCATAAATAAAGATTTTATGCTCTTCAAATGTGTTTTACAGTTCAGCCCAGAGGCTATTCGAGGATCATTTTAACTCAATAAAACTCCTTTAGGGATATAAAAGGGAAGTGTTTTTAACAATGTCACTCCATGCATAGCCTGTTATTAGCTGGAGATGTTCTGCCTGCAAAGTCTTTGATCCCTTTTCCCCCTGAACGTCAAGGAAGCTCTGCCAAGGCTTCAAAGTCTGTGACACACACTGGGCTCTTCAGTCCTCATGTGAACACTCCTGACCTGACAGAAAGTTCACAGGTGAAGTTTGTGGCTCAGAGATTTTCCAGAGATTTTCCTTTTTCAGAGCTTTTAGTTGGTTTTTCCACAGATCGCAGTGAGATTTTATTCAGCAGTCACTGGATAATGGTTTTCTTTGCTTGCTTCTGTTAGTCTTCCTTATTTAATATCTTTGTTTGATACAAGAGTAAAAATGAAGGAATGCAGGTAAGAAGGATGCTTAGTCCTCTGTTAAATAATAAACCTTAGACTTGTGTCTCTCTCTGTTATCTGTGCTGGCATTCTCAGTAATCACTGAGGGAAATTGTGTTCCTCTTCATTGCAAACACAGCTATCAATTTGCTTTCTGAAGCAATTCCCTCTAGGCAATTTGCAAACTGGGGAGAGATGGGAAAAATTGTTCTTTTAGGTTTGGGGACTGTTCCTGCAATGGGAATTATGAACGTAATGCGTGTCAACTTCTACAGCAAAAAGAGTCTTTTTTTAGCATTCCTTTTAGTAAACTATATCTCTGTGTATATTAAATAAATGTTTTAAAGGAAACAAAAATATTAAATCATCTCCAAATCCAAAAGCATGTGAAAGTTGTCTAGCACCTTTCAAGTCTTTTCTGTTTGAGGTTCTTTTTTCCTGATGAACCTCCACAGAAGCAGCTGCTCCAAATGACAGGGCAAGAAGTTTGAGAAATCTTTTCTTGTTCTGAGTAGGTGGAATATACTTACTGACAGACCAGTTCAGGAGCTCTTGGTGATTACATAAAAGGAGAGAAAGTATTTTGTATCATAAATGTACTTATTTGAGGGCAATTGTCTTCTCCAGTTTTGGATAATGGCTTTTTCAGAGATCATTCTTAAGTATATTCTTACATTGTGCATGGGGTTTCTCTGGTTGAGGAAATAATCAAATGATCACAGAAAGGGAAAGCCTGCTCAGCACCTGAATGTTGATGTTGCGAGCATGGTGAATAAATTCTTCTTTCTGAACACTTCACTCCAGGAAATGTGAGGCTCTAAAATCCTCTAAGGTAATGTAACAAAAGGGTAGGGAAGGCAAAGAAAAACTGTTTATTTAAACTGATAGGGTCTTAACACATTCAGTGAAAAATATGAACTATTGCAAAACTCCCACCATCACCACCTTAACAGAGAGCAGAAAGAATAACATTTGTGTTGTGAGTACCTTTGGGATGGATCCTTATGAAAGCATATCCAGCATTTGTCTCCTCTCTGAAATAACAGCTGGGAATGCCACAGCACCATATTTCCAGTTTCTGAAGTGAGTGCCTTGTGCAGCCTGATCCTCCCCAAATGGACATGGCATTTCTATGACTTATTATACATGTGTTTAACACATGAGCAAATCAAACCTTTTGTTTGCTCTGGGGAAGGCATTTGCTATCTCTTTTAATAAAAAGAGGGAGAAGCACGAACACGATTGCCCTACGCTTAATGACGTTTTCTTTTAATTTAGAATTTATTTGTAAAAGTGAGAAATGATCTCTGATAATCACTTGTCCAGTGACAGCTGCTGCCCAGAAGGTTGCCTTTCTGTGCACTTGAGAGGAAAATCAAGCAGCTGCCTTTTGGTGTAATTCCTGCTGAAGCTGCTTGTTTCCCCCTTTCCAGTTCCCTGCAGTCTTTCTTCCTCAGCACCTGTGAAATGCCTGCAGCCACTCTGGAGTCTGTAACCGCAGGCTGGAGCCTTTCACAGATGCATTTGGGCACTTCTGCCATAATGCAGGCACTCATCCATCAGAACAGCCATGAACAAACCACTTTTTAATTTCTTTCTGTTTCTGGGAGAAATGTGCCCAGCTTTGTTTCATCCAATGGCAGCCTGCTTGAGTTTGCCTTTGAAGTTTTGTCCTGTTTCTTTCATTCCACGTTTTGACGTGTGTAAATGTGGTCTTGATAGTCCTTCTCCCAGAAACTGTGAGCCTTTTCACCCCCTTCCTTATGATGGAACCCTGCCAGGATCCAGTCTGGGACTGGTGTGAGGGGCTTTTTGCTGATGTGGGATGAGTGGAAGGAACGTCACCTTCAGGCTGATGGTCATCTAGTGATGTTACAGAATCAGGTGACATTTTACAGCCCAGGTCTTAAAAACAGATGGAGCCTGCTCCAGCTCAAGGAAAAGGTGCAGGAGGAAAAACAAAGGCACTGTGCTGGTTTAACTACATGTCCTGGAGATTAAAGGGCAAAGGGCTGTGCCTGCACGTGCCTTGAAGTGGTAGGGAGTTGTATCTGGAGGAGCAGAGTGGAGGGTTTAGCAGGTTTCCAAAGAGTTGTTAAAGTTGTGGGACTGTTTCCTCCTCCTCCTCCTCCTGCCTCCTGGGAGACACCTGGGGACCTTCTTGGAATGTGCCCCTGGGATGGGGCTTGCTTGCTTCAGCACAATCCTGTAGCAGTGCTTAACAGAGAAAGTGAATAGGAGTGCAGCCAGAGGAGGTTGAAAACAGGACAGGTCCTGCTTTCTGTGAGCAGGCTTCTCTCATAAACCCCTTCTACACTAATCCACAGAATAGATGCTGGAGGTGTTAAAGATTCCAAGTAAAAGCACAGCTGTTCACAGACTTCATGTTAGTGTGACCATGTTGTGGAAGTGTGACATCATTACATGGATTTGTGAGTCAGTGTTTGTGACTCTTACAAATTGCATAGTGGAATTGAAGGATAAACCTAGAGATAAAATGTTGGTTCTCAAAAAACCCAGATGCTGGGTGGTTTTGCATTAGTCCTAATCCAAATGTGTGTGTGGAGCATTATGAGCAGTGCCAGAGCCAGCACCATGGTGAGTTCTCTCCTGTCCTGACTGTGGATGTGGCTCCAGTGTCCCAGAGAAACTCTCTTCAAGTGAGAGATCAGTTTGTTCATTCAAACACTGATATTTCTACTTTAAATTGCATAATAGTTTTGTGGTTTGGATGCTGGTCCTCTAAGACTGGCAGACTTAGGTTGGAGTCCCAGTGGATCCTACTTTGGATCAGAGAATGCAGATTTAATTTTCAGGTTATGATCTTTATTTACTGCTCTTGTTCCACATTGCCTCCTGGGGGTATTATAGACATTAAAGAAAATTTATAGGTTATATCAGATTACAGTATTATGATTAGATAATAAAAGCATCAATTTTCTAAAGAAAGAAAAAGGAACAAGCCTTCCCTTTTTTCAGCAGGGCAGAAGTTGAAAATTGAGTGGAACAGTCAATTCTGCTTGGTCACCGTCTTTCCAGCATAGTTTGGAATATCCTAGGCAAAGCATATTTTACTCTTGTTTGCAAGCAAAAGCTGGAAGTGAGCTGTGAGTCATTTTAGAATTAAATCCTTTCCTAAAATTTAATTTGTGACCTAGAAACCTAAGCCAGAAACAATAGGACTCTAAATGTTTCAGCAGTTGTACACATGTGCCTTCGCAGAGTTAATACTGAGTTCTCCCTGTCACAGGACAGGGAATTTTCTTTCAGTGCATTTATACATCTGTAAGCCAGTCACATATGAAAACAATAACCAAGGAATAAGGAAAAAGTCAATAAGGAAATTTATATATAGCTGCTATTAAACTGGAGGAAAACAAATCATCTGTTGGGGTCAGTTTCAGTGGGAAATCAATTTGAGCAGAGTTTTATTGTCGTCTCTGCAGATCCTTCATGTTATTTGCTTGCACCTTTAATAGTCATGACTGAGGAGGTTTTTACACTTGAGCCTGAGCTCCCTGAATCATTGTGTTTGTTACCTTTTCAACATCCACATTCCCAGTTGTCACAAATGCTACCTAACAACAGCGAGCGCTCAAAGTACATTTCCCCTCTTAGCTCCAGGGAGTTTTCAAGGTTCCTGTTAAGTGCTCAAAGCAGTTAGGCTGCAGTGCCAGACAAATTCGAACCATGTGAAGTGTAAAAATGCCTCTCTGTGCATTGCATGGGACTGCTGAGACTAAAACTCTTCATATATGTCCACACAAGCCTAAAGTTAGTCATAAAAATCCAGTTCATATTCAAGTGAAGAAGTTGAGTGTTAATACATTAATCAAAATATCAATAAAAATGTAAATACCTAGCGGCATACAAGACATGGGATTAATTAAAAAATCACTGAAACATCTTCTTAGTCTAAAAAAGTACTCTCCTTAAGTTTTACCTTTTGGTGCAAGTTTTCTAAATGGTCAACTAATTTAACCTTTGCATTCCTGTTGATATTATCATATAGTTTTTAAAATTTCAATTGATCCAAAAAAGCTTGAAAATGTCTCATTGTTTGCTAACCCAGTTGTTTTGTCAGTGAGAGCTGCAGATTTAAGATAGAAATTTAATTTTTAATTTTCAGTTTAAGATAGAAAAATAATGGAAATTTGATGATAAATGGCCATTCTAAATACCATGTATTTCTCTTCCTTTTTTGTATTCCTGATTTTGAATTCCATCTCGTCCTATTGTGGTTATTTAATTCTTTTTAGGAAACTCTTGATTCTCTCTCCCTCATATGGAAGACTAAAGTCTAAGCATTGTTGCACATGGTGATGCCTTCACTGTTTATTGGTTTATAATGTTAACTGCCTTTACTTTGATTTTTCTCTTTGCTGCATTTTCAGACACTTCCAATTGAATAGTGAAATACAGTAACTGAGCTCTGATGTTACAAAATAGAAATTAAGGCTGACTTCTGTTTAGACAGTATTTAGAACAGAGCTTATTAAGTTTTACATTGTATTCTGGGCATGTATACAAAAAGAAATTAATTAATTAAATGGTCCAAATGTCAGGTTATTTCTCCAAATTATAGCCCAGCCCTGGGCTGGGGCCATATTCCGTTTACCTTAACTCTTACTGTATCTTAAATTCATTGATTGTAGTAGATTTAAGCATAAACTTAGAAGTTATCTGAACAAGGTATTTTCTTTAATTGGGTTCAAGCCTTCTAGCACTTTTCAAACTCACCCATCTAACAGGTATAGCAAAAAAAAGAAACAAACCCAAAAGAATGCATTAAAATTTAAAACTGTGACAGTCCAGCTTGTCATTGACCAGCAAAGAAAGGTTTTGGGCTGGGAATTTTTTCCATTTTGTCTCACCTTGGTGTGGGATTAAAGGTGGCTGAAACATGATGTTCCCTTGATTATTTATCTCCCCTCCATGAGCCCATGCAGTGGGATTCTGGTTCTTCCAGACACTCTGGATGTCTCATTTCTGAGCAGCTTTGGGAACCCTGGGGATTAGGGAAGGTATATGAATGTTTTATAATGTTATTGATAACTGCAGACCAGATGTTTTCTAATAAACTGCTGTGAGATAAGTTACTGGTAGCATCTGCAGAGATGTGTGCAAATGAGCTCAAAATAATTAATACTGTGTTAGGAGAAAGCTTGTTTTTAAAAGTTTGTCTGTGTTGGAGCATGCAAGATTGTTTCAGCTTGCCCTGAGAATCTTTTAGAGCAAAATTACCATAATTTATTAGGGGAAAAGCCATTTCTGTTAATCATATATTAATTATTCATAAAATCAGTATTAATTTTACCTTAATGGGAAGTGTTACCAGCTGGGTACTGGGCTTGATAATCTATTCATGTACCAAAAAAAAAAGAAAGAAGAAAAAAAGAGGGATAAATAGCTTGACTTAAAAAGAAGACATAAAAATGACTTAGGAGAGCATAAAAGCAGCAAGTATGGATATATGAGTTCCCATGGAGCTGGCTACAGCAGGGAAGTTCAGCCTGCTAAGCACTTTGTGTTTTGGCTCTGACACTGGTTTGTGGCATTCAAGTGGAATTGCTGAAGGATGTTTTTTTCACACAAATCCTGTGTGCTTCTCCCAAATTGATTTTAGGAATTTAAATTCAGGATAAATTCCTCCTGCTGGAAGAAAAGAAAAAAAAAATTGCCATTTTTAAAATTTTGTGAACCATGTGAAATGTGAAAATGCTGTTCAGAGGATGTGTTCAGCCTGGAATGAACATGAAAAAGTGGATCCTGCACTCCGTTAAAGGAGGATTTCAATACTTAGATTATGACTCAGGACTAGAAAGTATATTTTACTGGAAGTTCAGCAAAATCAAAAGCAGAATGAATTTTCAGAAATTCATTTTAATTAAAACCTTTCTTTTTCTTTCATTTTCTTCTCTTTTTAATTTTTTTTTCTCCTGACTACTAAAAGTTCTTTTGCAAAAAATGAAAACCCAATTAGAAAGGGCATTGGCTGAAGCAGGCAAATTGTAATGCCTGTAAAGTGCAGCTAGTTTTATATGAACAATAAAAGCTTCAGAGGATTCAGCCGATACTAAATTGTTGAGATCAGCTCTAGAGCCTTTTTATTAGGACAGCAAATGTTGAACTTATAAACAGATTTTATTTACATGTTAAGATAAAAGGCTGTTTATTAGAAAAAAATTTTTTTTGAAATGACAGTTACAACCTCCAGTGTGTGATCTGTAAAATACAATCTGATGAATTTTAGCCAAAGCCATGGAAGAGAAGCATTTGGAATGGGAAGTCAACCCAAAAGAAACAAAACAAAATAATTTTTAAAAATTGAATGGCTTTCAGTGAGTCCAGGAAACCCAGACCGGGTCTTGGAACAACTTATGGATCTGGGTGGTCTAAAATTGAACCAATGTTCAAGAATCTTAAGTAATTATTATTTTTTTATGTGTGTGTTTAACATTGATACTATTTCCACGTTGTGGGTGGTGTGTGAACCTATGGTATGCATTCAGTTGTCATGCCTAACCCTGATCAATGCACATAAAAAAATTATGCTATTTTGCAGTTTAGATTTTCCTTTTTTTTTCATTTTCAAAGAAATGTGGTGAAAAGTGAAGTGTGTATGGGAGCAATTTTCATCTGGAGAACTTACCAAATAATGATGCCAAAGAGGCTGAATTGTGCTGATGGTTATTCCCAGCCATGAGTACCAGGAGCTCCTTGTACTTTAATGCATCCCAGCACCCTTTTAGACTTTCTTATCAAAATGTTAGGAAAGTCTAAAGTCAGAGTTCTGCAGAGTCTGTTAATGATAATACCTCAGCATTATAACAAACAGGTACTGCTGCTATTTTGCTCCGTATTTCCCACTGAATATATTTCATTGCTAACACTGTAGTAGCAGATCAAAACCATCTGCTGCCTTGCCACCAGTCCTCCTCCAGTGGAGGAGAAAATCTCAGCTTGTTTTCCATGAGGCCAGGGTGCTCCAAGGCAGGAGTACCACGGCTGCAATCCAGCTGCTGCTGTCGGTGCAGAGTGGATGGAAACCTCACTCTTTGCCAAGAGCTGGAACAGAGATAAACTCAGTTTGCTTCTCTCCCTCCCCTCTCCCCCTGCCCCCTCTGCAGCTCCATCCCCCATCACAGTCATAAGGAAGGACAGGACGTCCAGGAACAGCGTGTCCCTCTCCTGGCAGGAGCCTGAGCATCCCAACGGGATCATCTTGGACTACGAGGTCAAATACTACGAAAAGGTGGGAAGGTCAAAGGGGAGGGGTTTGCTCAGCAGTGCTGGGATGAAATCATTGCATCTTGCCTGTGTTAAGGGTTCAGAAACACTCAGGTTTGTACTCAACCTGCCTCAACAGCACTGGGTGTTGGAACTGCTCGGTTTTTGGTGAAGAGAACATCAGGAAATACAAAGTGAAATCATTGTGTTATCTACCAAGTTCACAGAATTCACAGAATGACTAGGTTAAAAGAGACCTTCAAGATCTCTTGATCCTTGACTCTTGATCTCTTCAAGACCATCAAGTCCAACCCAGCCCCAACACCTCAACTAAACCCTGGCACCCAGTGCCATATCCAAGCTTTGTTAAACACACCCAGGGATGGTGACTCCACCACCTCCCCAGGGAGGCCATTCCAGAACTTTATCACTCTTTCTGTGAAAAACCTTTTCCTGATATCCAGCCTGTACTTCCCTTGGTGCAGCTTGAGGCTGTGTTCTCTGGTTCTGTCAGTGCTGCTGGAGAAAGAGCCCAGCCCCACCTGAGCACAGGCGCCTTTCAGGAGCTGTGTAGAGTGATGAGGGCACCCCTGAGTCTCCTTTTCTCCAGGTTGAACACCCCCAGCTCCCTCAGTTGTTCCTCATAGGGAATCCCTAAGCACATCAAACAAACACAAAGTAATGCAGTCAATATGTAATTCCTTTATTTTCTTATTTTCTCAACTAAATTTTTCTGATTATGCTGTTCTATCATGCTGTCAGTGTCCATCCATTTACCCACATGCTGGTGGCACTTCCCTGTAGCATGAGCATCTTTTACATCAAAATTATTTGGAAAATGTTGGCTGGCCTACTGGGATGGTTTGCACTATGAAAGTTGTTTTTATGAATAACTGAATTATTCATAAATTGCAAGCAAATGACTACAAATGAAAGAAAATCTACCTTCTCCTTTTTATTGAAATTTTCTTTTAGTTACAACTATATATTTAGACATCCTATAGAGATCTTTATTTACAAAAAAAGTCTTTGTAATAGAATGTTTTTAGGAGGTCTTACTGGTAGAATTGAAAAGACCATAAATTGCCATAGAGATTGAGGTGTGTGGTCTTAGCCATTTTTTGATAGATCTATTGATAGCTCTATTTGATGTATTGCTCCTGGAATTAACAAACTTTGAAAAAAATGCCAGAATTCTGGTTTAATTGAGCATTTGCTAACAGTCTTCATATCTAATAATCAGGCTTGTATTTCATACATACCAGTGAAGATGTAGTGATAATATCCTCTAAGAAATGCTGTTAAAAATACTCCATGAGTATTCAGTTAATCTTTAGAAACTTTCTTTTCATGAAGCTTTCGAGTGGGACAATGTAGTGTTGGTAGCTCATGCTGCCAACATGAAGAAAGATGGATCAGAAGGCTGGATGATGAAAAATTTTTTCCCAAATTTATGTAGTCTGATTTTGGGAAGAGTTTTTTTGCTGAGCACTTGAACCTTCAAAGACCTTGGTAAAAAATCTAAACATATCATGTGCTGGTGATAATGGGGGAAAAAGAAATCATCCAAAACATTTCAACTCAGTCTCACTTAATGGAGCAGCATCTGTGGACTTCCACATTGTTGTTTTTTTTTTTTTAATTTCAATTGGGACAGGATCCATTTCAGTCATCCCCAGGAAAGCAGGGCTCCATCACAAGTAACAGGGACTTGGAAGATGAATGCCAACACTCTAAATATCCCCTCTTTCTTCTTCTATCCCAGCCTTACAAGCTGAGCAGGGTGCCACATGGAATGGGATATCCGTGTGCTCAGCTGGGATCAGCTGTCCTGGCTCTGTCACCTCCCAAATCCTTGTTCACCCCCAGCTTCCTCTTAGGAAAGGTGTAAGAGGCCTTGACACTGCAACCTCTGCTCAGCAACAGCAAAAATATCTCTGTATTATCAAACCTGTCTGTTTTCAGTGCAATTCCCAAAGCTACAGCTGGATATTGTGAAGAAAATTAATTCCACCCCAGCCAAAAACAGCACAGGTGATCTCTTGGGTTTTACTTGCCCCAAAGGGAGAGATTTTTTCCCCCACTGTGCACATTCAGTTAATTTTAATTAAATCAGCAATAAATTTTATTTGTGTTGGTTTGGGATGTTTTGATTATCTTTCTGCACCAAAATTGGGGTTTTCTGTTCAAGAAAATTGCCATGCAGTGTTGTTTTATGCACAGACAGAGCACACAGCTCCTATTCCCACCGGGTGTATCCACTCTCAGGGAGCACTTGGTTGTCAGAAGACAGCTTTATAAGACAACCCTCCAGTCTTAGGGGGCTGATCTTGCACATGTGTTTCTCCCCTTTGAAGTCTGTGATCAAGAGTTCATATGCACCAGACAGTTTTCTTAAACCAGGGAGCCAAGTGCTTGACAATGGGAGCCAGACCATTTAGAGCAAAAGGCTTTTAAAAAGCCAACCTTTCTGGCACCAGCGTTTTTAATGCGTGTTCTGCAGGCCCCTTGGGGAGTCAGAAGCCTATTCCTCAGGGTTTATGAGGGGAAAAAAAATTAAAAAGCAAATCTCTTGTCAGAAGACTTGAATCTATGTATTTTTAAGCTTTACAAATAGGTTCAAAACTAATTCTCTGATAAACTTACCTGGGGCCAGAGTAGCTTGTGCAGAATTGTAACTTTTCATTCCTCCACCAAACACCTTTGAAAGATGCTGCTTTTCAGTCTGGGATTCCTGAGCTTGTTACCTTCCCTCCTCTTTTAAAAGGAGAGGTTTCTTTTCAAACTGGTCCGGTCCATTTGATTTTCTGCTTCACAAATCTTCTTGGTTGTGCCCATCAGAAAATCCACTGCTGTTAAGTGAAAATCAACCCTTCAGAATTACCAAATCTGGGTATTTCTCCTGACAAGTCATACCTGATTGCTGGTAGACAGTTTATGTTCAGCCATCCTTTTTCATCCTGCTTGTTTTCACTTGATATGTCTTTTGTCATCTCTTAGAAATTAAAAAACAGAGCATTAATAGAGCAATGCAGGTCAGCCCAATTCTGTCATACATCTTGTTCGTGGCATTATTTTGCTAAGCTGGTCTTAAGGTATTTAGGATATTACCAGATATTTGGAATAAAAAATACAATGTCATGTATATAAATTATAATATCTTGTAGTTTTTATCATGGATTATTGTCATAAAATATGTGAAATATATTCAGTTTCTCAAGGGCAGTTAATTGACCTGCTCATTTGGGGTTTTTTCACCAGTTATTGGCTTTTTGTAGCCGAAAGAGCAGAGTTTTATATGTGTCTAAAGAAATTAGTAGCTACAGCTTTAGGAAGCTATTTCAACTGTTTGGAATTAATCAGAATGGCCTGGGTTGGAAAGGAACTTTATAAGATCATCCATGACCCTCTGCTATAGGCAGGGATAATTTCCACTATCCAGGTTGTCCAAAGCCCCATCCAACCAGGCTTTGAGCACTTCATAGCATGATGAACTGAGTGGCAGTTTTTCAGAACCAGTATTTGGAATAGAATTGTATTTTTCAAAAAAAAATACAATTTAGAGCTTTATTATGAAGCCCCAGTCAATATTTATTCAAAACATTTAAAAGACACAAAATCTTCTTTCAGAGGGAGACCATATGGAATTTTTAGGCACTTATTTTATGGTAAGGCATAACATTTTATGTTAAGTTAATAGTACTAAATGACACCTCAGTTTAGTTCATCCATATAATGCTGTGCTGAATTTTAAGTGTCTCATCCATCAAAGTGCATAAATAACAAAGCCATGTTTTTCCTTTGCACAAGCCTTATTCTTGCCTCCTCCTTGTCCTTATTGACATAATCATGTTCTCTTGAAAGAGTATCTTGTCATGTGAAGGTACAGAAGAAAGCCATCTCTTAAACACCACTCATAAACTATTAATTGTTGCAACTAAAGATGTGGCTTACAATTAAATCACGTACTCTATTAAGATGGAGTCTTCTGCAAACAATGAATGAAATTCAGCTGCAGGCTCAGGTTGCTAAAATAGATTTGCTTTTGCCATCATAGGAATTGTGTGATCAGTGGTTACAGCCAGCACAGAACTCTGCACTTTGAGGCTGAAAACTGCATTATATTCAAATGCACTTTGTTGCTTTTGAACTCTAATTATTCTGGCTTTAAGTGCAGGTAGACCATGAATACACCACAAGTCTTGTAGGAAATGTCATATCCATGCAGAGCTCACTTCTGCCAATAAGGAAATCTGTATCAGGAGTGCGGCCTCCTCCTAGAAATGTGTACTCAGGTTTTGGCCTCTCAAGTGCACATGAAGCTGATGGAAAAATATTTTCCTTCTATAATATAAGCACTTTCTGTGCTTATCTGGAAAAGGGCAAACCATTCACCCTTCCTGGTATCAATTTAAAATGTCTCCAAAATATGATTTTTGTAAAACAAAGTGTAAAATTATGAAATGTCATTTGCAAATGAGATCCTAACAGCAGTAGGATTTGCTTCCCAGCAAAGGTTGTGTCTGATAAACTATGCAGAAATATTCAGGAAGAAATTGCTTTGTGCATCCAAGTTCAAATTTATCCTCAGAGTGTTTGGTTGAAGTTCTGCTTGGCAGGGACTGACTCTCCTTTTTGTGTATTCCTTCTGCTTATGGCAGCCCTAGTCCTGTATCTCTGAAGTTTTGCTTTATCCCCAGGAAAGATAAACTTGGGCTTTTATGTGGTGTTGCACTGATTTGATTACTACTAACATAAAAAATGACTTACAAAATATGTGTGTAAAAAGCTTCCCATAAACTGAGATACCATGACATCCTCCATACCATTGTTTTAAAGGTTTATTTTCCAAGTTCCAATGTGGATTATTAACAGACAGGGCCATGACTGTGTTTTCCCTTGCACGTATGTATCTGCACCAGAAGGAAATGTTTGCATTTCATAAAAGCAGCCTGAAGCAAGATCAAAATGGATGTCCAGTCATAGCATACACAAAAGATGTTGTGTTTTTAAGACAAGATTATTACGTCTTTAAAATTAAAATAGTTGCCAACATCCAACTGAATGATGAGATAAGGAAAGCCTGCAAATTATAATACTAGGCCTTTGTTAGTTCAAAAATAAATAATTTTACACAAGTCTGTTAGCACTTTACAGTGTCTTCCTGTAAATTTGCTCCTCTGAATTTAGAACAGAGAACTTTTTAAAGAAGTATTGGGAAACTCTGAGGAGGTCCAATGCTGATTTCCTTTTTATTTTTACTGTGCAGAGAACATGGGCCATGGTCAACATTTTTATAGTCATTTTTTGAAGACTGAGTCCAGCTCACCCTATCTGAGGTTTAGATTCTGGATGGTAACTTTTAGGCACTTAGCTGCTTTTTCTGTTTTCTTAATTTTTTTTTTCTTTTTTCCTTTCATTGTGATTTCTCATGGGCATAATGTTGAATACTACATGGAGATCCTGGCAATTTTCCTAAACATGGTGTAAATGTTTCTGTTTCTGTATATCAAAGTACTGCCAAGAACAGGGCACTTAGGCTTCTTTAGCACCAAAGTGAGCAGTTTCTGATGTTCACCTACTAACCTAGAATATCCTGACTCTATTCCTGCAGACAGCAGAGCAAACACACTAAAACAACTCCAGTCACTTGAACTTTACACCTGGAGGTGAAATGGCAATGAGTGTGTTGGGTGTTTTCCAGCCCCTGAGCTCGTGCATTGGCACTGCAGAGCTGTCAGAGTGAAAATGTCAGCCCCTAAGCAGCTAATGCAATGCCATGAGACATGATGAGGATTGGGTGAGATGCTCTGCATCCGACGTGCCTGCGCTGGGCTGCCGCTTTCAGCCCGGCAGGATTCAATGGCCGCAGTGTTCTGCACGGGGCTCAAAGCAAAAGGACATCACACGAAATCCCCACCACCTCCAGAATAAAAAAAAAAAGTTCATGCTGGGGAACCTAAACAATTGAGATTCTCACAGTTTCCCACATGTGTGGCTGCTGGCCAAGAGGTTTTTTTTTTTTTCCTGAGATTGTTCCAGCTGCCATATTTAGGAAGCCAAAAATGCTCTTTTGGTACAAGATGGCTTTAGTAAAATAAGCAGTACCTCAGGCCCCAAATGCATGCTTAGATGTTAAGATTATGTGCTTACAGTGGGACAGAGACATACTTTTATCAGGATTAGCTTTTTACACAGTGTGAAGTGTATCCAAACTTACCAAATTACAAACCAGTCCTTGTCTTATTTTATATAAAAACGTTATGTCAGACATAGGTGACTCTTAAGCAGAGAGGGATTTTGAACATAGTCCTGGACTGAGTTCAGTGTGGTTTTGTCACAATGAGGATGGACACAACTATCTCATAGTTTTTATAGCATAATAGAAAACCAGCTAAATCTGCCTTTTTTCTGAGCTGAGGAACCTGAGTGGGGTTTCCCTTCTGACTGTTATAGAGGTAACCACTGTCTTGTAAAATGTGAGGCAGTAAAAACTGCATCCTGCAACAGCTCTGCAGGGCCCTAAAATGTCTAAGTTGGCCTGTTACAACTTCCAGTTCAGTGCAGTAGGCAAATCTGATTTATGTTTTTTAAAATAATCTTTTAATAATTTTCTTGTTGTATTACAGACCACGGACAAAATGATGCAAAACCATTTAATAAAATGTCATAAACTCAGCATGTCTAATATTTAATTTACAGCACAATACCATAGCAAATCTGATGATTTAAGGTATCTTGTTAAAAGATGATTGAAAACGAATGTTTGCACAAGTATTTGTTAGGCTATAAATATTCAAAAATACACCAATGTCTCCAGGACGTTTGCAGTAATTTAGAACCAACTAGCTCTTTTTTTTTTTAGGGTGTGGTTTTAATCTGATAATGTCTTTTTTTCAAAAGCAGGAACAAGAGACAAGCTATACAATTCTGAGAGCCAGGGGCACCAATGTGACCATCAGTGGCCTCAAGCCTGACACCACCTATGTCTTCCAAATCCGAGCCAGGACTGCAGCTGGATACGGCACCAGCAGCCGCAAGTTTGAGTTTGAGACCAGCCCAGACTGTATGTATCTGTTCAAAAGGTTTTTGCTGACATCCTGCCCAGTTCCTGACTGATCTCAATGGCTGCTTTCACTCTTCCTCTAGCTGAGGAAATGTGTCTCATAACTATTTATGATGTGTCTTTCTTGGTAGCACTGCTGGATAGCTTGATGTTTTATCATTAAACTTGAAACAGGCTGTAAAGAAAGTTCTATCCCAGAACTATCACAGGTGGTGTTTACTTCCATTCCCTGCCCTACTTCTACCTCAAGCCAGAAGTGATGCCTTGCTAGACTGTGGCTCTTGCTGAGGGAGGAAGTGTGATAGAAAAACAAAGAGTAGTGTCAAGCCAAATCTTTCACCCTGATTCTATGTATATTTGTGATATATTATGTATTTCATCCCCACTTCTTCCTTCTCCACCCCAGCTCTTATTCTGAAAGGCAAACAAGCTTCATGTTTAAAAACCTTTAGTTACAAATTGCTGTTATGTTGACTTGCAGCTTTGGTATTCAAGTTGAAACTAGAACTCAAGTTAGGACAATTACAGCAAGGAGGAAACAATCTGTTGCACAGATAAAAAAAGCCTAACAGATTAGAGGTTAATGTGTTTTCTCTGCAAAGTAATGTTACCAAAAGAAGAGGAAATTGAAAAAGTAGAAATGTGTAAGGAGACTGGGGTGCACATCTCAAAAAGAGATGCACAAATTACACAGATGACCAACAAATGGCATGAGTTTGTTGCTGTGTTACCCAGTTATCCTAAATCGGTGCAGCTGTGGGTAACAGGCACAGATGGGGATGGGGTGACCCTAAACAGAGGCTCTCTAACCAGTGTGGGCCAGGAATGGTAGCTGGACACTGGTCCTCACAGCAAAGGTCTCAAGCTATCCTGTCATTTTGTAAGAGTTCATTTTGTAAAGTTCCATGCTCAGGGACCACAGGGAGATACCCAAAATAAGGCAGAAAATAGCCCTTATTTTCCCTGTAGACATCTGTGCCTGTGTGCCCTGTCTTTCCACAACCTTCATGTGGATGTTGTCAGGCTTAACTGGGAAACTTAGCTCCTGAAAGCACTTTCCATCATACAGAAGGGGAAGTGAAGGTGATTGTGGGATTTCTTGCCAAGGAAATGTTCCTTACTGAGCATGACATAAAGTATATATGGCATACATGACATGTATGTTTGTATTTATGTATATGTTTTTATATTAGCATCATTTTGCCAGCAGTTGCTACAATTAGCAAAAGTAAAAAATTGAGAGTAGCAGAAACAGCTTTGGTAAATTGGCAAAGATGGTTGCAGTCTTAAGTTTTCTTCCCTTGTATTTATTTGTTTGATGAAAAATTATGCCCTTATGAATTAAATATCTGCCAGGAGACCAAATGCTATATAATGATGCCTGTCCCCTATGTGCATGTAAATTCTGATGTCACCAATGAGATGTGAGTGTGTATGTGAGGTTATTACCATGTTTTTGTGTTGCCTTTGCAGCCTTCTCCATCTCCAGTGAGAACAGCCAGGTGGTGCTGATTGCCATTTCAGCAGCAGTGGCCATCATCCTCCTCACAGTGGTGGTGTATGTCTTGATTGGAAGGTGAGTCTGGGGTCTGATTTGCACATTTTCTCCTGTTGCCCCATCCCAGGGGGCCCTGGTGACAGTGGCACGTGGGGTGTCATGGTGTGGTTGTTTTTTAATCCTTTGTCTGCTGCCCAGGAGTTCCAAGCACTGCTCACAGTCAGTAATGAGCCTGCTCACGTTAGCAGCCCAAATCATGCAGCAGTTGTTAAAAAATGCTATAAACACATTCTCAGGCAATTGTAAAATTAAACTGTAGGGGTCAAAAATCAACAAATCCTCTCATTAGCCAATTTCCTCAAATTCCCTGAGAACATCACATGCCTCTATAGGGCACAGAGAATGTAAATATCATTAAACTTTCAAACAGGCTTTTAATTGTGCAGGGAAAACATTCTATTCTGTTTCCACCTGCAGTTAACACATAAAATTCTCTGTATTAATTTTTTTTTCTCTTTGCTTGTAGATTCTGTGGATACAAAAAGTCTAAACATGGCACTGATGAGAAAAGGCTGCATTTTGGGAATGGCCATTGTAAGTTACTGAAGCCTTTTAATGCTTCCAGATCTGTTGAATTCCTCCCCTAGGTAACTGATATTTTTCAATTAAAAAAAAAAAAGAGCCATACCTCACTTAAACCAAGGTGAAATTAGGAAGAGAATTATCCCTTCTCTTGTGGGTAAGGGGATTTTCCCCAAACAATTATTCTTTGTTTCAGCTTCTTTCATCTGTGTTCAGGTTAGTAATGAGCAAAACATCTCTGTCTGTATTCAAACAATGTATGTGGTTGGAATTGTGATATTGATCCTGCTGAGCAGGACTGAAATCCAGAATACAACTGCAGCTTCCTCATCATATAAAGTATAAAAAATATATTTTCCTTCTTTACAGCAAAATATAAATAAACTAAACCCACTTTGATGAACACTAAAGCTGCTGTGAAAATTGCTTGCTTGAAAAAGTTCACCTACAATTAAATGTAATAATCTGATTCTGGATCCCCTTTGCAATGTGCATAATTTTGTTACACTTTTCCATAGCAGAGCTGTGGATCCTGAAGGTTAGTTCACAGGCAAAACTCCATCCATAAACCCTTTAAAACAGGAAAAAAAAAAGTTTTGGAGCAGGAGAGGCTGAGGGGAAAAGAAGGTGATAGCCTAATTCCTGATCAGGGATGGGAGGATTACTTGGTTGGTTTTTCATTTAATCACTGTACTTTGGATTTTTAAATCCTTACAGGAAAAGATAAGGCCCCTAATAGACACCAAGACAAGAAAATCTTTTTTTTCACTCACATAATTCTTGATGTCTAATGAGTTTTTTTTTAATAAGAAGCAGTAGTTCATCTTTGTCTCAGCTCCAGATGAGTGTCCTGCTACACCCTGTAAACCATGGTTGAACCACGTATTTCTGTTGTTTAGCATGTTGTACCATTAATATCTGTGGGGGTTTTTGCACACAACGTTGGCACTACGGTTTGCAAGAAAAGAGCTGCTGGTACCATAATCAGGTGGCCCCTCCCCAAATATAAGTGAATTAACATTTTAATGAGGGATTTACCTGCAGTAGCTGGAAATTAGAGCTGCTTCCCAATCCTCGTGACAATGGAATAACTGTTCTCTGACTGTTCAAATTATTATTCTTTAAAGTTTCCTTATCTCCAGAGAACCAAGAGCAGGAATATCCACCATTTCTGTCTCCTTCCCCAGCACTGTCAGGGAATACACAAGCTGCAGCCCAACAACTGCTAACCAACTATTCTCAAAAAAATCTCTAAGGTTACATGTGGCCCATAGAATTAATGCTTCATCATCCAAATTTAATGAGGTTATAAAATAAAAGCAGCCAGTAAAATAAGTGTCACAGACAAATAACAGGTCAGAATTTGCTCTCCTTACTCCCACACAATGGAAAGTTGCAATCACTATTCTTAAACATGGCAGTGCTGTTAAATTCCTGTGGATTAAATTGCTTTTAATTTGGCTTTAGATATTTATGTACTGTTTTCTGAGTAGTGCCATGCTGATTCACTATGCAGTAAGACCAGAGCCAATCAAGGGCCTGGTATGTCTGTTAGAAATTCTTGAAAATTATTTATTATGGATTTTGCAGATATTTATCTGTTAGAATTTGTAAGTATGTACGTGTGTGGCTGTTGAAATTTTTAATCTACCCAATTACAGTCATTCCCAAAGAGTAAGAAAATTGCTCCCATGAATTGAAAAAGGACAAAGTAACTTCCATGGCTGTCGTAAACTTTCAGCATCTTATACACAGCAGCTGGTTTATTTCAGTCAGTTTACTCTGAATTACTTTTAAAAAGGCTCCAGCCATGAGCTATTCCCTGCAGCCTTATTACAAATCCTATAATATTACTTCAAAGGAATAAAAATGTTTCACCTCCTCAGATCCTCTCCCTTTGCCTCCTCTGGCTGGGCCTTTTTATTTTTTTGCTACCTTTAGGGCAATTTGTGCCGTTAAAATGAAAATGTAAATTATTATGTTTGCACAGAATGAGCTGTAAAGTAGTGCAGCTTAACACATGTGCACGTGTTTATTATCTGTATTTCAAGACAGAATCCAGTTACTGCACAGGCTGCCCTTAATTATTGGTGTGAAGGGATTATTCTCCTTGCAGCCACCATCACCTGATCTTGGGAACCTCTGGGGTCAGCATTAAAAATCCCAAGCCAAAAACCCCATAGTGCAAAAGCTTTTAATTGTTATTTTTATTGGGGATGTGAGGGGGCCTGTAATGCACATTCAGCATGGACGGGAAGGAGCATTTACAAGACTTTTAACCAACAGCAATATACAGCCAATTACTTTTTGTTTTACTTGCAGGTAATTCTGTAATCATCAGGCTCTTGAAGGAAACACAGTTGGCTTTTAAGGCTGTGCACACCCAGCCCTTGTGTTGGGAGCTTGGCTCTTACTTTGCTTTGTTTTCAAGGCAATTAGCTTGGGAACTCAGTTTTATCATTTTTTTGTTTGTTGCTGTGTTACCCAGTTATCATAACTGGTATGATTATATTCTGAGGCCAATAAATCCTCATAAAATTGAGGGTTTTTTCCTTTTTATACATACACTTTGCATTGTTTGATAAAACAATTTTGTTTTCTCAAGGTCCAAAGCTTTTTTTTTCCCTATCTTTGCAACCCCAACAAAAAAAGGTTTAACTTTTTAGCAGTGAAAAAAATGCTGCACTATAATAATGCTAAGCTGGAAAGGATATTACTGAGTGGTTCAGAGCACTGTTTGTTGAAGGAGTTAATATCTTTTACAAGACCTACTGGTACAGTTAGGGAAAGCTGGAATACATGTCTGGGAATGTAGGGTTTGTGTCAGAAGCAGAAAACTTCAAGCTGAGTATTTCACTTTTTGTTAATAAAACATATTCCTGTTGTAAAAAGAGTACAACAGAGGCAGGCACAGAAAGGACTGGGTGCAAACACAAGCAAGGCTTTGAGTTGGGCAGGGGGAATGAGGCTGTGCTTTGCTTTCAGCATTTTTGTTGGAGGCAAAGGTTGGCAATGATCTCTTCCAGCAATCCCTAGCCAAGAAACTCTAGAGGTGCCCAAAATAATAACATGGATGTATGGGGAGCAAAGCTTTAGAACCAGCCTTTATTCAGAACAATTATCTGCCATCCTTGGATGTTCTGGCAGAGAGATTGAGGCAGGGGTGCATTTCTTTTAATGTATAAGTTTCTTATTATGCATCTTGTTGATGGACTTTGGGAAAAAAAAAAGCTGGAGTTAATCTGATTTCTTAATATATTCCTAAGAACTTGTCAGTTTGACTGTAGCAACACATTTTGTTTCTTGCCCCTTTTTTGTTCCTATGGAAGGGGTCAATTTAAGGCAGCATCTAAATGTTGCCTTAAATGTCAGATGTTTGAAATGGGTTGTCACACTTCTCTGCACTACATTAGTGTTTGGTTTCATGCTGTACAAAGATTCTGAGGACCCACAAAAACCAGTTTGGTTTGAAGAATATCCTTCTTCAAAGGAAATTCTTTCCTTCCTCTTCCTTCTATTGATTTTGTTTCTGTTGTCTCATGAGCTTTATTTCAAGTCTAAGTAACATTCTCTCTCTGAATTTGTTTTTACACAGTAAAGCTCCCAGGTCTGAGAACTTATGTAGATCCACACACATATGAGGATCCCAACCAAGCTGTGCATGAATTTGCTAAGGAACTGGATGCTTCCAATATATCCATTGATAAAGTAGTTGGAGCAGGTAATGATCACCAGATATACTGAACTAAAGATAGATTTTTGCTGTGTATATACTGTTTTATGTCTTTAAGTTCATAGTTGTGACTGGAAAGAAAATGTTCTAGAAAGTCTTCAAATTAGTAGGTCACATTTGCAGCTGATTTCAGTGCAAAGTCAAAGGCACACAATTTCTATTTCTTTTTTTTTTCTCAAAGAAAGGAGACAGCAAGACAGCTTTTCTAAGGACACCAAGCCCATACTTGAGTGCACCACTGTTGGAAGGGAAAAGATCATTCTGCCTCACTTCTATGTTTCTCTTTAAAATCTGTCAGCACAGAAAATGTTATCAACTGTGAAGATGTTTTCTTTTTTTATTCTCTTTCCCCATAAAAGGACTCTTTACTATTATGACTTGAGTGAAACCACAAACTCATTTCATAGCAGTCACCATGCATCCATCAGACTGCAGTGACCTTTGGCCATTGGATTGATTTTGGTCACTACTTTGGATTTGAATTATTGATTTAGGAGGAAAGGGTTGTCTGTCCAATAACTGGTTGTCTGAGCCATAAAGATGCCACAGGTTGTTGGATTTACAGGAAACAAGCTGGTGAAATGATCAGATTTTGTATCAGAGAAGCCAGATTACAGAAATTCTCATTACACTGAGTGTTGCAATGGAGCATGTAGCTCCTGATGGAATGTGTGCTTGCTCCTTGAAGTGAAGTGGCAGATTGTCTCATTGAGCCAGAAGATCATGGAGTGTTGCCTTTCCTCCTATATTAAAGCATTTATGAGGAGTACTATTGATTTTTAATCCATTGAAAAATACTTGTTCCTTTATTATTGATTTTTTTGGCTTCTCTCTAAGTATATGGCTTGAATTAAAACCATGAGACGTGAGAGACAGACTCTGAGTGCACAGCAAAAGATTTTCAGCTGGAAAAAGTGCAGAACCCAAGGTACTGTACTCAGTGCATCTCCTGAATCACCCAGCAAACAAAGGAACAGTTTTCATCCTCTCCTACTGAGAAGCTACTCAACTCTTGTTAGGTTGAAATTATTTTATGGAAAGGTGGAATCCATGTTCCTTGCTGGTTTTAATTTTGCCCCACAAGAGTGCACTGTTCTCCATCATCTTCAGTTAAGGCAGCAAAGCTCTGCTTACTGCACAAAGCAGGGAATTTGTGTGGAGGCGGAGAAGGAGGAACACTCTAAATTTAAGTCCAGGAGCAGTGTGTTTCCTTGTAGGACTTTCAGGAGCCCCACAAATGCAAACTTTCTAAATTTGGGCTGTGTGCAATTTATGAATCTAGAAAAGGAGTTCCTAGGATCATGTAATGTTTTACAGCTTGCTGGTTCTGACCTGTTTTTAGTTAAGATGCATAGCAGAATGCTAAGTAAACCAAATTTTGTCCAATATGGCCTCTGGAAACAGAGACAAAAATTTTGAGAGTCAGGTGTTTTAAAAGCCTCTCTGCTCCACTGCAGTGAGAATCACAGTTTATTCTGGGTTGGAAGGGACCCCCAAGGATTGTGGAGCCCAACTTTCAAATGAATGGCCCCCACAGGGATTGAACCTGGACCTTGGCATTACCAGCACCCTGCTCAAACCAACTGAGCCAAGTGGCAGAGGGCTCCTACAAGCTTTTTACATTAAAACTTGCACTCAAGCTGTAATAACACCTTTTTTTGGGCACCATAAATCAGTTCATGTAGTCTGGAGCACATGAGGCATTATAGTTAACATTTCCTCTTAGCAGTTGCTTGAGATGCCATCAGGAAGAGCCAGGAAGGGAAGAACAGATGAAAATCAGGCCACAGAGGGCTGGGAGCTCCCAAAATGAGTTTGTGGCATCACTTTACCCTGCTATTACCCCCAGCACGGGGTAGCTTTCACATTCAGAGTGCTCTGAGGCAACTTCTGCAGGAACACTTCTCCCCAAAACCAGAAAGGCATTTCCTGCCTCTTACTGAGTCAATGACTTGTTTGAGTGAATGACTTGGTCTCTTCCTGCCCTTGTCCTTTGCAAGGCAAGTGTGGATGAAATTATAAAAAAAAAAAGACAGGGATTTGAGAAGAAGGGATTCATTTAACTGCCCTGGAGTGTGACGTAAGTAATGAGACCTTCAAGTCAGGCAAGCAGTCTCGACATTCTGAAGTGCTCCAAGCAGTTTTTCACAGCTTTAGCCAGAAGTCTCTGAAAAGAGAGGGCTTTCAGAGCTTACATAGCTTTGAAAACATACACAAATGAAATAAGGAAATATTCTTATCCAAAAGAACCTCAAGAAAAACACAAGGGATTTTAGTGGGAGGCTAAGCATAAGAAAATTGAGGTCAGAAGCCACTTTTTCAGACTTTTCTTTACAGTATTTTTTTTCTTTTAAAATAACTCACTTATTTTTATGGATTCAGTTCAACAAACCACTTCAGGAGTTTAAATCCAACTGGGCAGTAGGAGAATACTGAAGAAAGTACTTTATTGATTTGGGGTGGATTTAACGATGTGCTTTGCTAAACAATAAAGCAAGCATTTGCTTTTCTTCCAAAGAAGAAATATATTTGTAGCACAACATCTTGTTAATCAAAGTGCTCACAAAATTCAGGGGCTATCTGTCTCTGAACTTACTGTGAAGGTTTGCAGTGTCCCAGTGAACGTGGCTAATGTTCCCAAGGTTTATGAAATGTTGAACTTTGATGCATCTCCAAATCTGAGGGAGTTCTTTGCACAGATTTAAAATGCAGCAAAGTGAAGGGAATAGCTGATTTCACAGAATCTTCATTTACTGTTCCCCTGAGTCCAAATGCACAGCAAACACCATCCCCTGATGTAGTAAATAACCTCTTTTAAAAGAAATTAAGATATCCTGAAGAGAGATCTTTGTGCCATGAACAGCCCTCCTAAATAATCCCTATCAGCTTCCCACATGTAAATAGACACACCAGTCAGCAGGGCAGGTTATTCAATCTTTATGTGTGGGGTGTAATTAAAAATAAACACCTCAGGAAGGCTTTGTATGAAAAGCCATCATTCTCATATCTTACAGTCAGTGCCAGGTTTTCCACTCAAGCACAAGCCCTTTTTCCTCCTAAGCAGTGTCTGGTGAGACCCAGTCCATTTCTTACTGGGATCATATAATAATAATTTGCAGAAAAAATTGTGGTGTGACTGCAGGGGTCACTATGGGTGTTGACCAGATAAATGTATTTAGCATCCATGCTGCCCTGGAGATTAAAAATCATAGGTTAATGTAGTTGGGCTGCCTGGGGAGCTCTTTCCAATGAAATGATTTTCCAAGAAAGTGAACCTGCTTTATATCCATAGACAACAGCAAACTTCATTGCTAGAAAGAGCCCATCTTTTATTCTTTTGCAGCATCTGCTGGCCTTGAGGTACTTTTGGAATCTGATTAATCACTCAAGCTCTGGGTTGTTCAGCCATGGCTGAATGGGACTGTGTTGATGGACATTACCCATAACCTTTTCCTTCCCAGAAGTTAAACAAATATCAGAGACATGATTCCAGCTTTAAAATGAAGGATTGATTTCTGGGCCGCTGGCTGAAATCATAGCTAAAGTCTCCATTGACAGTAACTGTAAAATAGTTCTAAGAGCTTAGCTTGTTATAGCTTTTGTGACCATTAAAACATCAAGAAAATGGATTTGGAAGCAGGGTGCTACAAGATTTATTTCAAGCATTTTTTCCGCCTTCCCTCTGTTTTCAAGATGTGCTTTGGTCTTCCTATTTTGTGGTGCTCTGAAAGTATTGAGCTGGGATGGGTGTTTGAACTTCTGGTAAAGTATAATGGTCATTTGGGCTTGCAGAAGTTGAATGCTTTTAATTAGGTCTGAAAAGAACTCAACTCCCTTTAGTTACTAGTAACAGCTTTTAAAATTTGTTTTCTGAGCTGCTGCCACTCTTGGCAGCCTGAAATACAAACAGTGTTAGAATCAAAGGATGTAATGTCAGTGCTTTTTTACAATATGTATGTACATAAAAGTATATCTTCCTTTGAGTGGTTATTACCTTGATAGTACAGTTCTATGCCTAGAGGATGAAGCAGCTGGTGGTAAGATATGGTAACATTAATTTCTATGTTGTTGACTCAAATCTAGCCTGGGTTAGCAACAGAGAAAGGTCATTGCCATATCACACATTTATTCAGGCCTTTTTTGATTAACTTGGCTGTCTAAAAAATAAAAATATTCAGAAAAGAAAAGCTGAAAAGGGGCATTGAAATCAGTTGCTGCTCAAATAATAATATATTAAAACTTCCTTATGTGATCTGTGTAAAAATTATTCAACAGAAAAAAACATTCAAGTGAGGTGTCTTGTTCCAACAGTTTTCTGTATATTTAATACTTCCTCTTTTGAATGCTAAGATGATTTTCCTTGTGCTTTGCTCTTGCATATTGCAAAAGGATAAACCAGTGTACACCACATTCGAGGGGCTTTTTTGAGTGCTGATTCTTCTTCCTTGAATCCCTACAGAAAAACCACATTTCAGCTTTCATCACTTTTCCATTCTCTTTTTTTAGGAGAATTTGGAGAAGTGTGCAGTGGACGCCTGAAGCTGCCTTCTAAAAAGGAAATTTCAGTGGCCATCAAAACCCTGAAAGTTGGCTACACAGAGAAGCAGAGGAGGGACTTCCTGGGAGAAGCCAGCATCATGGGCCAGTTTGACCACCCCAACATCATCCGGCTGGAGGGAGTCGTCACTAAAAGTAAGGAATTCCAGCTAAATAATTATCTGATTTGCTGATCAGTCAAAGGAGAGAAAAAGTGAATTATGAATGAAGTCATCCAGGTTTATGCTCTGCAAAAAGCTCAATAATAAATTGGCAGGTTTAATAAACTCCAGAGTTAGGAATTGCTCCAAAATTGCTCCAAAAGGGCCAGGAGACCCTGGGTGATGATCTGGTAAGGAGTCGTGGAGACTGATGAGGCTTCCTAATTGCACTGACCTTCACTGTGTTCTGCTTTCAGCTAAGTCATTAGATTTGTCATTAGCACTAATTAATGAACAGCCTAGCTGGTACAACAACTGGTTCTAGTGAATCATTAAATAAAGCCAAACTTTTTCCTAGATGGTTTTCATGCAGGGGAAGTACTGCATGGGATATTCAATATGTACAAGCACAACGCATGTTAAAGCTCCAGAATTCCAGAATTCAAACATCTCAGTAAAAATCTCAAAGAAGAAGTCTTGAGGATTTAATCTATCAGTAGTAAAATTAATTTTATCTCTGTCCTTATATATATATATATATTTACTTAAATGCCTTTTCTAAATCTGCTTTTTGGTGTTTTGGTGCTTAAGTTATGTTTTTGCTTGGGTGTTTTTGTTTTTGTTAAAGCATATTCTTCATCCTTGTTTATGATAACAAATCACCTTCTCTTTTTGAGATCAAAAAAATTTCACTGAAACCTCCATGTACATGTGGTACCCTCTTGGAAAAGTAATATATTTCAATAACCCTCTTCAGCCACATTTTCTATATATCCACTGCAGAGTGAAGAGATACATTTAGCAATCAAATTTATCTACCTATATTAGTTATTAAGTGGGAGATCAATAATATTTTATATGAGGCAATCTTAAAAAAAAAAAAAGGAGTGCTCCAAGATTTTTTATGGGAGCAAAAAACATTGGTGGGATATTTTCTTCTTCGTCCCAGAGGACCCTCCTGGCAAAGCAGGTCTTTGCTATTTCAGTCATCAGCTTGGAATTGCTGAGGATGTTTCTAGTTTAAGTGGATAGAAACATACCACACACTTTGGGTTTAAGTAGATGGTTTTATTAGTTTGAAGAAAATTTTGGTTTTTAATTGTGTGATTCAAAGTTTAACAAGGATAGGCTTGAAAAAATTTCATAGCATACTGCTGAAAAGTATAAGAAATGAAAACCCCACCAGAATATGTCTAAAAGTCACTAGTGAAAGGTATGTAAAACACTACATGTTGTGAAGAGTCACAATTATAATAATAATAATGCCTTCTCTATATGTGATTCATGAAATTCTATTTTGCTGATTTCAATAACAAAGAAATTATTGTTTATCTTAGGTCTCACAGTCCTATTAGGAAAGGTCTGCCTGCATAAATTGAGGTTTATCTCCTGCTTTGTAGTGACACACATTTTGTACAGTCAGAATAAGATTTGCAGTCACAAAATCACTTGAAACACCAACATCAGCCTGCACACAGCTGAGCTAAAATCTCTTTTGTTACATTTTGTATTCCTGGAGCACTTGAGACAATAATTTAATTGCTGTACAGGCAGGAATTTGTGCCTTGCTCTTAAATGTGCATTACTAATTCTCTCTGTACTCTGTGTGAGTGACTTTTAGTGAGTTTGCCACTGAGGTGCATTCACAGCACTGTTGTCTGCTTGGGGGGCTGGGGGAGGAGGTCAGGAGTGCCAGCTGCCCATCACGTCAATGTGTGAGAGAGCAAACTGAATATTCCCAGCTGAAGCCAATAAAACCTCAGGAATACAACACCCTCTGCAGATAGCTCCAGAATGGGAGCTGAGAAATCTGCCCTGGAGCTGCTTTTTACTGGGCCAAAGTATATGGCACAAACTAAATATAATAATAAATATAATTATTTGTTTTAATGGACATTCTGCAGGGTGATAGAAGAACAAGAAGCTTGGGAGTTTCGGGGGGTTTTTTGTTTGGTCTTTTTTTTTAACAAATCAACCACCACATCAGGCTTCCAGCCTTGCCTCCAGTGCAGAATTGTTCCTCTGCTCCTCGTGGATTTTTGCATTTCCCAGCTGCATTTCCCAGTGTGCCCTGCACTCCTGGGCACACTGTAGGCAGCAGTCTTAACAACCAGCACGCATGTTCTGCTTAGTTTACTAATAATTTACAGCAATTTGCAGCCTGCTATTTTAGTAAACCTGGGCAATGCTGTTGACACAACTTGTTATCATTTATAAACGGCTGAGCTTTGATAAATGGATGCAGAAGGTTCTTTTAAAACTTCAGAGCATGTGATTCTTATTATGGGCACATTTCCAACTGAATGAGGGTGAAACCCTGCACTTAGACTTTTGGAGTGTGGGTGAGCAAGGCAGGAAGATGCTCCTGTAATAATTTGGAAGATATATTTCTTACTCTAATTTAGTTCTTCTGATAAAGTCTCATAAAATTGCCTGAGTTTGTACAGAAACCAGGCACTTGTCTCCTGGCTTCAAAGTGCAGGGCAAAGTAAATCAATTTATCATAGAAAGTTTTGGATAGCCCTGTACTTGAAAGGTCCAGCAGCATATTCTGGGTGTTACCAGAAATCCCTTTGCATTCATGTTACACACAGAGTGCAAGTTAAGTGCTTTTTCTTTAACTAAGTATTTCTGGCTAGCAAGACTAAATATAAATAGATTTATTTTGTTTGAGCTTTTACATTGTTAGATCTCTTATCTGTATCATCTCTTATATCATTCAAGACTAATATTCTGCATACGCTATTTCCTACTGGTGAATGGATGACAGTCAATCAGTTAGTCATTAGTGTGACTCCCACAGTATAACACATCATTTGTACCACAGAAAGAAGATATTTGAGCCCATTAATTCATAATGTTCTTCTCTGTATTAAACTCATTCTTTGAAATTACTATTTTTCTTCTAAGATTTCTATTTGGTAGAAGCTGTATTTTTTGCAAAGCAAACAGAAAAAGTTGTTCCCATTGACAGCTTTTTTGATGGCTTTCTTCTTCTTAATTAAGCTGGGTACCTTTTTCAAGCCTCATGCTGTTCAGTTTTAAAAGCTAAAATTTCACTATGCCCATTTACAATATGCAGGCCTTTTGTCCTACTTTTATGGTCAGATGCCTTCCTGTATTTTATGTGCAATAATAATTCATCTCCTTAAATAACTTCATGGTCTTACCCAGCTTTCTCTCTACCACAAAGAGAAAATAAGCAAAGCATTAGTAAATATTATGAAATAATAAAATCCATATGATGGTAAAATTAGCAGGGCAATGACCTTGGTCTGAAAACTTCCCTGTCATCACATGGTTTTTTGCATTACTTTCTCTCCAGCTTGTCAGAGCTGCATAGAAAATCTTGGTTGTGTCACAAAATGCCCTAGGGTGGAGGGAATGGTTTCAAAAACTGGTCTAAATATATCTGGATGAGTTTTGGGGAAAAAAAAAAAAAAGGCTTTTCAAGGGCTGTTTCCTTAGAGTTTGCCAGTGCCCTGTGGGTGCAGCATGTTCAGGTCTCAGCTCTGTCCAAATTTGCACTGTCAAGGATCCCAGCACAGAGAAAAGGAGTGCCTGGAAGGAGGGAATGCCCATCTTACAGCTCTGATTCTCTTTCCTGTGCCCTGTGTTTTATTGTGCACTTTCCTTTCCATCTGTATCTGCACCCAGCCTCAATTTGCCCACACATCTTTTCTTTCCTTTCTAAATGTAAAGGAATAATGTAAAAATTATCCTTGGAGTTAGGAAGATTTGGACACAATCCTAAAATGTTTGGGTTTGCTGATGTGTTTCTTTGAAAAGCCTGACCCCTGTGCTCTATTTCCAGGTAAACCAGTTATGATTGTTACTGAATATATGGAAAATGGTTCCTTGGACAGCTTCCTACGAGTAAGTGCAACAGAAAACTAAATGGGGCAGAAGTGGCTCTTGTTCTGGACTTGTTAGGGGTCTACTGCCACTCTGCACTGATTCATCATCAGCTCTTGTTGCTTGATATTTTTTTTTATTTTCATTTGGGTTTGTGAGTATCATGATGTGCTCAGAAAGCCACTTTCCCAGCAAATGGGATCTGCTGGTCCATTTGCAGTAAGCATTATTCCAAAATTAAGGCAATTTTGGTTGCATTAGTGTGTCATATCTATTAAAAATGAACAAAACAAAGCAACATTCTGGCACACAAAAAATGAGAACTGTTTTTCTGGAGGCTGAATTATGACTGTAATGCAGTTATGCTTATTGGTTGGCAGTCTCTATGTCTAAGCAAGAGATTTTCAAAATGACTAGATTTGTGGAAATTTTATCAGTAATGAAAAGTTGAGAGAATAGCCCCATACCTGAGGATGTTAGAAATGTTTAGCTAACAACATTTACTGGCCTGTTTTCTTTTTCCAACCTTAGACACACTAATGCTGTGGCTGATTTATCTTTGTTTTCTGTCAAAGTTGGTAGTGAGCCTAAAAAATTCAAACGCTCCCTGCGTCACCAAGATTTACTTGTGGCAAAACAAGGAGTGTAGGAGAAGTGAAATCCCATCTGAGGGGAAACACTGGTTTAGTTTTAATTTGTTAAGGCAAACTCAGCGTTGGCTGGGAGACTGCTTTGGTTCTGCCATGGTTGAATGACATTATCCCCCAAATTCATAACATTGAACTAGACATTTAACCCCAAAAGGGGATAGATTGTCAACCTTAGTTTCTCTATGTACTATATATGTTATGGTGTCCACTGGAGCATGTAAAATACATATAAATAATGTGTCAATATAGCTGAATGAAATATCTCTGTACTGAACTATATATATTTTGTTTAGACTTGAAATCCTTGAAGAGAGCCCTGAGGAAGGGAGAATAATTTCTGACTGCACAGAACAGTTGTTCAGCTTGTTCTTTCATTTTACTGTGATTTTTTCTTTTTGGTTTTTTTTACTACTGTTATGTGGAAACATAGATAAGAACCTTGTGACTCATTAATATCACAGGCAACTCAGGCCCTATAACCTTTTTATAAATGCCTTTTGGAACTACTTAGTTTGCTTTCCTCATTGCCATTGAGAGGCTCTCTGAGCATCTGATTCTGTTCATGGCTAGAAACCTTCTGGTTTTTAGCGAAATCTTTTCCAGAGTCTATATAAAATTCTCTTGTGCTGGCTCTGATGAAAAAGGGACAGACAACTGCTAAGAATCTTTTAAAATATTAATTTCTTCATGAAGGAGAATTCTAAGAGACTCTTTAGGGATCCACGGTGTCATATATTTGTCTAATGTTTCCTGTGCTAATATTACCCCCAAGTACACTAACCAAAAATGAAAAATGGATGTAATCAGTCTGGCAGACTGATTCATGTCAGATCACCTCATGTGACAGAGCCAGCTCCCTTGTATTTAATAAAATTCCAGAAGCAGCAGCACGAGGAGCTGGAGAGCTGCCCATGAGGTTACATTTACAGCACTGGGGAATTCATCTGAGAGCTGCACTACAGCAAATGCTGTCCTATTGTCTATACATCCATATATCAATATCAAAAGTAGATGTTAGCAAACAGGATTAGTAATAGTTGGGAGATTTGAATTATGCCCAGAAGTAGATGATTGGAAATATATCCATCTAATGCTTTCTAGGCTGTCATAATGTGTTTCAGTAATTTTTGAATTTTTGAAATGAGTTTAAAACTAACAGAATTTGAGCACCACTGATTCAGATCAGCATTTTCTTTTGTTAAATGAATTTCTTGTGTAATAGAAAACTTTCATTAGGCCATTGGGGAAGGCTTAGATTTTCACTAGAAAATCCTGTGGCCTTGCAGGGAAGTTGGACATCTGTTTCTGTAATGTTCTGACACTCCAGTCTCAGGAGCACACACGACTTAGATTTATGTGCTGCTTTCACACGTCCCCCATCTAGGAAATTAAAACTCTGATGACAGCAAGAAGGGGAAAAATGAATTTTTATCTGAATTGCAAATCTGTCCCCTTCCCTCAGCTGATTGGGAGACCAACATGTGGCATTTAAATCATAACGCCTGACTCACGAGCTCTTCATCTGAGGATTTTCCAGGCTATTTCTGAAAAAAATCTGTGCAGGAAGGAACATGAGCAATCCCTGAGATGACATTTCCAATGTTTTCCAGAAGCATGATGCCCAGTTCACGGTCATTCAGCTGGTGGGCATGCTTCGAGGGATCGCATCTGGCATGAAGTACCTGTCGGATATGGGTTATGTCCATCGGGATTTAGCTGCTCGTAACATCCTCATCAACAGCAACCTGGTCTGCAAAGTCTCAGATTTTGGTCTCTCTCGTGTACTGGAGGATGACCCAGAAGCTGCTTACACCACAAGGGTGAGTTCCTGTGTTCCTTTACCTTTTTAAAATTCTTGTTGGTTGTGGCAAAGACTCAAATCTGATGGAAATCTGAAATCTGAGGGTGTGAGAGGGCAGTCAGTCCTGTCTGCCCAGAGGTGTTCAATAAACCAGGAGCTCATCACAGTTATTTTTAAATTCATGTCCTGGAGAAAATAGAAAATGGCCATACAAAAAGTATGGCTTGTGTTAATAGATTACTTTCCTTAGACTATGCAAAATTCTTGGCTCCGTTTCTTTCTCCTGGATGTGTAAGGGAGTGAATATTACAATTAAAGTCTGAGTTCTTTTGGCACACAGTAATTTAAGCCTTCATGTGTGCTTTGAGAAGTTTTAGTTACACTGCTGATTTAGCTCCCACACAGTAAAAAAAAAATCCTACCCATTGAATTTTTGTGTGTTTTCTAGGATGATAGGACATATGTCTGACTGGGGCATACTGCAATCACTGTTCTTTCAAGGGTGTGTCATTATACCTGCTCTTGTACCCCTAACTGAGTAAAACAAAAAAATGCATATCTGAATATCACCCTGAATTACACTTCCATTTTTTTGTGGAAGCCTTCAGCATTATGTATTTATGTGTATTGCACTATCTGGTTGTTCATTTTAATGCTATTTATAGTGGATTTTGTTAGTTTTACAAAAAGTGACATTAACATCCAGTATCTTAGTCAAGTGTAATTTGCATTGCTCACAGTAATCACCTCATCTTCACTGTACAAACCAGATTAAAATGTATCAGCATAACCTTAATGTGGGTTTTCTAAGGTTTGTTTCATTCCTGAACACTGACAGGAGCAATCAATAATTTTAATAGTTTGCATGCTGCCTTCTTCACGATTGAAATAAAATAACATGTGAGAAATGAGTGAAGAAATGACAGATTTCTTACACATTATATACTCATACATTAATAGATATATTTATCATACCTTCATAACATAGCAGGCATAAAGACTCTATTCTTTTCTTGACCTTTCAGTGTTTTCTTTGCCCTCTGATAAACTTTGCCATGGAGTTAGAAATATGCAGTATATAGCACTTTAGAAAACTGTCTGCAGAGATCTGCAATGGTTAATATGAGGAGATATTACTAGGAGAAATCAGTGTTCATTCTCAGTAGTGTTACAGCACTAATGAATAAATATTATAAAGATATTATTAATTATTAATTAATTGGTAATAAAAATAAAAATAGGTGTATTGCTGTGTCAGATACTTGTTTGCTCTCTTAAAATCAAGCTGAAAATGAAGCATTGGATGAAGCTGTCACATCAGTGACATGTCTGTGGATAGCTTGGACAAATCCGGGTGCACAGAGTGTCAGTGTTTTCCTCCAGTGTTCTGTGTGAATTTCCTCTTGTTCTATCCCTGCCACCTATTTTCTGAGTCTACCTGCTTATTTGCAATTAGATAGTGAAATCAGATGGAAAGAAACTATTTTGTGAAGTGTAATCATCTGTGTTCAGTAAACTCCATCTGGCATTTATGGTGTGTGTGCAAACTGCTGCAGGAAGATGCTCAGATAATTAAAACCTTCAAATACAACTTAGGACAAATCGAATTTTTCTTTCAAGAGTTGTTGCTGTGAATATACCTGTGCCACACGTTGGCTCTGAGAGAAGAACAAGGCTACTTGATATTCATCTTTTTTGTTCACATTTCGCTTTGAAGTGAGTCTTATGTAGATGTCAGGGGAGTGTTTCCAGGTGGGATGTTTGATCCCCAGCTGAAAAAAATGGGGATCACAGATGTGAAACAGAGCTTCACTCCACTGGCAGAGAGATGAACAGTTTGTGTTCTTGCTGCTTGGATATTTCACAATACACAGGACCATTTTCTAGGCTTAGCACATTTTGCAGCCACTAATTATAGGACCAAAATATTGCCACTTTTTAAAAATAATGGCATCATCTCAAACTATTTCATACCTAATAATGGAATTGTCCCAAACTATTTAATGTCTTTAAAACTAAAGGATGACAACAAGATATTTTAAAAAGCAACAAAAAAATCTAAATTTTAACTCAAATTTCAAGCATTACAGAGTGTGTATTATATTGATGTCCTCCTGTCCTCCAGCTCTTTTTACTCACAGTTGTCCATTTAGTATCAGTGGTGCAAGGAAATTTATAGAGTTAGCTGCAAAGATGGATGCTTTATCCATTTAGGCTCCTTATCTACCCCTATTTTCCACCTGTAAATGTCAAAGCCTGAGAATGATTTCACTGCTTTAATTCATAATTGCAAGTCAGGATTGTTCTACCCCCAAGAAGCCCAGCCAGGCTTTCAATACTCAGCACTGCCTGGGTGAAATTTTATGTTGTGCTGTTCTCAGAAGCTATGTCTGAAGCTTTGCATTAAGGCTATGAACATGTATCCTTTTATACATCAATAATTTATGTATTCCTTTATATATCAATGCACAATCTGTGATATTCATGCTATTGTACCAGAAGCCTGAAGGACAATGCAAAGATCACAAGTGCACATGTGAATTACAGGGCATCAGGAGTTGTAAGGAACTTTCCTACCTGAGAGGGTCATTTTTTACCTCCTGAATTATTGTCACTGCCTTGATACCACAAAAGCCTTTGGCTGCCTGGGGTCTGCCTGCTTACAGAAGCAGAAGCCAGCATGTGAACCAGGCTGACTGTTTGGATTTTTTAATTTTTTCACAGAGTCTTTGTGCCTGAGGGGATGTGCTGTAATTATCCACATTCTCCGTATCTATTCACTTTTAATTGAAACACTGAGATTGTATTAAAATTGTCATTTTCGAATGGATCTGGTTTATCCTTATTATTTTTCAGATGTCTGTATGACAAGTGGATGGACTAATGACACACTATGAAGTGGAAGGGAATTTAAGCAATCAGTTGCAGAGGGACTGTAATTATGTCTCTCAAAGACAATATTTGGGTGTTCTGTAGATGAACTTTGACTATTTAGGCACACAGATACATCACCAGTATTCATGGCATTTTAATGTAAATGCAGCCCGTGCTGGACAGAAATCAGTTGTTTTTTGCCTATATATGCAAAATCACAGTGATGCAATCTGAATGTATTGAAGGGTGTCGTAAAAAAGGAACAAAAACCCCATAAATTCTCTTGCTCCAAAGCACAGAGGAGAGGAGCAGTGCTCTGTCATCACTGACTACTCAAGGAGGAGATGATCTCAATATAAAACACGCATTAGTAAGGGACTGACAAGCAGCATCAGATAATGTCAGGTGTGTGAAAAGGGAAAACTGGCTCATCTCACTCACATGAATCTCTCTTGTTCTGTGCCATTAAGATATCTCCTGGCCTCTCCTAAGTCCTGGTATAATGAATGAATGTCAGGCTTTTACTTTCAGCTCTTTCTGCAAACTCCTTCTAGTAATTCAGTTAGAATCCATTTTTCTTGATTCACTCCTCCCCAGGCCTGTGGCTTAGGTGCCTGTGGCTGTCACCCTGTAACAGATTATAAATCAGAATATTGGAATGGGTTCTGAAGCCCTGGAAACAGCTGCCTTGTGCTGGAGTGCCAGACGTGCTCGAAATAAATTGAGGACTTCATTGACTTTAGATGAATTATGTTGGAGAGACAGATATTGCAGGAATAGCAGCTCCATCTACAGAAGATAAAACTTTTGGTTACTCCTGGCTCACTGATTTCCAACCCTGAGAGAGGTTCTCTGACCCAGAGTGCCTGGGATTTTGAGCTGAAGTAACAAACTCCTACAATATCTAACACCAAACCTGTCTTTCTACTCAAATCTGGGGAGCTGGGCTTTATGATGAGCATGTCCTTAAAGGCAGACCATGACAAAAATATATAAAAACTGTACTTATCTTCAGAAAATAATCAGTAAATATATTGCTGTTCTTAAACTATTCCAAAAAAACACTCAGCAAAATCTCTTTTTAAAAATAATTATGACATTTTTATGGCAAATTGGGGAGCAGAAGAGCAAAATTACACTTTTAGACTCTGTTCACTGGCAGTTGATTTCTTTTTTTAACTACATTTTAATTAATATTTTTGAGTTATTTATGGTAATGCTATGTGGATCTACAGGTTTGTATAGGATTACAGCTGAGAGTTAGCAAAGAGAATTTGAAAACCACTGATTGCAAATTGCAATAAGGATCTGGGGTAGATGCACCTTCTTTTTTCAGTAAAGGAAAGCCAGAAATTGTTTCATTGAGTTTCTAATTTTTCTGCAATAAAGCAGTCCCAAATTGTGAGGACACTAATTAATGTCCTTTTTTTCTTTTTTTGAAAAAGTGTTTCTCCAATTGCATAAATGACTTTTTACATAAGATTATAAAGACCTTCTATCCAATATGAAAATCCTGCCCTTGTCTAGTGAGACATGTCTGACTCTCTTTGTCATGGTGGGGTCTTTGTTGATGTAAATTTAGGATGTGGCTTTCCCCCAGGATTCATGTTCTTTATTGAAAACCAGGGCTCACTTCTAGCATAGAAAACAGAGAGATTGATTTCTTTATCAGCCTCGCATCTAAAACTGTAAGTGGATTTCTTGTGAAAATACGAGGCTACAGGAGAGCTTTCCTTGTTTCTTGGCTGGGCCTTGGACTCGCTGAGGGCCCCTGGACACTTGTAAAGGGAGCTTATTAATTGAGTATGAGAAAAACAAAGTCATTTTTATGTTCTTGGTACTGTTCTGGAGCAGCACTGGGGATTGTGAATAAAGTTATAAAGAATGGAAAATACAGTGTACTTTTTGTGACTAAAGACCATCATCCAATAGATTAAATTTCCGAGAGAGAGAGAGAGATCAGGCTCTTCATCTGGCTTCAGTGATAAAACAGTGGTTTCAAACACTCCAGTTTATCTTCTGTGTCCTCTTTGCTGGTCTGCAAGTGATGTGGAAATTCGGTGTTCACCTGATTTTTAGGGTTGTGTGTGAAATGAAGGATTGTCTTTTGATAGGGAGCTCTGCTAAACAAAATGGGATCCATGAAAACCATATGCCAAGCAAATCCCCTCCCTGACCTTTGCCAAGCCTCTAAGGCCTATCCAGTGACATTTTGGAGGCCTAAACCGTAGTCTGAGTCGGGACTGCCTGTGTTGTTTATACTTAATTTAATTTATGCAATATTAGCCATGAAAATGAAGATGCTTCGGTGTAGTTAGACTGTATTTAGGTTTCTAATTAACACTAATGCCTGCATTTCTATTGTTAATCAAGCTAGTGAGTCTAAAGCTGGTGATTGTACAGCTACCCTCAGTGCAGGTACAGTTTATGGGAGTGTAGGCAAAGCAGTAAAATATTTAAATCTTTTTTTTTTTTCTTGCTGGCTAATCAGTGGAAGTCAGAGCACTCCCTCCCCACAGAGGTGGTTGTGAGGAGAGGTGTGTGACTGGAATATAATGGAGGTGTCAGAAGCACTGCAAAGAGCTGGTTTGGTGTGAAATCTTCAGAATATATTCTGTACACATTATGCATAGCTGGAAATAACTTTAAACTCTCACAGTTTTCTGTACTAAAACACATTCACTCCAGAATTGCCTTCAGGAACAAGTTCTGCACTGCTATCATTTAGAACTTCATTTTTTCATGTGTAACTCTCAAAAAACTCTGTCAAAGTTGGCATCACCAGGAAATGTCTCTTTCCTCTAATTCTCACATTTTAGGAACTCAGCCTGAGGTTCCTTATGTGCATTTTGTTAACTTGACCTGCAGCACCAAGTGGTGGCCATGACCAGAGAGAGAAGTTTCCCCTACCTACCATGTTAATTGTACTGGTAGCTTCAATTCTCTTCAAGTTTGGCATTTAATGGTGGCTTGCTTCTCTTATGATTGTAAAAAATGTCCAAAGGCACTCTCCCAGCTGACATTTTTTCACTCTTCCCTCTGCACAAGTGACTCCATCTGAATCTGACTTTCTTTGTCATGTCAGCTGGAGGCTTAGCTTTAGTGAAGTGAAGCAACATCATGGCCCCTTATTTTCCTTGAATGTCCCAGAAAACCTGGTGAAGCCATGCAGGGAATTCACTTCAACGCCTTAAAATTAGCCAAATTCAGCTCTCCTGTGCTGTGCAAAAGGACCTGGGTTATAAGCAAAGACCTTGGAGTGGTTTTTTCACCTTTAATGATGTATGACTGTCGTGGCAGTTTGAAAACATTTCATAACTGAAAATCAACCAGACTTGATTTATCATTTACTTTTATCTGTGTGAATTATGCTACACACTCACATACACATATATATATAGAAAAAAAATATATATGTGTGTCTATAAAGTATGTATGCTGTAATATAATAAATCTATATTGTAGATAGATAAATCTATGGTAAATCTACTAGATATCAGTAGATTTTGCACTGAAATGTATTTTTACTCTTTTACTCTTTACTTTTTTACTCTTTTACTCTTTTACTATTTTACTCTTTTACTTTTGCTCTTATGACAAACAGCAGCAACGTTTTCCAGCTTATGCTGTTTTTCTTACACCAATATCGTAATAACTGAGACTCTCAGAGATAAAATAATCAACCACACAAAATCATACTTGTTGCAGGACAGTCAAATGGACTCTCTGGTTTTGTTTTGCTCCCAGGGGGGCAAGATTCCCATCCGATGGACGTCTCCAGAAGCTATTGCCTATCGGAAGTTCACGTCAGCCAGCGATGCCTGGAGCTACGGGATTGTCCTCTGGGAGGTGATGTCTTATGGGGAGAGACCCTACTGGGAGATGTCCAACCAGGATGTGAGTAAATTCTTGGCTGAGTTGTGCTCTCAGATAAGGGATCAAGCTGTGAAAGGAGGCCAAGAGCAGGTGGCTCTGAGTTTTTGATGGTGACATTGGTGATGGTGTGGAGATGAAAACTGCCAGATCTCCCGGTCAAGTAAAAGTTCATTAGAACTTTAAAAACCCACCATCTTTATAGCAGAGTGTTTTGGACCTCTGAAGGAGCAGAGTAGAGTATTTTATCCCATTGGTGGTTTTCTGTAAGATGATGCAAATAATTCCACTGCAATGAGGTCATTGCCTTTTACATTCCTTAGCTCGTTGTTAGAAAACCCTCCTAAATTTCTGTTGATCCCCTTTTGGTTCCACTTGTATAATATCCTATAGAAGTTTTCTGTAAATGTCAAATGCACAGAATAAATTGCTTTTGGCACTTGTGAAAAAGAGAAGCAAAGCATTTCTGTTAAGAGTTTAATGAAACCAAAATGCTTCTGGAAGTAATCAATGGATAAAATAGAGAAGGAGGGTGATCTGATTAGACTTCCAATACAGGTTTCTTTGTAACATTAGTAAACTGTCCAAGCCTGCAATCCAAATGATTAATGGAGCTCTCCCAGTATTTTTTAAAGAAGTATAACATTTCCCCAAAGAAGATTTTTTATTATGTCTATTTTGAGTTCTTTTTCTGTTGTTTTATTAATTTTAGATTTATTCCATGGGAGTTTCTTATGGACCAAATTTTATGGAGTGCAGTCACTCACACAAACAGATTTTCCAAGGAGATGATATATATTGTTACTAGTTTTAAGTTAAAATAAATAAGTCAATTACATAGTTGTAGTCAAACATTTTTCTGTACTACTTTATGTTAAACAAAGAAAAAGAGAAGAAATCTTCCTTTTAAATGGGTACCTCTGCAACCCAAGTCTCTGCAGAAAATGATGCATTTCTTTTAATTGGTAATGAATATTTTTGTGGAAATTAATGTATCTTGTTGTGCAGACTGATCTATTAGTGGAATGTCTTTAATAATATCCCATTAAAATCTAAAATGGAAGGATTAGCCTATTTATGTACCTCTCCTTCATGGCTGCTTAAAGCATTAACTGCTCTCTTGTCCTTGTTCTGATTTAGAATAGTTTCTTCTGCTTTGCAATTAATTGATCCAGATGAAAAGGAAAGATTAACAGAATATGGCTTTATCATTTTCTACATTGAATTTTCTACATTGTTGTTTTTTATTTATGGGGCAATAGATACTGTAGGCCTGATCAAGAGGTGTTGGATTCTAGTGAAAAGGCTGGATTAAAAATCTTCTGGACAACATAAATTCTAAAGTAATCTTGGTTTTGCGGGTGTCCATCCAGAAAAATTACAGAAAATCTAGACAAATTGTATCAGCCTAGGCAAATTATAAGGAATTGGGCTTGCACTGCCTAGTAGAAAATGTATAGTCATCCTTGAGGTAAGTTTTAAAAATATTTTGTTGCCCTGTGACATCATCCACAAGACCTTTTGTCTGTTGGTTCAGGATGGCCCATGAGAGGGCAGTTTGACTTTTCAGCAGGGTAGACTGTTTTTCCTGTTGGTGTTTTGAGTTTTGCATCCACTGGAGGATGTGAAAGGGTTGTTTTTTCTGCTGTTATTTTTGAGTTCAGTGTCCACTGGAGGATTTGGAAAGATTGTGTTTCTAAGGGTAATCAGAGGAGAGATATCCAAGACCTTTTGAAGTTTGGTATACTTAAGCAAGCTCTTCCTAACTGTGGCTTTTGTTTATGGATTTATTTCAAGTGAGTGTGAGTTTTTGAGATCCTTTCCACACACTCACCTTCTTCAAAGTCACACTGTATCTTAACTCCCCTTTCTGCATGCCTAATCGACTGCCTGGTTTACTTTGCAGATAAAGGAGAGACAATTAGTGAATAAACACGTTTGTTTAAACACACAATGTCCACGTTAACGTTCTCACAGCTGATAAAAACTCAAGTTGCTGTGAAGTGCCTTTAAGTTTGCACAAACTTTTCTCCTTGTGCAGGTGATTAAGGCTGTGGATGAAGGGTACCGCTTGCCACCTCCCATGGACTGCCCAGCTGCCTTGTATCAGCTGATGCTGGACTGCTGGCAGAAGGACAGAAACAACAGACCCAAATTTGAGCAGATTGTCAGCATCCTGGATAAGCTGATCCGTAATCCCAGCAGTCTGAAAATAATCACCAACGCGGCGGCAAGGTGACATAGTAGATCTTGCATTGCTCATGAACCTCTTTGATTCCTTCATCTCCTGTAATTAGAATTTGTTTGCACTCTTTACCACCTTCTCTCTTGAGAGAAGGATTTAATATTTTTATTTTTATCATTGCTGGGGTTATTTTATTATTTATCTGCTATTATTTATCCAATTTGTGAAAGATTTTTATGCTAAGGATATGAAACCTGCTGTAAGACTGAGCAGTTTTTTTGAGAAAAACACAGCTGGCAGATTTGGCCATCGTGGGATTTTCCTTTTCCTTCTGCCCTTTGGTGGTGTTGTAAGTGCTTAGTGTTTCACAGGTTACAGCCAGCCATGTCCCTAAGTATCTTTCTGAATTGGGTCCAAGTACACTTAGGCTCTTCTCTGACAAGTCATGTTAACTTTAATCATCTGAGTAATCTCTTTTTTTTTTCTTTCAGTAGTGCTCACAGACCTAAAAATGCACTTACACTCCCTCTTAGATCAATGTATGAACTAGGAATTAATTTTCAACCTGTGCAATGTTCCTAATTGCATTTAAAACATTCATTTTTAATCCTGGGTTTTCAACACACTCTGGAACATCATCACTATGATGAGATAAGAATTATCTCATTGAGAGAGAGCAGCTGAAGTGTGTGTTGACACCTAAGGGCATAATGAAGACGTGGTGAAAGAAGAGCTTTAGTTAAGTAGTGTTAAAGAGACTCGGTTTGTACAATGCACTAAAATGTCATATTCTTACTGAAGGAGTGTAAAAGTATTTTTAGCATGAATGGTAGTGCCAAATCCTCTGTCAGCAAAGCAGGCAGAGTCAGAGAGAAAAGCACCCTGCTCCTCTGCTGCTTCAGAGCCGGGCCCTGGAGAGTGCTGTGTGTGTCACTGGGCAAGAGACCAGAGCCTGACACGAGGCAGGTTTCAAAAGGGAGCACAGAAAACCTTGCTGTCAGACCTCTCCTTGTGAGGCAGCACACTTCCGGAACTCCATGGCAATTGGATGGGAAGGCTGAGGGAAATGGAGCAAAGGCAGTGGGAAGAGCTGCATTGATCCTGCAGCCTGCTGTGCGACTGCCATGGACCTTGCCTCCTCCTTCCTGGCCCTGGCTTTGTGCTGCATCCTCAGACAGACACTGGCCACTCTAATTACCTCCTGCTGCCATGCCAGAGAGCAGAAAAAAAAAGAAAAAATGGGAGGGGAAAGGCAGTGATACTAATGGGCTCTGCTTTTAAATTTATATGTTGAGAGAAGATGGCTCGCACAAAATTATGTTTGAATAATTTTGCTTGGTGAGTGTTTAACATGTAGGAAACCAACATGCTTACAGAAGCAATTATTTCTAGGAGATGACAGGAAAAAACCCAACAAACAAAAAAACCCCCACAGCACATTTTTGGAGAAAACACCAAACTGTTTAACACCATTTTCTCAGTCAAGTACATTTCTTCCAAAGGCCTTGCACCACTATGTGGCAAACTGTTGGTGCAAAGAATGATTTTATAGGGATGTGCTGCAGCAATCTGATGACTAGGGGAGCTGGAAATCATAACTATCCTGTTTGGGTTTAGAGACCTGATTGCAGAAACCAGGGCTGCATGTTTTTCATTCCAAACAGAAGTAAAATATTTGTGGTCTTGTTTGTGGTCCGTCGAGTTGCAGATTTGAACTGCAACAGAGATAAAAACAGTGTGGAACCATAATTTCCAGTTACCTGTTCATAGCCAGTAGAAGCTGATATCCTCTAGTGGTGACCAAATTCAGTCTGAGCACTGTTTCCACCTGCTGGGTCCTATGCAGAGGGTCCACAGGGGGATATTTACTGTTCCCTTTTGTCTCTCCTGTTCCATTCTGTGCTTTGTGGCACAGAGGGTGGCAGAGGCTGCACATCCCTAGCACAGTGCCATGCTCTCAGCTCATAGGGAGGCAAGGAGGGAAGGAGGGAGGCTGCCTGCATGGTAGGGAACCTCTCACAGCTGCTTTAGGTGAGCTCTCAGTGAAATGCTCCTCCTGCTGCTGCCTGGCTTTGATACCGAGTGCATTTCTGAGGAGAGCAGCATCAAAGGTGATTTTATTCCTTCTTTTCCTCCCAGTTACCCCTCCAGTGCCACATCCCTGCACATTCCTAGGCAGTGTAGTCTATCTCCCTCACTGCCTGGTGACACACAGGGCACTGGGGGGTCCCAGCATGGGAGTTCCCTCTGTGGAGGAACTTCTTGCAGCTCAGGGAATCTGTGATCTGTGATCTCTCCGTCTCCTCTGTCAGTGTCTGCACCAGCCCAGCCTGTCCTTAAACACAGCCACAAATAAACACCAGTGAGGGTGCTGGGCAGCCCTGTGCCAAGAAATCATTGTCAAAGCAGACTAATCTCAACCTTTGGACTAATTTCAAACCTTAGATATGGCTGGAAATCTGCAGCCAGCTCCACAGCCCCATGGTGGCACTGGTGGCAGGTGACAGCCTCTGGTGCTGGTGGCCAGGGACGGAGCCTGGAGGTTCAGCAGTGCTTTTTGACAGGCTGACAGAGAAAAATGAGACAGAAAAATGAGAAGTGAGGCTTAAAATGGGCTGAGGCCTTGCCATAGCCTTGTGTGCAGGAATGTGTAAGTGATACTGAAGGGCTGTGGGTCAGGGCAGCTCCTGGAGAAGGGGACACAGTGGGATCCCAGAGAGGGACAAACATCAGAACAGGGGGAAGCACTCAGGGACTCAGCCCTGAGGGCTCTGGGGATTCCATTGGCTCGAGTGGCTGCTCTCAGTTGTTATTTGAAGCTGCAGCACTCCCACACTGCCTCTCCTCCTACCCATAATAAGCAATTAATCTAAGTTATAGAGGTCCCAGCTCTCTTCTAGCTGTGTTTGTGGTGCTACTGGAGGAATGCTAAAGCTTCATGTCCACCATATGCTGGTAGGTGTTCAGAATATACTTGGTCAGGGGAAAAAATGTTTAACCCGATGACGTCAGGTGCAGATGCAAAACCTGTCTCTTCTTACAGATTTTGGGGCTGATGTTTGTTTAAAACAGTCACAGCACCATTGTATCCTATTTAAAAAACATATTTCTGGAGGTGCATGGATTATCCCTGTCCTCTGGGTGCTGGTTGCTGTTAACTGACCTCCACTGGAGGATGTGCTTGGCTGAACATCTGATTCTAGGCCACAGCCCAGGCACGTTCTGCACTAATACCTCACAGAAGAGGAGTCAAAGCCTTCAATTCCCCCTCTCCTTTAAAGTTTTCTATCCCTTCAGGCCACTCCATGGTATCTAATAATTTCTTGATACCCAAGAGGACATTTTTATCCTTATTGATCATGGTTTTGCAGACCGTTCTACATGCCTTTGAACCTCACACTGACAAAAGGTTTTTGTAGCCTCAGCACAGCAAACGTTTCACAATACCTTTCCTGGTGTTGTGTTTCATCTCAGATTCATGTACAAATTCCATTTCTATTCCTTGTAAAGTACAGAATATGGCTGATTTCTTTCTTACCTGTCTAAATTCACTTTTTAATCAGGTGGCCACCCTGAGCCCTTGCTAATAAGACCTGCACTGGTTCTGGACACATGAGGTTTTTGTGTCCCTTAGGCTGCCTGGAGTTAACCAGCTCTGTAAGGGGCTGTAGGAACAGAACTCAGTGCAAGCCATGTGGTTTTCTAAAGCACAATCTCATGATATTTTTATTTGATTTATGTCTTGCTGTTCTTTCCTGTTTTCTGAACATGATGTTCATTTTTCTAACAGAGTTCTTTGGTTGTTTGGATATCTTTAGGGTGGGAGTGAGTTCATCGTTCTTCCAGTTTTGATCAATTTCATTATTTTTCCTCTTGAGCTTATTGTTTTTTCAGCCCACTGTGTATTACTTCACATTTGTGAGCATTTCATACAGATACAAAGCAGATGGAAACTTTTCTCAGCCTGGGCTGGGGAGTCAGAATCACTTCAGCCACCTGCAAGCAAGTTGGTGAGGCTGAAATGGCTCTTTAGCTGTTGTTTCATTTCAAAATTGTAACTTGAGTCATGCAACTGGAAGTGCTTTGTGTACATTACACAATCTGAAATGGACTCTTGAATTTTTTTTGATCCATTTAACTTTTTTCACTGATTTATATTTGTCTATTTTTTAAATTTATGGGGTTTTTTATTCTCACTTAAATTTATGATTCTGCATTTATATATATACATACATATGTGTATATATATATATTTACAATGTATATTACCATTTTATGCATATGAATCTTACTCTTACATGGCCATTTGAAAAAAATATATTTAAAACATAGTGTGTAATTTAATATATTTAAAGCCTTTATGTGCCCCAAAGCTGTCATAGTACAGTGTGATCTTGAGGTATAAGGTTTATGACACAGGATTCAGGGAGCTCAGACATTGTGGCAGCTTTCCCATATCTGCTGAGTGTGTTCACATCTGTGATGTAGGGGGGACTGAAATCATTTAGTCTTCATGAACCTATGGAACAGAGTTAATGCACAGCCCTCATTTAAAAGAAAATTGAAATTTTATTTTAATTCCTTTAGAAATTCTGAATTTCTGCCAGGCCTCTGATTGATTGCAAAACTGACATGGAATCTGCACCAAAAAAATCCCAACCTGCTTCTGTGTTTGCTTTTGGTAGTGTGAAAGTCAGTGTCAGGTATTGCTGTTGTTGTTTTTCTTTGCTGCAAGCACATATTTAGGAGAAGAGGAAATAATTGTATTGCAAGGAAGGGGAGAAAAACACCTGAAAATTCAGGATATTTCAGAAAAATCATAACTGAAATTCTTTTCTTATAGCCCAGAAAATTTAGGGGGTCAGGGTCAGTTCTTTGTGATGAAAAAACATGTATGAAAAATTAATTCCTCATACATTCCTTTTCATGGTAGCAAGTTGTTAGCAACCCTGCCCTGATTTGCTGAAATTTGATGTGTAGTTTGAAACACTGGCTGGGTAATTTCCTTGAGCAATCTTTGGAAGGGCTGTTATTTGTGAGTGATTGTTTGCAAGGGTTCACTGCTAAACACCTTCAGCTTTGCTGTCTCTCATTGTGCTGCTCTCACTTCTGTCATTCTGAGACATCCAGGGGCAGTACTTACAATTTAAAATTTGCATTTTAAACTTTGCTCCTCACAAAGTTTATTTCCATTTAAAATCTGGTAATTTGGTGGAAACATTCTACATTCTAGCTTGGTAGGATTTTTATGAAAATCAAACTCAAAAAGAGCAGTGAATAGGGCAAATAAAAAATTCAGACTTGCTCCTTTTTGCAGGGTAATTCAAGCCCTGTTTTTACAAAAATATTTGCAATAAAATTACTGTTTAGATTGGCTGAACACTTTGTTGAGAAGTCTCTTTTTTTTGCCATTCTGGTCAGAAGGCTTCAGATGCTTGACATATAGTGCTGACCTGCTGTAATATTGTTTGTTTGCTTCCTGTGTTAGGAACAGGATGGAAGAGAGGAGGAGATTTCAGTTTTCCTTGGATGTTGTCAGGGTCTTAACAACAGGGTTTGAGTTTGGCCAAATGCTCTGTAGGGCAAGATTCTGTGTGGACTTTAAGCTTCATTTAAAATCCAGCAAAAACCTAATCTGTGTCCTAAACTCAGACTGTTCGCTCTAAAAGAATTCAAGCAATGTAAACTTAAAACTCCACTTCTCTCTCCGAAGCCTGCTAAACATAAAATTGTGAATTTATGGAAGGAGGGGGAAAAAGGAAACTGAACTACAAATCACAAAATGGAATGCAGTAAGTCCTACTCCTCGGTGTCTAAGCACAGTTTGGATTGAGGGGTTAGACTGAGGAGGTTTTTAGGGACTTCATTCAGCTTTTCAGACAGAAAAGTCTTGTTTCCACCTGATTTTCCTAGTGGTCATTATTACTCACTCAGCCACTGTCCCTTCAAAGTGAGGGGATGGAAGTGAGCAGGGCTGGCTGTTAACAGGGACAGTAAAACATCTATTTGCACTTTCACACCTCTAATTCGGTGAAACTCGGGCAGGAATTTACTGCGGGTTGGGGTTGGGTGCTCTGTAATTTAAATAGGAATGCAGCTGGACCAGCAGGTGGCCTGAGGAGGAGGAGATTTTTTGCTGTTTATTGAGGTTTCCAAGGAGTTTTTGGAGCCCTCGTTAGTGATGGTGGCAATTCCACACTGGGAATGCTGGTAGAGGTGACAGAAGCAGAAATTCACAGTGGTGCCTAAGCTTTTTATATAATTCTCATATATTTGTAGCTTGGTGGATTGCTAATGCATGGCTGTAGTACTTTTCCTGCCCTTTCCCCCTAGATTTTGGAACACATCCCTAAAATATTGTTTAGATTAATAAATAATCTTTATTCCAAGTAGGGGACTTAAAATAAGAAGTGGAGCAACTCCAAGGGGCTGACCCAGGGGTGGGTTACTGAGGCAGCTGAATCTCCTATTGGATGTAGCTGTTAAATATTTAACCTTAAATTAATTAACCTTATTAAATCACAGAAATTTGATTCTGGGTGAGCCCATCACCACTGGGACACCTGGAAGCTTCCAGATGAAGATCTGCTTTTTATGTTACTATTCTAACACTGATGCAAGGGGTTTTTCTCTTTTGATTATAGGCAACAGCAGTGCAGCCAAAAGTGAGATATAAAGGGAAGCTCTCCCCAGCAAATGGTAGATTTTAAGCATTTTGAGAGCTTTATAAAGCTATTTTCTCTGCCTCTTCTGAGGAGCTTATAGACTGTCCTAACAATAATGAGTGGTTGGCATTGAGGGTCTGTCAGCCAGCTACACATCCCAGGAAATGGCCATGTGCCTGTATTTCCTTAAAAGCACAGTTTAGGCTGGCTTATGAGGGGAAAAAAAAAACCCCAAAATTCAGCAACATGCTGGGGTTTTTTTTTTTTTGTTTTTTTTTTTTTGCCTTTAGTGGTTTGGTGCTGGGAAAAAGTAAATGAAGGAGCATTGATACATCCAGGCATGTGATTTGTTATTCCACCAAGATGCTGAAAAATAAGAGCATATTGAAAATCATGTTCTGAGGGGCAGCTAAAGGAGCAGGGAAGACTGAAGGATTGACCTTTGGGGCAGTTGAAATTTTATTTGCTTATTATCCTAGTGGAAGCCCTGGTAAGTTAGGTTGTTTTTTGGGTTTTTTTTTGTGTTTGGGTTGTTTTTTTCACCAACAATGGAGCTAGAAAACAAAAAATATTGACATTTAGAGAGGTGTACCATTTTTGCAACCTTAACTGCATTGTTTTTCCCTTTGGTTATTTGTGTTGTCCCTCTTGATTTCTCCAGCTCTCCTTTCACTCCAAGGAGCAGCCCACAACATGATTATTTGTATGAGAGTATGAAAGCAACGCAGGAAGGCCCTTGGGAAAAGCACATGTGCCCCCTTTAAGAGGTGAATTGTAATTTAGGGACTAAATTACCAATTCTGCTCAGAGCGTGTTAAAAATGGGCATGAAGAGATGGAACTCCAAAGATTTTTTTCTTTAAGGTCCAGGGATAATCAAGTAAACAGAATAACTACTTCTCTTTGGCACGGCATTTATTTACTAGTTTCCTGTTGATACACATGTATGCATATGACTCTGATTGCTACAGAAGATAAAACTGAAATTTGCTTTCTGTGCCACCTGTTGGTTTTGGGCTTATTTTTCTCTTGAAATAAAATTCTTGTTAGACCCCAACTCTGTGCTTCAGCTCACCATAATCATAAAGCCCATAGGATCTGAGTTCCAACCAGGCTCATTGGGAGCAATTTCACTCTACTAAATCAGCTTTTAATTACCTAAAATTTGCCACAGGAAATTACTTTATGTTTTTGGGGATTTTTTTTAATGCTTTCCTCTTTAAAAGAAATTGACTGTGTAAAGGAAAGTCCAGATTTAAAAAACTGAAGGTTGGTTGTGCTGTTTGGAGGAAAGGATGGAAAGAGAGAGGCTCCTACAGTACAAAGTCTGGCATTGTGTGTGCACAGCTCTGTGTATATGCAGAAGAAGTGGCAGGACATTTTCATTTCCTTTGTCTCAATTCCTGGATTTTACAAGTCAGTTTGTCTCTTTTTCTCCCCAGACAGCACCCAGCCAGAGGTGAGATTTTCATGCTGTATTGGGAAGGGTTCTAATGATGTTTTCTGTGTTTTTTCATGCTAGTGCAGCAAAATTTTCCCTGTGTTGTGAAAAAAGCTGTGCTAATGACAATACACCATAGTGAAGATGGCTCAAAGGTTAATTCCAACTGTTAAAGTAATGGACACATCCAGAGAAAGCTTCCAGCCACAGGATGTTTTGTAACTGGCATCTCACTGTTCAGTTTGTCTCTCCAAACTGAGTCTTGCTGTTTGTTGGGTTTTTTTTAGGGCACCACATATCAGTAAATACAACTTTGTAGGTGTGGTAGATACAACAACAGTCAGGGTGAACGGGACAGGAAATCTTGCCATGACTGTCAAAAGATGATGTGAGAGGGTGTATCATAGTTAGTCAGAGCAACAAGGTAAAAAGAGTTAAAGAAAGGAAAAAGAAAATAGAAAAGGAGGGGAGAGAAGAAAAGATGGAGAGAAATGTTCTATTTCACTTCCCCTGAGCAAACATGTAATTTCCATGATTCCTTTTTAATGACCCTCTCCTGAAGCTGGTAGGTACTGATTTATGAAAAGCTGTAAAGGATCAGGTGGAGCCCTGCAGGACGTCGTTTACAGCTGCACGGACTGCAGCCCGTCTAATTTGTCTGCTAAAGTGTGAGCTCATGGCACACATCACCCAGACCATAAATTCCCTGGTCAGCCCTTCTGTCTAGGGGCTGGGGCAGGGGGAAAAAACCTGCCAGGGTGTGCAGATGCTCTGCAAGCCCAGCTTTCCCCTGGTGCACACGAGGAGACAGTGGAGAGGCGAATTCCTGCTCGTTGATAAACAGTCCAGATGTCCTCTCTGAGGAGGAAAGTAACTAATTTTTGTTTGGAATCCTGCAAGAAGAAAAATGATACTTTACAGTGCTGGTTACTCTGAGGTCACTCGCATTAAAATTAGGTCATATTTTTTGTCATGATGATACTTTGATCCAAGTAATAAACATAAAGGCTCTTTTGGGCCACTCTAATTCCTAATCCTAGAGACCTGTTCTATTTCAACTTGTTTATACTTCTTTTTTTTCATTAGTGATTCTTGAGTCAGACCTTGTTTTATTAGACTTAAGTTAAAAAGGTGTACTAGGCTGGGGAAAAAAAAATCTGTGCTTTATCACTAAGAACACTTCATAAATACTCTTAATTAATATCTTGGGATTCCAGCCACTGTACCCAGAAAACCATAAATAAAAAACCATTGGCTCTTCACAGGACAAACAGTAGTCAGAAAAATTCAGGCCTTACAGCTACTGATTAAAACTACCTTGGGCCTGATTATCAAACTGAGCCTCTAAAGCTGGGTGTCATGTAGGTGTCTAAGATTTGGTTTGACCATGGCACCAGCACATGAAGTGAGCTGCTGTTTTGGGCACAGAGCAGGTTTCTGTGTCTTCTGTTGCTTTTCTTTCCATGGGTGGCTGTTCCCAGCATGTGAAGTCCAGAGTTGGTGTCAGTGGTCACAGTCCTGGCTGGGCTCTGGAGGGAAGGTAGCCAGGCAAAAGCTGTCCCCATCAGGGACATCTCAGCTCCTCTGGAACCTGGTGAAAACCGATTGTGTGTGTTTGGAGTCAAGATTTTCAAGCATCCAAGTAGCTCTTTAATTATGCCCTGCATTCCTAGAAGGAAGAAAAAAAAATACTGTATTAACTTTCTGAGCCTGAGAGAAATGAGCTGATTGATAACAATCAGGAAAACATCAGAGTAAAAGGAGCTGCTGTTTAAGATGTGGCCAACACTAAAAATCATTGTTCTTTTCTTCAAAAGTGAAAGGTAAAAGTCTTGATTTAACTACTGTTACTTATGTAACTGAGGTGGTATCCCCTGATTCCAGGGCAAGTCAGGTGTACTGCAAGGATGTGATGTAATGCTGCTGATTTTGGTGAAATTTAAGACATACTGGAATTGAGAAGGACTTGGAATTTCTAGGCTTCTTATGAGGTTCAAATCACAATGTTTAAATATGTGGTTCTCTTGGTGCCTTTAAAATCTCCTCCTATTTATGTTCGTTCCATTGATGAACAGAGATGACTTGGGTTTGGAGTGAAGAGAGTGTTTTACAGCCCAGATCAGTTCTCCAGTTCCAGCAGCTGTCACCTACCTGTTACACTGTGTAATCACTGCCTTTAAATTATGCTGTCAGTCCAGCCACCTCTCATTTTCACTGCTTTCAGTGACAAAAGTCACTTCAAATGGGTTCAGCAGCAGTAGTCAGACTCCTGTGCAGGTTGCTAGAGAGAAAAAGAATTCTAGGGCAGAAAATAGACTGTGAAGTTGCAGAGATAACTGCTTTGAACATTCTCTAGTTCAGTCTCAGGCACAGCACAGCCAAGCATGTGCTTGGCTTTAAGCCTGAAATAAAACAATAAAAATAAGGTACTTTGCTTATTTTTGAAGCTTCTAACTTAGTAACAACATTTAGGATTTGTCAGTGGGCCCCACTATTCTGAACATTTGATATGACCAAATTCTACCAGCACACTCAGCTTGGAGCCTGGAGTTTGCATTGTCTGTGTGATGTTTAGGACTAGGTGAATCACATAAATTTAGTCTTTGTTAACACTAAATTGAGAGGTCCCCATGCACTTTGTGAATGCTGCAGTGATTTAAACACAGGCACGGGAAGCTGGTACTGTTCAGCAGGATGATTACACAGCATTTGTCAGCACCAGTCCCGTGGTGGCCTCAGCAGCTGAGAACTCCCACAGACAAACAGCAAAGCCACATCCAGCCTGGATGCTCCTGCCACTGCTGAGTTTAGACACAAAATAAAGCTGTGTTTCTCCCTGTTCCCTAAATTCCATTGCATTATTCTTTCATTTCAGGCCATCAAATCTCCTCCTGGACCAAAGCAACGTTGACATTTCAGCCTTCCGCACCGCGGGTGATTGGCTCAACGGATTCCGGACAGGGCAGTGCAAGGACATCTTCACAGGGGTGGAGTACAGCTCCTGTGACACCATAGCCAAGATTTCCACAGAGTAAGTTGCAGCCTTCTGTGGGTTTTCATCACAGCTACAAGTTCAAACATAAGCACAGAGGTAGCACTTTTATATCGCGTTCCCAATTCTTAGCTGAAATTTTCTTACATTTAAAGAGACAAATGGGAATTATTTGTTGTAGTTGAAATAGCCATGAAGGAAATCTGTGTCTGGTGACTGTGTGAAGGCCATGGTCCCACAGCTTTTTGTCACTAAAGGAGATTCCCAATTTCTTCCAATACAGTAGCACCATGTATGATCTGGTACACTAGCATCAACTACTTTCACTGAAGCTTCTCTGTTGATTCTTTAAATTCTGTATTTTACATGGAAGTTTCTCTACAGCTGGCACATTGCCAATCATTCCCTTTATTGCCCATCCTATATGCCACCAAACCAGGTGAAGGGGCAAATTCTTTGTAGCTGTTTTCCTCCTCCATGCTAATAATTACTCAGGAGCTGAACTCCCTCCTGCTATGCTTGGAAGTGAGCAAATGGCAAGTTTACTACATTCTAAATGCAATCCATCTTTGTTCTAGTGACAAGTAAGAGTAGGGTAATGTTCTTTCTGCACCCGAAAAGGCATCAAGTACAGTTAAAACTTTAATGCCAAAGGAAATCTTAATTCCCAGTTTGGCTGGCTGGATGCACAACAAGTTATGGAGAGGTATGCAGCAGCTGTGCTACCGACAATTAAACACATCAATGCCATTAATTAGTGTATTACTGCATCTATTAAAAGGGTGCTAATTGCTTTTTGTAACAATTACCCTTTGGGGACAGTGTAGAAATCCTCTAGGAATGCCCAATTTCCTGTGAACCCCCAGTTAATTAGCCCTTCACAGGTGTTAAAGCACCTCTGTGTTCACAAGGAACAATGAGGCTGGAGACCCTGGACAAACAGGAGGGGAGAACCAGGGGAGGCACTGGAAGCTTGGCCATGGACTCCTTCACCTCGGTGCTGATAGCAGAGCTCAGAGGACCATTCATAGGCCAGTGATGTGTCAGCACTGCCCAGGGAAAGACATCAGATTGGCTGGGGGATGAGGTGTTAGAGAGGCTCAGCTGATCCAGTTGTGACCCCCTTGCTTCAAAACCCCAGTGCCTGCATCACTGGAGAATGATTTAATTGCCTTTTCTTCCATGTTTTCTTCCACAACAAAGCTAAATGAGCTTTCACTCTATTTTTTTTTTCAGCCCAGGGAGTTGCTGTCAGTGATTTTTTGCAGTAGGGCTTGTGTTTCAGCAATATCCCTGTACCTGGAGGTTCCTGCAGTGCAGCAGTGTGAGATGGGCAGGTTCATTGCTGTTTGCTGGGATCAGTGCTGTGAAATTCAGTATCCTCACTCACACACCTCCTCTTTTTTCCAGTGACATGAAGAAAGTTGGTGTTACAGTGGTGGGCCCTCAAAAGAAGATTGTCAGCAGTATCAAAGCCCTAGAAACTCATACAAAGAACAGCCCTGTTCCTGTGTAAGGTACCAAAATGATGTTGCTCAGGAGAGGAAAACAAAAAAAAAGGAGCAAAGTTGCATCGCAGGTGAAAAGTGATGGCTGACAAACGGCAGAATTTAAAGGAGATCTTGGCAACAGCTTGGGAAACGCAATGGTTGAGATTTCAAACCCACAAGACACTCAAATACTGAGTATAAATGCCTTAAAAACAGGAGCAAACTTGTTTTCTATCTGTTAATCCTAAAGGGTGGGTGCTCTTGACTGACTGTTAATGCAGATAGTAAATATCAAAAGAAAAAAGAAAACATGTGAAAAATCCTTCCAAGTAAAAACCAGTGTTACTAAAACCTAGAGCCATTTGAATATTAAGTGACTGAATAACAGAAAAAAACCATGGACATAAAAGCTGTGTATTTGATCTATACAGCAAACAAGAAGAAAGAAAGACTTGCAGTATTTTTATACAGAAGAGATCTGTAACAGGTATTTTATTTCTTTAAAAGCAAGGAAAATAGAGGACTATACCTCACAACCTGTCTGGCCATATTTACTATAATGTCATTGTAACATGCTATTTCAGCTTCAGGAAGGAACACAGAAATAAAGTTTGTAGTGACTTTGAGTTAGTTGACAAAAGATTTTCACCATTATGTTAGCTTCCCTAACTGTGTTCATTTAAATAGAAACAAGTCTTAATTTTTAAAAGGCTTATTTATTTTCTTGGTTTGTTTTTTTTCCATTATTGTTTATATTTATGCTTAAATACCTTAACCTGGCTGTATTATTGCCAAGTGCCAAATGTTATCCAAACTTCATTGGTTCAACCTGAGAAATTGTCTGAGGGTTAGTTGCTAGATAATTTTATACTCATAGCATCATGCATGAAATACAGAAGGGAAGAAAGGTGGTCTTTTTCCCAGTACTGACACTATGAAAAGCATCTGGACGCTTTTTGGCAATGAGATTTCTTCCATTTGCTGTGAGTGGTATTTTCAACCAGGCTGGGGTTTTGGCAGTGGTGTGTGCATTGATCTTTAGATCAGGATTTGCCCCAAACAGCACATCCCATTTCTTACCCCAGGGCTGCTTTTCTGTCACAATAATTTCCTGTTCCTGGGTGGTGTTCAGGGGAGAGATCTGCCAAGAAAATAGAAAAGAGGGCCAGGGTTTGTTGCATCCTGCTTTAACTGATGATGCTTTTTGAGTTCCCTGAGAAGTGACCCTTGTTTAAAGGGTTAACTTGAGCTGTGAGGGGAGGCTTTGTAGTAGAAGTTTACACATGCCTGAGCTAGAAACCCCCCTGTGGAGGCACTGCTATCCTGTAGGGGACCTGAATTTTAGGCACAGCTTCAGTGGGTACCTGTTCCTTGAAAGAAAGCAGAAGGGAGCCCAAGTCTAGGAGACCATTCACATCTCCCACTGGAAAAAGGAGACTGGAAAGTGGATTTTGGGGGCCCTCCACAATTTTTAGCATCTTCCAAAGAGCTTCCTGACTCCTAAGTTTTTGTTCTGGAGCACATCAGTCCCAGTTCTGAGCAGACACCACTCTTTGCTCTGAAAATGAGTGGTTTAAAACACTGGGTGACCCATTTCTTGTGCTTCTTAATGCTCTAGATGTGATGTCAGGCACACAGAGAGCAGGCCTTGATCATCAGGGGAAACCATTCTGCTTCCCAACTTGACATTCTAGAATGTAGACCTGATTCTGATAATGAAAGCCTAAAAGTCCAAGACTCTGTGAGAGGCAGATGAAAAAATGGCACATTGTGTTTTCTCTGTGCATGCAAAAACAGGTGACCACTTGTGCTTCCTTCTGCTGGCTTGGGTTTTGAAGCTCCTTGGTATATAAATGAGGAAAGAATCAGTTTCTAGGGTTTGTGGGGCTGAAATTCTTCTGCATGAATCCAGGACTTAAAGAATGTCCAGGCACAACATTTATCACACATTGCTAAATAGAAGAAGTGTTAGAGGCTTTTTCATGAGTGCTGGTAGTGAGCATGCTGTAAAGGACTGGGTTTGAAACACACTCACAGCATTATAATTAGTAATCCTCTCTAAAAGAGAAGTGAATGGGTTTTAAAATTGAACATTAAAAATAAAAATGGAAGAAAGGTAAAATAAAGCACTTAAGCAGTAAAGAACACTTCCCCTTATCTGCCCCAATCTATCATGAAATGCAGCAAGCTGGACAGAAAAGCTGTTTTTTTGTTGCTTAGTTCGTTCAGAATCAATCTTTTCTTTGGGTTCAGATTGCTCTAAATCAGACACTGTTAGTGAATTTAAGCCACCGAACCTAGTGGCAAACACTGTCTGTCTGGGAACAGCTTTTTGTGACATTTCTCCTCAGCTTCACTCTGCTGCTGGAGTGTGGGGACAAGGGACTGGGGTGGGGGGCTGACCTCTGGGAGATGCTTCTGGAGACACAGACTCAGTTCTTGGAGTTTTAGACACTTGAAAACTTTGCACCAACCTCCCTCAATTTCCTCCTGTCGTGTTCTTGCCCACAGTTCAGGCATGCTCAGCATAAAAGATCCAATCTCACCGAGGGGAAACAAGATGAAGCAGCTGGGTTTTGCTTTTCTTTGCTGTTAGGAGTTGAGAGCTTTTAAAACCCATTTGGTTTTCTCTCCCTGTCAGAAGTTGATTTGTACTGTAAGTGGCCTCTGTTGCAAGCATCCTGTACTCCCTGTCCCCCTGTACATATGTAAACATAGCAGTGTACAATTCTTCAGTGTGGAGTAGAGAAATAGAGGTCGTGTGGCCATCTGCCTGTACAGGTTATGGACATCAAGCAAAATGCAAACTGCTCATAAAACGACACGCCATATTATTGGGTTTGTACCTTTCAATATAGTTTCCATTTTATTTATTTCTGTTAACATAATCTAGTTTTTGTGCTGTAACTTAGCATCCAATAAGCAATGTATAGATGTGATTTGATTGGCAATATGTATTTACTTTAACTTGTATTTCAAAAGCATTACTTACTCATTTAGATTATATATTGTGCAATTGTAGATGGCCTCTTACTAATGTAAAATGATTTGTAGTGGAAACATTTATATTTTTATAATAAACATAATGAAAGTATTTTTTACATACTGAAATACTGAGGTGATTGCTTGGAGGACAAAGTAAATTTATTTGATTAGTGTGATAAAATTGTAATTAAATATGGATAAATTCTGAGTGTTAAAGCATGGGTCTGGAGTGAAAGCTAGATATTACCTATATTATCTATTGAAAGAAACAAGCAGTGCAGGTTTTAACTAAACAGACCAGCATTTGTGCAAAACTGACTTACATCAGTCAAAGACTTTACTTTCTCCATGGATACTGGAAAACATCATCTTCTACAGCCTGCCTATGGGATGTTGAAAAAAACTGTCATTTATTTTAGTTGTGTCAAGTATTTCCAAACTTTTGCTTTCTTTCCTCCCTCACCAGTGGACCTATTTTCATCTTATTAATATGTTGAATCCAGTCAAAGATGTACTTTTCAACAAAATAAAATAGCCCACCACATACTGTAACTTCACCCCATGATCATTTCTTGCCTCTGAGTATCTGTATTAGATAATATTTTGCCCCTGTTTTGTTATGTCCCTGCCATGTTGTTTCTGTGTGCTTCACCCAAGTACAGGGTCTTTGAAAATGCCAACATACACAACTCAGGAATCCTCTTCCTAGGAAAATAGGAATGGTTTTGATGCTTGCCAGTTTCTTGAATTTTGCAGGTTCTTTCTGTACCATAACTGATTTTGCATGCTTTTGTATACTACTCTGCTTACTGGTGCAAAACAATGAATGATATACCTGTCCTGGAGTCTGTAAGTTGATAAAATTTATGAATGTGGATGTAGCATACTTCTTTTTTGGAGTGGGGGTGGCATTCTGTCTTGGTGTGTTCAACAGAAAGGGGAATTACAGAAAAAGTCACCCAGAGCTGGACTTGTCCTTAAATGAGCACAGCTGGACTGGAAGCCCCTTGTCCTTCCTGCCTCCAGAATGCTTCATGCTGTGGTGGATAAATGGTGTCATTTTACCTTCCAAACAGGGGGTTTGATGCTATGCTTGAGCACCAGGGCTCTGATGGGATCTAATCCATGCAGATAATGGTGCAAACCATTTTCTCTGTGAATAGGTTTCACCTCAGCAGTTGTGTTGCCCCAGCTTGTGTCTATCCCTGTGGTATTGCTGGTACTCTATATTTGCTCTAGATCCTAGAGGGCACGGTGGCTATTGGTGTTTTTATTGCTTTTCCTGTAAAATGGCATTCATTTGATTAATTAATGTAGCCAGCTCTGGAAGGGCACTCACAGGATGCACTCACTTAACAACAGCAGGACAAGGAACTGCCTGGCAGCCCCCACCACCACAGAATCCCAGAATGCGCTGATTTGGAAGGGCCCCATCAGGGTCATTGAGTCTGGAGAGGTAAATTGCTGATAATCACTTCCATGAACTCAATATGCCTGCCAGGGTTTTTTAGTGCTGCCCAAGTGGTGTTTTTCCACTCTGCATTTCTTCCCAAGATGATGCCCATCATCAGATATTGCACCATTAAAAGCCCAAGCAGTGCCAAATGAAATCAGAGCATTTTTTCTGCTGTCTCACACGTGCCACCCCTGCTAATTCATATGACTTATTCATGTGAAACAGTTGACATATTCAATATTGGCTTCCTTTCATTTTCTGAGCTGCTCTAATGCCTCAGTTCCTTTCCAAACCACCACTGCCTCGTCAGTAATTCCCTGTTTAATGCGTGTGCACTCAGTTCCTTTTTCAGTCCTTGGTCCAATCCTTTGGGATTCCTTAATGAATTTTACTTTCCCAATTTAAAAAAAAAATATTTATTTTAGAGATATTTCCCTCAGCTTTGTTTTATTCCCATATACTAACAGGCAGATGGTGTTCATGAAGGTTACTCATGCAAAGGTACAAACAGCACAAAACACAAAGAGCAACTTTCCCTTGGCTTCTTCATGATCCTTTTCAGATCAGAGAACCTCTGGTAAAGGAAGAGTACTCAGTACATGGGATTTTTCAGCTCACTCTGCTTTCACATTAAAATGATTTCATAATAGCCCATATTTCCCCAGTTAGCTCATGAGAATGTCAAGGGGGACAGCACCAGAAGTCTTAGTAAAGACAAGATAAATCACATCCACTACTTTTTAGATTGCCCTGCCACAGAAATAAATTAGATGAGTTTGACAGGATTTGCTTATTCTTGACAAATCTGAGTTGGTTTCTTAAGACCTTGAATCCTCCAGCTGCTATATATATATATATATATATATATATATATATATATATATATATATCTACACACACATATATATGTAAAATCTTTCTGAGTATTTGAGCATACTTGCTCAAATAGCATACTTGCTCTGGAATTGCCTGGCTCTGCTTTTCTCCTCTCTTTAAAATTCCTCTCCAGTTGCCTGGGCTCCAGGATTTCTCCAAGAGAATAGCCAGTACTTGGACCAGTCCCTTGTTGCTATAATCTATGCTATAAATAAATAATAAATATAAAATTATAAAATATAAATATATAATAAATGCTACAAATCCCACAGACTCTGAAATCCGGAGTGCATCAATCACTTTTGACTGTTAAGATTCCTAATTATGAAACAGAAATAAAATGCACCCAGACAAATATTTTAGTGCATGACCAGGTTCTGCTTTGAGTTTTTGCCATCAAGCAATGACTTAGAGTCATCATTAAGGGAAGATTTGGTTAGAAAATTTCATTATTTATTTTTAATTAGATTCAGCAACTAAGGTTCATCACTGATATATCACTTTGAGGGTAGTTGAGGTTTATTAGAAATCTTTCAATTCACTCAATTGCTCTCCATGTAAGGGGAGAAATATCCTTTATCTCCACTCCTCTTTTATCCAGTAGTCTTAGAAAGCTCAGTTTTTAAGTTTCTTAAGTAAAGTGAGTGTCTACTCACCACGGGTTTGTAATTAATAGTGAGTTTAGCTTTCAGCCCTTTAAAGAAGTGTATGTTTGCAAGAGAGTGTGAAATAACCAGAGCTTTTTATTCTTAGTTTTTGGGGATTTAGGAAAGTAGGCTTTTGGCTTCTTCTCCTGCCTCAGGGCCTGTAAGGACAACAAAAATGAGTGTTTAGTCTCAATGTGTTCATGGGAGCGTAGAGTAAAACATTTTATTTTAAGGCACTGAGATGAAATGAAGCCAGTAAAAAACATAGAAATGCTAAACCCTATTTCTTTAAATGAAATAAAAAAATGATGTAAAAAAAATGGAGGTCTGGTAGTTTTGCACCATAGTCTGGCCAAGGATTCAAATAAACATCTCTGATGTCAATTTTCTGTCCTTCCCCCTCCCCACCCAGCAGGAAATTGTCCTTAGGTATAGTTTACATTTTATTTGAAATTTATTTTCATTTTATTTGAAGGATTTTATTTTCACGGGGTAGTTGGCTCTTTTCACTTTCATTACTTCCAGAGCTCATGCAGGCTAAAATTGGGCTCAAACCACAGAAGTTTTGTGTGGCAGAGCCCCCTCCTCCTGCAGGCTTTCCCTGGTACCTGCTGTCCCCTGCTGTCCCCACCAAGCATCGTCCTGAGCCCTCCTCCCTCTGCTGCCAACTCCCCATCTGCTGTGTCTTACAGCCCAACCTCCCAGAAATCCCAAAAACAAGGATGGGAGATGACTTGAGGAGATGTTTTAGAGTCAAAGCAGTGTTTCAGCCGTTGCGCTATTAATTGCTTGCCTTGCTGCACTTTCCCGTTCTGTGCCATCCAAATTTAACTCTGTGAATCCCATTTTGATTTGCCTGGGATTCTTTCCCTCATAAATCACCTCCAGTGTAGACATTTTGTCCCCATCTTTTGTGCATTATCTGGGTGGCTTTTTGCAGGTCCAAGCTGGATATTTGCTACCAGGTTTTTGACCTGCAGCTTCTCCTCAGGCTGGTTGTCAGCTCATTACCAATAATTATTCCTATTTTCAGTGTGCCCCTTTAAAGTTGCAACACCTTTTATTATTTAGCTATTTTTAATCTCTTTCTTTCACTCTCATAAAGCTTTTTGGGGGGCTTTAGTTGAGGACTAAGTCACAATTCCCACTTGGATATACTTTATAAAAAATTGTGCCTCATTTAACTGAGTTAATAGTTGCCTAATTGTAATAGCAAAGCAATAAAATCCAATCCCTACAACAATGTGATGCCGTAACTTCCTTTCCTCTCACTGATGGAGGACTGGGCTACCTGCCAAGGAAGTCAAATGAAAATAGGAAGCAATATGAACAAATAAAATCTATTTCTGAGATTTGGATATAGATATTTTCTAGAGTTTTTTGCTTGGTTTGATTTTGGGGTTTTTTTTTTTACTATTCACTTATTACTTGGTTCCATTTTTTACTTTCTATTCCCAACTTCTCTCATTGTGCACATGGGTTTTTGGAGACAGAGGTGTTGGCCCAAAGAGAAATTTATTTTCTGCCTCTTTACCTCTTCCTCATATATAAGCTGTCCTCCTCATATAAGCTTCTAGAGGGTTTCTGGGAATAAAACAAGTGTATCAGATACCACCAAAAATCTGTAAGGGAACACCTCCCCAGCATGGACTATATAAATAACTGTAATTAAGCCATTCTATTCCTTCAAACAAATATAAAATAAAGATTAAATTGAAGTAAACCTCTGTCCCTGGCACCAGCCAGCCTTCAGAGCTGTAACACAGCTTTATCAATTTCCTGCTGCAAGGTAAGAGATCCCATCAGAAGGAGGACAGAAGGCAGACACTGAAGCATAGGGCTGAAGAAATCAGAAACCTTTGCTACTCTTAACACCCAAAACTAAATGCATTCTTTCTCCCTTCTGTTGTAATTTCTATTCAATATATCCTCTGCTGAACAAGTACCATAAACCAGCTTATGCATTTAGACTGTAAAAAAAGATATTTAATAGCACCCACACACTAAGCAGCTCCTCCATAATTAAGATAATGTTGGGTGATTGTGATCCAGCCCTCTACAGTGTGTAGACCAGGCTCCATCATCTCAACATGTGTTTTGAGGCATAATTTATAGAAATTTATATTATTATAAACATCATGAACACAAGCAGCTCTTTGGCCTGTTCTCTCTGGCTGCCATAACACCTGCTACTGGTTTGGATTTCAAACACCGTCTGAGATGTATTTTTGTGTATCTAGTCTATTTTTAACCATGACAGGCACAGCACCAAAAAACCCCTTTCCCCTTACTCTGCCTGGTTCAATGTTTTCCCTGGGATGTGTTGGGTACCTTTTCAGAGGAACCCCTTTCACAGGATTTCTTCCCAAACCCAAGTCTTTACCTTTAGTACAGGTGATCACTGGCTGTTCAGTGGCCTCCCAGGGAGTCCTTGCAATGATTTTGGCTATGGCCTTTTGTTGCTAAGTGCATGCTAGAAGGGTGCCAAAATTGCAGATTAATTAATTTGCTGCTCTCAACAGGAAGATCCTGTGGATCACAGTAGATAGGGCTCCTTGAGAAGAGAGAACAAAAGCTGTCCATCTTATGGGAAACCAGTGGAACAACCAGCCTGGATATTTTTCTCCTAATCCTTTGGAATTTACAATCTGAAATTTAGATCACGCCCTTTTTTCATCCATGTCCTCAGTGTCTGCAGTATCTGACTGAAAATGCACAGAGGCAAGTGAACCAATGGTCAAAAATGTCTCAGTGGCTTCCCAAAAGGGGAAACTTATCAAACTTATCTGCTGCTATTCTATCATTTTATCAACAGGTCTTCTTTCTCCAAGTAACTATTCTTGTCATGCTGTAAAACATTGAGTTTGCTATGACAGGTCTGGCTGTGTGTAGTTACTGTGATACTGAAGCTATAAAACTTTTGAAATATTCTTGAAATATTTTAAAATATTTAACAATTAAAAGTTTTATGGGCTTGGATCACCAGGTATACGAAATCTGCTTGATGTTTTAGGCTAAATGTTAGTCCTGTATCTTGAGGGAGTGGTTGCCATTACTATGCAGACAAAAACTATATCTTCCAGTACAAAGGAATCTGAAAAAGCTCAGAAGGCTTGTCAGAAATTTCACCTACAGTTTGTGAAAAGCTGATTAATTTTCCAGTGGGAGAGTGAGAGGAGGAAAAAAAAAAAAAAGATCTGGTTTAGTCCCTGAAATACCAAGCTCAGTAATATCAGAGGCAGGAGCAGAGGACTCAGGGGAAGCATTCCTGTTTCCTTCATTTAGCCTTAGCAGGGTTTGGACACAGGGCTAAAGTTACCCCTCTCTCCAGAGATGCTGTGCAGGGGCTTGGATGTGGAATGGGAGCAGTGCATTATAAATCTCTTTGCAGAACATGAGAGTGTAAGGTTCTTGGAAGAAAAATACCTCAGCTCTTGTGTCATTTGAGGGTTGTGGCACTTCCAACCCCTCAGTAATTGCCTAGCTCTTTGCATTTGTGAGAAAGCAGAATGAGATGCCTTAAAAGGGGGTTCTGCATATTGTAAAAGTCCAACTGCAACTTGGAGAAGCACCCCTGAGACTTATTGCTACCATTAGAAGCTTAGAGTAATGTGCACATATTTTTCTTTTTAGGCCATGCACACTTTATCTAACTCTCTGAGGTAAAAGAAAAGAAAATAAAAGGAAAAAAAAAAGAAAGAAAAATGAAAAATGTTCTGCTAAGTATGGGGTGGTTTTTTTCCTTTGCTTTGCTCTTGCCACCACATCCCTGGCATCACACCCCATGGCGCCACAGTCCCTGGGGATCTCCTGAAGGCCACAATTTCTCTGTGGTGCTGTGATTTCCAGCACTGCTTCTCAGCTGCAGAGTGGGGTGAAGCAGCAGCTATGGGTGAGGCAGGAAGGGAGGGGATTTCATTCAGGCTGGAGACCCCAAAACTCAGCTCCAGGCTTCCCTGTGGATATCAGCACCTGGCACAGCCACTGCCCAGCCCTTGCTGGGGCACTGCCAGATTTGTTAAGCCTAAATAGTGGTGGAATTAAGGAAAATGCTCATCATTGGAAACTCATTGTATTTCATTCTCTGTGTGTATCTGTTGTGCCTCAGCAACAGGGGACATTCAAGGTAGAAGCCTGACGTTGTTTAGTGCCTCATTGGCTTTGGTTCTTGTTGGGTTTGTCATTACATTTTAAAAAATATCAGGTCTACTTTGTAACATTAAAACTGGAAATTTCTCCTTTCTGCTGAAACTTCTTAAGTGCCTTATACAAAACAGTGGGAATTTTATTAAATCACAGCAAAGAGGAAAACAAATACAATGAGCAGTGTAGCTGTGAAATAATTCAGAAGTTTTCACTTGGACACTACCTATGCCCCAAAATCAGCAGCAAAATCAGGTTTGAAACCTTTGTCAGCAAAGGCTTTCAAGAAAATAATCTGGTCTGGTGTCTCACAGAAATCATTTGGAATGGCCTGAGGCAGAGAAACCTCTCAGTCTTCTCAGCTTCAGAGTTCATGATTCACGTGGACTCACACAGCTCTTCCCATCCTTATGATTCCTCAGGTTTTGGCTGTTCTATTTTTCAGACTCTGTCCTGCTTTAGTGTGTGGGTCTGAGCTTCATATTAGGGGATGGTGAGCTCTCTTCACAGAGTAGGGAGACAAAACAATTCCTGCTCTAGCTGGGGACCAAGGACAAATGATCCAAATCTCAGGCCCAAGAGCATAAACAATGTGGGCTGAAGAGAGAAAATTAAGAAGGATGGGACTGCCTGGGCTAAGGCTGGAACTGGACAATGAACTCCAATATGCAAATGGAGCAGGACTGATCAAAGTGTGAGACTCTGTGAGTGGTTGTGCATTTTGTGACCATTTTGGTTCATCCTGGGTGTAGCCCTGGATGGGCTCCTGTGATGCCCAAGCTGGATCCATTGAGGCCTTTTAATAAAACCCTACTTTATTCTTTAACCCTGTCCAGCCTCTGTTCTAGGTCAGCCTTCACAAGGCATCACCCACACCTGAAAAATCTTTGTCCTAAAAGACAAATTGCATTTCCCCCTCTCCCTGGTGTGCTGGGCACAGAGAGATGACAACACTGTCAATATTGCTGCTGCCTGCATCAGGGCTGGTCCCCACCCAGAGTGGTCCCTCTGCCCTGCCTGTTCATTGTCACAAAACCCTGGTACACTGTGAGAGCCACAAAATGGGGGAAAAACCCCAAACTGCCACAGCTCCCCTGCTGCTCATCCCCCTCTGGCTTTTCCCTAACTCTGTACCACTCCTGCTCCTCAGCACTTGAGGAAGAAGGGAATAACCTGTGCAATCTGCTCCGTGGGATGGGAAAACAGCTCACACAAGGACAATTTCCTCCCCTCTGCTGTTGGATATGACCTCCCCTGGGTAGGTGGGGATTTTGGCAGCCTGCACAAAGGCTAACAGAGCCTGCAGCAGGAGCTGCAATAGAGCTGTTATGGCTTGACAGCCCTGTTTTGTAATGCACCGGGGGCCTTTGTTACAAGTCAATTGGAGCTTCAAGAAATTTAAGAGTATGGCATCAGCTTGTACAGTTTTGTTTTTTTTTTTAATGTTTAATACATGAAATTGCAGTAGATTTTAACGTGGAGACTATGGCTGTAGGAAGCCTGGACTTAATAAAAACTAAATTCAATCAAACAACTTGATTTTGTTGGCAAGATTTTGCTCTGTAAGTGGAAATAAATGTTTTTGCAACCCCGATAATTTCACTCTCATTTTTTCAGGCAATGCCAAAACACTGGGTTTATATTGTTTCCTGAGTGGATCTTTTTTTTTTCTGATTTTGTGTTTAAAGAGCACTCTGTTAAAGACCATTTAATGTAACCTTTGTCACTACAATGTCTATCAATGATGACCAAAAGCATGAAGGAGTCCTGTGGCTTGAGAAAAGACTTTTCACCTCCCCACTCTCTGTAACCTTTATTTTTCTTGAATTAACTAACTAAGGGACATGATGAAGGCAATTAAAACTTCAGATCACTGACTCCATGTGGTCACAGTAGAGCTTATTTTTATTGTAAGATAATGATTCACAGAGAGGGAAGGAAAAGGGATAAGATTTTGAACAAAAAGATGCAAGGAAGGGATTTTACTTTGATTTTAGTGGGAGCATGGTGAATAAAATTACAGAAATTATATAAAGCTACATGGTGTTTACTCCTTTGACCAATGGGAGGTAACCAATGACCTATAATTGGAAGAATATTCAGTTTGCATCTACTCTCAGCCCTTCCCTGGGCTGAAAGACCCCATCCTTCAAAACCAGGTAGTTACAACACCCATTATAATCTCATCTTAGTGCTGCATGTTGAGCTCTGTACCTTACTGTGCTCCCACAGAATTTAGCTTAGTCCCCAAGCCTGGCTTAGTACCTCTGTCCTCACAGAACTTCTGACATTTGCATTCAAAAAGATCTCACTTAAAAAAAAAAAAAAAAAAAAGAAAAAAGAAAGAAAGAAACAAAGAAACTGTTTCATTTTAATTATTCTGTTCTGAAAAAAAATGTCTGCGTGTGCATTTGGGCACTCAGAGTAGATTTTAATATCATTCAGAGATCAAAACAGTGACACAAAAGTTAAAAGTAAATCCTGTGGGGTGTTTTCTGGTGTTTTGGGGTTTTTTTTGGCCACGGTTAGAAACAAGACCTCTTTAGTAGATACAATCTTATAAAATATTTTATACTCTTGCTGGCAGTAGTCATATTCCTCTTCTTAGAATATGATTCTAAAGCACCATTTTAGAGAACCTGGTGAAGCAGCTGTCCAAAGCATGTGAAAATCAGAGGGGGTGGTTTCTCCAAAACCTGAAAGTTGCCATCCAGATAAAATAAACTGGAAGAAGGCCACGTGTCCTGTTGCTGGGGGTGGAAAAAAGATGCCAAGGAGGAGCCTTGCACTGGAAGTCACAACCACCCCACAAAGGGTGCTGCAGAGGCCAAAGGGAGGTGAATCCCAGCCTCTTGTCTTTTTTCCATTCTTCAGTGAATGGTTACATCTAGATGTGGATTCCACAGCAGGATTTTTTTGGGCAATCCTGATTCTCAAGGCTTTGGGGGTTTTCTGGTCCATGGAGCATAAAATCCTGAGGGGGCCAGAAAAAAACAGGATTTACAATCCTGCTGAAGATTTGGAAAGACCTTCTGGGATGGCTGCCCCTACACACAACTCCCAGAAGCCCAAAAGGGGAGAGTCTGGATATCCATGCCCACCTGCCAAGAAATGGGAAATTTCTAGGCTCAAGCCAGATGTGTAGCTGGAGCTTATATGGCTTCCTGTGCTCTCTCAAATCCGTGGCTTTCTGCTCTGAGACAGTCCTCACAGCAGAAAAACTGAGCTCAGCACATCTGTAGACTTATTAGCTGCTTATCGGATTGCTTTGGGGTTAAATACTTTTAGATTTTTCATAGAATAGCTGGAATTTCCACAAATGAGCATTTTTCTACCTAGAAAGTGTTCTCTCAATGCCAGCAGGCCTGAGCAGCGCAGCCAGTGGAGAACTGATATTTTTAATGGATAAGGTAACAAACCCAACAAAACCAATCCATTTTCCTAGGTGGGCATCTTAAGGAGGATTTTGTTCTCTCCTGGGTGCAGTGTGCAGAAAAAGATTGGTCTTGTTAAAGCCTCTTAATGGACAGAAGGGCATGAAGGTTTTTATGTCACCTGTGCAAGCTTTGATGTTGTGCCCTGACCCTTTTCTTTTTGTCCAAACAAGGAATTTCACAAGCTACAAAAATTATAAAACCTATCCCGAGGCAGAACATTTCTCATGTAGCCTTGAACTCCTTTTCTCCTCATTAGTTTTCTGACAAAGAAGCCATGAAACCTTTACAGCACAGTAGCCCTTGGGTGTAGGGTGGCCTCAGAGGTTGAACCAGAAACCCCATCAGTGGTGTGCTCACACTGCAGGTGTTTCTCTGAAGGTTTTGTGAAATCCCAATTTTGCATCTCTGTGGTCTGGATTGCACCCCAGTTCTACCTCAGCTGCAGTTTCTGGGGGAGAATCAGCATCCTGTTTGTTACCTGTGAGGGGCTGATGCGCTGCACAGCCACGGGGATGCTGAGAGCATGAGCTCCTATTTATTGACTGAGCGATACCACATGTGGAGTCACTGGATGTTTACAGAACTGCCTGGGTGGGTTGATCAAAAATGCAGGGCTTTTCTTTTGGTTTAATTCCTGTTAACTGATGAGAGTGAAAAAAACTGCCAACAAATCAGATCAAAACTAACTGGGCTGCATCCAAACAAAAACCAAAAAACAACACCAAAAAAACAACAACAAAAAAAAAAACAAACAAAAACCACACACACAAAAAAAGAAAGAAATATGATCAAATTGTATTGTGCTTTTATCTTGTTTATTTGAGGCTTGAATAGAGAGATGCTTGTCCTCTTTCTTGCTATTCCAAGCCTGGAAGGAGCAGTGCCTTGCAGCCTGGCAGAGCTGGAGCCCTGTGTTGTCCCCTGGAGACACCAAATGACTTGGGGATTTATTCCAAGGCAGTTAAGGGATTTACCTCCTTCCAGAAACTGCTGAGGAAATGACCATCTGATAGAGAAGAAGTGGTTTAATGTAATGACATGCAAGAGAGAAATATGTCATAGCCTCAGGGGCCCAAAATGCATCTCCCAGCCATGCAGATGGATATTCCCTGGTGTGGGATGTGCTCTTGTCCTGGACTCTGTGGTCATCAGGGAGAAACACTGGAGACCCAGAAACATGTCCTACTGTCACAGGAACCTCTCTTTTTGTTGTAGGAGCTTAACATTTGGCCTGTGCAGCTTCAGCTTTTTTCCTTTTTGCATGCACAGATCTTTAGGGGAAACTGTGTGCCTGAGTTTCTAAATGGGATCAGTAGCAACTACCTGCACCTGCATCCATCTGCAGTGAGTTAATAAAGACAGCTTGCATTTAGATATAAAAGTGTGTATTTTCCCATGCTGTAATTTGATTGTCTTCCACAGAGTTACACAAGGGACAGATTTGGATAAAAGTAAATCCAGTCCAACCTTTTACTCAGGGCAAAACTTATATTGGGATTAATAGGCTATTCTGGTGTTCTGTCCTGCAGAATCAATTAAAAATATTTATAAAGGAAGAAACAGACCACCCCTGGGGTTAGTGCACCTATTTTTTTATGGCCTTTTATCATGTATAGTCCTCAGCACCTGTGTAAAATGCTGTGTAATCTGAAGAGAGCTTCATTGCTGGGGTGTAAATGGAGGTTCCCCTGTCACAGCTGTGCATACTTAAAGCAGTGCTTAAAGCAACTCAGGGCAAGTGGGTCTGGCTCTTGCTGATGACCAAGCACGCCAGGACTTCCTGAGGGCTGCAGTCTGCTGGCTGGCAAAAGGTAAAATAAACCTTGATATTGTCGGTTTTTGTGCTCTCAAATTTGAGGTAAACCTAGATCTGTCTTGGGTTGGTTTGTAAATTAGTACAGGTCAAAAAGTCAAAATCTGGCTTGGAAGAGTTTTCTGTGGCAGATGAAAGGTGGTTCCTGGTGTGACTGCTCTGCTACAGGTGACCTGCAAGGCCCTGAGAGGGGGAAAGAATATCTTTCCATGGAGTGCCCCTTGGTGTGGGTGCCTTGTGACCTTGGATGCTGCAACCTGGGAGCTCTGCTGTGCCTTGGCCTTGCCTTGGGGTGATGCAAAGATTTTGATTTTTTTTTTTTTGTGGCTTGAGACGGGAAAGTTGGTGGACTGAAACCAGGAATGGTGGTAGCCTTGGTGTGTGTCCTGCCCACCTGGGCAGACATCCCTAAGATAGATGCTTGGCTCTTCTCTAGTGTTAGGTAGCCCCAAGGGCTCATCTTTTTATGAAATACATTATAAACTGTAAGATTTTCAGATGTGATGTGTGATGATGTCATGAGTGCCTTTAAAAAAGTGATAAAACTCCCTGTAACATTTAGTATCTGCCTGGTGGAAATAGAGCTGCCTTCTTTCCTTCAATTCCAGGCTTCCTCTTACCACCCTTTCCTGGGCAGATGGATACTGGGCTAATTTACCATCAAGATGCTTCCTAAATGAAAGATTTATGTGATGGGGGGAGGGAAATAATTTTATGCTTAGGGACAGGTTAAGTTTAGAGGCATCTAAGAGACTAAACTGAGCTTGGAGAGTGACACTCAGCTTATTTTGTACCCTTTGAGCTGCAAATCTTTTGCTGAATTACAAGTTTTTCCTCTAGATTGATTTACTTTTATTTTATTTTGGTTTTTTACTTGGGTGTGGGTAAAGGAGTTGATTGAGGTAGAAAAGAAGTGATGCCCATTGCTCTGCTGAAGCAGCACTTTAGCCAAACCACTGCTGTGAGCGGGGAGCATAATCTGCTTTATGCTGCACTCCCTGTGTGTGCCAGAGCTGTGGCTGCCAGACACAGGGATCAGTGAGGAGCTCACCCAGTGAATGGTGCTGGCAGACAGAAGGAGCAGCTCTGTGGTGCTCAGCCACAGGAGGCATTCCCTGGGGATGTTGTTCGGGATAACCGCGCCAAGGATCGCATTCCCCATGTGCCCAGGGCACTGGCGCTGCCTCTTGGCAGGACATTGAAATGAGAATTCCATTCCAGGCCTGAAATTCAACCTCCCACCTTGACAAATTGGCTGTGAGCTGAGCATGATGTGAGGCACTCCAGTGCAGCTTGGCTGAGTGTCACCCCTTGGTGCCCTGTTAATGGGACGTGTGAGCATCAGGCAGCTCGGTTAAAGGGTAAATGCTGCAGAGCTCATGGCCACGTTGTCTCCTTGGTGGTAAATAGATGGTGAATAATTGAATAATGCGGTAATAGGGGAGGAAGATCTGCCTAACATAAGGTACACATTATGCTTCTCTCTCTCTGCCCCAGCTCAAATGTTTCAGAATCCTTTTTCTTTGCCATAATTGGACATAATCAGTAACACAGTCAGTGACTAAAGGCTGTCTGGTATCAATTCCCGTATCCAGCAACCACAACAACTAGATTTTGAGAGAGTTAATGTTCTCTATTAGTTGATTAGTTCAGTTAATTTGTTGTGTCCCATGGTGATTGTAAAGTAAATGCAAAAGGGAACTCTGTTTTAAATGTCTTCCTGCAGCTCTGTGTGTGTTATGTATGTGTGATATATGCAATTGTGTTTATTTGCAAGTTATATGTGCTTGAAGGCGCGGAGAAACTGCAGCTTTCCCTGGCTTCAGAGGAAGTTTCTGGTTCAGCATCTCCTAAAGAAAAGTTGTCCAAGAATATTTCTTCTGGTCCGAAGGGCAAGACTTGTTCCATGGAGAAACTCAGAAAGAGAAACTTGTGTGTGACTTAGAGGAATTTATCTCAATTTCACTTCTAGATATAGCCTGTGCGTCTTGCCTCGTTTTCTAATGGAAATTCTTTGGGCAGGACTCTTCTTCTTCAGGAATGTGACCTTGTGATTAATTAATAAGCTTAATACAAATCATTCTTCCCAGAAAAAGCTCATTTCTGCTACTGCAAATGCAAATGTGACTTCTTTACAGTATAAACCATGGGTAGACAATTGTATATTTTCCTGTGATCCAGCAGATTAGTTATAGTTTTCTGAAGTAGTTCTTTATGTCCATCCATGAAAGACACTGCATCTCGCTGCACAAATGCTTCTGTTACCTTGACAAACTGGTGATACTGGAAAAAAAAGCAGAGAGTTTTTGCAGTGGCAAACTCTATGGATGTGGCTGGTAGGAGGGCATCCTGTTGGCAAACAGGTTTCTAGGGTAACATTTTATCTTTCTGAGGATTCAGAGTGAACTAGAGGCAGAACTGTGTACCACTTTGACTTTGTACCATGGAGATCCCTATGCCAGCAGTTCTGCATCTTCAGAGCAAGCTGAAACCCTCATGTTGAGAGGGGTTGCTTGGATCCCTGTGCTCCAGGACCATTTACGTTCTCCTCTGTCCTGCTAGGCACCAGCAACTTCCCTTGGCTTCTATATTAATCTTTATTCCTGAAAACAGGCAGAGATGGCATTTCCACTCTGTGACAGCAGTGATGAGGCTCATGACAATGGGCCCAAGTGCAGAAGAAGTTTTCAGCTTGGTGGGGAACAGCAGCTTGTAACAGTGCCACGATTAAAGTGTCAGGTTACTGCTCTTTAGTATATTAGATGCAGACTGCAAAAGATTAATGCAGGGTGATTTATCTTCTGTTGGATTTGCTTGACAGTGAATGAGACTGTAACCAATCTGCCTGGAGCAGGGGAGCTCAGAGTAAACCCTGAAGGTTTAGCAGGGTAGACTGGACAGCCCTCTGTGCCCTTCCTTGTCTTGGGGAAGTCACCTATGGAAACCTGCACCATTATGTGGTCACTTGAACTCCTGAACCTGAGTGTTTTGAAGTTTCAAATCACCTTTTCCACAAAGCAGAATCCCCCCCTAAACCAGCAGGTTCCAGACCAGACTTCAGTTTGCCCACACTCCTGCAACTCCCCTGTTGCCTGCATTTATTTATCACTGAAAGATTTCTGAATGAAAAAAAAATTTTTTTGGTTTTTTTTTTTTTTTTTTTGGTGTTTTGTGTGGTGTGTTGTGGAGGGGTTTTGGGGTTTTTGTTGTTGTTTTTGTTAGTTTTGTTTTCTGTTTGTGGGTTTTTTGGTCCTTGGTCTAAAATTTGCTGTTAATCCTATGAGGTGTGGAGTGTTATGGGAATTTTGTTCCTTCTGGACACTTGCAGTCTCTAGCACTGCTGGGGGAAACTTCCTAACCCTGGCTGGTGAGCAGGCTGTGAGCACTGCTGCTTGCCTGCTGTGCATATTTTGTACTCCTGGTTGTTAAATTGGGATGTATAAATGCAGCTGCTGAGCGGGGAAGCACTGCTGATTGGCAACCAGCATTAGCCCAAAGGTCAGTGCTAATTACTCTGCCTGGTTTGCATGAGGAGCTTTGAAAGGTGGAGAAGAAAGTGTCTGTGGTATTTTCTGCCAAGGAATTACAAGGCTGACAGGAGGATGTCAGTGCTCATCAGTGCTGATAGACTAAGAGGGGGTACTTGTGCAATTAAGCAGGGTAGAAATATTGCCTCAGAGAGTTAACTTTCTGTAGTAATTACTGTAGGTGTCAACACATGCCCGTGAAAAGGAAGAGGCTGTATTTACTAAATACACGAATCCAGATTATGAGTGATCAGTCAGTTGTTTGAGATGATCACCTCTGTCTCCAGCCTGTCCTTTCTTCCTCTTGTTTCTGCATGTTTTTACTGATGATTACACCAGGGAAGGATAGAGGGCCACATCTACACTGATTAGGCTCTGCTGATCAGGGTTTTGACTGTTTCTCATCTAATTGAACTTTGTGAGCTTTAGTGTGAAAGATTAAGGTGTTTTTAAAGCTTTGCTGTACAGACATAGCCTGCAGTTCTGGTAAGGAACTGAGCAGAGCTGAGGTTGAAGCCACTGAAACAGTAACACAAGGGAGGTCTGGAGGAGCCAAAGGAAAATCTGACTTTTGGAAGAAATCTGAAGGCAGGAGGCCCTTAATTAACAAGATCAGTGGCTTTGAATGACTTGGGTTCTGCATGTCAAATTTCCATTACCAGAATTTCAGTGGGGGCAAGGAAAATGGGCCGTGGAAACAAAATCCCTTAGGGGTGTCTGTTGATTACCTGAAGGTGAAGTCGATCAGGACCAATTTTAGGATGTAAAAACATTACTTCAAATGAAAGCTTTTATTCAACAGCATTGGTAGCATGATGGGGCTTGGCTCCAGCAATTAAAATATTGCCAGAGATACGTCCTAGAACATGCCAGGTCTGGTCTATGTCTGTGTCACCTCTGTGTATCTGTGACTCTGGGAAACACTGCTGAGCCTTTGCTGTTGAAGAGCCAGCATTTCCTTTGGTGTGAATTGGGCAAATTCAGTTATTTAAATCTAAATGCTCTTTTTATTTTCCCTAAATAAATCAAAGTGGAAAATAGCAGTAGCTCCTTGAATTTGTCAGTTGAGCTGACATATTTTTTCCAACTCTGTCCCTTGCTTTTCTCTGTTATTGTTACACATTTAAACTGGCTTCAAACAGCCTGCCTACCTAGCTATTAAGTTAGAGACTTCAAGTTCTGCAGAAGCCAAGTGCCCAAGCTCTACTGTCACTGAGTGACAGACAAATGTGAGTCCTTTGTGCTTCTTTGAACTTCACCACCTTTGTGCTCCTGCACAGAACACCAACACCAAGTCTGAACACAGAACAAAACCCCTCTCACAGAGGGGAGAAGTGGCTGTAGCCTCACATAAATCAGGGCTTTGACTTTGCATAACAGAAAAATACCCAGAGACAAAGGGCTGCGTGTCGTCCTGGGAAACAGAGCAATTTGTCACGCCTGAGGATCCTGTGTGTGGCCAAAGGCAAAGCTCAGCTGAGCAGGGTGATAAAAAGCCCTCCTGGGGCACCTCTGTGCCCATGGATTGGGATTGCTCTGTGGGTTTTTACCTTCTCCTTCTGGGTGTGATGGGGCAGGTGTGGTGTGGAAACCCAGGGCACCACAGGGAATATTTCTCTGTCTTCTCTGGGGTGCCCTGACCCCCAGGGGAGCCCTGACTTTGACCCTCATTCATGGAGAAAGTTTCCAAGACTTCAAGAGAGACTGGAATCCACAAAAGTGTGAAATAGATTATAGAGAGCAGTGTAGGTGTGTCACTTGGGGAGAAATGGAGGGTTTGGGATTTTTAGTCTGTTGTGGATGGAACAAGATGGAGGCACAGGGTGTTGTCCTGGGTTTCTTCCTCATGCTTCTTCTTCATGGGTTTGGGTGGCATTTTCTAATTGGGCAGAAAATCCCCATTGCAGGCTCTGTGGGATCAGTTATTGGGTTAAAAGGGAAAATAATCCAGGTGTCAGTTCTTCATTGGATAGTTTAGTCTTAAAAGATCTTGGAACAAGAGATTGTTGGCCATTTTGTGACTTCTAATGAAAAGCTGCTGAACTCACAGTAGTGAGACTGTTTTACTGATAAGAAATAATAAACACCTGAGTCTGAACATGAAACACCATCTCAAGTGACTTCAATCCAGACCCAGAGAAATCCACAACAGTGTGGCATCTCTTCTAGAGATGTTTTGGGGGCATCACATGAGAAGGGTTTGCTGCACCTCAGACCCTGCACCTTTTTTCTGGCACAGCAGCAGCACTGTCCCATGTCACCAAACCAAGCAGAAGGCAAGGTACACCACTGGCTTCCTTGCAGGAAGTTTCACAGCTGATTTAAATCCAATTTCAAAGCTGCCTTCTGAGAGGAGCAAGGCAAAAGTTGCTGTCCCCTGCAAACCATCCTTTACTTGATTGCATAAACCTTGTTGAATATTTTGTTTCATAGTTGTGGTTGTCAGGCACTGCTTGTGTTTAGAAATTGAATTCATACAAGGTTTGAATTGTAGGGCAATGGGGTGGTCTGAAAGGTTAATTCAAAGTAAAAAAATCCTCAGATGGTTGGGGGTACATAATGGGAGACTTGAGATGAAAGCTTGGAGCTGGGTCAGAAGTAGGAGGGCACAGTTATTGTCCCCAGACTGAGATGATAAACTGTGAGTAAATAAAATGCCAGAAAGAGGAGGCTAAGGACAAATTTTGAAATAAGCACTAGAGATAGAGAGGGATGCCTTGATAGAAGGTTTTACACCCATAGTTTACACAGCATTTTTGACTTTAACTATGCTAAGGCTTGCTAAAGATTTCCAAAAATCCCCTGTTTAGGCTTTTATGTTTGGTTTTCTGATAAACATAAAGGTGAAAGAGAGAAGTTTACAGCAAGAGATAATTTCCAGATGGAAAACCTTCCTAGCTCAACCACCCGAGAGGTCTGTGAGGTTTTAGTTCAAGTCCCTTGATAAACTAAAAGGTGCTGCTTACAGTATGCTTATTTTCATATTTGATTAGTAAGCACACTAAAAATGTAGCAAGGAGCAGGACTCTGCAGGGAGGCCATTTCTCCCCACTCCATGCTATCATTTGTCACTCAGTGCTGTTAAATTAAAAGCAGTGTGGCTGCAGCTCAGCTATTACCTACAGCCACTTAAAGGCCAGCAGTTTCAATTTTAAAATGTTTTACATTTCTGTGACTCTCAGTAACACATCTTCATCCATGACTGCTCAGCTTTTTATTGACTCTGAATGAAAGAGAAATGTGAAACCATTTTTGCTGTGTGCCTTGAAGTGCTCCCAGGAAAAGGGAACAGCCAGTGTGTCAGGTTTAGGTCTGTTTTTTTGGGGTTTGGGGGATTTATGGTTTTTCTTTATTTTTCTTTGGAGTAGAAGTGGGAATGTAGTAGTGCCTTGAGTACACAGGAAATTGTTCCCTGGTGGAAATGTGGTGCTGAAGGTGCCTGAAGTGTCTGCTACAGCTGCTTGTGTTATCATGAAACCACTTTGATTCCTTTGCCTCTAAATGAAGTGATACCTTTGATTACCTGAACTAATAAAATTAGTGTGCTGGTAGGGACATAAAAAGCTTCAATAAAGTGAGATCTATAGAAGGTTAATATCACTCCTTAATCTTACCTTTTCTATTTTTCAGGTTATGTAATAATTCTTAATTCTAAACAGTAACAGCTGATGGAGTCTGTGGGTGGAGGTTGTCTGCCCAAGACCTTGGTTACCTGTATTCAATGAGGGCTAGAGAGGGGAAAAAAGATGAAAATCCTGCTGGGTTACCCTTCACCATTCTTTCATATCTCTTTGGTCTCTCATGGCTCCCACTGAACAACCACAAACCAACAGAATAATTCTTTATTGAGCAGAAACAATTGCATTTGAAATGTCTCATGGCATGGCCTATTTTAATGTGCCACAATGAAACTTTTGAAGAGCCCATTACACTGGCAGCTGAGAGGACACAATAAGGAAATATTTGATATTTATATATTGGAGGACAGAAAGCAGTTTGCAGACACATGACTTAAAAGAGCTAATACTCCTGGACAAGGAGAACTCCCTCAGTTTCACACTTCCAGTGACTGGGAGACCTCACAATGTAAACAATTTTCATAAATTATCAAACCTCATTGTATTGTAATACTGACAGACATAAAGCTCAGCTGAAGGAAGAATAATGCATCTGGCATTCAGATGATTGTGCAGTGATGCATAACTTTTCTATTAAGAGCAAATAAGCCTTTAAAGTAGGGGTACTGGCAACACTTGTTGGCAGAATTGGGGAAAGTAGAAAGATACAGTTGATAGAAACAGTTGTGCAGCCCAATGTCCTGATATAAGGCTTTAATTTTTTTTTTCCTGAAGTGTGTTCTGTGAGAACAAGAAAGATTATCTAAAAAAACCTTCCAAAACTCAAAGTAATCATCTGGGGATGGATATGAATTACTTTGTTTATCTAACCAGTAAAGGAGTGCCTGAGAGCTGCTACTACGTTCAACTTCAAGACTTTGCAGGTCTGCTCTGTAAAGAAAAATTCTTTGCTGTTTCTTGTGTGCTTTGCTCAGTTTGAAAGATGATCCAGCTGTTCTTTAAATCTGACCATTGGCTGGTTGCAATGAGAACTGATCCTGGGGCAGGAGAAATACCTGAGGACACTCAAAGTCCTTAGGAATTTAGACAGAAGTCTCAACATGAATGTTTAGATCTCCCCCTGCCAGGAAGATGTCTCTGAAGGAGGTTGTTGCCATCCTGGAACCACTGATTTTATCCTTGCTAAAATATTAGGAGAACAGCATTCATCCTGACAGGGAGAGGGGAGCTTGAAGGTAACTTCATAACTCAGTAAATACCATCAGAGACAAAAATTAATGTTGTGTATTAAATTACTAATTAACCATGCATTGGAGAAAAGGCCTATCTAGAGGCTGGAGCTGTGGTCACTAACAGCAGACACCTGGCAGCTGAACTGCTGGAAGACACATTTCCAAACTCCTTTGATTCATTTGTACTGTGCTGGTATCCAGAGCTCCCAGCCTGCTGAGAGGTTTCTGCAGGGTTCTGACATCTTCTGGAGTTAATATTGCCTTTCTGGTGCTGGTGCCTGCCCAGCCTGGAGCCACTCCTTCAGACAGAGAGCGAGAAATAGGAATTGTACAAGTGCCAATTTGTATTTGATTGTGGAAGAAAGGTTAATATAATTGTGATACTGGTTCAGTACAACCTTAGACATTTCATAGCTTCACTGCTCTCAGTTAAGAAGAGCTTCTGCATTGTAAAATAGTAAAAATGAAAATCAGTCAAAGGCTACTTTGATTTTTATTTGGTTTTGATTTTACTTTTTATTTGATTGGTTGTTTTTGTTGATTTTTTTTTTTAATTTGTGGTCAGTTTGTTGGTTGGTTTGTTTTGGATTTTTTTTTTTAGCTGAAATCACAGTGATGTGGAAACAAATTAAGAAAACTAAAAGGGTCTCTTGGCCCTCTTTGCCCTGAAAGGGATCGCCCCAGGAGTCCTAACCTGAGAGCAGAGTCTCTCAAAGGTGACACAAGGCACTGAATTTCCTTTAAAATAGGCATTTCATGGTCCAAAGTGTGTGTTTGTTTGAGGGAGGGGGAGCCGTGAGGACCCCTGCTTTGAGAGAGAATTCATTTTGTTTTCATAAACCACTGGGCTGACAAATCTGAAATGGTTGCAGAGATTCCTAAATTGCCTTTAAATTGGAATTTAATGTCACTATGTTCAAAGCAAACAGCTTCCCTTTTTTTTTTCCTTTTGTTTTCTCCCCTCAGAGTTTGAGTTCCTGAATTTTTTCTGTATCAGTTTGAGCTGTTGTGCTTTTGGCTTCACTGCCTGAGGCTGCAGAAATCTCTCTCACTATGGGGAACACAAAACCCTGAGTACTGTGGTGGGTTAGAGCTGCTTCTGCTGCCTCAGACTTTGTGATAAAACAGGAAAAGCCATTAAAAACAACCCTAAACCCCCTCAAAAAATCCTAATGCAGAGTTCTCTTCTTTTGTGAGTAGTGGTAATCATCAGATTTGTTTAAATCAATATATAAGGTAGTGCAGAAGCGAAAATTAGTTGAGGTTTGATGATGAGTGTGGAAGGAGCCTCTGTAAGCCACATTCTGCTTTCTCATGTCACCTTCCCCCAAGGAAACCACCTGAAAAATCTTTCTCAGTGCTTCTTCCTTCTGTGAGATTTATTTTTGCTGACCTTGGTTCTACTGGATCATTCAGGATAAAGCTCCACCACTCACTAATGTTTCAAAGAATATTCAAACCTCTAATTAGCTGGGGGGAAAAAAAAAAGATATTTAGCTCATTATTCTGTTTCAAAATTCTAATGGAATGGCATTGCTACTACTGTGATACATTCCATATTCAGAGAAAAAGTGAATTTCTGAGACATGAGAAATATAGCATCCTGGCACCCTTTGCAGGGCAAGAATCTGATGTTAACACATCCTTGACGGAGAAACCAAAGGGGGGAAAAAATTCTTTTGGCTGCTCTGCAGTGATGCAAGTACTTTTACTTCTTTCAGCCTGATAGTGTTAAAACCCTACAATATTCAGGAAAAAAAAAACCAAGCCCCAAAGCCCAATAAAACTTCCCCAAAAGACCTAGAAAACCCTGCCCTAAACATAATCAGTAAAAATAATTATTAGTGAACTTCCATATAAATATATATATATACACACACACTCTGAGAATGTGGGCAGGGGACCTTAATTTAATTTCCTGCTAAAAGCTTGTGTCCTTGTAATTACTTCAAAGACCTGTATTCCATTTTTAAAAACTTCTTACAAGGACTGTGAAGGCAATGCCTTTAAAACAGGCATACTGCAACTTAAAACTGCCTTTTTTATATACTGGGGAGTGGCAAAAGAGAGAGAGTGATAATCCTGCTGTTACAAAAGAAGGGCTTTAGTGCATGTTTAATCTTAGAGGAGTGCAAGTCTTTTGTGGTGCTTTGTATTTTGGGAAAGCTGAGCTAGAATCCAAATAGCAATATTTTGAGTTATGTGATGAAAAACACAAAGCAGTGATTAAGAATAGTGGATATATTTACAACACTGATGCCTTCAGTATAGCTCCAGGCAGTTATTAAATAGCAGATCTTTCTCAAAGTAAAAAAAAAAAAAAAATACTGTTTTCATCTGTGTGATAATACTATAAGCAATGGTTTTTAGCCTACAGGACTTCAGTGTTTAATGCAACATTTTCACTGAGTTTAATAAAATGTGTTTGTGTCCTGTGACTGACAGCATTTAGTGAGATAAACAAAGAAATCTCACATTGTCACATCCTCACATCACATTCAGGTAGGGATGCTGGAGGAGCCGGGATAATTAAATCCAACATCCAGAGGCCCCAGTGCACCTTGAAAGGATATTGGAACAAGCTATGGATTTTGTGTCCTGCAATCACACTTTGGTTCTTTGGGAACAGAGTGGGAAGTGTTTTAATTCTCTGCAAAGCCAAAACCAACAGAAAAGATCATGAAATCCTATGATCCATCTACAGTGACTTCCTCCAGACATCATTTTGGTGCCACTCACGTGGAAAAGGTTATGCCAGCATTCAGTCTTTCCCAAGGACAAGGTCTGATCCAAATGCTGCAAATCAAGGGTTGCATTGATTGAAGCAGGAGTCTGTGACCAAATCAGTCAGCTATCAGCAATCTCTTCCTGATGAGTTCACAACCACCTTAATTGTGCATTTTTAGACACATGTGGTTGATAAATATAGAACTTTATAAAATAAATGAGCTTTTTGATCAGGTTACACATCAGCATAATGCAAATACAAGCCCTGAAAGAGCAGCATTTAAACATTTCAGTTTTGAAGGATGAGAGTATGTAAGTACCCTCCCTGAAGATTTTTTTCCTTTTTTTTTTGCCCCATGATTAATTCTCTTTCATTTTCTTTAATCTGTTGCCATGTGCAGCAAAAAGACAAATTGTGTTTACATTACCTTGGTCCTTCCCTTCATTTCCAAAACAACTGCTTTTATGCACTTCATGCAGCTCAAATCAGGCCTAATTACCAAGCCCTACATCTGCTTTCAATCTGTGGGCTAGCACACAAAGTTGCTCTTGTTTTGAGGCTTGCACGGTGGTTCCACTTGTTTATGTTTTGCTTTAGAAATGTATATCTCTAAACATCCACAAGGACAGCAACATCCTAATATTTGACATCCATCATGCAACAGCAAGGGAGGATTTCTACTTGGGTGCTCTACTGGCTCCTCAGAACAGGCACAATGATCTAGGCCAGCCAAGCTCACTGAGTCCATATTGGGGATCATTATTATCCTTCTTTTGTTCCTTTTCCATCAGCTGCCTTTGGTTAACAAGCTTCTTAAAGAATTATAAAAATTTCCATCTCCACCATTTGGGTTGTTTCCCTTCATGATGGAGAAAGTTTTGCTGAAATTCAAGATATCTTCTAAAGGCCACAGGGAGGAAAGAGATCCATTCTGCTTTGTGTTGCATTCATCTTAATTTTCCTTGGAATGGTTGTGCGTGAAACAGTAGAAAGCTGGTTCTGAGAATTTCTATATTAAACTTTGGAGTAGGGGAATGGCAGAATAAGCTTGAAAAGGAAACAGTTCCTTAGAAGGTTATTCTTGCTGCAAGCAACAGCTTGTGAATCCATGATAAGATTTCTCTGAGTGTGAGAGCAAATGCAAAATTTATTTAATAGAAAGCCAGGATTATGTGATATACATTGTATAGCAGGTGGTGGTGGGAAAGCCCAGGAAAATACCAAAAATAAGAAGTAACAAAATATCAAATTTCACATATGATCCAGACCATGATATGGAACTACTGTTGATTTTTTTTTATCAACTATTTTCTTTGCAGGGGCACCAGAAATGATGTGGGATGAATCTGGGTTGGAATACTTTATCTCTTACACATAGAGGAGAAAGGAGCAAGCAGGAAGACCAAGGTGAGACTTCTGTCATAAAATGCTGTCAGGATTTGTGTTTTATCCTGCCGATATCCAAAGCAGTTGTATGCCTGATGAAATATATATACATTACATGCAGGTGCCCTCTCAAACTCTAAATGAGCCACCACTTCTGTGTTGAATGTTCTAATATTTTTTTTCTCTTTACCCCTGAAGGTGTAAAGACTTTTAGAGCATTTGACTGTTTGGTTTGACCTCATTTGATTCTTTGATGTATTTGTGAGCAGCAGTGCCAGTATTCCTTCACCTTAGTGAGCCATTTGTGTTTGTTTAGTTTTTTAATTGCATATAATTATTGATGATATTATTACAGACTGCATCTGCTATAGAATAGTTCCCCTATATCTGTTTTATCTTGTGTAGTATCTTTTACTATGTAATAAGACTGAATAAAATTGAGAAGGTTCCTTTGCCCCATTCAAATTGCTCTCGGTCTTGACATCACATTCTTCATTTCTTTCATTTCCTCAATGACTTAATAAGTACTTAAATTAAACAAGAGAGGTGTTCTAACACAGAGGTGAGGAAATCCAGAGTTAAAGCTGCTACTCTGCTCTTAATTCACCCAGTGGTGCAGAGGCACTCTATTAAGAAAGCCACAGAACAGCGGGTGAGCTTTTATCTCCTGTTTCTGCGATGTATATTCCATATGTGCTGCACAGGTCACTGCTGATGCTGTGTATGGTCACCCACTGCTCTGGACCCCTGCTGCACCAGCCTACAGCCAGGTGATGTAAGAGGATGAGGAATGACTGCCTGATTAATATATCCCTGTTTTGCTTGATGATCTCTCTGCTCACAGCACATTCTTTTAGTGGAATGGGACCCAAAACCATCTTTCCCCTTCCCCCTCTGTAGCCTCCTGTTCTTTCTTTCACTGCTTAACTTGTGTAATGTGTGGAGCCTCTTGTTGTGGTCTTCAGCTTATTAGAAACAGAGGCCCTTTCCTCAAGTGATAAAAGCTCAGGAGCCTTTTTTGGTTTCCCAGATTACTTTTATGAGTCAGGAGTGGGTCCTGGTGTGTGCCAGCTTTCATATTGCAGAATGTTCCTGCAATGGCATGGACAGGAAATGCCCAGAGCTGCCTCACTTCTCCTCTTACCAAGTGCATTTTACACTCTGGGTGAAGCTGATGCTTTCCATGCAATACCTTCTGCAAGTTATTGCACACCTAATGTCACTTGTTGGTTAATGTAATTCTTTCTGAGGGAGCTTGACAGGATGGAGGGCCTTAATCTTCAGTAATGCCCTCTTAACACTCTTATTTAGACCACAATTATTCTGTGGGAGGCTGTTTTAGTCTGATTCTCCAGCCTTGGCTCCCCATGAGCCTGGACCAGTCAGGAGCAGCTGAGCCAAGCGTGTTCTCTCTCCTGCTGCTCCATCCCCAGGCTGTAAAATGCCACGAGGCACAGAGGGAAGGCTTGCTCCCTGCTGCATTCAGGGCACCAGCAAAGCTGTTAAGCATCTGTGGTGCTCCACATTGCTCATTCCCAAGTCCATGACTGTCTTCTGAGGCAGCAAAAGCCAAGGGGGAGAGGAGGGCAAAGTCAGAGAAATTCCTGTGCCTGCACACTTTGGGAGCTGGCTGTGAAAACCGTGTAGACACCCTGCAAGCTGCAGCTCCCCTCGTTGTGGAAATGCACTGATCAAAGGCACTCTGTCAGTATCTGATTAAGAGCCATGTAAGAGTGCTGAAGACATTTCCTTCTGGCTAACAGCTCTGATTACAGGGGGCTCCTGGAGTGAATTTCCCTGCTAGCAGACAGCCTTGTCTCCAGGCTCCACCTGACGCTCTAGGGTTTCTCAATGCCGTGGCTTCCTGTTGTTGAAGGCTACTATTCATTCACAGCTTGTAAATCAGTGGCTTGTAAATCAATGGATGAAAAAAACTACTGTTAGAGAAATGTTCCTCAGCAAATTCCTCTCCCTCCCCCAGATATTTGTTTTCCCAGGGTGTACAGCCCATGATCATGGAAAAATATTTTAAAATTCAACATCTGTAACTAATGATAGAGGTGGAAATGAAGGACCATACCTTCTTCATTACCTAGGAAATTTGCTGTAACTACTTTAATGTGATTTTTATTTTTTTTTTAATTTAGGATTAGGTTTATTTTATAGCAGAGCCAAATTAACTTTTTTATTGCTAACAAGCAATAGACTCTCATCTTTACAGTAACCCTCAGAATGGCTGAAAGCTTAATGTAAGCAAGAAGCAGAGGAGAGATTTGGGGTTGCTTAGCACTCATTTTCCTGCAAAAATGATTGAAATAGTGTTAAGGAGCTCTACCCTGATGAATGCATCCAGGTGAACACCAGCAGCTGCTACTACTGCAAAGAGCACAATACATCCAGTGAGGATCTCTCTCAGGGGCTGGAGAACTCCAGGAAGCAATGATAATTAGAGGATAACATTTGGTAGCCAAACCTCAAGAAGCACACACCCTTGGAAACAGAAGAGGCTCAAACTGAATTACTGCCAGACATGCTGCTTATCTGGTGTAACACTGAGAAATGTGCTGTGCATGTCATTTTTTAGTGTTAGCTCCTTTCTGTGTCAGCAGGCAGGGTTGCCTGTGTGGCTGGGGGTGCGCCTGCAGAAATTTTACTGGGGCAGATCTGGGGAGATCTCAGTATTTAATCCCAGCTACAAAGCTGTCCCTGCCCCTCAGCTCCATGTGCTCCTATCCTTACCACAACCAAAGTCGGGGTGCTTCTCTCTTTTCAGGAGGAGAACCTGGACCTCTGTGCTGTGCTCACCTCAGGCATGGTGCAGATGGCATCCTCTGCAGGTTTTGAATAAAGTCCGCAGCTGGTGTTCCCAGCTTCCCTTTTCTTTTTAGCCAGAGTGGCCCATCCCAGCCACAGAAAAGAAGAGTAATTTTCAATCTAAGCTCGTGTAACATGTAACAGATGGGGTTTTTTTGGTACTGAGCCCTAGAACAAGGCAATGACTGGAGGAGGGCCATGAGAGAGAGATAAAGAGAGATCTGCTGCAGCCACAGCTCTGAAAGAATCCATGGGATTTTGTATGGTATAAAAATGGCACAGAGATCTAGTGAAGGAGCTGAGGCAAGATTTGAGGGAACATATGAAAAGTAGTAAGAACTGATGTAAGAAAAGAGAAAAGTTTGAAAGGAAATATAATTTCTCATTCACTGAAAAGTTAAAATAGGTGACTTGCCTTCCTAAAGGGCAGAGGAGCAAACTCCTTTTTCTATCAAGCTAGATGATAACACCAGCCAAGGAAACATCTGAAAACGTGTAGGGCAGGAGTAAAAAGTTATGGTCAAGAGATGTTTTTTTTTCTTTCTTTCTTTCCTTTTTTTTTTTTTTTGTAATTCTGCTTTTATTTTGACTCTAATCATCACACCATCAATTCTGCATTTAGAAAATACTTGCTGTGTTATTACTCTTAGCTGGTTATGCACGTTATGTTGCCATGAGAAAAATCTGGGAGTGTGCTTTGAAGTAAGAGCTGAGATACAAGAAAATGTGTTTCCTAAAATGTACTGACAGCTTGCAGAAGAGACTGGGCTAGCAAGAAAACCTCAGCTTTGGAAAAATAATGTGCTTAATTTCACAGTTCCTGGAAGTGCTGTCTCTGAAAGAACTTTGTCTGTGCACAAGGATAGCCTATATGGGGAGTGTGCAAATCTTTTTGGATTCATGCTCCTAATAAAAATGGCTCAAAATTATTTTCTTAAGTGAAATCAGAATTGAACTTGATGTATAGAATAGTTGCATGAGGTTTTGCTGTTCTCTGTACCTCCTAATTTTTATGCTCATTTCCATTTCTTGGTTTTAATGGAGAATAATATGAAAAAGCTGAAAAGCCTTAAATTAAGGGTTGCATTTGCAGTATTTCCATTAGAAAATCTAGAAATTTGTTGGCCTATCCAGCTCTATGTAACCAAGAGGGTACCTCAGCTTCTGGGTCTCTACACATACAAAAATCCCAGACTCTGAAGTTTTCCAACCACTACAAATTGATGGAGATGATTTGTTTTCTAGTTTTCTCCCCTAAGCGTCTCAGAACTTCGGTAAACAATTCATTTCATTGCTTTCACATTTAGGAGTAAAATTTCCTTAAGTTAGGTATTTTAAAATGAAGTTGTAGAAGAGTTAACCATAAATTCTGTGCAGTACTGCTCAGATGAGCTCAGACTGTGACTCCTGACCCTTCAAAGTTTGCTGATTCACCTGAAAATGCTGACTTGGACCCAAGCCCTTTTTTCTGCGTTTTGCTATCCCAGTGAAATGCTTTGCCCTTCTCAGGAATGCTGCAACTTCTACCTGAAGCTTCTGTTACTTTTCAAAATTGAACCTCTGGACATAAATTCACGTAGAAGTAATTTATTTTGAAGCCATTTTAATAGGCTTAGGTACTAATTAGTTTCGATTTCTTGATTACAGTCTTTAATCATTTTGTGGCTGGTCACTTGACCCTAATGACTCAATCTTTCTAATTTGATTAGGAAACTATGGGCACTGCTAGGATGAGTTATCTGGATATAAACTGTTTCTGGAAGAACCTTTAGCAGAAATGTCAAAAGAATAGCTGCTCAGATCCATCATTTCCCTCTTATTCGTGCTTGCCTCTTTCCTAATTTTGTAACCAAGGGCTTGTAGGAGATCTGATGGATGCTCCTTCCTTTTTGATGTTGTCTGGGCATGGCTGGAACTTCATCACTGAGAAGGAGACCTGCCTGTAATTACTGGGCCTGTCCTTGTGATGAAATTTGTCCCTAGAAAGGGACCTTAAAACAAAAAAGACAAACTTAATATCAGTGAGCAACTCTGCTATGTCCATTCTATTCTGAGAGTCATGATGCAAAATTCATTCTGCTCTGTGTGACTGGGGAAGAATTCAGCATTTAATTTTACCCTAGTTCCTGCTGCATCTCTTATTTGTGTAAATAGAAGACACAAAAAGGCCCAGTAAGATTTTTTTTGTATCAAGTGGTACAAAAAAAATGATTTTTCATTTGTGTGTGTGTTTCCTTCCATTTTTTTCGGTTTCCTCTTGTATGTGTGTCTTTTGCTTTTTCATGCCTCTGCTTTTTCCTTTTGTCAAACACCAGATTTTTGATTTGTGTCACATTTCCTTCTCCTTCCTTTATTGCCCTCTGAAGTCTTTGCTGCTTTTAACCAGCGTCTTGTTTTATTCATTGCATTAGTCTCTGCTAAAACTTGCATCAGCAGAGATCATCTGTAGCATTAATGGCAAACAAATCCTGTGATGTATCTCACTTTCCTTTTCTTTTCCTATTGGAGCTTGGATGTGCATGGGTTAGAAGGTATTTACCCCAGAACATCTTTTGCTGACCTTGCAGAAGTTTGATGAACTTAAATGTATTAGGAAGTGTTTAAATCCAGGCAAGGCTGTGGAATTTAAGCACTTATTAGAGACAAAGAGTGCTAAAGCCTTAAAGCCTTTAAGTAATTGCTGCTTTTTAAAAATATTATCTCGGAATGTGATTGATTAGAGTCTCAATAATCATTTAATAAGTAATTTCTAAGCCTTAAGTGGCTGAAGATTTTCTTCAGGGGTACCAATTGCCTTGATTTTTGTCCAAATCTTTATTTAAAATGTTAGTGAAGAACCTGAAAGCTGCAGATGAAGACATTTGATTTCTTTCCTCCTAGCTGGTGTGGAGGCAGTAATCTCTGAAAGCAGGGCTGAGGAACTATTCCACACTATAGCTAAGCTTAACTTCTCCCCAGTTGTATAAGGAGAGAAAGAGATACAACCATTAATTGGCTAGTGGTCTCTGTGGTGAGATAGCCAAGAGGAAAAACTGATTATAACTGCAAATTGGTGTTGGGAGCCACTGGGAGGTATAAAACACATCATATGTTTTCCAAGGTGCACAAGCATGTTTGGGCAAGGTGTGTGTGTGTATATCTATTTAACCATAGATTTTCCTCTCTATCTTTTTTTTTTTCCTGTCTGAAGCTGAATCAGAAATGGTGATGAGAATTTGAAGAAGAAAATTTATCAATGTTTATAGAAAGAATTCAGACCATTGGGACTCTGGGCACTGGGTTTTAGTTTTGGTTAAATGCAGCACCAGTTGGAACAGACTTGTGGGTCCTGTAGGAAGCTTTAGGAAAAGCTTTTATAGGGAAATAGTTGCTAAGTAATTGGTCTATGATAATGGATATCTCCAAAAATCTGTGCTGTGCACTAGAGAGAAAATCTCTGAGGGGAGGAGGGGCACTTTCAGTCACCTTGGATGTGTGAAATATTAATGCCTGATATATTAAAGACACCATAAATGTTGATAAGAATTCATGAAGGAAATAAGTTTTCCTTTTCTATCATATTCTATCTAGAGAAAGAAAAAATATTGTCACACTGACAACAGTGTTTCCTCTATAGGTTCCTCCTGCTTTTTTCAGTGCACAATGCTTATTTATCTCCGTAGTTGCTTGAGCAACAATCTCTTGGCTGCATCAGGAAGGGTTCTCCCCTCTCTGGAGCCTGCAGGTGCCTGCACAGCAATATTTGTTCTTCAGGTGCATTCCTTTCACACCACTTCTTCCTGTCCCCAAAGGCTTCTTGGCCTTTTTCTTCCTCACCTGCTCCCCTGTATCCCCTCATGAGCTGTGTATACCTTCCAATAGTTGATTGATTTTTTTTTTTTTTAAGTGGGAACAAAACTCTTATTCAACATATTTCTAAATTGAGGGAGGAGGAGCAGGAATTTCCAGCTACTTATTCCAAACTGAAGTTCCTTTTTATTTGGTGTATGTGTGTAAATTTAAATGTCATTTATCTATAGGGAATTACAAGAAATTTCTTATGAGATGGCAGCTCCACCTCTAGGGATTAAAACAAAGATTTAAAGCATTTTTTCTAGGTTTTTTTGCATAACTTATATTTGTTCTGCATTTTATTAATAATTTGACGATCTTAGAATAAGACAGTGAAGAAATCAGTAGAGTTAGGTCTTGAGTATGTGAAGTTTCCTGGCTTGGCTATAACCTGTTGTGTGCCTTCTCACAATTTGTTTTTCTTCCTTGTGCATGTTAGAATTATCATTTCACAGTCTTTTAAGGTTTCTCTCTGAAAGTAGTATAGAACACCTGCATGTTGTCATAAGAGAAAGAGAGGGAGTGACAAAGCTGAAAAAGTCCTTTGATGTTGGGAGCAATGTGGGTCAGCATCCTCTTTTCACAGAAGGATGGGGCAGCTATTTGTACAATTTTTTTTTGTTAGATTTTTTTTCCCTGTGTATGCATGTTGTCCATTCTATATTGCCAAATTTAAAATTTACCCTCAGCCTTGTTTCTGAAGGCACTGATAGCTGTGCTTTCAGTTGTGGTTTGTTTGTTTGACTTGTGGGTGAAACAACAGGGAGCCCACAGATGGCATCTAATATTTAGGCAGGAAGAAGTCAGCACCAATGTCACAGAGAAAAGTGTTATAAATAGAAAATGTGTCTGCAGAAGAGCTAATTAATTTACAGTGAAGACACTAAGCAAGATAACTGGTGCCAAATTCACGCAGGAATATTTTAAACTGACATTTTTCTCAGCCTTCAGAATAACTTCCATGCTGCTCCAGCATGAGGGGGTGTAAAGAAGCTGTGGGAAGTCTGGTGGTGCGTTTCCAGCTTTTCTGAGCGCAGGTCCTGCCAAGTGAAGCTCTGCCTCAGTGGTACAGCCTGTGCTGGCAGGGGACAGAAGATGTTCAGCTATCTCACAGCTTTTGGTGGCAGAAAGCATCCCCCTCACCCTTGGGGAAGTGCAGGGATGCAGTCCTGGTGAGAAGTGCAGCACACTGTAATTCCTTCAGTGCTGAGGTGGGGCTGCAGTCGAGTTAAGCAGCAACAACAGATGGGTTTGTTCACTTCTTGGTTGGCTTTTTGTGGGTCTTTTTTTTCCCCTGGCACGCTTTAAGACCTGGATTTAACATCTCTGGTTAAATGATACTTCACCTTCTCTCCCACGTCTGGCCCTTCCCTTTTGTGCCCTGGGTGCAGATGAATGCCTTGTCTGTTCCCTGTGCCTCGCCTTGAGCCTCAGATCTGTGGCACAATTTGGCTCCAGTTTGATAAGATGCAGACATGAATTCAATCTGCTGTAACTAAACCTCACCATTTATAAATCTCTTGGTGATACTGAGGCTTTAAGCAATTTTTCCTCTCTCTCTGATAGATGGGGCAGAGGCAGATCTGGTGTGAATGCCAGCCAAACTGTGAGAATGCAGCACAATACTTGGGTCAGTTATTTTTTTTATATTTAAGTTAAATCAACACAAATTTCTTTCACTTTGCCAGTGTTCTTCATTTTTATGCAGTTAAATGTTTCTTTTTCGTGTTGAATTCAAGTATCCAGATTTAACATCTAGAATTTTTTAATTCCCTATTTGGTAGTGGGAGGCTCTCAACACTTATTCAAGGTATGGGTTACATTATTTTGGAATATCTAGGGAAACTTTCCAGAGCAATAAATCTCTTTCTGCTTGGAATAAATTCACTTATGGTGTATTGTCCTGGGTCTTGCAACAACACAATCTGGTAGCTCTTGAAAAATAGCTGTGTGAAATATGCAAATAGACTAAAACACCTTGAAATACAATCTTCCCAATTTGGCCTTTAAGCATTTTTTTATTATTTAATTTGCTTGGTCACCTGGCTTCTCCAGCCACTCTTGAGAGCACAGTAAATGCAGTACCAGTCCTACTCTCTCTCTCTTTTAGCCCTTGACAAAGTTGCTGTCTGTTGGACTTATCTCTAGAAATATCATTCAGGCCTCCTTATGCAATTGTCTTGTTCAAATATACATTTTCTCTCATAGTTTTTGGCCTCACTGAAATTTTCCCCCTTCTTCCCCCTCCTTTGCCTGTTCCCCACCTCCAGCTCCAGTCTAAAGCCATATGGACTCCTTCACTCTGAGCACTAACCTTTGATGAATATGCCCTTTATTGCTGTTCACTCCCAGAGTCTGCAAGGAGCAAGACTGATTTTTTGCAACTGGTTTATTTCATATCCTAAAATCATCCTGGGTAAGGAAGGATCACAGAAGTTCTGCATCTGAAAGTTGTTTTTCACCCCATGAACAAGTTCAGCAGAGTTAATCTCTTCATAAAGCCCAAACCATTCCTTACTAATGAGAACCACGTGCACATCAAATAGCACAGGTCCTGGAGAAAAATACTTTGATGCTCCAAATACAGAACATCTTCAGGTTAAATGCTCCAGGAGACCCAGGGTGGTGGGAGAAAGTGGAGGTGCAGAATGGAAATGGGGTTTCGGGGATCAGCACCAAAGTTTTGTGCAGGGAGACAGGAGCAGGTGACAGCTCAGGTCATTGTGCTGGGGCTTTGTGCTGAATACAGCCCCAAGCTATTTCCAGAACTCATGTGAAGTGTATCCTCTCCTGCAATTAGAGGCCAGGAAAAATACCAGGGGGTTGGGGAATTGTGGAAATGTTTCATACATAATTTGAGTTTTGAGGCGCTATTAAAGCTGATGTCATCACTTGTGGTGTCACTCAGCTCTATTTTCCATTCAGAGTGTAAACCAGAAAAAAAAACTTGCCTTCAAACTGGAATTGACTGGAAGCTCCTTCTGTTTGGAAGAGTTCAACCACCTATCTGTGTTTGAGGGATGGAGGAAGGATGGAACAAAATCCATTGTGACCTGGAGCACGGGAGGGAAAGCCATCACTGCAAGCAGACCACAGGCTTTGACTGGGGGTGAATGTGCAGGATTTTTGTGCATTTCCAACCAAGATTTATTACATCTGCTCTACTACTCTCTGTGGCATTGCAATGAGCACACAGCTTCACAAGTTCACCATTTGTGCATCTGTGTGTTTACATTAAATGTTTCAGCTTTATTTCCTGCAATAATTATTCTTTCACTTCTAAGGACAGCTCAGACACTTATGACTGTGTAAAAGGATGCACTCCCATTTTCTTTCACTTCTACTAGTTAGACCAGGAGCTAATCTGTGTCAAATAGTTCCCTGCAAATGGATCATTTTTCTGCTTATGTCCTCAGTTTTGTATGAGGTGACTTCTGAAGTGCTTGTCCTCACATATCAAAGACAAAAATAACTCTGTGGGTAGAAATGGAGTATTAGGGCTGAATCCTCAGGTATATTAGAATAGAAGATGCACAAAGGATTTTAAAGGTGCCTTTCCACTCTTGCAGGTATTGAGAAGCCATTAGACCCCTGCATAAATGTTGCTGGTAGTTTTGTTTCTGGAAGGCTCTGTCCAGCAGAGCAGGGTTACCAGCACAACCTGTCTGGCTCAGCTGTGCCTCGTTCTGCAGAGCAGGATGAGGGTGTGGATGTAGGGAACATGTGCAGTGCTGGGTTTTTTGCACTATATTCACCTTGGAGTTGCTTTTTTTTTTTTTGCTGCAAGGTTGCAATGTGTAGTTAGCCCAGGGCACGACTGATGCTGTTCCTGTGAGTCCCTTCCACCTTCCTCTGCCTCCTGCCAATATCAATCCACCCAAGGGAAAGAATTCTGTTAGCTGCAGGATCCTAATCAGAACCTGCCCTTCTGATTGTCATAGCTCTTATTTGTAATTGTGCTGCATGCATTGCCAGCTTTTTTTTTTGTTTTGTTGTTTTAATGAATAATCAGGGGGTGTTGTCCCCTCCTGATCCCTTGCTGTGCCCCCTCCTGGGCTGGAGACAGTTCAGGCACCAGAAGCTCCACCTGGAAGCCATCCTGATGCTGCTCCCCCTGCCTGCCCCGCAGGGAGTGATAGCCTAATGGTTTACACGTGTATTTCAATTATCTCTTCCCTGCTTTCCAGCTCTGGTACCTGCCCTGCATCCATCACTGTGCAGAAGCAGCTTTGGGTGTAGCACCCGGGCTGCATTAAAGCCCTGCTTGATGGATTCCTTATAAAGATTAAGGCTGCTGACAATTTTGTGCCCCAGCTCAGACAGAGCATGCTGGCTTTGATTATTCTCTGTTCCACCCCAATATAAATCTGAGTCAGTGGAGTTATGCAGATGCAAGGGGAAAATCAGATGTGCTGCCCAGGCCTTTTGATGTCACCAGCTGCCTGCTCTGATTTGCATCCATTGCTGCAGAAGGAAAACAGGAGCTCACCTTGTAAGCAATCACCCCAAATTCAATAATTAATCTAAGAGTGCACAGTCTATGTCATAGCTGGAATTATTGTGCCAGGTTTCATCACTCTGCCTTCCTTTGTATCTCCCTGGTAACTGGCTGTGACAGGGGAAACAATCCATTGGTTGCCTCAACCAAAATGTTCAGATGGGAAACACATTAGGCTTTAGGTGCTAAAAGGGTTTCTGGGGTGAGATAGGGAGGAGGAAGGGTTCAGAAGCCTTGAACCAGTGATGCTCACTTTGACAACATTGTTTTTATGCAAGCAAAGCCCTCCCAAACTCCTTTAATATTTTTGTCTTCCTGCCACTACAAATAATCAATTTCTCCTCCTGTCACTGCCCTGTGCTATATAGAAGGGCTTGTTCTCCAGCCCTTTCTTTTCTCTTTGCAAGGAAGCAAAGCATGTTTGATTGAGCACCTCAGTTCAAACTTCTGCAGTGTGGGCCCAAATGCCACTCTGGCTGTGGATCCCAGGCAGAATACTTCTACTGGTGTTTTTCCCTCAAAAGATAAAGGCTGCCACCTTGCTTTCCTTTTGTGGCCCAAGGGAGATCTTAAGGAGCCAAAGAAGCTGAGGGTTTGAGCCACAGGAAAGCTTGGGCACTGAGAGTCCTGGTTGGAGCTCTGGGGTGGCTGTGATGTCTCCTGGGGTTTGTAGAGAGGTCAGAATGACCCTATAGTCTAAAGAGGAGCAATACTGTTGAAATTTGGAGAAAACAGGTGAAGATCTGGCCTAGGACACAGTGGTTTTGGTCCATGACGATTATTCAAATGTTTCACTTTTAAATGAGAAAAGAAAATCCAACATGTATGTCCCGGTTTTTTGTTTGGTAGTTTTTGCTGGGCTTTTTGATCATTTTTGTTTTGGTTTGGTTTTCTTCAATAAAGAAGTAGCAAGGAACCAACTTCTGTAAAGACTGGGAGATCTCTGTATGTGTCTCAAGGTATAAACATGAGCCTTTAAAGGATTTTTCACTCTAAAGATAAAACCAGAAAAGGCTGGGGAACTGAAATTCTGTTGCTTGAGCCGCAGATAAATATGACATTTTAGGCCCCCAAATTAAATTTGTGGGCATTTAGAAAATTACTTATTTTGAAACCTAGCTCCTGAGGGTTGCAGGAGCTGGTGATATTGGTAAGTGAGCAAAATCTGCCTGTTTTTTGGCAGTCTTTGGACACAAACTCTCCCTCATCATTTACCTTTCTCCTCTGTCTTTTCTGATTCATGTTTCAAAACACAAATCATACAGAAAGATGCCCTCTGTAGGTCACTTTATAGAGCAGTGATTTACTTGCAGATGCTGCCCCAGGTACTTTTCTGTCAGTGTGTCTTAAATCTCATGCTCATGTAGGAGCTGCAGGCTTGCAGCTCACCAGTTCCTGCCATGGGCACATTTGTGGCTTCTGATTATAAACCTGCATTACCATATTCTGTGTAATAGTTGTTTTTCATTATCTTTTTGCAATTTTCCAGCCCTCTACCCACCAAGAAAAAAAAGAAAAAAAAATCAGGTCTTCATAAATTGTGAATAAGCTCCTGTCACTTGTGATCCATTGGTTTGTAGAAAACCATTAATTGTGATTCCTCCTCATTAATTCTGGCTATGAAGATCATGCAGAGCCCAGTGTTGCATTAAGCTTTTTATTGTTGAGAGACAGCAGTAAGCCATGACCTTATAAAGCCTAGCAGGCAGTATTTTTATTAGTATATAAGATATGATGCATTATACCTGCCATTTCTGTGATTTTCATGGATGGTTCATAGCTCGTAGGAACTCGGTACTTAACATTTAAGATGGATACAGCACCAATTAATTTAAAAACACAAACTTCCTGGCTATTCTCCTTATTGAATTAGCACAGTATTGTGAACCACTTGCCTCCTCTGTGTGAGGAGCAATTCATGAGCAGGACATCAATGTTAATGCTGTTTTAACCTTTGCTTGTCTGTTTATGGATGGAACACTTGATGAGATGTTTACATCTTCTTGAAAAAGAGAAATGTTCTTTTCAGCCAGCTAAACTGGCCTGCTTATTGGTAAAGTGATGGGGAAAATGTGCTTTGGGTACAGGTTATAACCTGGACATTTTGGGATTCAGACTTGCTTGGACAAATCAGGAACCTGGTAGCAGGAAGGCGGACAAGGTAAAATTGACTCCTAGCCCCAGCAGCTGGAGGTTAGTGTCAACCAAAAGAATTATCCTGTTGCTTAGAGAGCATACTTGGAAATATAATTAAAATTCTCAGCTGAGCTGGCATAGCCCAGCCATTTTTTTAAAAATCACTTCCAGTTTTTCCTGAAACTCTGCAGGAATCTGTTATTGTTCCCACTCATGTCTGGATATGAAAAGTTCTCAGTACTGAATTATGTCCCCTCAGAGAGGACAAGCAGCTGCATGAGATACCAAACAGCCAAGAAGTTTTACCTCTGTGTACTGTGCAAGAGAGAAAACAGCTTTGACACACAATAGATAAGAGAGAGATTGGTTATTTTAGTGCCTGTGTTTATCTTTGAACCTGTATCAGCCGTCCAAGAAAAGTTGACTCTTCTCTCAGAGTGAGCCCTGCAGCTGCAGGCTTCATCCTTGGAAATCATTATGGGCTTTACCTTCTCTGTAGCTGCTTGAACTTCCTAGAAATGTTTGAAGGTATTGGAGGGGGGATCTGGTGCAGAATTTCACAAACTGACCTCAGAAATCTGTCTGGAACTGGAGGAGGAGCAGCAGTAAAGTTTTCAGACCTATATTTAATTGTGTTTGCTTTGTGGCATCTTTTTCAAGAATGAGACCCGTTTTAAAGACTGAAGCTCCCTTATCAATCATTTGCATGAAGTTTTCAGGGTCAGTAAAGTAGTTCAGATTTGGATAATAGCGCAAAATGCTGTGGAAATTGTCAGGGTTAAACTGATCAGGATTCAAACACTGCTAGTTTGAAAACGAAATAAAGGTTAAAGTGCATGCTAAGCCACCAAGCAGGAATAACAATCATAAAGTGGCATTCAAATAGCTCTGCTGGGGGAAGCTGCTAATTGTTCCTCTTGGGTAAATAGGTAAAGGAAGACAGTAGCCTCAGGCTAAAAAGTTACAGCCTTAAGCCAGACAGAGAGAGACCTTCTGGGTGTCTCAGCAGCTGCTGGAGGTTTGGGTCCAGCAGTGCCAAAAGGACAGGGGAGTGAAGGGAGGTGCCTTGAGGAGAAGCGCTCTGGGCAAGAGACAATCCTGATGTCCTCAAATTACAAATAGCTTGAGAGATCCTGGTCCGTGACAGCAGGCTGCTCCTTAAAATGGGCAAATAGATTGAGTTAACTTTATCAGGAGAAAATGTAAGCTTTCTGCCATCTTTTGCTTTTATTTTAAAAGGAAGATGTGGGGAGAAATAACTTCCAAGAGAGTTAGCACTGTCTGTGCTGAGCAATGTAAAAGTTCAAGATCTATTATATCAACACTATAAGTTTGGCCTGTTATGTCTCTGCCTTAAAATTCAGTCTAATCTGGTGTGATGTATTCCCTAGATGCCATATGAAAAATGAAGAATTTGCCTTTTTAGAAACTACTTCAGTCCTAAGCCAAAATATCCATAAAGCAGCAGCTACTGTTTATCCACTTGCACAGAAACCTCCACTATGTTTTACACTTTTTGGATCCAGTTACAACAAATGTCACAAGCTGAATAACAAACCTAATTCCCAGAGCTCTGCCTTCATTATTGATGGTACCTTTAACAAACAGGAAAACAAGAGAAGAGGGTGGGAGTCTGACTACACTTTGATCTCAATGTGCAGTGAGAAAAAGCATCAGCCAAGCAGAGGGATGGATGGAGGAGGACATTGGCAAGGCAGCTTCTGACCTTGTGTCCAAAGACTGCCAAAACTCCACAGGTTTTTTGTTGTTGATAAATGAAATTGCTTTTAAATACACTGCTATTGCCATTTACTCCCCTTGCTGTTGCCTCACACCAGAATTGTGGCAGCTTCCAGGTGATTTCTCTCAAACACTGGAGGGAACTCTCTGCTGACAGGAAAATCTCCTCACTGATTCATTCCCTGTAATATTCATACCCTTCTGATCCTCAGAACTTAAATGAACCTTTGCTGGCTCTTCAGCCACAGTATATTGTGTTAATCTATCAATCTAATTAGTACTTTATGTGGAGATTCTCTTTGGGAATGAGGAATGGAGATGGGAGATGAAGTGGGAATTTGGACACAGAGCTTGTTCAGACAGCAGAAACTAAACTTTGTCTGTTCAGGGAATGTCCTAAAACACCCCTGGATGTCTGTGTGGGACTTGGTTCATGTCAAACAACCAAACTGTTCTAACTTGGAGAGCAGCAGGTGCAGGAATTGCTATTCCTGAAAAGCTTGATGAAAATGTAAGCTATTCTGATTTCATCTGAGGAGCTGATGCCTGACCCTGTGAAGGTGGGTCTGCAGATCCATTTCTTTCCTCTGCTAGGAGGAAAGAAAATTTTCTTTTCTACTGTAAAGGTGTGGTGTTGGCTTAGCACTATGTGCTCCTACCCTTCTGGGCCATCTCTATGTAGTACTTGAACCTTTTGGGTTTGGGAAACGTTGCAAAAGCCACACAGCTATTTATGGCCTACAGTGAGCTGCTGATTTGTCTCTTCGGTCTCAGCTAGAGCTGTCTCCATGGTGCTTACCCTGAATATTGGAACATAAAAGAGATGCTTCTTCTATTTGCTGCAGCAACAGGCAATTGAAAGACTAAAATAAATGTAATATTCTCAAAATAAATCCAGGGAAAACCAACAGCCTATCTTCAGCATTCTGGCAGCCAGAGTTGTATTTGTTTTTCTTTGCTCTGAGTCAAACTGTGACTTCTTTCAGCAGAAGGAAGCCAAAAGCATATATTGGGGTGGTTCTGTGAATAGCTGAAGCATTGATGGCATTTAAATAAATGTGTATTGCCCAGCTGTTTAGGAGAATATGCTGCATAATTGGTGTACTATAAACAAAGTGATTATTGGTGAGCACAGCTGTCATTTCTATAGTCAGACTTGATGGAGAATCTGGGAGTCACATGTTATGAAAATCTGGTGGGTCTGTTTTGTCATTCTTAATTTGTAGGCTTCCCGAAGAATCTAGAAGACTTCTCAAGCAAACATAATGTGCTTGTCTTTTGTGCAGGAAAAGCTGTCATCACTTTCCTCATTGAGATACAGCACTGTTTCTTTGTGGGTGCAAGGGAAGTGATCAAAGCAAAGTTAATCAGGGCTTTTGAATGTGTGTGGGCTGGGGATTTTTTTGGGGTTTTTTGTTTGTTTGTTTTGTTGGTTTATTTGTTTTAAATGATGATAGTAATTTTTAAAACAAGCAAGTAGCTTTTTTAAAAATCATATTAAGTAATCACATTTTGAAAACTTAAAGTGCTGAAAGGACTCGAAATAACTTCTTGGTCAGAAATAACTTCACTGCTAGATATGAGCTACTTTGCTGAGGCTGTGAAATAATAAGAAACTGGCTCAGGGTAGGAATCTGTCCAGTTGCAGGAGCTCCCTAAACAGATAGGCTGTAGAAATGATAATGCACTGCTTATGCTGGTGTTGTGATCTTCCAGCCAGAGAAAAAGGGAGAGAATTCTTGACAGATAAACGTTTCATCAAGGAATGGGTGGAGGAGAACTGATTTTTAATGGTACGAGCGGTCTTCTGTCTTCAATAAAGTATGTACCACTAACACATATGGCCTCTTCAAGAGTCTCCCAATTAGACAGGTTTAATTTTGGGTTATTGTGGTGGGGCTTGAGCTCTGTTAGCTGGATGTGCTCAGGTGCTCTCCTGTTCTGAACTCCCCAGGGGAAATTAAAGGCTTCCAAAAGTGAGGAGGAAAAGATAAGGCTTAATACTTTGTAATTCCTTACCATGGTCCCTCTGTGTCCAGCTGAGACCTCTGCTGGCCCCAAAACTACAAATAAGTGACCAGGGGAAGGGGGAAAGACTCTTCTCCCCAGGTTTCTGTCTAGGGTGGGAATGTCTCTCTATTATAAGCACCATGTAACAGAAATAGGAGCAGAACAACACCAGACACTGTCCAGCACAGTAAGAAATCCTGAATGAGGATTGTCTTCAGCTTGGGGGCTTTTTGGTTTTTGTTTGGTTTGGTTTGTTGTTTTTTTTTTTTTTTTTTTTTAATCAAAGAGTACAAGAACTTGTAACATGAAGCTAAGCTATGACTTTTTGTTAAAAAAAGAAAAACAAAAAACCACACACCCCCACCAAGCCCCCTGAAAATTTGGAATGGGACTGTGAAGAATTTTAATGTATTAGACTTCCCCTGAAAGCCCACAGGCAGCATCCCAGGTAGCTGTGGAGGAGACCTGATGAGAAACACGTGAGGTGAAGCTCTTTGAATAATGATGCCATCTGCAGGAGTTTCCCAGCCATCAGCCCTTGTCCCAGAAGACCATTTGTACTTCACAGCATTAATATTCATTAGGTGTAACACCATATGTTGCACAGCAGGATGCATTGCCAGCAGACTGTTTGTCATAAAGCCAGATTTAATAAAGCATTGTAAAACAAACATTATGATGATAAATACAAAATGACAGGCTAATTAAGAGAATCTTAATTGCCATTTTTCCGTAATAACATTTGTTTAGTGTGTATCTGTCTTGTGCTGGTACCTTCCTTGTTCAGCTTTTCACTTTGTATTAGTTCCGTAAGGGAATCTGTGCCCTGGATGTTTTAAGGCACTTTAATATTCTGTTGCAAGAAATAAATTCAAGATTAATGAATTGTTGCTAGACTATAGATGTGCATAACCATGGACCTCCAATCTTGACGAGAGCAAAGAAATCCAGCCCTGAAATGTAGATTTCAGAGGGGTGTGAGCTTGCTGGGGACAACTTAATGCCCCCCCTTGAGGGAATATTTTGGCAATGCAGCAGTTGCATTTCTCTAGACAGGCACTATGCAATCCTTGTACAGGAGTGCTTTTCAGAGAACAGCTTAGGTGTCCATGGCAATTTTCACATTTCATTGTGCAGACGGAAAGGCCTCTTTTTCGCCTCCTTCACTAGAGTAGAATTTCATTATTGCTCCAGTGCCCTACACTGGTGACTTCATGGGAGAGGAAGGGATTTAAAGGATGTGAAATGATATTGTGAATTAATGCAGGGAAGTGACACCTATTTTTCTTCTTGCTATTACCTTTTTATCATAGCAGTTGCTGCCAGAGTGTCAGGAAATTAATAGATCCATCTTCAAATGTGTCAAGGTGGTGAGTTAGAAAACTTTCAGAAACTCTTGGAAAAGGAAGATGGAGAAATAAAATCCTGTACCATACAATGTGTATACTCAGACAGGTGCCTGATTCTGTTATATGATAAGGAAGATAAAAAATCATGACTTGAAGGCCACAGCAAAACTCATGTGGGAGGTTTGCCCATCATAGCTGGGCTTATAATTGGATTTTAGTGTTCATCTTAGTGAGGTCTTCTCTTCCAGGGGTGTAATTTTAACTGTAATATAGATTTGGGGTTTTGCCTCTGTGTACTATTTTGTTGTTACCATAACCAAAACCAGGTACAAAACTGAAAGCCAAGGGAAGGAAAACCCCAACTCTTTGATTATAGTGACATACTTTGAATTTTACCACCACGTCTTTCTGTGTGGATACCTTAAACGTGTCACTCATTTCACAAAACAAACTATCCTTAGGGAAAAAAAGAGTGAAAAGTGTCCAAAAGATTATAATTTATTAATTAGAAATATTTATCTTGCTATTGTACCTTGGATGGAATTTTTAATGTACCTTGACTTGTAGATTTTGAAAGAGTAGTGTTTCAGAAGCTGGATGGCATTTGCTTTTTTGTTCGAGGTTTGGTTTGGAGTGGTTTTGTCTGTGCTGTTAGCCCTTTTTTTTATTATTATTATATAATTTGTGTTGAAATTGCAACTGCAGCACAGAATAAGTGTGACATGTCTTGAGCAATAAAAGCGATTTTTTTTTTTTTTGTGGGTTTTTGTGACGTTGTTTTTGGTTCGTTGGTTGGTTTGGAGGTTTTCTTCAATAAGAATAGGTGAAAAGGGTTTTATTCCTTCTGTGAACACTTCCTGGATGGTAATTTACAGTCCTCTCCAGTCTCCCACCTGGATCATCTCCCAGCAGTACCTTATATAGTGCTTGACTCTTGGTTTTCTCATTGAATGCTGCTTCTTTCTGTACCCTTGGGTTTTGACTACACTGCTCGGGTTTCAATGTTCTCTCCTTAACACACATAAATTATCAGTGAAGGATTTTCTAGCTTTATTCTGTTGTTTGGGGGGGTTTTTAAACTACTTTCACTCTAGGTTTTAACCTTATTACAACTATTACTCCTTCTCTTTGCTTGCTGTACTATCCTCAGGTGGTTCTTGGGTGTTTGACATTGCCTGTGATGACAAATTCACTTTACATTTTCCAGAGTATGAGGTGAGCAAAGTGTCCACCTCCACCTTGTGTAGCTCAATAGGTCTCATCACAAAGGAAGAAAAAGACTCAAAATATTATTTAAAGAAAAAAATAATCCCACGGGATGTTGGATTTTTACTACTAGGAAAAAAAAATGTACATAGGCTTTACTTGAAACTCTTCAGCAAGAGGCACTGAATAGGAAAGAGCAGATAATGGTATTTAAATCATCCTGGGGTTGGGGAGAGAAGTGGGATGGCCAGGACAAAGTAATAAGTAATTATTGCTTTCCCTTCCTCCAAAGGATGGCCAGGACAGTCATATTCTGGGGCAGGGAAGATGAGGTAAATGCAGTGAGGTACTGAAGCAGAGGGATTTTTAGGAATCTGGTGATGGAATCTCAAGGCACATAATGAGCCACCTGATCCTGCTCAGAAATGGTGAATGCTGTGTTTAAAATCTGCATCTTCACCTGACAGCTGTAAAGCTTTTAAAATATTTGTGTTGCAATGCTTTTACAAACATATTTTATCCTTTATGACATGGAAATTTTCATGGCCAAGGGGCAAAAATGATCAATTCTCAGACTGTGGTTTAGGAAAGTGGTTCAGAACCTTGGGAGTAGAGTGGTGAATAAATACACTGAGTTCCTCACGTGTTTTGTGCAGTTCTGCTACTCTAATTTATTCCAAGTAGCAACCATACGTTTTTCTGTCCTCACACTTTCCTCTAGTGATGTGATCAAAAATTGAGAGGCAGATGTTGGATTTAAGGTACTATTCTGGCCCTTCTGACATCAGTGGGAGTTTTTATTCAGAGGAGGGAGAGTGCACTCATATATTGTGGGCTGGAAACTTGTTTGTGGTTGTGGCTCATTTGTGTTTTGTTTGTGTTTTTAGTAGTTTCACATTGAGAAATCCCAGTGTGAGTTTCCTCTATACAAAAGATTATCTGTCTGTGAGTGGTGAGTAACCAAAATCTTCTCAGTTCTGACCCTGTTCAGTAGTACCACATTAAGAAGAGACATGTGGTATATGCCAAGAATGGATTCCTAAGAGCTTTTAGACAAAATATTTTCAGTAGATCAGCATTTCTTGTTTGTTTTGAGACTTTTGTCATCTTAATCTCGTGAATAAGTAACAGCAAACACAGCTGATTATTTCATACTTTAACCCACCAGTGATGACAAAAGAAAATAAAAAGTTGTTTGCCTTTCCATAATAGGCAAGTAAAGTTGTGCTCCATCACTGAATCTGTCTTTGGCAAAAAGATTTTTGACAGAGTAACTGAGAGTAATTTAAAAATTAACAACTGGGTACATGTAAGCATATAGGGCCTGGGCAATAAATAGCAGTAAAGAAATGAGGGAGGTCCACAGCAGCGCTGATCCTGTTCTTTGATTTGTGGCCTCAAAGTTCAGTAAATATGTTTTAAAAAACCAAAAAAACCCAGACAAATAAAAGCCTAGATAAAGATCAGAGCTGAATATTATTGAAGGACTGTGCATGTCTTTCAAAAGGAGTTAATCCTATTTCCCTTATAATGCTGATGTGTGTTGTCATCTGGGCAGCTCTGAAGATCACAGAAATGTCACCTCTCTCCCCCTTTGCCTCTGCAATGTCTGTGACATCCAGGCTTCACACCAGCACAGGCCTCACTTACAGAGGATGTGGAAGTGTTCATTTGTTAAAAGGCATCCAGGAAAATTGATATAAAATGCAATTTATTAAGTCAGGCTCAGAAAGTCCGAGTTGCAAAGAGGTGGAAGCTACAGGAATTATTGGGGAGACAGGAATGGTGCTGGACTCTTATTTTCACTTGGTGCTGCTGCTCTGACACAGATTAATGGTATTGGAGAGCTGTTGGATGGCCATGGCTGGCTGAACTGGTGGTTCCAAAGCTCATTTTCCTCTTAACTGGACTTGTGGAATGGAGGAAGAGTGAGTGGTCCTTGCTGAGCAGGCCCTCAGGGAGTGGTGCCCTGACCTCTGGACAGGCCTTGTTGGCTAGAGGGAAGTCCCTTCCACCTTTCACTGCCAGCTTTTGGCTCAGCACAGCTTCTCAAACACCTGGCAGCACAAGCAGGCAGTGAACAGTGCTCCAGCTTGTTCTTTCCAAGGGCTCAAAATATAAACCACCTTTGCCAAATGAGATCAAAGTGAAACATGATGAAATGCAGCAGGTATCTGAAAAGGTTTTATAAAGATCTTTGGGTTATTTATTTTCAGGCCAGCTGAGGAGGCTGAGAATAAAGCATCCAGCTGGGAAGGCTAAGAGAAGAAAGCATCCACAAGTCAGATTTAGGGCTCATAAACATGAGGGCTCATAAACATTCTTCTGTGATGAATTTAATCCTAAAAAAATTATCTTCAACATTAGCAAGGGATTTGCACCCAGATAAGAGAAACAGTGCTGTAAGAAAGCTTTTCTGAGTTTCACTAAACACTTCTTACCATCAGGAAGAAATGCCATCAGTTAGTGACTAGTTTTCTAAATCATTCAGGAACAGCCATGGGGATTTGGATTCAGTTTTATACACAATGACATTCTGTGCTCAGCTTCAGTCTTGGAGGGACTGATGTTAAAATCAAGCACTGTGTCATGTGATTACAGGACATGAAGATGTGTGCTAAAAAAGGAATAAGAGGCAGAAAGGTAAAAATCATTAATAACTTTAGGAAATAACTGTAAGCTTCAGTGTCTACCTGCAAGAAATGAGGTTAGGAAGGAACTAAGAGGAGAGGCATAAAATGGTTAGATGCAATTATAAATTAAGGTTAAATTAAAATATTTAGGACCTCAAATGATACCAGTGAGATCAAGAATATCCTGTTTCCTCACTCTAAAATTATTTATATTTTATAAACACAGCAGGCACTTGCTTCAATTTGGATTTCATCTGATCTGGTAACATTCTGCAGCAAGAAAACAGCAAGTCTGTGTTCTAAGCAGATCAGTAAACAATAAATTCATTACAAACAAAAAATTCACCTTAGAATAAAATAGCCTAAGTCCTTATTGGACATTATTCTTAAATTTGTCTGTGATTACTTATGCTCTCAGGATCCTCTTGTGCATCTGTTGGAGAATGTCTGGCTAGGTGTTTTCACATCTGTCAGCAGAGCCAGCCCCTAAATGTAGAGTGCAGCCCTTGGGAACACTTTGCAATGATCCCCAGAGGACCTCTGGCCTGCAAAAAGCAAAGAAAGGATTAGATGGACCCACAAATGCATTACTTTATTTTCATCTGCAAGAGGAACAGTGTTGCTCCAGCTTGGTCCCATGTGTTCCATCACTCTGGACAATGATCTTGCCAGACTGTAACTACTGCTGTGTTTGAGAGGTAGAAGTGTTATATTTAGAAATCCTCAAGGCAAAGTCAGAACTTGAAGGATATATTGTGAATTACTTTAGTAAATATTTTTCTTCTGTTGTAATAAATGAAAAAAAAAAAAACCAAACCAAAAAAACCAAACCACCAAACAACAACAAAGATCCTTTAATAACTTGGTTGGAAGAAAAATTTTAAAATGCACTGCAGAAAAGAGAGGAACATTAGCATGGTTGGTGCTGCAAGGGATAGAGGGAGATTTAGCAAAACAGGATGGGCAAGGAGACCTCTGGAAACCAGCACCCCAAAATAATCATTGCATGCCGTTATATGTGGGAACTTTTAGGAGTTGTTTCTAATAATTTTGCCAATACCTATATCTGGTGTGGTGCTGCATGAGAGAAGAATTCCTTTCAGTGTAACATTTTTAGTTTTCACTGTTAAAAATATCAAGTGGCTTAGATCAGAGTCGGATCCTCAGTAGGTAATTAAGTCTTTCAGAATTTAAATATGGTAATGAAAATGAAGAAGTCTCCAAACTGCACTTTGAGTTGGAGATTGGTTCTCCTTTTTTTTTTTTTCCCTCTCTGGATGTCTTCAGAGACTTGCAGATAAAAGTTCAGTGTCCTGCCTAGACAATTGTTTCTTAAACAAGTTATTGATGATGCTTTGTTTTGAAAACTGCTGGAACTGTGATGCACATGTGTGATTTTAAACAGAAAAGTTAGCAAATATGAGCTTAGTGTGATGGCAGTAACTGGGGGAAGCTTTTGACTTGCTGAGATACAATACTTGTTCTTTATTTATTCATTCATATAAATATTTTGCTTAGTGTCTACTTTGAAAACACTGAATTAGTCTGAAATGAAGTTTAAATATTTTTAAGTCCTGTGTAGTTCTCCATAGTCAAAAGAGAAAAGTTTTGGGGTTGATTTTTGATGGGAGGAAGGGGAATCTTCAGAAACTCCCCCACATTTACATGCTGAGTTCCTGGTGGAGAACTGAGGTTTAAGGGCACTTGGAATAGGGGGAGAGCTTGGCTGGCCGATTGCTTTTCTGTAAACTCTGGCCTAATTGCTCTCATTTGCTATTTAGTTGTGAATTCTTCATCTATTCATTGCCACTAAAGCCAGTTTTGTCATTTTATGGAGGCATGAGAGCACCTTTTTAACTAAAAAGAGAAAATTCTGGACTTGCTTACTTTTTGGTGGTTTTTTTCTGGTTTTGGTTTGTTTGGTTTTTGTTTGGGGTTTTTGTTTGTTTTTTCTTTAATTGGGTGTTTTGTGTGTGTGTGTGTAATATTTGTTTAGTTGTTGGGGATTTTTTTCCCCTTCTTTTTTGTGTATTACTGAAAAATTGCACCACTTAAAAGCACCCCTGGTAATTATAAATTTCAGCCTTTTCCTTCCTGTGGTAGACAAGAATGAAATACAAGTCCACAGGTAACAAAACATGCCAGTAACTTGTCGGTGCACCACACTTAAAGAGCTTTCATTGGATATCCATCTTCAAAGTGCCTTGTAAACAGTGACAGGCAGAGTGGTTGAATGATTTCATCACTGCTGAGAAGCATTGGCTTGATTAGATAATCACCTAGTTTCTTTTATGCTACAGGGCAATTCACCTTTAGTCTTCAGCTGTTGGCTTCTGGAGAGAAATATAAATTACTGGACTGTGATTTTTTTCCCACATATATTCATTGTGGTCCCTGATAAATTTTCTGAACCTCCTTTATTCCCTATCTGGTCTCAGGTATGCTTCTTTTCCATGAAAATTTTCAAAGATATCTTTTTTTTTTTTTTTCTTTGTGGAAAGGAGAGGGAGAAGCAGAATCAGAATGAGCAGCAGTGCTGCAGCACCACCTTCCCTGCCAGGTGTGTCCTGCAGGTCCCAGCTGGCAGAGGCACCAATGCAGCCTGGGCACAGCATTTGTCCCTTGTTCTCAAGGTGCCTCTGCACCACCTGAAGCTGAGATTTATTGCTGAAAGGGTGGACTCTGGTCCAGGGGCTCAGCTTGGAGAGTTACTTAGCCAGGAAGAAGTATCTTATCCCAGTGCCTGGGGGATAGTGGAGGGAGCTGGGTTGTTTTCCCAAGCTTGCCCCTTTTGACCACAAAGCCAGGCCCAAGGGGGATTTGTTGCTCTCATATCTTGTGCTAAGACTCTGGAAAGTTTGCCAGAAAAAGAGGTAATAATTTTTTTTTTCTGTGAGAGCTGCCTGGAGACATTGCTCTTTATTTCTGCTCTGCACCCCTCTGAGCAAAGCAAATCAGTGTAGTATCATGGGAGGAAGAGACTTCTGCTGTTCAAAGCCTTCCTATCCCTGGCCTTATCCCTTGGCTGATTTTGCCAGGAAAAGAGCCAGGGAGTGCAATCCCACATCTGCAATGGGGACAGTGACTTGGAACCCCTTTACAAGAGATGCTGCTGCCACAGAGGGTAGAGCCCTAGGGAAAATATTGGTTTTGCTGCTCTGTCCCTGGCTTCCTGGAGGCTCCCACATCACGTCTTGCCATCCATGTGGGCTCTACTGGTTTCCAGCTGTAGCAATTACAATTCCTCTAAGTTTGCTCTTTGGGATTACTTTGCCATCAAAAGATTTCCTCTAAAATTCTCCCAGTTGTAGACTGAGACTTGTCTATCTCTCCTTCTGTCTGCAGTGAGTTTGGCAAATGAAGTCCGTGCCTCCAGTTTCCAGTAAAACCTGATGTGGCAATAAATAACGATCTGCCCCTGAAGCCAGTTAAAATAAATACTTCTTAAAATGTCTAATTAAAAATCAATCCTGCAGCTCATACCTGCATTTATTTCCTTCCAATACATCCAGATTTAATCTCTAGAGCATAAATAATCTTTCCTCTGATGATATTTAGGGTAGGCCACTATGCATCTTTTCTATGAACTATGTTCCAAATATCAATGCCCACCCCCCATATCCAAATATTGCGTGGTTGTATCATCAGCAAAGGTAGCAGCTAGTAAAATTTATATATTTAGGAAAGTAATTTTAGGGTTTTTTTCCCTCTAAATGTAATTCACATTGTCCAATATTACTAAAACAAATGGGCTATAGCTCCTCACAGAGGGGCATGTTTTTAGCATTTGGCTTTCGGGGAGGTTCCCAAGCGCTTTCACATGAAGTCAGCATCTCACCCTCAGCTTTTACAGATGGAAAAGCTCGGATCCAGGATGGGGAAGTGCCTGGCCAAAGGTTTCTCCAAAACCCTTGGACAGCCCCTCAGCTCCCCCCCAGCCCATTAATTTCAGGCAGCTGCCAAGCACCAGATCCTTATTTGTGTTGCAGCAGCACTTAGCAACCTGGGCTGGGGTCAGGGCCGTGGTGCTGCCCCAGCCAGCAGTGACCATCCCTATTTGTGAGCCTTGAACCCAAACAGCTGCAGCCAGGAGCCAAGAGAGGATGGAAAAGTGTTGAAGTGACATGTCTAAAACCAGACCTCAGGGAAGCAAGCAACTTCAGCAGGAAGTTCTTGAATTTCAGCCACTGGACGATGATTTCTGCTTTGGTGTTAGGAAAATATCCCTCAGCTCCCGTGGGGTGAGGCTGCAGCTCTCAGGGGGCTGGGGGAGGCAGAACAAATTCAGAGTGTGCTGCTGGCAAGAGGCTGTATGTTTTGGTCATGAATTGCCTCAGGAATTGGGTGTCATGTTCCAGTTTATCACTGAATATTGGGGTATTTTGCTTTCTTTCAATGGTCCACGTGTATTCTATGTGCTAAGCTGAAATTTTTTCCTTGGAAGAAATGCAGCGATGGTTCAGCAACACAACAGGCACCAAATGTTGTCTGTAAAAGAGAAATTCCCTGATTTTTTTCCATCTCACCATTTCTAGAAGCTGTTTTGTTTTCTTTGTACTGTCACAAGACAGTAACTTGTTTACCCTGGAAATTTGTCAGCTTGGTGGTTACAATCCTTTCCTTGTAATTTTTGAACAGTAACTGATCCAGTTTGATAAAGATTCTCCATGTTCTAATCAGTCAAAAATAGTCCTCTCATCAGACATGTATTTTTGGATAGCTCTAATCATGACTGACTTGATCAGATGCCTAACTGCTAATTTAAATAGAACCATGTCCTTTCAACATCCAAAGTGCAGTAAGTCACTAAAAGGAAAAAAAAGAATTTGTCTAGAGTGCTTTGCAGTAAAAATAAAAAATTGAAAAATTTAAGAGCCTTCCATTCCCTCATAGAGTCAGACAGCAAAATCCTCAAAATATCCCAGCATTTGATAAGTTTTTTTCCCTTATTGGTATACATTTTCTTAAAATCAGCTATAGTTGTGTTCTCCCCTGGACTGATGACCATCACTTGAAGTTAGCAAGAAAACAGAGGTATTGGACAGTTTTTATGTGACTCTGATGTGGATTTGAAGTGGAAATGGAATAATGAAAACTCTGCTCAGGCATGATTCCACCATTTGATGAGAATCCTTGCTTTACTGCTTTGTCAGGTTGCTTTAAGACAGCAAGGAGGCTTGGCCAGGAGCAGGATGGTGTTTGCCAGGGGAGGTTCAAGCTGGACATTCCCCATTCTGGCAAGGTGCAATCACCGCACTGGTGCCTATTTGTACCAACAAGAAGTGCAGGTGAGGCAATAGGAGCTGTCAGAAGGAAAGAAAAGGTTCTTTTGCAGCTCTGTGACTGAGGACAGCCTGTCCTTTACAGATCTCCCTCTCCCCACCTGCATTCCCCCACAGCACTCAATTACCCATTAAGGTTTTTAAGAGAAACAGAATGGCAATTAAGCTCAGTATAGCAGTGAGAAAGCAGTGGAAGCTGTGGGCTTGCTGAGAAATCTATCCATAAATGAGTTAACTGCACAAATAATTCCAGCTAATTAGAGGTGTGCATTCCCCAAATAACTTGATTCTCTCATTTACTTAATTGAGTTGATGGTTGCTCTGGGATGGAACAGCAAACTGTGCAGTGGCTTATGCAATAAGCATCACTTTGACTAAATCTGTTCAAACAGTCCAGACTTTTTCTGTTAACTTGGAATTTGCAGCAGAATCAAGAAAACTGTTGCTTTGGATTAATTTTTTGTTTTTTGGGTTTTTTAATTACATTATTGTGTTTAATATTTTAAAAGATGAAGATGAGGCAAATTCCATTTACAATTCTCAAGTTTAGCTGAAAAGTGGGGGCTATAAATAAGGATTGTTGATTAGAGAAGTGGGGTCTTTCTTTCACACTTCAGAGAAATGCTGACAGGACTGACAGCTTTCCAAATGATGACACAGATGAAACTGCCATGCTTGGATAACAAATCCAGATATTGCCTAGGGTCTAAGCAACTTCTTTGGGATTTACATAATTTAGGATCTTTCCCTAGATAGAAAAACGGAAGAGGACCAGCAAGCTTTATTGGTGAGATGATTTTTCCCTAAATGATGAGCGTGAGGCTTCAAACAGCCTCAGATTTTTCAGCTTGTTTTACCTTGTCCCTCCTCTTTTTAAAATGACCACTCAGTCTCAGCATCTAAGTTTTTGTTCCATGTTCTAACAACCTGAAAAGGGCCACAACAACCACTGGGCATCAGTAAAACATCTTTCTTTTCTGTTTATTTGCCTTGCTTTCTTAATTACATAAAAGAATAGGCATAAAAATACTGTGGGAACTGAAAGCATCCCTTTTCAAGAATAAATTTCAATTCCTGTTTTGTGTTAGGACCAAGGGAGAGGAGACTTGACCAAGATTTTTGTTCTCTAGTGTAATGCTTGCTGATCAAACATTTCCATTTTGGCACTCAAGGATTTGGGATGTTAATGAACACTTTAAAAAATGAACACTTAAATAAAAGAGGAGACATATTAAAATATGCGTAGCAAACCTGAAAGAAGCAGTCAGTAGACACCTTTTCTTTAGGAGAAGTAAAGTTGGAAACATGGTCCTGTTCTCTATTTTCTTGGAATCATTAAGTGTACTGGTCTTTTGCTAAGGAAATAATTTAAGCACAAGGTAATAGCCACAGTGCTGTTTGTCATTAGCTTGTACCTGCTAATAAACAGGGAAATTCATCTGTTATGGAGTCAGCTTCCTAATGGATCTTCAAAGATCCCATGTCAGTGTTCACAGGGAAAATAAGGAGATTGCCAGGCCACCCAAGCCCTTTGCAAACAGAAAATTTGTTCAAGGAAACCTCAAAAAGGTCCAACACAATTTCTCTATTGTGTTATTACTGCACCAGCAAAACCTTTCCTCTCTTATTTTGATTCTCACCCTCTCCCAGCCTTACATCCTCATGGAAATTCTATTTTTGCTCAGTCCTGCACTTATTTTTCTTCCCCTTTTTGTTCTTCAGCTGTGTATTTTTCTTTTCACTGTTGTATTTCCTACTGGCACTGGTGATGTAAATCAGTGGGTGGATTTGAGGCAGGGCCATTTTGTCTTCTCATGGACATGGGAACATTTCTCTTCAAGCAGAAGAGCAGTGTCACTAATTTGGCACATTGCTGAGACTTTAGTTAGTTTTTAGATGTATTTTTTTAATTGGATTTGAGATTCAGCAGATGTTGGAAAGCAAATAAACCATATGCAGTGGTTGTTAGACATTACTCATGGTGTAATCCCTTTATCCAAATACAAAAGTTAAACATGTGAAACCATATCCTTAGATAACTGCAGAAGTTCAGCTCATACTCAGCCACCACCACGTCATTCCCTTCATTATTTGGTGCAGCACATCCTCTCTGAAGGAAGGTGGGCAGACAGGGGGAAGATGGATTCATGACTGTGCTTTAAAATAAATGTCAGCTAACCACAAAGGGTCAAATTCATTGCTGATGTAACACTGCTGACTTCAGTAGATTTACACTGGGGATTAATGTAGTCCTTTCTCTAATATACGTGTTCAGGGGGGAAGAAGATGGTTTTTATATAGATTCAGCACAAGATCTGCTGGCATAAAAACAACCCAAACAGAATTGTTCCCTTCTCAAACATCTGTTAGCATGAACGTCCAAATCCTGTGTATCTGCCACAGGTTGTTATAATCGAGCTGCATTACATTAACAAAAATACAATAACCATTTGGTCTCTACTTTAAACAAGAGCTTATGAAAATGGCTTTCAGGTGGAGGGAGTGGTGATTTGGCAGCCTTCTCTTGGCAGGGCTGTGGATTGCACATGAGGGAAAGTTGTTTGGTGGTAGAGCAGACAAATTGCTTAACAATTAATAAAAATAATGCCTTGTGTTTCCGCACGACAAGGTGCTGTGTAGGAATTCTCCTCTCCCCAGCTGCTCTCCACTAATAAAACATAGTCAGCTCTGTAGGTTTTTAAATCACACACAATGAAGTGGAACAGTGCTTTAAAATGGGGTAACACTGGATATTTGCACAAGCAAAACTGGATTTGTAACGTGGGTTACAAATCTAATATTTCTAGACTGCCCTGCTTTTAAAAGTCTTTGCAGCCCCACATCAGTCAGCATGGTTGCTTTTGGGTTTTTTCTGTTTTATTTAAGTTTCTAAGAGTTTTCTCCCAAGTAATTAACCAATATAATAGAGTGTGTAAAAAATTATTACAGAAATCAGCTGCATCCTTTTAGGAATTGTATGAGTATGTTTTCATCTGAATCAGAACAGATTTAATATCTTAAATCTTATTTTACAAGGCAACTGAGACCCCACAAACTAAAGTGTGATGCAAAGTGATAAAAGGCTCAAGAATATCTTCTTAAAATCAGAGGTGTGTTTGAAAATGTTCCTTTTGTTTTCAGCATATGATGGGATCGTAATTCTGAGGCTTCTTATGGAAGAGACAAACTTTGTCAGCCAGGCTGCAAATCGGATGGGGAAATTTTTGACTTGTTTTCTGTAAAGCAGGGTTTGGGTTTATTCTGCTGAAAGTTTCACAACCAAATCTCCTTCTGGGAGAATGTCACATCAGCTGCTCTGGGGTTGTTTGCTCTTCATGCTCTTGGCTCCACTGGGCCTCTACAATGTCCTCTCTGAAGTATAACAACCCAGTTTTATTCTCTTGCTGAGAACACTTCCTATGTTTTACTATGTTCTGGAAGTTTTCCTTCTTGAATCTTTCTTTGCACCCCATTTTGAAAGTAGAGATTGTTTTCCTTGGGAGAAAACAGAAATTTCTTGGAATTAGTCTACTGTTGGCAGATGTCAACATTTTAGAAAAGAAATCCAAGTTCCTGGATGTAATTTTCCTCCTTAGTGTAGAGTGTGTTTCTCATAGCACTGGTGATGTTTTATCAGTGGTAATTAGAAGCAAGATACGGTGTGAGGATTTTCTCTTTTTGGGAAGGTATAATTGAGTATTTGTAAAACACACTCAGCATTTTCCTGGAATTAATCTCAGTGTTTCACATTTGAGATTTTCTTCTTCAAACAGCTACTTTTAACTTTAAACACCTAGGTTTGGGGCAATACCTGTTACTTTGCTCAGAGTGCAAAACCAGTTCAGACTAAAGCTCTAAATATGTGCTGGAAATCTGAGATTAGATTCAGCTTAGAACAGAATATGATAAGACTTTTGGTTTGGGCAAGGATTTTGTCTTTTGTACCACTTTTGAAATCAATAGGACTTAGATAAATTCTCCTATAGCTGCATAAACATAAAATAATTACTTTTGGTTCTACCTTTTTCATATACTCATTGGTTGTCTTGATTAAAATTATTGCCTTGAGTTTGGTAAATTAAATAATTTTAATCATTACTTTAAAAGATGCCTTATCTGTACCTATATCAGCAAAGACTGAATACTTCAATTTGGAGTTCACAGAATCTACTAATTCCTGTGGAATTTTTTCTGGTTGTAGAGAAAACATGGTCAGGTACATCTTGGATGATGATCTAGTAAAGGTCACATAAATTATTTCTGGAAAACTTTGAAAGAAAATAAACAATAAAAATAACTTTCAGGATGTGGATTAATGTAGGAATTAATACGTCTCCAATTAGTTAACAGATTTGTATCCTGAAAGGATGAATTACATCTTGTTAAAGTGATTTTTTAAAAATATTTATATGTATATATGTTGATTTTGGAGAGGTTTTTGTGTTTTAATGCAATACTAATAAACACAAGTTTGCTGGTAAGGATTTAGACAGTCAGAAGTTGTCAATGTGGTCTTGATTTCCTACTGCTGGGTTCAACATGGTGTGCTCAGGTGATGTGTTAAAGAAATCTGTGTGGTTTGATTTGTTTTCAAAATTAAATTAAAGTTTTATTCTACTTAAATGCTTCCTTATTAAGATTCTTGTAAATGAAAACATTTAGGTATCTACTAATCACCAATGGCTGCCAATATATTTCTCAATTAATCAAGTAAAGCCTGTTAAATGCAGTTTAAGGACCATTTTATGGGGATTCTCAGTGACACCTCTGCAAATGTACTTGAGTAAACTTTATTTGAGACCTTACCAGGGCTCTTGGGCAAACAAAGCTTTACTCCTCCAATGAGTAACTGCCTGCACTGAGGGCTGCATTCAGGAGCAGTGGACCTGTAAACCTATTAAATTTACTGTGTTTGCAGCATAGAATACCCCTGCTTTCAGTGGTTTCCTAACTGGTCATAGGGAAATGGAAGAGGTCAAGTGGAAGGACACTACTACCAATCCCCATTCCTAAATATCTGTGGAGATACTCAGATCAAAAGGGGGATACAATTTATTTTAGCTAATTCTTCTTTAATGCAGTCCTTAACCCAAAATACTTATGTTGCTGAGGATAGCAGAAACTTAAATAAAATCCATCTTTCACAAGGATGAAATTTCCCAGTTCTGTGGCCCAGAGGTATTCACATGAGATGCTCTCTGTGCAGTCAGTGTGTATTCTTTTTTGGGGGCTATAAATCCTCAGAAGTATTTTTAATGGTGTATTAGCTCTGACTTATGGAAGAGACCTGGGTTTCATTTGCCTAGAAGCTTTCATTACAGGTGCCTTTGGAAGGTTGATGGCTGGAGATAGAATCAAAAATAGAGGTGAAAAGGAGTTATTACTTGTCAGAGACCCTTATTTTCCCTGCTACTCTGCAGGGCTCTGTGAAATGGCCCAGATTACAGATCGATAATGGAGTGCTTGCACTCAGCTAAAACCAAACCCCCATAAACTTTAAAACACAGAATCAGCGTTGGGCTGGGAGCTTGCTGAGAGCTGAGCTTTACTGCTTGGCCCATCCAGCCGAGATCTGGGGAATATTTATCTTCTCAGTGGTGTCAGTAGAGGCTGAGCTGGCTGCTCTGGTAGTCCTGCCATTCTCCTGCAGTGACATCAGTTAAAATGCTCCAAAAGACTCTGCAAATTCACTGCCTTCCTACCAACTGCTGGAGCTGCTGAAGGATTGAGCAGTGTCTTCCAAGGGAATAATAGTACCTCATAAAATGCGCTTCTCTATAATGCCTGCATTACATTTTTGAACCTTAACTTTGCAGAGGACACATTTTCTTGTTGGTGATATTGGCACCATGTCTGGTTAACAGTGCACATCTATTCTTTTAAAAATCTGCTTTTACTCGAGCGGCCCTAAGTGTGGCAGATGTTTCAGGTTCTGATACACAGCTCTAGGGGTGGGTTCTGAGGAGTGCATGAGTGGTTGTTCTTCTAGAAATGCTGTGTTATTCTCCTTATGGCTCTCCACAGGAGAATGGTTTGCCATAGGAGGTTCTCCATAGCTGTTTAGGAAATCTGCATCCGTGAGGCAGCACAAGAAACTGGAGTGCCTCAGCATAGTCTGGGTCCTCCCCAGCCTGGATGAATGCTGGGTGGACAGAGTGTGATGATGGGGATGGGGTCCACCAACAGCTCCTGGTGCAGTAAATTAAGACTTGCAGGTATCCCAGAGGCCTAAAATGCTGCATCACAGAAATCTTGTTTTCTTCACCCTTTTCTGCAATATTTATTCTTTTTTATCATAGTTTTATATGCTGCTGTGGCTGCTTCTATGTATTTATTAGGCTCGACTGAATTTTATTATTATATAAATAATACCTTTTCTTAGCCCTTTTTAAGTGCTCCCTTTTTCCTGTCTTTGATTGTCCCTGCAGGTGTATTAACACAGAATTTGTACCTTGATACTTTCTCACTGCAAGATGTGTGTGAAAATCTCACAAGATAGCTGATGATCTCTTTTGCATTGCTAAGTGGTGACAGCAGGACTGCAGGATCATAGGGGGACAGGCAAGAGTCCACTGGAATATTTATAATAATCTCTTAAAAGCTCTGTGGAGCTTGAAAAAGACATGAGAGAAACACCTGTGGGGCAAACATGAATTTTCATGGGATCAGAGGGCACTTGGGTTTGCAAGGGACCTTGAGAAGCCTCTAATCCAAATTCCTGCTCAGAGCAGGGTGAGCCACAGGTTCAGCCCAGGTTGCTCAGGGCTTGACCCAGGCAGGATGTGAAATACATGGAGGCTGGAGGCTGCACTGGGCAGGAACTGCTCCACTGCCTCACTGATCTTATGGGGGAAAAGATTTGCTGTCTTTCCAGTATGAATTGCTGGTTTCAACTTCTGCCATCATCCTGCTGTGCACCCCTGGGAAGGGCCTGCCTCTGACCTCCCCCTGGGCAGTGGAGGCGGCTGCTGGGTCACCTCAAAGCCACCCATTGTCCAGCCTGAAGGAGCCCCAGCCCCTCAGCCTTTCCTCCTAGACCTTGTCCTTCAGCCCCCTGCTCGTCCTGGCTCCTGCAGTATAGCCTTTATCAAACTCTGGTTTTGTCTTGGGGGCTCAGGAGGAGGGGATGGGATGCAGTGCTCCAGATTTAACCTCACAAGAGTTGAGTGTGAGGGATTCCTTCACCACGTTTCTCCACTTTGTTCCTTCTGCTCTTGGCCCTTTGCTGCTTCATACCTTTCCTTTTGAATTTCAATGTACCTAGACTAGAAGAGAGTGCCTTGTCTTCATTCTTTGATAGTTTTTCACCTCTTCTAAGGTTCATTTTCACTCACAACAGGTTAAAAACTGTCTGGGAGTTGTTGTTCACTTTCACCAGATACTGCCAAAATCCTAGAGTATCTGGAGCATCACAGAACATTTGTGGTACATCTCCAGATAGGAGGTGGATAAAGCTGAAGGAACAAGGAAAAAAAAAAGACTGAAAAATCAAAGCTCAATAAAATTCTGGACATAAGATTCAGGAAAATTCTTTACTGGTAAAAAGAATTTACTCTGTCAAAATAAGCAGAATTTTTAGATAGAACCCTATTTTACTCTTAAAAATATCTGTATTTGTTCTGCTCTGAAAAAAATTTCTAGAGAGAATTACTATCAGAGAGTAACTGCTTCCAGTTGCTTTGATGTTTCTAAAAGTTGAAAGTTTGTTTTTGGGAAGAGGAACAGGCCACAAACATCATACCCACCGTTAGACTAAAAATCAGCTGTGAACCCATAAAAATAGATGGGTCTTTATCAGTCATCTGAGCTATTTTGATTCATTTTGCTGTGGATTCAAGTTTTAAGGGGATCTTTGCAGTTTGAACACAAAGTGGGTGAGGTTTGTTTATGAAGGGATGAGGTGCTAATCCTTCCAAACTGATAACAGCCATGTATTTAGGGCCATGTAATACCTTGGCATTACTTTTTTATGTACAGAGGATTTCTACAAATGGAAGCAACTGGAAATAGTTATCATATTTCAGGTCTCCCAAGCGAGAGTTAAAGCTGCAGGTGATGTTTCAATAGCTCTGAATTAGAGAGCTCCATTTAATTCATTTCAGGTCGTGATGAACTCGCAGACTTTGGTAAGAAGACTTGAGCCAGCCAGAAAAAGATTGAATTACTTGTCCCATGGGAGGCTTTTCTCGGTTGCTGGAGAATTCAGGCACTTGGGGGTCAATGTGGAACAGCTTGGACAATGTCCACTTGGCTGAGCCCCAAACCATCAAACCCTTCTCACTGGTTTTCTTTGCCAGCACTTGCTTCATCTTCACCAGTCCCAAGATATGCAAAGCCAAATTAAAAAAAAAAAAAAAAAGAAAAAAGAAAAAAAGAGTCCAGATGGGAAAAGATGACCAGATGTTTTGGTGAGGTTGGGATGATCCATTACAAAAGAATTCTGTTTTGTTGCCACAAACATAAAGACTGTTCTTGTGCATTGAAATACAGAGCTTTCATTATCCCAGGCCTTTGTTCTTCACTTTCAGATAGATATTTCTACATCTGCACTCTACTTGCCTCTGCATCATGGGTATAATGGCAAAGAAATGGCTTTTTCACCTGCCTGTAGCAATCATTTCTAGAAAATACTTTCCTAAGGAGCAGCAAGCCTTGCTGCAGTGTTCCTCTGAAAGGGTTCAGCCACTGTAGGGCTGCTCCCAGGTGATCTGAACTGCAATTCTTACAGAACTCCTGACCTCAACATGCATGTTCACACTTTCTCAGCAAATGTTTGTGCAAACTATGGTTTCTTTCTAATCAAATAAAACCTGTAAATAAGCTGGGGAATCCATAACCCTTGGACATTAGTGGTTTTAACTCAGATCATACAAGGTATGGCTGTGGTGTTTAGTGAGAATGGGAGTTGCAGACTATGAAAATATGTAGACATAAAGAAGCACCTGTAAAAAAAAAGTTGCTTTAGGAGTCCTAACTTCAATATCACTGTTGTTAATAAATGATAATTCAGCCTGACATAAAAAGAAAGGTTTATAATTTGTAAAGTCTTTTCTTCTGAACTGTCAGACCCCCAAAATACAATGTTAAGAATGTACCAAATAATTCAAGAACAATGGGCAGGCTATGTTTGTATCTAGGGTACCCAAATGTGCTTGAAAAGCAAACTTGACACAAACAAGGCTTCAGTTAATTCATAAGTAATGAATAAATAATTAAAGGTGAAGAGACTAATTTGTAAAATATAATAAATTGGCTTCCCTGGGACTACTTTCTGATTCCACTGATCTGCTGAGTAACCTTTCCTGAATTGTAGTGGCTGTACACATTTAAAAGCTATGTGTGGAAAAAACAGGTTCTTGTAATAGATGATTGACTGAAATTGTGGCTTGACACTCTCAGCTCCGCTGTGCTCTTCCACACAGGTTAAAGAACCCATGTGTGATTTGTGTACTTTTGTTTTTCTGAATGCTTGTCTAAGTTCACCACATTGGGGTTTTTGATTACATTTTCAGTTCCACCTATAATGTTAAGCCTTTAATTCTTACTCTAACAAAAGCTTTGCCTATCTGTCATCAGAACCTCATTATTTCCATGAAGTTTGACCACTTCCATAAATAATTGCATATTCTAGTACCTGCCCTGCTGCCAGAGCAATGTGGAGGGCTCCAAGCTCAGATCACCAGGACTTCACAGAGTCCTGGGTGCGTTCCAGCTCTCAGAGATTTACAGGTCTGGGAGTTTTAAAAGGTTCATGCTCACAGGAAAAATGCTGTTCTCATGATTGAAACTTGCTGTGAACCTCCAGAAAAAGTGTGAGTTTGAGTGTGTTTTATTGATTTGCTTAAATATTGAGTGAGTGCGACTTCAGCTTTTTTTAACCATCCCACACCAAAAGAAAGTGGAATAACTGAAAACCCCTTTGTTCATATTTTAGTTTGAACAGGAGCCTAGTGGCTTCTTAATGCATCCATCCCTCTCTAGGGCCAAAAAAAAAAAAAAAAATCCATCCTGTAGATCAAGGGTGTAGCAGATGTGCTCAGTCTTTTGCCTTCAAGGATTGTTCTCGGAATTCTTGCAGTAGTTTTATCTCAAATTGAACAGCTCAGTTTCTCCATGAAATAATTAATTACTCAGATAAAATACTCTATTAAGTTTGCTGTAGAGAGGTCTACAAGCAGGGTGTCTGCAGAAATGTAAATGTTCAAGCTGTTCATAATCCTTAAGAGTGATATTAAAAATTTGGCATTATTTCCACAAACAGACATCTTTGTGCATCATCAAGGCAGGAAAAATTACAAACAGAAAATTCAAATACAAGCAGATAAAGTATATATCCCTTCTCTCGGACTGTTTAATTTATTTAAAGTAACTAGAATTTTAAAAACTAAGTGAATTTTTGGGTTGGTGACAAGCTTGGCACAGTTAATTTTTAAATCTAGTTTAAACAAAGAGTTGGCTGGTTAAGACTCTTTAGGCTGCCTGTGTTTTGAAGGCAACTAAAACATCATAATCTCAGTGTGATAAGGTGAAGTAGCAGATTTGTATAGGAAAACATTCTTTGTTCTATTCTGGAATTACTTTTTAACAAAGACCTTGCTATTTTATGCTTGTCTGAAGAAGTTTTAGAAAAATTATATATTATATGTTGAAATGGAGATAAGATTCTCCCCCTCCTTTATGCAGACAGGGATGTTTGAGTTACACAGGTGCAACTCCCTTTTTTTTTTTTTTTTTTAAATGGCAGAGTTTGGCCCCTTACACCCTTCCAAACAATCCAACAGCAGCATTTCCCTCCTGGTTTGGAAGGTTGAATAAAGTTATATATTTCCCATTTCTTGACTGTTTTGGCATTCCTCCCTGAAAGGGAGGAAAAGCCTTACAAATTTTCCTTTGGCCCAAGCCCCAAAACATCTGCTGCAGCTGGGGAAGCCAGCTCTGGCTGTGGTGGTGCCCACAGGGGGGGCTGGGGGGCGGCCAGCAGCCCCCAGGGCCCTTCCTGGGGAGGGGAGATGCTGAGCTCCTCAGGGGGGGCATGGCTGGGTGGCACTCGGAGGCTGCTAAAATTAGGAAGGCTTTGGGCACAGAAGCAATAATGTGGAATTATAGCATGGCTTGGGTTGGAAGGGACCCTAAAGTTCGTCTGACCTGGACGCTAGAGCTGAGTCTACACTCTACTTGTGCTTTTGAAGGTTTTGTGAATTTATTCTGACTTCAGTCTTATTCAATTATTTTTTCTTTTTTTTTTTTTTCTGCAAAAACAGTCTGTTGAGCAAGCTAAAAGGCCACAAAATATTTCTAAGGCTTATCAGAACTTGAGAGGAGCCTGGTTTTTCAAAAACCAAATAATTGCATTGCCATGTTCGAGTTGCACTGAACAGCCAAACTTTTGTGCTCATCCTCTTTCAAAACTCTGATGCCCAAGCTCCAGTGGTCCCATCATCTGTCCATGTGCATGCTTGTGAAAAGCAAAGTATTCTCTTTCAAATCCACAAGAAAGGGGATTATTTTAACCAACATGAGCTGATATTTGCTGAGGTTGTGCACACAGACACTGGGAGTTGACTTGGGGAAATTTGCTAAGCTATGAATGAATGAAGCTGAGTTGAGAACCTGAGCCACACACAGGGCACAGTTTGGCAGCTGCTTTGGAGCTCATGAAATGAAATCCATGAAGAGAGGAAGGCAGCTTGGAAGCACAAGACTCTCTCAGGGCTGACACAGCATGGGGGGTTTATGCCCTCTTGTTTTCCTTGTCCCATAAAAGTGAGGATGATAAATGCCAGTTTTAATTTCACTTGGGGTGTCTGGGGGATAAATGCTTTGAGGCCTGAATGCCTGAAGAGTAAGAATAAGCCACCAGAACCAGGTACCTTAATCTCTAAGCCTAACCAGACTCCCTCCCTATCTATTCCTGTGTAAAACTTTTCTTCAGGTAAGAGGGAAAATTCTGCTGTCTGGCAGCTTGACAGGAGCATTCAGGCTCATATCAGCAGGATGAGAGTTTTAATTGACAATTAAGCCACTCAAGTTCATTAAGCTGGTCTTAATTCAAAGTTTAAAGGTAGCTAGTTTGCATTAAAAGCCAGATATAAATTTATGCACACATTATGACCTGCTGCATGCCTTGGGTTTTGCTCTCCATCTCAGAACTTCCTAGGGGCTAATCACACTCCCAAGGGAGCAAACAAGGGGGTGAGAAAAAAAGATGGAATTCCCACTGCAGAACTTATAGCAGAGCCCTTGGTCTGGGGAAAGATTTTTCTTTCCTTCCAAAGGAAAAGACAAAACTCTGATGCCCCAGAGGCCTTCAGCTTGGGCCAAGACATGTGAACAGCTTCAGTGAAAGGAAAATATTTTGGTGAGCTTCAGGTCTCCTCCTTGTTCTCCTGTTCTCCTTCTGTTGTCATGGTGTTGTTTTCAAAATAACTTTGACTCTTCTACAGCCTTAGGAAACCAATAAGAAAAAGTATCTATAACTACTCTGAGAGCAACTTGGGCTTTTCTTCTAAGTGTTTGTGGAGAAAACCTTTCTATGCAGCTGGCAGCTTATCTAAATTAAAGCAGAGGACACTGAGGTGAGCAGTGTGGCTGCCAGGTGATTCACTGAGAATTCTCTGCTCTGTGGCCCAGGTTTTATTGGCAGCTCTTTTTTTTCCTTTAACATCCTCAGTTTCTTGCAAAGAAACAGGGTAGACATATTTTTCCAACTGGTGTTAAAAATTCTTCTTTTACTGAAGGCCAGTATTGATGTTTCTTCTTCTTTTGCACCAAAAGCTGTTCTTGAGGTGTGTATTTAAACATAAAATGCATGGATGGGATCTTTGTCTGGTACATGCCATACACTTGCACAGCATGAAAAAATGGTTCTTAAGTCCTGTTTAGTTCATATGTGACGCAGCTGCAAAATACAGTGGAAGAAAGTTGTTTTATGCTTTTTTTGGAGCATATTGCGTTACAGAACCAGTGTTTGGACATTTCCCTCATCCCCATCTCTCTTTCCCCTCACTATTTTCTGCCCCCAAGGATCATCTCTGGGCCAGAAAAATGTGTGCTTGCAAAGCAGGTAAAAGACACCCTTGAAAGGTAGCTGAAGGATAGGCTTGATAAGATTTCTAAAGCAATTATCAACTGATTTTGTGGAAATTTTTAGAGGAAATAATTGTGTATATAGTTACAGGTTAGAGTAAATTCAAGAAAGATCATTATAAATTTCAGATTTGAATGTTCAAACTGTCTGATATTTTTTATTCTTACTTCACCTCATGATATAATCATGTTTCAAAACTGAGAAATAAGTATAAAGCCTTACTTCCTACACAACCTTACTATTAATATTTATTAGTAGTAGTAGCTGCTGTTCTGAAGGCACTTGTTGCCAATAGTGCTTTTAGAAAACTTAATGTTTGTTCACTCTCCCTCTACAAAATAAAATCTGAGTGAAAGAAACACACTTTCATCACTGATTTTTGTGGTGTTCACACAGTTCTTTCCAACCTGGTCCATGTTGATAGTTTCAAACATTTCTCAGTACACTGCATTTCCAACCTGTTAAAATTCCGGTTTGTACAATTTTGTAATTTGTTGCTTATCTCAACCTCCCCAAAAATCCCAAACCAACATCCCCCCACTCACCCACATAATAACTATATAACTCTTTCTCTATATATAACTCTATATATAACTATATATATAAAACTATATATATAACTATATGTATACTTCCATATATTATGTATACGAAATATTGATATATTAAATATATGTACTAAATACATTTATATATTAATCAATGATATTTTTGTTTATGCACATTATGAATAGTATTAAATATAATGTTTTTATATTAAATATTCATATTTATTTGTCTTAAATAATAGTAAAAAAGAGAGACAGTTTAAGGAGACTGGTTTTATAATTTCCCAGATGCTGCTGCCATGTAGGTGAAAGGCAGAGGCAGAGAATTGAAACCAGGCATTGACCTACAGTCAGGGAAACTACAGCCAAATATTATGATGACACCTCTGTCCTTCAGTCAGCATGTGTTAAATTAAAATAACAGTTGATAACGTCCTTCAGAAAGGGCATCTTTTCATTCCCTGAGGCTATAAGATACCTGACACCACCAGTGATGAATTCCTGGGGCCACAGGAGAACAGATTGCCCTTGAATCCCCTCTTCTCCAGTGTTTCAGTGTCTGAGGACACTTCTTGGTTTTCTGTAAGAGTTTAAATGGCAAATGGAACATCCAGCTCCAGATGTGGATCTGTATTTGACAGAGCAGGATGCAGATGTGTAGGGCTGTGCCTAGAATGGCACAGCTTCACCCATTTGTGAAGGAAAGCTATTTGATCAAATAAAAATCCCAACAGGTCCTGACAACCGCCTGGTGCTGTGTGTGCCACAGCCAAAATTACCAACACATCAAGTGGAAGAGCTGATCACAGCCACAGCCTGAATCCTGCACAGAATGAGCTGTCTGCTCACATCCCATTTGGAAAGGTTTGCTTCTCACTGTTAACAGCAGAATTCCAGAATTCAGGCTACAATTACAGCTGCACTGGCACTGCTTGACTGCTTTCCTGGTTAGGGCATTCACGGACATCTTCCATGCAAAACAGAAACACATTGCCAGTCTTGGTGGGAATGGAGGAGTGTCTGAAGAATTTTTGGGTTTGAAGAAGATGCAGGCTATATTTTATCAAATATTTCTGCCTCAGTTTAAGGCTAAGTGTCCTTTATTGGCCTCATGTACCTGGAGATGCACCCATGCCATCAGCAGTAATAAAGCAAACACAAAATATTCAATGGTTCTGTTCAGTGACAGCTTCTGGAAATGCTGTGTCTCACCCAAAATTCTTTGCTGTAAAAAGTAAATGAAAACATACATACACTATATAAATTAACTGTTCAAATATTTCCAATTAATTGTTTGAGTATTTCCAATAATTAGCAAGCTATATTAAACAAATGGATTTTAAGTCAAAATTTTAACTCCAAAAAGATCCAGTTCAGGTTCTTTGTGTTTCATTTGTGGCTTGGTTACAATGTTTTATTTGAAATGGTTTATCTCCCTGAAAGTGGTTTCATTGCAGTTTATTATTTCAAATGTATTTTTCCCTCAAGTTTTTTTTTTTCTGTGGCAGTTTTAACTCCCTCCAGCAGAGATGTGCAAAGTCTCTCTTAGATTCAGTGTATGAAAATATATATTTATTATCTTTATTTCATGTCTGAGACTAATTCCAAATGTGATTTTATTTTTAAAGTGAGCACTTATGACCTATTTTATTTGAACAAATAAAGTTTTCAGGACTATGTTAGGAATATATATCAAAAACTTTTATCTGAAATACATTCCTTCAAAGACATAAAGCAGGAGCAAGTCCCATCTTTGCTTAAAAAACATCAGATTTGACTACTAGAGAGGTTTAAAATGAAAATTCTTTTGGTTTTAACCAGTTTCCTCTAACAGATAATGAACCCAGAGTAACTCATTTAGTGCTTGCAGCAGTCTGGGCTGAGGCCCAGGTATCCAAGTCCTTTCAGATAATCAACCTGTCTTCTCTCACTCTCCAACATCAGCTCTGCAGGGCCCTGATGTAAAATGGGAGATTTTGATGTCTGAGGGAGAAGTGCTCTGGAAATTAAAGCAGCAGTTACCTCTGCTCAGCCTGGAGTCTGGCACTGGGCTCTTTTTTCCCTCCCTGCTGGAACCATTAGGCAGTCTAGACTCCTCTTTGTCTTTGGAGACTCTTCTCCCACCTTTTCATGGGGAAGATGGAGAGGAGCAGCAGAGAGAATCCACCTCAGGATGTGCCTCCCGCGGCTGTGTCTGACTGAATTTTATCCCTGGCTATGAACCCTGCCAGAACTGAAGCCTTCTGGTGTCTGACCCAGCCCTGGCCAGCACAGACCAGTTTGTTTTGAGGAGGATTTCATATCTGACACTTCCAGTACCAAGAAAAAGCATCCCTTCAGTTTTTGGATGCTAAGCTTTTTCTCCAGAGGAGTGTAGTGAAGCAGCCCACGTGATCTTCAGCTTCCCCAGACTCACAAAGGTGCTGGGGTGTAGGGAAAGGGGTTCTGCCTGGAGGCAAAAATAAATAGCTAGACATTTTTAAATTATTACACTTACAGTTGCACTTACAATAAAATTATTACACTTTAAAGTTATTTCGCTTACAGTGAAACAAGAGAAAATAAAAAAGGCAAACTTAATCAGGGATCTTTATTTGCAAACAAAACCACAAGCAGATCTCAGTGACTGTTTTGGACTGTTATGTCAGGACTTTGGAGATGTTGGAGAGTCTTTTTTCTTACTGTGTGGATCATTTGAGCTGCTTGTCACCCACAACACTGAGGTGTGTGGTCAGGCAATGCTTTGACCCCCGGGGAAGGTGGAATCTCAACACTCCACAAATTTATTTCCTCAATTTATGAAAGTGTTGCAGAAGATACTTCTGCAAAAGCAAATCTTTGGGACTTCTGTCTCAAGCACCTATGAAAATTCTCCAATATCTAGGAAATCTAAGGTGTAACATTTCAGTGGATATTACCACTGAATTGAAGTGCTGAATTAAGTGCTGTGAAATAAAGAAAATGAGACAATAAAATGAAATATAGGCTATTTCATATGCTATGAAATAATGAAAATGTCCTGACCAGCACAGTGAGCCAGAGCAGTGGTCCTAGCATGGTGACTTAGGGACACAGTGTGGGAAGCTGCCACTGATTTAGCTCAGGTTTGCAGGAAAAGGTAAGGATGGTGATGCCCACACATTATTTGCCAGTATTGCTGCTGGGAACACTGAGCTGCTCTCTGTCACTCCTGATGATGATGACATTTCAGAATAAGTTGGATAAAATTCTGGAAAATGGTCTGTCAGGAACCCTTTTGACCAGGAATGGGGAAAAACATTAAGCAGTGGGAATCTCAGCCAAATACTCCCATCTCATTTTATTTGATCATTTTAATGATTTACCATTTCCTTGACTGACTTCTATGATGACTTTGTCTTGGGTGTTAAAGTGGTTTTTAATTTATTTTTTGAAATTATTTTTACATGTGGCACAATTTCCCTTTCAGATGGCTTCTGAGCAGGGGTGGATTTTCTGAGCAGGGGTGCTCACTTTGTCAGATCAGCAGAGACAACTGAACAAAGGAAGTTTCCTTTGATAATTTATGATAATTTAATTTATGATCATTTTCCTTTGATAATTTAGGATAATCTTCCTGAGCAAGCAAATGAAGAAAAGCGTGATGTGAATCACTGCAGCTCAGAGAAACTTCTGAAAGTCATGGTGATGGCAAAGGGTGTCAAAACATGTCTTAAGTCCCAAAAACCGAAGCTGGGCTTTCTGGTTGGCTTTCTCATCATCCTTACCAGTCTTCTCACTCAGTCTTTTACTATTACCTTACCTCTTTATTTGTTTTTAATGTTAATGTTTTGATAAGTAACAAATATGAGAAGCTCCCTGTATGTTTTGGGAGATTTCAGAAGTTTTGTACTTTTTGCTAGCCCAGCTGACAGGACACAGAACTCAAGACTGGAGGCTGCATTCAGGGTGTTTTGACTGTTGGTTTTGTCTGCTTGTCTGTAAAATAAGGATTATTTTCTGATTATTTTGTAACCAAACCTTATGGCTCTGTGTAAAAGACTTGAGGACATGGTTAGAATATTTTTGTGTTCAACAAATGCAAAAGATTTATCTATTCAAAGGGTTGCAGGCTGACAGTGGAAGAAAATATCTGAAACAGAGGTTTAGGAAATAATTTTATTAAATTTAAGAATAAAAGTTATTAGGAATTTTATCCAACTTTGCTCTTGGAAGTCACAGAGAGCAAAGGGTGTTTTAATTGTTTGTTTGGGTTTTTTTTAATGTTTTGAGTGCCTTATGAGGGAGAAATCAAAGGGAACTATAAAAGGTCAGTACTTTCAAAAAATAAAAATTCTTCAAGATCAGCTATCCAAATTTCTTGTTTAAAAAGAGCACTTTGCAATTTTGGTTTATAAATTTTTTTCCAATAATTCAGGTAAGCAAAACAGATATACACATATTAAAAATTTGAGAACTGAGCTTTTTCCTGATTACAGGAGAGTAATACTGGTCACCTTAAGGGGCAAATCAGTAAAGATTAGGAGATGTATCCAGTGGAGAGTCAGGAATGGGTGAAGGCTGCGGAATTTCAAAGCAGAGAATTCTGAGTATGATGGACAAGCAGGCAGCAAAACAGACTCTAAAAAAAACCCCAAAAAACCAAATGCACAAACAAATGAACACCCCCTCCAAAAAAAAAAAAATCAAGAAGGATGGAAGAAAGACAAAAGACCTCAAACAGCAATGGGAAAACTTTGAAATTCTTCTGAAAGCAGCAGTTGCAAAGTCTAACCAGCAGGGGTGCTCCTCGTCAGGAGGGCTTTGTTCCATTTCTCTTCTGTGGCCCTCCTGGCATGAAGGGCCATTCCAACCTTGCCTTCCTAATGCAGAATCTGTGCTGGGAGCAGTGTGGACCACGAGTCTGGCTTTCATCACTGTTTATTCCATGTGTTGACAGGTTGCCATGTGCCCTGAGGCTTTTTTCTCCCATATCTTCTTTTCTCCCTCAGCTGAAGAATTTTCTTTATTTCTACTTCTATGTGAGAAATCCCTGTGCTCACCAACATGAATACTGTGTCAGGGAAGGGAAGAAAATATCAGGTTTGTGAAGAGAAGACATTTCTAATTTTTGTGTAGCATTAAGATCTTTTCTGTAGTGAAGCTATTCTCTTTGTCCTTATTTCTGCATCCCATCTGATCAGTTATTCACCTGATAAAATCTTTATGGTGTTTATATATTTATTTTACAGCAATAACTTGCCCAGGACAGACCTCTTGGTGTGTGGTGGATAAACACATTGTTGACTTTTAATTGGGTGACAGTAGATTTTAGACTACTTAATTTCAAAGGGATGGATGAAAGTGGAGGAAAACAACAGGGATGGAGACACAAGAGGACACTGGTGAAAATGTAGAGAAAAAAATACACATTTTGAACTGAAAATGGTGACAGATTTTGTGCCAAGTAGGCAAAAACAGAAACCAGAGCAGCTGCTGAGACTGTGAACCAAAGAATTTCTGGAGAAGAAATTGATTATTCCACTCAGCAGGACTATCTGGATGTTTTGTCCAGGGGTGAATTTGACAACACAGCTGATAGCCATGAAGGGAAATGCTCTCTTTTCTCACAACACTTAGCTCATCCCTGGGAATTCATGTCTGACCCTTAAAGAATCACTCACAGAAAGATAAAAGATGTATTAGGGCTGTAAGACTTTCTAGCAACAAAAGTCTTTATTTACTGGTTGAATTGTAAATCTACAGTAATTTGGATGGCTCGTCAAGTGTGATTTCTTCTTTGCAACTCAGTTAAAAACTGCAAAACCCCATGTGATACATGAAAATTTATTTCTTTGGCAAACAAAGGATGCTTTGATTGCTGACTCTGTTCATTTTCAAAAATTAACGCTTTGGAAAGAAGACAAGAAATTTTATTCTCACTGAGAAAGATAAAGAATGACTTTGCTTATTACTCTGATCTCTGTATAATTCATAGCCCAAAACATAGCTGATCCTAAATAATATAAACTACAGCACTGCTGCTGGCACATGAGAAAAAAAATTACTCAGAAAAGTTTATTATTTTATAAACAAAATAATCAGCAGCACAATAGGCAGAACACTTGAATGCACATGAATGCAGACCAAATTTTTCTTCTTCCTAAAAGCTAAGTCAGAAATAAGATTAAATATAAAAGTAATGCCAAAAAATATATGTGTGTATAGCTACTCATGGCTTGGACTCTGTCTCCAAATCACTGCCTGTGGGTCCTATGTGGCCTCAGCAAAGGTAATTGACACCAAATTATTCAATATTACATCTAGTTGACTTTTAGGTTTTTTAGTAACTGGTCTTGGACACCTGGATTTCTTTCCCTGTTTCTTCTCCTTTTTTTGTTTCCATTTTGTCTCTGAAGCCTTGTATTATTTTAGATTAGGCCAGAATGAATGATGCTTGTTTACCATATAAAGTCACATCCTTTGCTTGCAAAATCAGTAATTTTCCAACCCAACAGCAATTTACACAAAGTTTTGCAGTTTTATTGGTCTCCAATGGCAGGATATAATTTCAGAAACAGAGAAGCCCTCAAGAAAACATGGATTTTCATATGCCTCACTCTCTAGGACTAAGTAGTCAGTTGGGGAAGGAGGAAGGGAAGGAGGAAGTAAGCATTTGATATTAATCCAAGTAGATGATTTTGCCAAAACTACCCATGAGACAGCAGTGACTTTTTCTTGAGAGATGAATCAATCTTTCTTTGTGATATTTCAACAACTTTCTTTCTTTTTTTTTTTTTTTTGCAAAGGAAATGCTTTTCAAATTCTATAGTACTTGATAGCCCTGACAGTAATGCATCCCAATTCCTAAAAAGTAGGCAGTGGAGTTCAGGGAAACATCAGTGTGTCACTTCTTTTCAAGCAAGAGTTTCAGGGCTATTAATTCAAAGAAATGTCAAGTTAAACCCCAATTTTGAAGAAAGTGGGGTTTGTATGCCCTGGTTTTGGTGTGTGTATTGGGCAGCATTGCAGAAAGGAAGGTGATTTGTTAAGGTGAGAAAATTAAAACAAGAATGAAAGATTTTGTTGTCTGCACTGGAAGGGGATATTTGGCTCTGTTAAGGGTAGAGTGAAAATAACTGGGAATTGGTTGAATCTAAGAGGAAAGAGAGGAAAATACTCAGTACTGTGATTTTTTTGTGACAGCAGCAGCAAAGTGGAAAAGCTTGGCCCTTTTCAAAGATGTTGGAGAGAGGAGAAAAGTGGTGGAGAAGCCATGCTGAGAGTTATCACCAGGAGACAGCAGAAAGACCTGTGAGCAGTGAGATTCCATCACCTCCAGTCATGTAAACAGCAGGGGGGCTGGCAAAAAATATGGGAACTTTGACTGCTGCAGGATGAAGAGGTGGGAAAACACCAGAACTCGTGATGCACGGCTGTACCAAGGGGAAAATAAACATGATTCAGGAGTAAGGCTGCTTGAGAGTGTTTAGACAGGATCACTTTAGAGCTCTTGCTTCTAATAGAAGTTTTCAGTATGGACAAACAATCATCAGGAAAGTATCCTTTTGGCCAAAATTAGAGCAAGGGATCAGTCCCAAGATATCTTGCATGATTCCATAGGAAATGCTGGCTGGAGATGGGTGAGGATAACAGAACAGGAAAACTGTATGATATTCACTTTTTCATATGTGTGACCCTCAAGTTTAGTGTGAAAACATGAAAAAAAAAAGTGCCCAGTGGGTAGTTCTGAAAGCACAAAAACATTGAAGATGAGAATACTGCTGTATTGTAACCTCTTTATTTGGTGCTCCAAATAAGCTTGTGACTCTTTGTGGTTTTTGTTTCATTTTTATAGGTTTCTTCAGAGAGGTTTGTGTAATACTATTAGAGTTTTCAGGCTTTGTTTCTTATTTACTCTATTAAACAAAGCAATTTTTAAACATCCTATTTTTAATCACAAGCTAAATGTGCAACTGAGCCTGAGATAAAACTGCTGTCATGGCAGAGATACTTGTTACTCTGGGGAAAAAAACACAAAGAGATGTAAAACATTGATTATTAAATTTAGTATTTGGAATGAACATTTAGTAAGTTTTAGGGTTTTTAAACCATCTGTCTGACCCTGACCCAGTTTATAATTTCAAATGTCCAGAGTGCTAAGAATGGTAGTTTAAACACATAGAATTTTAAAAGATTTTTCTTTCTTTTTTAACTTCATAATATGTTATACTATCTCTTTATTAGTATATGTGTTTTACCTTTATACAGATGCTGGGGAAAGTTATTATTATTTTAAAAGAGATGTATTTTTTCCACCCAAAAAACCTCAAGTGACTCCACCTTATTATCTCTGACCAAATTTAATTGAAATAACTGAAAGGTGGAGGATAATTCTGTAAATGGTTTCACCTCCCTGTTCTCATGGCCACATCAGAGTTTATTCTTCCAAAGCCAAAGAGAAAAAGGAGGAAAGGCAGCAGCTGGTATCAGGAAATAGATATTGCTGAACTTCAGTTATATGAACCCAAGATCGAGATTAGCTTTGTCCAAAAATAAATTGATAGGCCTTAAATGTTACACAGGCAATTGATTGTTAACTTAGCTTCAGCAAGGTAGGTGTTAACCATCAGAAAGAAACTCCCCAAACTTGTCAGGATTGAGAAAAATAAGCTCCTGATGTACTTTTATCACATTTAACATACAATTTTACAGCCTGTTCCAAAGATTAGAGGGATGTTCCACTCTAATTCATGGATTAGAAAGGAACATGGGCATTAATGGGGTAAAAAAAAGGGGTTAGACAGCTGTGGTGCCTGCTCCCTGGAATGTAAAATGCTGTATTATATTGTTTCTGTTCCAGCCAGACCCAGTTTGCAGTAGATAATTGTCGATAAGATGGCAGAGCTGAGGCAGAATGCAGCACAGCAATACTCTGAGGCCACAGGTTTAATTCTTCCCCTCCCTCCCTCCAAACAGCACAGGAACATCAAACCCCTGGTACTGCACCAGGTACCTGAGCTTGTTTGTTTTCAGTTCTCTGGGGCCACAGTTTCACTGCAGGCACTGCTGACATTTAAAGATCAGCCAGATGTGGTTGTGATTTCGCTTCTGACTCCAGCAGCCAAATTGTCTGAGCCACCCCCTGCTGAAGGGGTTCGTGCAGCTTGCTGGGAGAACCTTTCAGGCAAAACTTGTCAGCCTGTTGTGATCTTCTTCCTACCTCTCCCCAGTGATTCCATTTAAATGCATCCTGCTTTACAAAGGAAATCAAAGTTGCTAACTCTAATTAATTCCAGTCCAAAATTCTGCAGTAAACTGCAATCAGCTTAGATATACTGAAGGAAGAATTCTTTTTTTCCTGTCTTGCAAATAGTAAAGAATTGAAATGGAGCCTGTACCCATTTATATTGAGTTTTTCCCACACAATATTCAGAATCCCCATTCTCAGGATATCTTGTCACAGCCTGTGCCATCTCTGCCTTTTCTGCCTGTGTATAACTTGACACAAGGTCTGTGTAACAGTTCTGCCTCAGAAATTCTCAACCAAAATATCAAAACAGAAAGACAAGGAGCTACAGGAGAGGCTCCAGCAGACCAAAATCCAGCCACAAAAATGATGAGGGAGCACCTCTCTTTTGAGGTGCTGGGCTTATTCAGTCCAGGGAAGGGCAAATTGAGAGGGGATCTCATTATTGCATTTAAATATCTCAAAGGCAATGCCAAGAGGATGGTGATCAGTGACAGGATGAGGAGCAAGGGCCATAAATTAAAACACAACTAAGTGAGGAAGAGCTTCTTCTCTCTGAGGGTGGCAGAGCACTGGAACAGCTGCCCGGAGAGGTTGTGGAGTCTCCCTCTCTGGAGACATTCAAACCCCACCTGGGTGTGTTCCTGTGTCACCTGCTCCGGGTGACCCTGCCTTGGGTGGCCTCCAGAGATCCCTTCCAACCCTAAGGATCCTGTGGTTCTGTGATATTGCAGTCCCAGTTAGCAGGGACAGAAGAAACAAATTATTTTGCACTCACTGAAGGTAAAGTTTAAGGCAGCTACAACGCTGTATTTAAAAATGCAGAACTGTTCAAACAGTTAATTTAAATCTTATATCTTTGGTTTGTGCTGTTTATATGATACTTTTTTAAGTCTTAATGACATTATAACTCTGTATTTTATTCTTATTATTATTCATAATTCTAGTCACAGAGGAAAGATAGATACTTTCAGTCCCTTTTCCAATTAGCTCCATGACAGACCCACCAAATGTTAAAAAGTGAATACAAATCCATTTCTTTAAGGTAGAAGATTTGCTTCCTGGGGCTCTCCTCCAGTGATTCTTCTAGATCCACACCCTTGTCTCCTTTCCTTGCCTCTGTAGGATGCACAAGCTGATCCTGGCATTTTGTGGTTTTTAATTTTTTTCCCTCTTTTTTTCTTTCTCTGCTTTCCCAGTGAACCAAGAGCAGAGAGTTTGAGGATAATAAAGAGTGCTGTGCTTATTTGAAGAAAACCCCAATGCCCTTTTTGAGGCTTCTTGCTCTGTTTGGAGCCCCCTAAAATGAGATGAACCCCAGCAGGCCATGCTGAGCCTTCTAGAGCTGCCTCTGGGCTTGGTGCTAGTGCTGTGCTGAAGCCCAGCTCAGTCAATTCACCCCATACCTGTTAGAAAATCTCCTTTTTTTTTCTCCCCCCCTGCCTGGATATCTTCAGTTTTGGTGCTTCAAAACACCCCATGAAACGCTGAACAGCCTGCTGACCCCAGCAAGATTGATATGAGGATGCCAAATAACTGATGCAGGGCTGGAGTTTTACTCCTGCTGGGCAATTAATAGAATTGGGACATCAGGTAAATGAGAAAGGGAAATCTCATCATTTTCTCCAGCACTCGTAAGTGGATTCACACCACAAGTAAGGCTTTGAACAAAATGGCTCTTCATCAATTTTCAGCTGAAAATTATCACACTGATGCAAGTGCTCAAATGATTTTATTTTTCATTGTGAGATAAGCAGTCTTTTGCAAACTAGGCCACGTCTCTTTATCTAGAAAAAAATCCAAATTTTACTGTGATTTTGGTTTTATAAAACTAATTTCACTGTGGTATGATTTAGACAAATTTCATTCTTAGATTGTATATAGCTTAAAAATGTGATGAACAGGATGTCTTTGGCTATTCTTATATTAATGAACTTATTCTCTATGCAGAGCAAATGAAAATATAACTTTTTGGGATGACCAGTAACTCTTGCCTGCACTAGGCAGGTTAAAATCTCTGTATCTGCACCTCACAGCACTGAGGTAACTGAGGTACTGTAACTTTCCTCCTCTCCTGCTGCAAACAAAGGGGAATGAGAACAAGCTTCTGAAAAATGAACATTTCCTCTATTTAATATCTATTTTTTACTTTTGAATAAGTGATCAGCAAAAGAAAATTGAGAAGTTTCAATCTTAATGAATCATATGTATTTTTCTATATCTAGGAACTTCCTGAAGTGGGAGTTTCTAGGCAGAGAGAAGAAAAGCAGTACCTTGGAACACCTTAATCATCAAGACCCAACAAAAGCATCTTGGACCTTTCTGTTGTCTGAGAGAGGGGGAATCTCTGGCCAAATGAGTCCTCCCCTGTACCTATCACCATATGGAAGTGCTTTTCAAGAAACTGTTCCTTGAGGGTTTGGAAAGCAGAGGAAATGATTTTCATGATTGTTTTAGGACTTCATAAGGATGGAGATAAATTCTCTGCCTCACCCACAACTGACAGCTTGTGCAAGAGCCCATGCCGACAGGAAATTCAAATTTTCTGCTGGATATCAACGTCATCCCTACTTAACTCTGGAAAGTGGGGTTAAAGGACGAGCTGTGGTTACAGTCTATGGAAACTAAAAGCATTGTTGCCTGAGATGCTGTTGGGAAGAGCTGAGGTTTTCTAGGCACAGAGCCAGCATTTCTTCCCCCTTATTTAACAAACTGGACTCCAGAGATGTTAATAATTTCAAGTGGCAGATTACAGTATGCAGCGGTGGTGAGGCTATTAGGTGGGTTTATTTTAAGTAGTTGGGGAGGGTGCTCTTTTCTTCCAAACATTTTTCAGGCCCAGATTTGAATTCCCAGGGTTTTAATCCAGAAGGGACTGTTACATGAATTTGATGGAACTCCTGTTTTCCACAGGCTGTTACACTTCACACAGTTAACAGCCTGTTGAGTCTAGAAACTTGTGTTGGCATAACACTCAATTTCTAGGAGGGTAAAAACTTGAAGCTATTGTACCATGTCCCTCAAGGCTGTGTTCCAGTTGTTTATGTGATGAGCTTTTGAATGACTTAATCAAGCTGTTATTTGTTTTAACTGAAATTGGTTTAATTGCCAGCTATTTTCTCTCTTGAGCCTTTGTTAATTGATTTAATAATCCTTAATGTTAAATTTCTTTACCCAAGTACTTTAAAGTTTTGAGACAGATAAGCAAGCTGACATCTCTAAGTATCTTACGGTATAACTTGGCCAACTGGAGCAAAGTAATTTTGTAGATCTCAATTTTTATCCTAAGATTTCAACATATTTTTAAACCCTTTGTTATTCTTCAAAGGACTTTATCAATGATCCATATCAATATTATCAGCCATGGTCACATTTAAATTGAAGTTGAAGAGATAATTTCTAGGCAACTATCTCAAAAAATTCCTAATTAAGCAAGTTTTCACAATTGACTATCTGCTGACCTTCTTTTTCCTATTTGAGAAGCAGAAAAGTCTGAATCCATATAACATATGCTTTGTAGAACAAGGATAAAAATCTCACAGAAGTCTACTTTTAACATATCAGTTACTTTTATTGTCTAAACTTGTTACCTTATTAAAGATGACATTGTGATTATTGGGCACCAATTATTATAGGATTATATTCCTTAAAACTTGGCTTTTGAATCCCTACTAAATTTTTCTTCTTTTTTTAAAATTGATTTGCCTCTCTTACCATTATATGTATTTTCTTGTGAACTTTAACAAAAATATACCTGGTTTTGCAATTTTTTAGAAGTAAGCAAGCCAGAGATCTCTTCAAAACTTCTTGAGCCATGAGCAAAAGTTATCATCGCTCCTGGAGTTAAACTTTTTTTAATGACTAATTCTCTAATGGATATCGTCTAATGACACCCTTCTCCCTTGCTAATGGACTGGAAAGTGCCTCATTGCCTTCAAAGGATGTGATTATGTCATCCTACCTCTGTCTAAATAGAGAACTGTAATATCTGTTAAATGTCTCTGCCCTACTGCTTGCTGGAACTGAAGAGATGTCGTGTGAGATGGAGATGAGCTGCCAGTTTTGAGCTAATTCTGCACTTTACTAATTTCCAGGTGCCTCCTAGTCTAGGATTGCTATTAATGGGTCATTTTACAAGAGCTGTTTGACCTGCACAGCATTTGCTCATTTTAAGGATGTATTTCTCCCATCACCTTTCCAATTCTTATATCCAAACCCACCGTGGAGCCCAACACAAAATTACAGACATGTCCTTTTCAGACGGGTTCTTCAGCCAAGGAATTTTCAGTGCATTGTGCAGAGGAGGCACATTCTTAGAAGTTTTCTTTGGAAGAGTGAAGAAACTTCTCCAGTGGGTTTTCTGCATTCCCTCAGCACCTCATCCCTGCTCTCAGGCTGTGCATTCTTAGCCACGGAGGCAGAGGAGCCCCATCCAGGTGAGCACTGCTTCTGTGCAGGAGTTATTTGTTAGCTGGTGAGATGAGCCTTCACTTTACACAAGTACCATGTGGGGAATAATCCAAGCAGTGCAAAGTCAGGGAATCCCATTTTCTTCTTATTTTCACAGCAGAGAGCTGAGATAGATAACAATCATCTGAGCTGATTTATTATCCACTTGTTTCAAATGGAAAAATGACAGCTAAAAATTCAGGCGCTCTCCAGAGTGGAATCAGTTTGGGGTCTGCCACCACTGGCTCTTTATTTGTGCAGACCCCTGACCCAGTTGCATCTGCAGAGCCAAATCCACATCCAGGAGCAAAGCTGAAGTTTCTACTGGGAATGAGCTGGGCACTCTGTCTATGAAACATCTGCTTGGAGTGATACCACAGCAGCTGTGATGATCTAAGAGCAAACAAAGCACTTCAAAATTCAATTGTACAAAAGGGCCTTTGAGGAGGATGATAAATGACCTAAATTAAGCCACAATTTTTAAGTACCTCATTTGAGCCTTGCCCATAATGAACACTTTCCTCAAGATTTCTTGCACCTGTTGCTGTTGGAAAACAACTGGCATTCACCTGTCTGCTGTTTAAAGTTGTGTTCTCAGCACATTATTTGTCAGATAGCATCTGAAGTGTTGGCATAAGAAATTACTATGTTGGCTTTTTGGTTCTCTTTTGGCACGCCACTTCCTTGTGCTCAGAGAATAACTTGTGTCTGGGGGCAAAAAAATCTGTCTTGGTCCAGAGCTCCTTAGATAAAAAATATTTTCTATATTGATGTCTCTAAAGTTATTTTGGGGTTCTCGAAATCTCCAAATCTCAAATAGCAAGGATAATGAACCACTTGTCAGGATGATGAACCAAGAAGGCAGTGGATTTTTGAATCAATATTGTAGGTGCAGTTTCCTTAACAGCAGTGCTTTTAACTGCTGGATTATTCTAGCATGTTTTGTGCTTGAAGCTAAAGCATGATGAAAATGTCATTTGCTCTGTCATCTTGTATTTCCCACTCTGCTTCTTGGTAAACATTATTGTCACCTAATCTATTGCTGAGATCCCTTTCAGAACTTAAATAGATCTGGTTTGCATATATCAGATTTGAAGACTGGCAGTCCTCTAGGCTTTGGAGTTGTTTTATTACTTGATAATCTATTGTAAGGTGTTGCATTCTCCTTTTGGTTGAGTGGAGATGATTTAAGTGCTCGTCCATAGGTTGTGCTTGAATTGAGCTTGAAAATGTGGCTACTAAAACTTTAAACCTGAGCAAAGTGAGGAGCCAGAACTATAACTTTTGAAAATCAATTTTCCTAGAATTATTTTTAAGTCATTTCTTCCATTACCTCATTAATATCTGTATCTTCCCACTGCTCTTTTTTCCTGCATACCATTTGAGTGAAGTAAAAGATTATGGTTGTGGGCAATAAAAGAAAAATATGGGGTTATGAAATGAATTTAATTTTTCAGGCTCTTTTTACCAAGTGACATTGTGAGGGCCCACTGGCTGCTCAGTGCTCCAGGCTCCCCAAGCATTGGGGTTGCTTGCAGACATCCCACCTCTGGGATGGCTGCAATGCTGGGGCTATAAAAATGACTAAAAAGTGAAAATTAAAATGAAGAATGGGGCTACTTTCTGCTTTTTCCTGAGGCTCTAAAACTCACAGAGGTTTTCAGTGGCTCTGAAGTTCCATCTCGAAATGGGGGGGAAAATTTGTAGAGCAAAATTTTGTCATTTTGATCCCAGCAGGTAAAAAGTCAAACGTTGTAAGCTCACTGCACTGACTTTTGATTCTTGCCAGAGGTCCAAAAAAATTGTGCCATTTTGAAAATCAAAGTGACTGGGAGCATGATATAAGTTTGTGCAAAGCAAATGCCAAACTTGTATGCTGGAGTATTCATGACCCACAGTTTTGGATTCATAAACAGATGTTTGAGCCAAGAGTCCTCAAGTATCAGCCTGATGGAGACCAGAAACACTGGATATTTACTTATCCAGCTAATGTGCACTGATCAATACTCCTTCAGAAGTGAATATTTGAAGGAAGTAATTCACGCTTGGTTTGCAATGTTGAAGGAATTAATTGAACAGTTTTTGGTATTGAAGACATCATGGGAAATTGCAGCTTGATTACAGAGCAGGTAAAGAAGCAAAATGCTTAATAATTTCCTTCATGAATTAGTTTCTCTGTAAATTATTTTTCTAGGGGTCAGATAGGGGTAGGTTACAGCACAGAATTGTCATCAACCATCACACTAAACACCTTTATGATATCCTTAATTCTTGGGACATATTTAGAGAGGGCATGAATCAGTTGCCAATAGTTAAAATTCCTTAATTAATTTGTCACATTCTTTTCTTTTAACACTCCAAATGTACCCTTTTCCAAACTAAACTCTGATAGCTCCAGATTTCTGAAGATTTTTTTTTTATAGGAATAGTGATTTTGTCCTTCCTTCCTTCCTCCTGCCTGCCCGCCCACCCGCCTTCACTTTTTAATCTCCTTTAACCTCTGCAAGCAGGGCCAAGCCCATGTAAAGCATCGCCACTGAGTTTTCTGGTGTTTGTTCACACTGAACTTTGTTAAAGACAAATTGACATGATCCATTTTGTTTTAAGTTCACAAGAATAATTCACATCACAGTTTTTTTGCCTGGCAAGACCTTGCAGAAATATCTTCCTTTGGGAGACTCTCCTATTGATGTGAAGTATTCACGTGGCACTACAATTTCTTTTTTGGAGGGGCCATCATGAGCTCTACAGGCATGTGGATTCCTGAAGGGTTCTCTGTGATTTCCCTGACTCCTCCTGTTCAGGAACTTTCTCTCCCTTGTTAGGTGGAAGCCGTGGCAGGAGAAGTAACTGGGGAATTATCCACAGGTTCCACTATAGTGCACAAACACTGCTCATAAAAATCCTTCAAAGCTCATGGATCAGCTTTAGCAATCAATGGTTTTTAAATGTGAGCTTCATTTTATTTCTTAGCTGTACTGGAATAATTTACATTAATTTTTTGGAGTTTTTCTTCAGCAACAAAAGAGCTGGAGAGCCTGGGTAAGAGCTCATGCCTGGGAGACTCTTCCATGGCCAAAAGAGTTGAGTTATCCTGGGCTCTGCATTTCCAGTTAGAGCACTGGAAACTCTATAAATTAACAAGAACATCTCTACAGAGGGAGGCATTTTTTTGTCCACAGCCCATAACCCAGACACAGCTTCCATTGATTTTATTTTGGGTTTTATTTCCTCAGGAGGTTTTAGACTTGATATTCAAAAGGCAGGGAAGTTGATGTCATGAATGGATTTACTTCTTGATTACAATGCAACAGAGAGCCCGTCCAGATGAGGAATATATTCAGGTTCCCATAACATACATAATTACCACATTTCTAAAAGCTTTTTCATATATAAATTAAGCAAAATAATAATTTCACTGTTACAGTCCTTTTTGGGCAGGCAGAAAACAGTGCAGGTTTGTCTTTTTTAGATGGCTTTGCAGACAACAGAAATCAAATTCTACATGTCCTCTAAGATTGTTAACATTGTCCTTACAGACAATAAATTAACCACCCTTTAGGAAGAAAGAGGAGTTCTCTATAATTTTTACATTGTGAAATTTCAATAGTTTGCATTATAAAAAGTAATACAATTGCAAGTGTCTGTTTTGTGTATTTTTATTTCATTAATCATCTAAAATGTATTATTTCTGTATAAAATTCACATTATAATACTAACTTTAATAATATTAATTCCCTTCAATGGTATTTTAAATATGTTGGTAGTTTCACTCAAAAATGACTAAAAAGTAGGGGAGAAAAAAAGTACAAACACTAATTTCATGGCTTTTTAATTTGCAGTAATTTTTCAAAATCTGCCAGAAAATGAAATCTGGGAGAAGCCTGACCCAGGCCCACCATTAGAGAACTTACTGAAACTTTGCTCTTTATGAAAAAAAAATATCCTGACTGCTCTTATTGCAACTGTAGCACATGGATAGAAAATATACACAATAATTTCATAGTCAGAACAGTGTCCATAGTACCAGTACAGGCAGTTTGTACACCCTGTAAGGGTATCTGCCCTGGCAGTTGGAATAATCTGCAAATTTAGGATACCTCTTTAATGCCTTTTAACATATTGTTGAAGCCAAATGGTTGCCAGATGAATGTTCTGCAATATAATAATTTTTATAAGCCTATAGAAAAAATAGCATTGTATAAGAAACCATTTTTCTGCAACTCCTTCCCATAAGAATATTCTCGACCCAGGCTAATTTGTTCCTGCCAAATACCTTAAATTGAAATGGTAACCATCAAATAAGCACTTTTACTCAGAACACATCTGCATCCTACAACTCTGCAGACAAGGATGCTGGCCCATTTGAAAAAGGGATTTACTTCTGGGAGCTTTCCCAAGCAGACTTGGAGTTTGAAATAGCAATTAAAATAAAAAAGAAAGAAAGAAACCAAAAGGCTAGAGAGGCTTTACTTCAATGTTTATTTCCAGTGAATTCATATACAGGAAATTGAGGTAGACTGTCCTGCAATGGGCTAATTGGAAGGTGTAGGAAAATCAGAATAGTGTTCTAGGGCTGAGTAAAACACTTCCCTCCTCAGATGCTCACACAGAAATTCACTGGCATCCAGCAGATTGCAAAGTAACCTCCAGGATTTGTGGTGAACCCTGATACATTTGGCCTGTGAACCAACTGGAGGTAAACATTTCAAATAAGATATTTTAATTTTTGTTCAGATTGCCATTAACTCCAGCCATCCCATGTTCCTGCAGTGCCACCCCTCTGTGGGTGAACATGTGACAGGAAATCATCCCATTGGTGCTCTCACAGGGCTCTGGAGGTGGGTGGCCATGAAAGGATCCCTTGCTCTGTCCCTTCTGCACTGCCTGGGCATGGTGAGATGTCTGGCCTGGACTGGGATGAGGGGCCAAGGGACCTAAAGCCCCAGGGCAGCTCCAGGAGGCAGCTCTGTCACTCATGCAGAGAAAAAACTAAGGCCTTGGTGCCTCAATTAAGGGAAGATGGCACCTCAAGCCCATAGTAAAGAGAAAGTCTTAATGACAGCAAAGACATGAGCTGAAACTTAACTTTTTAAAAAATATTTTAGCCTGACAACCCCAAATTGCAAAGCTGTATAAGCACAGTCTGCCTGTGTCAAGCCATCCAGGGAAGAACTAAGTGTAACACTCCCTCTGAAACGTGTCTATTCTTCTTTTGAATAAATCTTGCTCTCTGCCAGATGAGTTTCGATATTCCCTAAAACAAAGTGAGGCTGTTCTTGATTCTTACTTACAAAAGATTCCAACAGAAGTTGTTCAGAGTATGGAATACTCATGAAAAGGGATGTAAGATGTCATCCACCTGATATTATTTTAGCAGTAAATTAGAGCTAGTGACCTCTAACAAAATTATAAAGATGGTCATATTACCAGGGAAGGAGTTCAGCCCAATTCCAGCACATGAAACTGCAAAATGGATCTTGCTGACTCCATTAAGAGGTTCAAGAATTGTAACAGGGGTCTCCAGATTTCTATTAAAATAGTATATACAATATGATTACAATGCATTATATCTCTATATAATATTTATTCATTTCCCTAGTCTTTTGAACTTCATGATCCTTTGATCAATTATTTTCAGAGAAGGAAATTGAAATTTCTTACATGGCAACTTTGACAAATGTGCAGCATATATATTGTATAGCATTCTCGTGGGGGAACTTCTGAAATAAAATTAGTTCCATCAACATGCCATGAGTTCATTGGCTTGGGCCTTCCTGAACCCTTTGTCATGGTGAATGTGCAAAGGATTTATCCCTTTTTAGAAACATTGTCTAAGATCATTCTTATTACTCTTCCTAATTACCTTTCCCAGCACTGTACCCTACTTTTCTCAATAGGAGTTTAATAACAAGGTATAATTTCCCCATGGAATAATAAGTACAGAAATATATATATATAAATATATATATATATAAATATAAATATATATATATATATATATACACATTTATATATATACATTTATATATATGTGTGTGAGTGTATATAAGTGCATGCACACACCTATATACATAATTTAGTAGAAAAATTACTGTCTCAGCAGGCAATATATGCCTTCCATTTAGGAGCAGGCCAAAGATGATGATAATATCATTAATTCTGTCAATATAAATGCTAAATAGAAATGGGAAATTGGTTCTCTGCCTTGTGTCACATTTTCTCTGGTAGGAAATTACAGCAGAGAAATTCAATCTGAAGAACTTTCTGTGTTTATAGCCCCCTCATCAAAGCTACAGCACGTGATGGGCAATAAATAGTGTGACACCTCTTAATTAAACAGTGCTATTGTTTAGCCCAAAAATAAATGCATTTTTTTTGCTTGCCTAGTGAGCAAACAGCAAGGTCCCACAGGAATCATAACATAAAGAGGCCATAAAAGTTAACCAAAATCAAATTGACAAGCCTGCACTAATTATCTCTGGCATTACAACCCTGCAAATGTGAGTATAGGTTGAGAGATAATAGGAGCAAACCCATTAGCAGTAAAGCAGTGAGTGTTTTAATGTTTGTAAAGAAAGCATTTTTTACCTTTATTCTGGCTATTTTATGCTTTGTACAGTTTTCTAAATTACCATCTTTATAAAAGGACTATTTTTGGTGGAAAATGGCTACATCATGGCTGGGCAAGCCTATTATAGACAGATGTAAACTTTGATTTTCACTCTGGAGGATAGCAAGGGCTTGTAGAAAAGTGGTGAAGAGAAGGAATGGGAAAAAATGTGCAATAAATAAATGAGTCTGTTTCTACAGTCTTCAGACACAAGAAGAAGATTATTCAAAATCTTCCATGTATATCTGTGATTTGCTTTTCCAAACACACAGAATACTTCTTTTTAGTTGTGGATGTGAATTCAGTTTCAATCAAAGGTTGTGAAAAATGAAGCATCTTTTCAGCCTTTTCTTCTGTGATCGCTTTAATTATTTTAATACATTCATCTTCCTAGTAAGAAGGAAAATATAAAAAAAAATCATAGAAGGCTAGGGTATTAAGAAGGATTTCTGAATGCAATCAATTTGTGTTTTTAAACATAGACATTTTCTAGAAAACAGAATTATTTTGTTCATGCTTTACCTGTAATTTCCCTAAAAGCTCAGTCAAGAACTGCAAGAAAGAGAAGTAATGCTATTCCATGTAAGACACTTGACCCACGAGGAACTTTGCTTTAGACACAACCACTGTGTTTTGCAATGAACAAATCAGTAAATGGAATTATACCTTCTGCTTTCACCCATTAAGTGAGTAAATAAAATCAAAATAAAACTTGGTGTAGGGAGAAGAAACTTAGCTCACCTCATTGTTGGGTTGTGGAAGTAAAAGTGAGAGTTGTCCTACAGCTGAAAAATGCAGAGCCCCCACCATAAGCTCAGGGAGCAGGGATTTAGGATTCCATTGGAAAGAGTTCATATTGAAGACCCAGTCTTGGTATTTTACTTAACCTTGAGCAGACAAATTTCCTGTTACTACATGTCCAAGTTGCTTTTACATGAAAAGATAGCTGATGCTTGGCTTTACAGGCAGAAATCTGGATTAAAAATCATCCTAAAAGCAGTTGCTTCCTGTAACTCCAAAGCAATACTAATAGGTATTGTTGAACTCCCAGATGCACAAAGGCATTTGGAATGATGCATGTTTCTTTTACCAGCTAACCTTTACTGATCTCTCAAGGCGTGTTATCTTTAGGAATCAATAGTCAGCCAGCAAAAGGAATTATGAAAACATGGAAAGCGCTCAGAGATCCGTGACTTTGAGTGCAAATGATGGAAAACCCTCTACTCAAATTACTGCTTGAAATATAGGTACTCATAAGGGCAAACAAGGCTTTTGCTTTGCCCATTAACCTGAGCACGAGCAACATTAAAAAGCAGCACAGCCGAACCCTGAGCCCCAGTGAGGATGGAGTGTTTGTTATTGCTGTGTTCCTGTGCTGTGCTCCTGAGTGCTCTGGGGCTGTGTGGCTGGAATACACAACCAGCCTGATCACTATCACAAAAACAGGTTCTGTAGCCACCCTGCTGTCAGAGATGGATTTTACTGAGCTTTCAAAACTGAGGGATTGTTCCAAAACCCAGCGTGCTGCACGGAATGCAAAGGCGGTGCTGTTTTATTTGACTGAAGTTCTGAATTGTTTGTGCTCTTTACTGTGTGGAGCAGAGCAAAACTTTTATAGAAAGCCAAAACAGTATGTGCATAGTAAATTTAAATTCAAAATTAGAGAGGAAAATAAACGATAATGAGAGGTAATTTTTTTTTTTCCAAAGGCCGTGGCAAATTCTCCCTCTCCAAATCTTTAATCCAGTTTGGGTGGTTTTGAAGGATATGTAAAATCAAAGCCATTGTGAAGGATGGTATCACAGATTTTGGTCAGCATGGGGAAAACCTATCAAGTTTTAGGTTTTCCTTCAGAAATTCTGGGCCAGGGTGAAGATGGTGGGCTTTCTTTCCCAGCAGAAAGCCCACCATTCATTTTCTCAAGATCCTTCATGAGAGCAGTAGGCTCACACCTTCATGGCAGCTGGACCTTCTCTATCCACAGCTTGTATTGGTTCTAGATTTGTATTTTTCTTGCATCAACAACCCTCAAAAGCCATAGTTTTCTTCATTTATTCAGCCAGTTCTCTGAGGTAATACCAGAAACTGTTCTCAACCAATTCTGCTTTTGAGGGTCATCTGCTGAAAAGTCTGAAAATTAGGAAAATCAGAAAAAATATCTTGGGCATACCCCACCTCACCAAGTATGATATGCATTTTTATATCATCTTTTATCTATATACTAATTTATCAATCTACTAATCTATTAATCTACTTCTTATTAATCTATTAATCTTTATATTAATCTATTGACTGCAGCATTTCTCTCTGTCTTAACAGGAACTAAGAAAACATCTCTGAATTCCTTATACCACATCCCTACACTTGGAAACCTTGGAATTAATTGAAATCTTTCAGCAAAGAGGTAGAGCAAGACCATATGATCAAAAGCTTGTAACTTTGGAGGGCAGGAGAGAAGTAAAACTTTTCAATTTCTAATCAGATGTAACTGGGAATGTTCAGATATGATTTCCTTTTTGTTTGCCTACTAAATTTAGCACAGACTGACATTCTCATCTTTCTCTGGTGTGATTCCACTTAGAGTAACAAAATTGGGCTGATTTTTGTAATATCTTAAGCCATAATTTCTCTATTTATTTTTGGTGGTGGCTGAGTTTAAAGCCAATATGTAGAAATATAATGTTTTGTTATCTGATATAATTACATAGGTTAATGTAGGGTAAAAAGGTAACGTGAAGTCTTAAATACTGGGAATTGTGAAGGAAATATAGGGTTTTTTTCTTTGAAGCTATCTTTAATTTATGAAAATTGAAATTTTTACATTTCAGCTGAATAGATGTATTTATGCACACTGATAATGTTTTCCTTTTGTATTTCTATTCATAAAACTTATCAGTTCTCCCTCTATGTTAATTTATTTTTTTAGTCCTTTGGTATTTAAGCTTCTGGGAATGTTTCTGGCCAGAATTTTTCCTTCAATGTATAAGACAGAGAAATGAAACTCCATTTTCTTAAAGAAGTAGGACTTAAAGAAAACCCAGTTACTCCCAGTAATAATATAACTGTATTTCCTTTGTTTCTTATGGAGAGTCTGAAAGTACTTTGCAACTCATAGAAACTTAAAATGAAAAACACTGCTAAATCATCTGTATTATATCAACATAAAGCAAGTCTGGAAATTCACTAGGAGAGACCCAGTGTGAGTGTCATCTTGTGTGGGAGGCGTTCTGCCCAAGCACTTTCTTGTTTTGTGTTAAAAATACCTTTGGATCCTTCACGCTCGTGCCAAACAGAAAGTGCAAAGAAATTCAGGCCCACCAGGAGACCACCTCTAGACTGAGAGGAACCATATGCTCCAGAAGCAGTGCTCTTTTTCATTCAGCCAGCCTGGCATAATCCTCACATTCCCAGACTGACTCTTGTCAGCATTTAAAAAATGCATGTGGGGGCAGCTGGAGTAGTTTCCGTTCCACTTTATTTAAGCTGTGCCTCTTCTCCTTCCTCAGACTTGGCAGACAAATGCCAGCCCTCTTCAGCTCTTGCTGGAGGTGACTAAACCAAAGCCCTGGTATTGATTTCAGGATGATTTAGTGCCCCCATGTCAGGAAGATGTCCGTGGATTCTTTTATTCATGCTGTTACAGGAACAGTTTAAATTGGCAAGAATTCACAGTTCAGACTCCATCTCTAATCCATACTAACAGAATAGCATTGCTTTTCATTAGCTGTTAATGAATGATTTGGTGTGGGCTGGGTGCTTTCTTGTTTTGTTCTGCAGAAAGTTTAACATATCCTTGCAGTGAGTTTCTTTATGCATTATATATACATATAAAAATTATTACAACATACATCTATTTATTTCAACTTATTCCTCTCTAAGAACAAAATTACACAGACCTCTGTATAAAGTGAGATAAACTTTGTGAAATATAAACTTTGTGAAATAAATTTCAAATGCCTGGAGGAGAAGGAAAAGCCAAGTGCCAGACATTAGGGGCAGGGCAAAACTGAGATCAACATGTGAAAAAGGGCCAACAGTTAAAATCAGGTTTAATGCAGATAATCTGTACATAATGTTTTGGGAGTTCTTTTTCACATTCTTTGGATGTTTATGTGTGCAAAGATGTCAGGACAAGATACACTCAGTAAAATCTTAACATATGCGTGAAAGAATTGCAGTTTAACTGAAGTGAATGTTGGAGGCAAAAACCAACATAAAACTTCATATTTTATAAGGAGTAAGAAATTATATTGCTACTTATGGCTGTGTTGGACACAACAAAAAAGAAATGTCAGTATGAGGAAATGTAGCCTTGGGTTCATGCTAGGCTTGAATGCAAGGAACAAGACAAATATAAACCCAAATTTTATTTGTGTGTGTGAACTCTAAATACATCTAAGATCATGTGTGGAGTTGAAAATCCACTGCTCAGTGAACCCAAAACTAAGTATTATTAAGTAGAATCATTTTTTTATAACAAAATTGCATGCAGAAGTGATATTGGAGTTTAGGACAGGGAGAATGGGAATGTCTTCCAGTTTTAAGGGGGAGCAGGTGTTGAATTTCTGTACCATCCCTGATAACAACCAGTGCATATTCAGTACAACTCAGCTCTACCATGTGCAACAGCAGTAAAAACAAACATGCCAGCCAACCCCAAGGAAAGTTAGTCAAAACTTAATCTATTTTTATGTCAGGTCAAACATTCGAGAGGGAACAATTTTTCTGACAATTCTTGACATTTTTCCCCTCTTTCTAGTCCTTATGTTCTTTTTCCCATACATTGAATTGCTGCAATGAGAAAATGACTGTTTCAATTTTTACAGCTAATGAATGATTAAAATAGAGAGCACCAGGAAACTGTCAGAAGATCCTTCTTGAAAAAGAAAAGGAAGTCTTGCACTTCTTTTCATCTTCCCTCAGGTAAAAGACTTGTTGGAGAGTTCCTGGTGAACAAATCACAACTGCCTTATTTATCCTACAACCTTTTCTGGTGAAGAATGCCAAATTTATTTCTTCCACAGTAAGACTGCAGAGCTGGTATTTAATCTATCTCACTTTTTAGGAACTTTTAAATCTATTTTTGTGGTTTTTTCACTAGCTTGTGAACCAAAAGGAATTTAGGGGTTCTAACTTGAGTGGAGTTCATGTTTCCACTGAAAATTCTGACCACAGCAGCAGGAGAAACACAACACTTGAAGTTTTACCAGACATGGTAGAAAAAGGAGATTATATTCACATTTAGGCTGGAGTTTAGTGGTGCCACGTGGAGACTGCTGAGCTCTCCCAGTGACCACTCCAGGCAAGGAGGGAGGAAAAGCCCTGGATTAGCCCCAGCTGTGCTGGATGATTTTCTTCCCAAAGGAGAAAGAGCTCAACAGGCACCTGTGAATTACAGCCTTGTGCAAGGGTGGGCTCTCCACATTCCGTCCCTCCCTCCATGCCTCACTCCCTGGGCAAGGCTCTTGGACGCAGAGTCTTTAAAAATATTTTAATAACAGCAGAAAATGAATGTGATGTATTGCCAGTAAAAATCTATTAATCAATTTAAGAGTAATAAAAAGTCATTAAATTCATGGAGAGTACAGGTCTGGAAAGCTGAAGAGGTGCAGGTTTGCTGGCTGCACTTCCTTTATTGGTGCTGCTACTAAGGCACAAGAGTATTTGACTGATCCAGAGATGGGGGTGTAGTCCCCTTAATCATGCAAAAAACCCATAAATGAGCACTCTCTGTGGTAAAGCAAGCTTAGCTGGAGAGGTTTGGGGGCTTTTTGTTGTTGGTAAAAATGAAGAAATAAGGAAAAAAATATGATGTCCTTAGAACCTAATCATAAACTATTTTATTAAATAAATCCATAATTTTACCTTGGTTTAGCCTAAAACTTTCCTGTTAGCTTCAAATAAATTTGCTTTTATATTCTGTTTTTCTTATGAACATCAGCTTTTAAATATGAGAAATGACCCTTCAAAATTATTTAAATACCATCCCTCTCTCCCAAAATTGAAAAGGAAATATTTTGGCGTTTCCAAAATATTTCCCACCCATTTCTTTCAACCAACACTATGTGTTGAATCTGCTTTCAGTTTTTCAATGGTTTTGGTTTTGGCACAATCCAGTTTTCCAGTGAATTCTCCGATCTTTTCAAAAGAATACCTCACTTTGATCATGTGTCCCCTCATAAGAAATAGGTGTGTCTGTCTGGGAACAGTTAATACCAAAAATAAGAGACTGCAAGTGTTTAAATTAAACCCTTGAGGAATTAGGATGCTCAGGAGGGAAGGGAGATTTTAAGCTGAGGCTTACTCTTAAATTTTATGTCCCTGTGATTTCTGAAATTATCTGGAAATCTTGACAGGATATTTCACAGTAATACATTCTATGATACATTGAGTGGAGAGGCTCCTATTGTTATGAATATTGTGATTTTTTTTCCTGGTGTATCTTGGCTGCAGATAGGGTGTAGAGTCTTGAAGTCTTTTTCCCTGTACTAGAGCTCTGTAGGGTTTAAAGGTCTTTAAAGTCAGATTTTCCAGGAGGAACTGCAAAGCTAAGTACAATCCCTGTCATCTCCAGGGGTTTAGTATCTGCCTTCACGAAATCCACATCTCCTCACTTTTTAATTCTTGGATTTGGACCTCAGAAATGTTAATCATAACCAAAAAAAAAGGCAAATGAATATTTAATATAATAAATGTCCTCAACATAATAGAAAGCCATGGAGAAGTGGGAGGAAAACTGAAGAGCTGTTTTCATAATGACCATGATTAATATTGTGTTATTTTAGAGCATCATGTTATATTTCAAATGGTGACTTAGCACAAAAGTACCATTACTGTGGGGTTTAAATTATTACTTATGAAGCTTTCTTCTGGTAGAGTGAGAATAAGGTTGGCCATATTAATGCATAAAGAAAAATGTTATTCCATTTAGGTCCACAGAGTGCTCTCCATAATCAGGCCCAGCACTGAGGACTGTGTTTTAACATGAAAGCACCATGAAAGGTTAATCATAGCTGAAAATCTTGCTATGAGATGGTGCTTTGATGAAAGAATTCTTTATGTGCAAATGGGGGCAATTGACTCTCTCTGCACCTCTGAAGGGGTATTGATCTTCCACTTGTGCTGTGGATGCAGAGTTCTTAATTGGGCAATTTGATTTTTTTGTTATGTCTAATTTCATCTGGTTTTTATTTTAGTAGGAAGAGCTCCCATTTACTGAAGCTGCTACAGCAGTTAACGAGCTTGTCATTTAAGCTAATTCTGTTTGTTTCACTGCTAGAAAGGTTGCAAAACTGCCTTATTGATTTTGCTCACAATAAAATGCTGCTTAAAACATCTGTGGCAGCTGCAAGAATGGGGACTCCATTTCAGCCTTAGAAAAAACACAAAGATTTTCTAGATCTGAAGTGGCAGAACAAAATTATGTGAAGGAGGAGCTTCTTTACTTTCAGGGTAAATGACTGGAGGAAAAGGTGTGGGGTTGAAATGAGGGGAGAATAGGGGAATATGTTTGATAGCTGAGTGTTTAATGACATTTCTTTCCTTGCTGTTGAAGAAGCTCAGTGGGAGGACAGCAAGCTCTGGGTCTGCAGACTCTGAAAGCTCGGCAGAGGTGAGAGCTGACTGACTATTCTCTGATGACAGCTGCCTCTATGGGCTCCTTGGCAGGCCCTCCTTGGAAACCTTCCACTGGAGGCTGAAGCTCTCTCTGCTGGACAGCCAGAGAGTTTCATGCTTTGTGAACTGTGAAAGCTGAACTTTCTTCAAGAGCAGATCCTCTGTCCCAGCAAATCATTTCCAAAGCTCTGTCCTTCACAGCCCTTAGATGCATTTTGATTAAACCCTGCCAGGTTTGTTTGCCCTGTGGAATAACTTGATCTCTGACATATAAGATAACGTTAATGAATATGGAATTGCTATTAAAATAAGATCCAGGACCAGTATCCTCTGCACAACCTAGTCAGGCTTAATATTGCTTGACATTAGAGAAGAATGTGTTGCAGATAAGGGATGTCACCTGAGGTGGTTGTGAAAGGGAAGGAAATGAGACTTTTTCAGGAAAATGACCCAAGGAAGTTTGCTGCAGTACCCTGTGCTGTGGGGAGCTGCCTTTGACACTTTATCCAAGAAGGAACTGTGCTTTCTACTGTGGGAGCTCCTCTTTTCCTGCAGGGCTTTGCTGTTTCCTCAAGTATTGACACATGTTCTCCTGCAGCAGCCAGGGTGAAAATGGTGATACAGTGCAGGCAGCACTTGAATTTCCATGCAAAGGCCCTTCAGCTTGAATTACTCATCCAGGACACAAAGCTGGAGCTCTGCTGGCTCTCTCTGCTCCACTTGCAGCTGCTCGTCTCACATTAGCAAAGGCTGGTCTGCCTTTCTAAGTGCAAGAGCAGAAAAGCTTCTCTTGTCCAGGCAGATGTCCTCTGGAGACAGAGATATAGGGAAAGGTCATTAGAGATCCATTTTGTGCCTGGGGTAAAGCTTGGGACGGAGTTTTGTCCTGGATTATTAAAAGACCAGCAGACCAACTAGTACTTCAGTAAAAGTAAGCAGGACACAAGTAGTCCTCAGCTTTGCCCTTTCATCCCTGCACTGGTGGGTTTAGACCAACTGAACAGCACAAGCTCCCAAACTCCTTTTCTTCTCTGGGGACATTAAAAATCATCTTTCTTTATTATGAGCAATTAGGATTACTGGGCATCATTCTCATCTTTGGTGTTCCAGGATCAACTCTGCACACTCTAAACGGGTCTAAACTGAAATTGTGGTTAAATTGTCAGAAGAGAGAGTCATATTTTGCCTTTTGCCATCTCTCTTCATCCACCTTCTCAGGTAAGGCAGAATTTACCCTGAACCTCCAGTTCCGTGGTTGGTTTGGCTGTGTGGTTGCAAAGTTGCCTGAGTCAGCCTGACAGCAGAGAGTGGTGAGGCTGCAGTGCTGCCTTAGGTTACAGCTCCTGTGAAAGCCCTGCTGTAGCAAACAGGTTTGATGTGTCAGCTAAGCTCAAGTAAATGATCCAGGGCTAGAAACAACTTTCCTGTGTCACCCATCTCCCTTCCCTCTCCTTGTATCACATGTGATTAGTTTAAGATTTCCATGCCTCAGACATTTTTCCTACCCTACGTTTAACCACAATATCCTCTTCCTGCAGGTGCACATCCTTCTTTGCAGCCAGGCTTGTGTCCATCCAGGGGAATATTTTCCAGAAGCTGGTGGATGTGTGATGATCTCCCACGTGCACAGTAACTGCTCACAGCCCAGCACTGCTGCTTGCTTTTCTTTTCCACCTCTCTGCAGGTCCTCTCCAGAGCATTAGGACTTAAATTTTCCTTCTGTCATAATGACTGGTGCCTACTCTGTTAGAATATTTCCTCCTGAGCAGTTTATTAGCCCAGTACTTTTAGCAAAACATCCCTTGTATATGCCAAACAGAATGAAAACCCAGGTGGAATCAAGAGCAGTGGAGTATGAAACAACAGAGCAAGTTGACACTTTGAAGTTTCAATTCCTTTCATAGGTTAAAATTTTGATGTTTGAGAAGTTTCCAGCTCTTCCTCTTTTTACCATCTCTAGAAACTTGAAAAGCTGAGTCATAAAGGAAGTCAAGCCTTTCTGCTTCAACATTCCAAAAACCAGTGGGTTAATGAATGTGCCAAGCATGCATTCAGCCTTTTGCTCTGCAGAAAGTTATACATTTTTTTTAGGCTGAATCTTTCATTTGAATGTATGATTGACTTGGACTCTTGGTTTTTAAGAAGTGTCTGAGGAATGTCTACTGTGCTGCTTGGTTTTCTGTCCCAGTCCTGCCAAAATAATGTTGTCAGAACCAATTGTTCTTCCCAGCTACTTAAAAAAAATCACTTTATTCCGAAAGGGATAAACAAGTTTTGAATCAGACTTCATATACCCTACTTCCAGCTAAACCAGGCATGGCAGGCCCAAGGCCAGGAGAGATGTAGAAAAGCTGACAGAACAGGCAGCTTTCTTGTAAGGTAACAATGCAGGTCAAGAAAGGCCATAAAGCAAAAGAAAAAGGGATTAAAGGTGTCAGATGACCAGTAACAAAGGCAAAACCTTTCAGAAAGAAATAGTTTCTGCTGGAGGCTTTTTACAGTGAACATGCCAATCTGGACTTCATATTGCTTTGAGGATCTGTTGGAATGAATGAGAAGTGCTGTGAAAATGCAATTTTTAGTACCAGAATCCACATCTGAGATTTACAGCCAGGAGCACTACTCAGCCATGGTTTCTTTTCTGACAATACATTTTAATGTTACAAAAGTAAAACAAGATTTTAGCTTTTGAAATTCATATTTTTAGAAAAAAAAGTTTTACTGAAAGCACTAACAAGAGTATTAATTTAGTATCTGTCTCAGATAGCAGTTTGTTATTTACCCTATCTAGAATGAGATTAAATCACACCTTCATGATTTAATCTGCTCTATTCAAGTTAAATATTTTCATTTAGGCTGAGAGAAGGTTCTGTCTCAAAATTGTATAGAAAAGAAGGGATTCAATTCAAAATAGAGATTTTTCCCTATTGAAACCCAGTTTTCAGGCAATGGAAGTGTATTTTATTTCACATGATAGTGGCTGAGCTGTGTCTCTAAATGGTGTTGAAGAGGAGAGGTGCAGGACTTGAAGAGCAGAGGTGCAGTAAAAAAGAAGAAAATGTCAGGATGCACTTTTAGCACACATTATTAGACCACAGCCCCTTTCAATATGTAGAAAATTCAGATAATCCACCTCATAGAGATAATTCATATTTAGAAACAAGGGCCTCCCTAGGTGGGGCTAGAAGATTGGCAAAGCAGGGGTAAAACTACTCCATATAAAAAGGCAAATTGGAAAAAAAAAACAGAGGCACAACAGGGAGGTGTTTTCACACCCAGATTAATTTCATGATTTCTAAAGAGCCATCTTCACCCACCCCCCCAGGTGGGGCTTGTCTTGTTATTGGTCAAACCTAAAAACCAGAGCTCTTTTGGAGCTTTCTTGTCACTTGAGAAGCCCAGGGAAGCTGGTGATTGCTCAGTGCCATTATTCAGGTCTCTTAGAGCCACAGACCCTTCAGAAATCAATGCCCAGAGCAGCATTACTCAACGAAGTTGTACAACATTTTCCTGAGGCTCAGCATAAGTATTCTACATCCACCCTATATTTTTTCAAAGGCATGTAATACTTTTAAAATATAAAGGCAGGCCATGATTTTTAACCTTATCTAAAAGCAGTTTGAGACACTGAAAAAAACCCCACAAATGCAAACATCATGGGTGATATATTTGCTCTTATCTGATAATACAGAGAACATATATTCCAAAGCAGCTCTCAAATGACACAGACACTACAACAGACCCCACACTGTGCCCTTTTAAAGCTTGAGGGCCTAAAAAGGTGTGACAGGGCAGGAGTTTGCAGCAGCAAGGTCTGAGAGGAGGTGATAATGGGTTTTATATATTTTTATCTCCTGCCCCTGCCTCAGTACAAGCCAAAAGGAGACTTGTTGGCCTGTAGCAGAGCTGTTGAGTGCTTCTGTGCAGTATGAGGGGTTCTTTTCCCTCTCTCTAAAAATATTATATGACTTTGCAGCATCTTGTCAGAACAACCCATGGTTTAAAATTGCCTCCTGCCAGCTGAGTTATTGCCTCTCTTAAATCATTATTCCAACAAACCCACCAGGGCCCTGAGGCCACTAAGGGGTCTTGACCCCCTTCCCTAGGGCTCCTCCAGCCTGCCCAGAGTCCAGAACCCCCCTGGGACTGTCAGCCCTGCCCCAGATGCCACAGCAGAGCCACAGCCCCACAGAGCCCAGCCTGGCCCCACCTGGCCCCAGGGAGGTGCCCAGGGCTGGGGCTGCCCCAGTGCCCCTCCCCAGGAAGGCTGAACCCCAAGGTGAAACCTTGGCTTGTTTTTCTTGGGGTTTTTTTTGGAATCTGTGATGTGCTCTGGCTTATTTGTCATCTCCTGTTGCTATACTCACAAAGGCACAGTCGTGTTGAAGAAAAATTAGAAATAAAGAAATTAGGAGGCTGCCACTTGCAGCCTGTGCTTGGATGTAAAAGAGAGGGCAAAGGTTCCAATTTCTGGCAAACAAGGGCAGATTTTTTTCTGATGGAACCTGTGATGATACACAAGCTGAAAATCATCCCCCCAGAAGGGTCACTCCAGATGAGGTTCAGAATTTCAGTTTTCTCTGATGCTGCATTAGGGTGCAAACCCCACACCTGAATCCCTGTTACTCTGGAAGAGATTTTTGATTCTTCCAGTTCCCTGTTGCTGATTTTAAACTTTTACAACTGGGCTATGATTTGTGCCTGGGAGAGCTTCTGCCCTGATCCTAATGCTGCCAGTAAAGGATAGGACCTGGCTTATCTCCACTAGATTTGTCTGAAAAGGAAATCCTAGAAAACAAATGGTATCAGGACTGCCATTTGCTCTCAGCTGCTATTTGTTAATTTGTTTTCAGCATGGAAAAAGTATCTAAGCATCTTTCTAATGGATGGAACCCATTCTTTCCATTCTGCAGGAGCTCTGCTTTAGAGGGGACTTGCTGCAAACAGAGAGAGGAATCTGACAGATTTTCTAAATACATGAGCATATTCTCTTTTTGATTTCTGAGTTCTTTTTTTAGGTTTGGACAGTTTGGGTTTTTATTTTTAAATCCTTAGTTGCTTTAATGGTTTTCTTACTTCCTACTCAGTCTCCCACAAGCAGATCAACACAAAATTATCTGGGTGCCAGAACAACCCAAACCCTTGTTAACATGACTGGACATTAAAAATTAGAAATTGCTGTATTTGATGAATGAAATTCAATTTTTAAAACAGCTACAGTCCAGAAGCACATGGAAACACTGCACCAATCAAAACTAATGAAAGGAGCCTTAAAATGGAAATGGAACAGTGATTAAGATGACCTAATGTTACACAAGCATGCGCTTTCTAGTATTGACTTCAAATAATTTTGGACATTTTAAAAGGTGATAATTTAAATTTTAAGTTACTTTGACAGATGAATAATTATATTCTCCTGAAGTTCAATTAGCTTAGGAAACATGATTTTTTTTTTAACAGACAAAGCAATGTTTATCTGCAAAGAGAAGCATTAAAACCCTGTACAAAGCAGATGTTAAGTTCCTGAATATTAATTTACATAATGTTCTTGCTTTGGATCAATGGGAAAGGAGGAAATTGTGAGGAAAAATTGCAGAATGTTTTCATATAAGGAAAGAATTTTACCTTTAAGGCCAAATCATCACTTGTGAACAAGATTTTTGTCATCTTTTGACATGTCTAACAAAACAAGGGGCATTAGGTTTGTCTTTTCATGAAGTTTTCAAATCGTCAGTTTTGAAAACATTTTGCAATAGTCTATTCTCTGGTTTTATCTGCATCCATGAAAAAATAGCAGATTTTACAGTAACTTGTGTCTTCTTTAAGGACATCTACTGTGAATTTGCCTATTCTTACAGTGTGGAGCTGATATAACAATAACCAGGTTTTGGAGACTTTTCTTGAGTGTTTCCACAGGGATGTGCTTACCCCCTTTAACTCACTGCTCACCTGCACAGGGCTCTGTGCACTCCATTTCTCTTTCAGATGCAGAACTATATTCTCACACAGAGATTTCCAAGCGGGGGAAAGAAATTATGGTGAACGTGAGGAAAATTACCTGAAGAACACCCAGAAAAGCAAAATTTACTGATACAGCATCACATCTAAACACCTCTGTGGGGATATGATGGTTGGAGAAGAGTTCCTATAATTATAGATGTCCAAAATCAAGACATTCTTCAGATTTGTGACAGATGATGCTGAGACATCCACAGAGCCCACCAGATGTTGTCCCACAGCCTTAGTCCCAGATGAGGTTGCTCTGTCAAGGTAAGGGTCTCTGGTGAACCAGGTGGAAGTATTGATCCTTCAGCTAATGATAGTGGGAGATGAGGAAACCATCCAGAAAGCTTTGCCCTGTGTCAGCAGAAATACTGGGTGGTTTTGAAATGCACTGTTTAAAAATAGTGCCTTGTGAAGAACACTGGCAAGATGATTGCTCCTCTGAGGTACAAGCTGATTTCAGGGTCGTGCAAAATGTATGGGGTGATTCACAAGGTACTTTTACTAAAAAACAAAACAAAAACAAAAAAAACCCCAAACAAAACAAAAAAAAAAAAAAAAAAAGAAAAAACCAAACCCGAAAAACATTGTTTTTTCCTATAGCCTTTTAATATTGAAAAGGTCGTATTCGTTTTAAAAAAAGTGAATCTAAGGGCAAGGCTTAAGCTGTACAGGGTTTCCCTGACTGGTTGAAACTCTTGAGATTAGAAAGGTGATGCTGGAAATGTAAAGACACAGATTCTATTGATTGGTGACGGGCTCCACTCCTCTCACCCCACACCACCCCCAGTGCAGTGATCACAGGACTCAGCACAGGAAAGTGCCTGATCTCTCAGTTTTCCCAGCCAGTTTGGCAGAGGTTTGGGAAGTCACAGATGAACCAAGTGAAACTCCTCAACAGTGTAAAAGAAATCTGTTTCTTTCAGTCATTTCACAAGTGGCTGGTTCTACAAGAGGACTCTGTGTGCAATTAAATTAGTGTAATAACTGCCTTCCCTGGAGCTAATGGAATGATGTGAGAATAAGCACAATGCAAGAGCACAGTCTGGTCAAGCAGTCACCCTAAGAGAGGGAATGATGTCATCTCCAAAGAGGATATCAGATGCTCCTCTAATTTACAGAGGGAAACTCTTCCCTTTAGTGCTTGCTGCAGTTCTGAAAGATGCCAAGAGCCTGCACTGGGTCTGTGCTGCTCCCAGTGGGCTGTAATTACAGTTATAAATGAGCTTTCCCTTCTGGGGATTAGTTCTGTCCTCCCTGAGCAACTGAAGGGAAATAGAATCTGGAGCCAGGACTGGGCAAGGGACAAGTGCAAAGGGAATGGATGAAGAAACCCTGTCAAAGCAGCCCTGTTAGTTCCTTATTTTTTACTATAAGCAGAACAAACAAAAAAGCTGCTCCAGTGAGCTATTTACATCAGTGTGCTTCAGAGCAGATGGAGGGCTTTATATCCCATTATGAAAGGCATGCAAGTTACAGTGACATGAGTCCTAATTATGGACAACTTAAACTGCACCATCTGCATTTAACAAAGCTCCATATGCAGGGGGATGAGTGAGCCTGGCTGCCTGCATTTGTTAGCAACACGTGCAAAATAGACACCCACAGCAAGGAGCTGAGGATGTGTGAGAGGAACTGGAAGTGTTTGAGGTGTCCCTTCTGCCCTCACTGACCAAACAGAAAACTGGGGCAACAATCACCCCAGGATAGAATTAGTGCCTCCTGTTAAGAGGGGTATTTGTACATAGGTTTGCCAATTTCATCCAGTCTTAACTAACACGTGCTTTTAAATTTTTTTAAAATTTTTCTTTTCTCGTTTTTTCTTTTTGGCAGAAAATTTTGCATCATCTTCCCCGTGGCAATCTGAGCAGACAGTGTTTAATTTTAGATGCTCAGATTGAAAGCCCAATTCTTTTGCCACTGACAGTGCTCTGTCATGCAAATTTCAGCATAAGGGATCTGTTGATTTCAGTTTAATGGAGAATAAGAAAATTATTCTTTCTTTGGAAAAGGAAATTTCATTGAGGCAAACAGCCCTAGTTACCCAAAACACAAATTAGTATCCAAAAGTTTGACTTGAAAGGGGTTTCTTCTATGCTCTGCAGTAGGAGGAATTGTTTTTCTGCTCCTTTACAGAGTATTAAACACAGTCTGTAACTGAGAGGAGATTTAGCAGGGGAGTGCTTATTTTCCTTCTGACATTAGCAGTTAGTTCCACTGGAGAAAATTTTAAGACCAGAGCTACACTTAGCTGGTTCTTCACCAGAATTATGAGCACTTGTAACACAGGGGAATTCTAGACAGTGTGCAAAACTCTTTGGTTGAAAAGATAAAATTTCAAGTGAACACAAAATGATTTCTTTTCTGCATGCTTGCATGGGGAAAAAAGGGGTGAAGGAGGTCAGATATATACATGCCTCTGGTTATTACAGGTGATCTGCACTGCAGCTCCCCTGACCCTCTCTTCAGAGCTCCAAAAGCACAACCCAGCAAGAGCAGGCTCCTAAATCCTGGCCTCTCATGGCCCTGCCCTCAACCACCCTTTTCCTACCTGGCTCAGAAAGGCTTTGATCTGGAGCAATCTGAAGCTGAAGAGTGAATAGCTGGTGAGCTCTTGAGATGACAAACATCTCTCTCCAGGAGGGTTTTGTGAATCATCTTTTAGTGAGAGATGGCAGGAGCTGAGGTAGCTATTATTGTGCTGGGTTCAGCTCCTCCTCAGGCTGGACTCTGTATCTCTGTGAGATTAAAACAAAATACTGAATTAGGAACAAAAAGTGAAGTCTTTATAAGCAAAAGTAATTGGGTGATCACAGCATGATTGAAAAGTGAGAGGGGATCATTAATGTCTGTTTTCCCAGAAATCTGGATGTAAGGGATTAAGCTGACTGCAATAGATTCCTCCCACCTCTGTTTCCCCCCTTTCCATTCTGCTGCCTCTGATATGGAGATTTACACTGACCTCTGGGCTTCTAAATCTTGCAATTTGCCAGCTCTTTGATAGAAGCACATTCTCACTGGCCACTTAATTCCTTTCTGAGCAGTATTACGTGACACCAGCAATCAGAGGGCCTTTGATTCACCAGGACAAAAGGGAGAATGGAAATGTACTTTTTCCTCCCAACACAGCACTGCCATAGTCCCATGAGCCAGCTGTAATCCTGGTTTCATTTTTTCTTTCCTGTTTTTTAGTGATTTTAGAAGCCCAGCTTTGTGCTAAAGCAAGAACAAGATAAGACAAGTTCTTTTACCATTTGAATACTGAGGGAATAAATCTTTTTATCTCTCCCTGACTCCAGGAGCAGGAAGTAAAAAACCTTTTCTGTATGAACACTGAATAGGACTGGTCCATTTTACCTTCCCTGCAGCATTAGCTGCATTTCTAAAAGGAGACCTATTTAGCCACATAAAACAGCAGGAAGTGTGAGGACAAAATGAAACTATTTTCAAGAGGACAACACTGAAGACAGACATAGCAGACACAGGCAGTAAAATCACCCTCCATTAAATTTGTGACTGGAGGATTCTGGAGAAACTCATTTAAATATTATTTCACAAGTCTCAGGCCAATGCTTTCTCTACCAGCACAAGTATTTAAATACAAAATATGTAAATAACAAGGATAAAAATGAAAAAGAAAACTGAGTTTATATGTAAGGTGAAAAGTTGTCTTTGGTTCCTGTCTTATACCAAATTTCTGCTCCACATTCTGTGTGTATATGGTGTGTGTACACTCCTTTCCTGAGGATGTCCATGATAAAGAGTTGATGTTTAATCAGTTTTTGAAGTACTGCTTGCACCTTGTTTACCAAAAATGCTCTAACTTCATGTAAAACCAGAAAAGCCATCCATACTATTAAAAAAAAAAAGCCACATTATTCAAAATAATGCCGTAGATTGATACCACAGATTTACATATGTGGTACATAAAAGTGGTTTTAAATTACAAAAAAGGGGAAAATAAATAGCTTGGGTTAGAGTTCAAATAACTGTAAAAGCATCAGGCACCATTTACGTGAGAAGATTTCTCAAGCTGAAGAATCTTCAGCCATTTTGAACTTACTGATGTAGAGAAATTTTAGGCAGGTTTGGAACACTATCAAATAGATAAACTCTACTCATTCTATTTAATCATATTCAAAATATTTCTCAGTTGTTTGATCAAAGCTGTTGTCAGTTTTGTAATTTTTGAAGTGAAGGATTCTCTCTGATTTTTACAGGAAAGAATTCCACAGAATAAATAGGCAGAAGAGATAAAAACCAATACTTTCAATTTGATAGAAGTTACTTTTAAAAATTGTACCTCAAGAAAACTTTATAACATTTTGGATTTGTATAGAAGAGAAATGAGATTCTAACCTCATAATCTAAGTATATCTACCAGGAATGTGTATTTTTAATTTAAATTCCTTTTTTCATCAAATGATTAATTTAGCCACAATCGTCACTTTGTATATTACTGATATAATTCACCAGTTCTAAAAAAGCCTTCTCTGGACACAGACTTGATGCTTCAAGTGGTAAATGCTGAGCTGCTTAGCAAAGGTCTTCTGAGAGGAGCTACCAGGTCAGCTGTGACCCAGGCCAAAGCTGGGAAATTAAGGAATCATTGTTTCTATAAAAACTACATTTGTACCTCCAATTGCAATTTAGAGATACTGGAAGGTCTGCCTGCATACAGAGAGATTATTCTTGTGGGAGGAAAAATCCTTGGAGTAGCTGAAGGGATTGACGTGGGAATGGCTGAAACTCTTTAGTTATGAAGTGAGAAGATTGTCAAGATCACAGCAAGGAAAGTCATGTATAAAAAAAGGATGTAATTATTTGAGCACTTAAAATGGTGTGAATTACTTGCTTGGCTCTCCTGGTTTATGTCCAGGAGAGCTAAGCAAGTAATCCACATGATTTTAAGTGCTCAAATAAGTGTTTTGAAATGCAGTGTCCTGCCTTCCCTGCTCTGCCCCTGTGGAATGTGCACGGCTGCCTCCAGGCTGGGTGGTCTCACACCACAAACATCACCTCACACTCCATTCTCAAGCTCATGACTCTCTTCATGTCTGGGAACAGAAACAAAAATTCACAAAAATTGCACGGAAGGCTGTCGTAGTTGAGACACAGACAATACAAAGCAACACACTGCATTTTCAGAAGGCTTCAAATCCTGTTTTTATTTTAACATGCATGCTTTTTATACATTCTTACAAAACTCATAAGTTTACACTTTACTCATCGATCAGGAAAGACAAAGTGTTTATTGGAGTGTGGCATTCACATTTTCTGGAAAAATCCTTTCGACCAGGATTTTTTTCCTGGGAAGCTGAGAAGCTTCAGAGAAAAGGAAAACAACTCTTATTTCATTTGTTTCTCCCCTGTTTTGCTCATGTGGAATGAATTTGGAGATTGTTTATCCACAGGTGATTGTTTCTTTGGATTCTGTGTGAGTTGTTTTGACTCATTGGCCAATTAGGGCCAACATGTGTGGAGACTCTGGAAAGAATAATGAATTTTCATCATTATTTTTTTAGCATTTAGTAAGTATCCTTTCTGGATTCTTTAGTATAGTACAGTATTTTTAATATAATATAGTATTATAAAGTAATAAATTAGCCTTCAAGAACATTGAGTCAGATTCATCATTCCTGCCTTCGTCGGGGCATTCCCTGCAAATACAATATTGAAATAGGCAGTTGCAGTTTCTCTTATTTATCCTTCTTTCTTTCTTGGTTTCTATGTCAATGACCTTGGTAGAAAATTCTTTCAGGGGTAAACGTGGATTCTCTAATAAAACTTCTCTCTGGCTCACAGAAGTTGCTGTAAAACCTCTTCCACAGAAGGCTCTCTTGGAGCTTCTGGCCCCTGGAACCAGACATGTCATTCTCCTGGATGATACCAAGGAGCTGGTTTTAAAATTCATTATATCCCCCTTCAATTGCAAGGAATGTGCCATATCCAAAACCATTAAAGTGTGATGCCCTTACTCCCTCTTATTTTCTGACTTTTAAACCATAAGACATGTAATTTTACTTCTTTATTCCTTTCTTTCAGTCCCTCTCCATGATGAAGAACAGAGAGCCTATTTTAGTTTAGCTAATGGAATTTGTTAATAAGCATTAATGAATTTAGAATTTTAGAAACAAATGAATGGATATCTAACATGAACATGTGCAACTGAGAGAAAAATACATGTTTAAGGTTGCTAACAGAGGATTAGGAAGCTATGAGTCAAAGTGCCAAGAAAAGGAGAAACCACTTAAATCATCAGTCTTCATTTTATCCATAGGGCTAAATTAAATTCTGCATAGTGTTAGTGAGAACAAAAACAATTATTGTCTTTAATATTGTGGTAATTTATGAAAGGGATTCAATAACACATAATGAGGATACAGATCCCCAGGGGATCCCTTCCAGTTCTGGGGCCCCTATAGTTAATATTTAAAAGGGAGAACCATGATGGGGGTGAGTGGATTTTTTTCAGCTACACAGGAAAAAAACCAAAAAGCTCCACTTTGTAAACTAAATGCCCTTGCTAGCTCTGCTGAGATATCTATAAAAGGTGTCTACTGACTGTGGAAGTTCCTTAACCTGGCAGTGAATCATCCATCACTGAATGCTGGATCTAATTAGTGGAGCCCAGAGGGTTTTCCCAATGTCCTCTAAGCTGTTAAGACTCAAACATCTTGGATTTGACAAACAATCCCCAACCCCTTCCCTGACCTTGGCTATGAACTTCTGGTCAATCAGATGGAACACAAAATATTTAATTTTTTTTTTTTATTGCTTTCTCATCTTGGTTTTAGAGCCCATCACTGGTTATTGAACACAGATCCAAATTACAAATTTTCACTTCACAGGAAATGAACAATTTCTGCATGGGATTTTATAAACCTCCTATTTTTCACAAATAAAAAGTTTGAAAAAATAGGTTTTGATAACTTGAATTACTGTACTCCAGTAAAGCAAACATTTTGTCTTTTAACTTTCAATTATGAGAAAAACATCAAACATTTTGATGAAGTTTAAAACCAAAAAAAATTTTAAAATATCCTATTTGAAATTAAAAGGAAGCTGTGATTTTAAAAAGATCAGCATTTTCCCATTTTTGTTCTGATGGACAATATTTGTTTCAGTTGTTATTAAGTAAAATAAAACTTTTTTGATGAATGGTTGGACATGGAGAGAGAATGGGTTTGGTTTCATTTTGGTGGCTCAGGTACCATGTAGCAAAAGAAGTTATGAAAGCTGGGCTTCCGTGGTGATCAAAGTGTATAAAATGAAAACAATTACTTACATTTTCTACTTTTTCTTTGGTTTTAGATCTTCTGTTTCCCTATTAAACATGAAATTCTGTGATTAAAATTATTTTAGATATCTGTAGCATAAAGATACTGTGAAATATGTAAACAAATCAAGTATTAATTATGAAAGGTTAATTTCCATCCTGTTAACTCTCCTTTGATTCATGAGCAGTAGCTTATCATGAGCAGAGCTTATAAAAGGAATTGAGCCTGAAGCTGTTGTACCTAGGTTGTTTAAAAGGCAATTTTTGGGTGCAGCTCTTTCTGTTATTAATTGCTGTATGATGTGAAAATGCAAGTGGCAGAAACAGCAAGAGCCTCTTTTGGGAGCAGGTCCCTGCTGAGGCCCACCTTAAGGAGAGAAGCACCAAAAATCTGCTTTTTTTGAGGGCAGTGGTAAAGTTCCCTGTGCAGTTCAGGGGTCACAACCTCTGATGGGGAAATCCAAAATAAGGAATCACTGCTCCGTTTCTGGAGAGATAAAACAGAAAAAGCCCATGAGATCTTCACTTGGTAGAAATAATTTGCCAAAGACACTGGAGCAGTACTGATTTACACCAGCTGAGGCCAGGGAGTGGGCCAAGGTGGGGGCAGAGCAACAGAAAGTACAAATGAGCTCTTGCAAGAAAAACCTTTTATTTCCACTGATGTAGAACTACATTTAATTTGCCAGCATGGATTGAGAGCAGTTATCAAGTTTATTTATAACCTTCAGGGTAGAAATTCATCAAAGAGAGCTTTCCTCACAGTCTCTGCTTTGTATCTGCAGCAGAAGGAAAAAATAACCAAAGTGAAATTTGCTTGATGCGGCACTGGAAATTTCATGTTAGCCTGTCATAAAACAACAAACACACAGGTATTAATTGTCTAGGATGATAATAACATGCCATCTATGAATTTATAACTTGTTAATTACCAGAATAAAAAGCAGCAAGCTTTTTAGCATCTGTAGCTCCAGGCAGCCTTAGCCTAATCTGCTGATACACCTTTCAGCTCTGTTGAAATTAGAAAAGTGTGGTCTAACATTTTCTGAGAATCACCTCCTCATTTCCTCTGACCCATTAAAGGAAATGCTGTATTTTCTGCTGCAGTGGGACTGCCAGTGACATCTGGATGGATACCTCATGGTGGTCACCTTCAAATTGAGCAACAGGACCACCTTCCTGAGCCTCAAATGTCCCCATCCTTCAGAGCTGTGACACCTGTGCCTTTTGTAGTGTTTTGAAGTAAGGTTTCTTAGTTTGAGAGGAATCTCTAGGCAAATAACTTGGTGGCTGAAGCTATGTCAGCAGAAATTTTAGGTTTGTTTTGGTTTGTTTGGGGTTGGTTTTTTTTTGTTTTTTTTTTTGTTTTTTTTTCCTGGGAGGATTAAGATGACTTTCCAAAAAGGAGGCTCACACCTTTTCTGCATTTCCCCTGAGTGGCTGTGCCCTGGAGAACTCAGGTGCTACCCAGGCAGAGATAATTTATTTAATTAAGGCAAATTCACTAGAAGTTACTGGGGTTAATGCTGTGCAAGCAGCAGCTTCTCTGGGATCTGTAGCAGTGGTGTTGTTCCTGTAAGGACTGTAAGTGACAACTTATGTGGTTTTTTTCCCCTTACTGAGTCTTGTTTGCGGTATTCAGGCTAACTTCAGGAAAATGGCTGGAAATCTGCACCCCAAGTAATGTAGAAGTAAGATGAGTTAAAGCTTTTATTGTACTTACTTCGTCCCTTCTGGAATTTTTTGGTAGCAATGAAATAATTGGATGTCTAAAGTTCATAATCTGCAAAAAGTACTTAACTTTTTTTGGTATAATATGCTCCACATATATGGATGAACACTGTGATATTGTAGCAACTGATAATATTTGGCATCATTTGTATAAATTCTAGGAATGACTGGTGTTGGCATGTTATTGATTGTGCTTACTGAAACTCATATTTTGCAGACAGAAACTGATTTGTCTCTCCAAAGTATCTCTGTGTTCCTGTGCATTGGTGTGAGTGTTGTGTGTTTAGGACAGTGTTGCTCAGGAATTTCTTTTTTTCTGTATTTCTTTCTTCAGGAAATACAAGTTTTTGAAGGAACTGGAAAGTGAGGGCTTTATTCCTTGTAGTCAGGCAACTGCACTGAGCTTATATGGTGTTTGTTTCCCATCTGCCTGGGTTAAAGATAGCTCAGAAATGTTTGCAGTGTAATAATAGCTGCAGAGTCAGGTCTGTGTGGAGCAGACACAGAGAAATAACCTCTGCAGTCTAGACAGTCTGAAGGAAAATGTGGGGGTTCCTTAAATTAGAATAATGCTGTACTCTCAGGATAAAATGTGTCCAGCTCTTGCTCCTCCCTTGTGTTAGAGAGTGCTGGCCCAGCTCTCCATGGGACTCCTGAGACTAATTCAGGTTTAAAAAAAAAAAAAGGAGAGAGAAAAAAATACTATCTCCTTTGTTCAGACTAATTTTGTGTCAGTATTACACAGTGCAGCCCCAGAAATACTGTTCCAGTGGGAGGGAACCTGGACTCACATCCTGCATGTGGAGGTGAACAACAGCCTGGGGAGCACATGCAGACAAGAGAAGGTGGAAATTTCCTGGGGGGTCCAAGAAAATGCAGTTTAATACCCTAAAGTAGCATTTTGGGGTTTAAAACAAGTACTTCAGCCCAAGCAGTACCTGCCTTGTGTCAGTAAGGCCTTAGCTGCCTGTTGGTGTCTGGTTTGAGGTAGGTGGGTATGAGATCTGCTCAGCCCACAGCAACTGCCTCAAAGAGAACCAGAGGTTTGGGAGGTTTCTCCTCCTTTTTTTTGGTGAGATTTCTCCCCCCTTCTTTGGTGGGTGAGCATTCTCCTCCTTTTTGTGAGTGAGTATTCTCTTCCTTCTTGTGAGGATTTTCCAGCATCCAAAGCAGAGCCCAAAGGCTGCATGATTGGGATTTTTTTTTTTAATTTTTTTTCCAGCCTTGTTGCTCCAAAGACAAGGCAAAGAGCCCAATAAAGTGCATCTCCCCTAACGCCAGGTATCAGGAAAAAGCTGATTCCTCCCCATTCTACGCTATTTATGCTGCCTCAGGGCTTGCCCCTTTTGAAAACCTTATTCCCTACTGCTTGTCTTATTCACAGGAAGTTCAGAGCTTTCCGATTAGATTGGTGTAAAAGTCTTTGCAACGAGAAATTTTACATTTCCCACAGCAAGTTCACACTTTCAGAGCAGAACCCCAGCTCTCCATGTGGGGCTCTTTTTTCAAGGGAAGATTTGTGACACTGAATCCCAATCATATCACTTAGTGCTTTTGCCTTTCTTCAGACTGATCTAGGCCAAGGAGGCAAAATATTTTTAATTACTCTGAGCATATCTTGTTCCCCAAAGTTTTGATTTTTCTGATGAGCTTTGTGGTTCTAAATTTTTAAATTTTATCCCTAACTGTATGGATATTTGGAGATACCTGCTGGATTAATTTTGCTCTAGCAGAGGTCTAGGGAATAACTGCACAAATCCAGGCTTCTGTGCTTAACATGTCATTGCCAGAACTTCATACCACTATTTGTGTTCAGTTTCACACAGAGGGAAGCATCTTGGGTGGAAAATACTTTATGTATATGGATGGTGAGCTGCAGGCAAAATTAGGAGTTGATATCTGCTGGCTTCTTGGGAGTGAAACATGTTAGTGAAAATATTCTTTCTGAAGGAAATTCTGACTAGCACTTTTTGAAATATTTTTTTAGCTTGTGTATGGCATAGTAAGTTCTACTGCACCCCTGCTCTGTTTCTTCTCCTCTGCAAACACCCTTTTAATGTTAGCCCTCTGTTTAGACACTGCACAATCCCCCTTGGATTGCACTCTATTAAATATTGCAGCAGCATACTTGCTTGACTTTGCTGATGTTAAAAAAGAAAATGTTTGTTCTAGTTTGGCTTTTTTTCTCCCCCTTGTTTATTTCTGTGAGTATTCTGCTTTAAGCATACTTTGTAGAGCTTCTGCCTGGAGCCTGCCTAGAACTGAAGCAGGTATTTCAGGGGTCAGCTGTCAACTGGCTGGTTACAAAGGTGGTGAATCCTGAAAGAAGCTCCAGCAAGCAGGAGAGGAAGGAAGTGGTGTCTTGCTGATGTGCATAACTGCACTGAGGGACACACTTTCCCAAAAGTAAATTCTCTGGGGCACTGTGGTCAGGTGTCAAAAATGTTTACAGAATTAATTTGAGTCTCTCATGGTGGTGAAAGGAAGAAGCCCTTCCACATCTTCATTCTCCCCTTGCTCATTCTCCTGATGCAGCTCCCCTGATGTGACACATTTGTTTATTGCAGTAGTGCCGAAGGAAGCCAGGTCACAGGGGCACTGGGATTGTACAGACACAGCACAAAACCTGTCCCAAAGGTTTTATTCATTAAGCAAGCATTATTCTCTTTCTCATCTTCTCTCAGCTTTTGGGGCCTTTGGCATTTTGGCAAGTGCGCAGCTCTCTGAACTTGCTTGCAGTCAGTCCTCTTTGAAATATTTGTATTTCAGTTTCATTTGAAAATTCTATCTGTGGAATGACTGAGTTTTCAATATATATATGCAACAGGATAACTTCTGAGCTAGTTTTAAGGAGAGAAGTCTTTGCTCAGAACGCAGTTTGGGATGGGGTCAAGGATCCAATCCCTTTGTAAAAGGAAAATGAGGAATGGTCTGATTGTGACATGCTCACAGCACAAGTGGAGATTGCTATCTCACTTGGATCATGTTGATAGGGGGCTGGGGGGGATGTGAAATTTAGCAACTGAATAAAGATGGCCTTGGTCTGCAAAAAGCACTCTTGCTAAAATATTTGTGAGTGCTCACAGTTTCCATTTTCATACCTTCTGCACATATTTCTTGCCACTTCCCCCAAACTAATCAATGCTTTGTGTCAGACAGGCTGCGAATCCATCAGGATCTGTTTCAATCCCTCAGGTAAATCGTGAGGAGGAATTTTTTCCCCAACACTCCTCCTATGCCAGATGAAATTAGGGAATGTAATCTGTCTGTTTCTCTGGACACTATCATCAGCTGCCCTGGTATTTTTGTAACTTCAAGTGTTTGGCTGGAGGTTTGCAAAGTTTTGGTGTTTGTTTTTTTTCATTATCAAACACTACTGGGGTTTTTCTTACTGGCACACAAAGGTTGATGCTCAGCTGATTGGGGTGAGAAGCTGCTTAAAAATTAAATTACTCTTGTTCCACTGTTGAAATCAATAGGGCAGTGTCAGCCTGCAGCACATGAAAGTTTTTCCTTATGGTTAAAAAAAGGTAGGGAGTAATCATTATTTCAAAATAAATCAGTTTCTGTTTCTAGCTAACAAGGGTAGATTTTTAAAAAAGCATTTCTTATACTGCTCTGAACTGGTGACTGCAATACCAAATGGAAACATTCATTTAAATGTTATTTAGATAATAATTGCTAAAACCATTTCTATCTCTATCTCATTTCTGCTAATAAAACATCTTCATTTTTAATAAAATGCTGCCTACACACACTAATTTACAGCGAAATATTCCTTATTTTTCACAATTATTAAGACAAAGGAGTATATTTGTGACATTATTAAAGCATCATCAACAAATTAGTTACCTTATCTGTTCTCTATCTGCATAATCCCCATACCCCTGTCACCATGTTTACAAATCCAAATGAATATTATGCAGCCCAGATCTAATTAATTTTGGATTAGTCTCCCAGACACATGTGGTCCTGATCAAAATAATCTGTATTCTCTCTTTTTTTGACCCCTGGAGTGTTCTGTTTGTCAGGGGACGTGCTGGAACACGAATATCAACAAGCAGGTTAATCCTTGGGCTGTCACTTTCTCCCAGATCTGCCGCATCCTGTGTTTTGTTGCTGGAAACCTCAGAGAATCCAGGGGATGTCAGGGAGCAAATGAGTGTCATGTGGGACTTAGGGCAGATTGAGATCTGACTAGACATTTAAGCAATCCAGCATGGTGTGTAATGAAAATAGTCTGCTGCAATGGCTTTTCAAAAAGATCTGGCATCCTGTCATGCTCTTCTTGAAGGTAAAGAGCCAACTGGAAGATATATTTGAAAGGAAAGCTGAGCTGCTATAAATTTCAAAATAGGTAATCAGAAATTTAGGTGATAGTGATTAGGTGATTTATTTGGTTTTATGCATCCTCTGACAGGGCAGCTATCTGGGACTTCTGTTCCATGTTCATGGCAGAATCAAAGGTTTAAAGGGAAAAATTAGCTTATCCAATCCAAGATTTCATGGTGACTGAAGGGAAAAAAGTGAAAATATTGTGCATTCAAATAATTAAATGCATTCAATAAATCTAGTAGTTAATTTACCATAACATCAGGTCATCTTCCAAAATAGATGGTCTGCAGAGTACTTCCCTTGGAAGGCTGTTATTCAAAACAGGAACTCAAATCCTTTTTCCTTTTCCCAGAAATGTTTGTAACCAAAGCAGGGGAGAGAATAGCTCGAGAATGACTATTTTTCAGTGAATGCAGATAAAATTTGGTTGGGTTTTCCTTTCTGTTTTCGCCCTCAAACCAGACTCATTGTCACCCCACCATGCTCCATCAGAGGGCAGAGCTCTTTGACTTGGGGTCACCCAATGCGTCACAGCTGCTGGCATGAGCTTGGTGCCAGCTCATGGAGAGCCAATGTCAGTGATTAAATGGCTTTTCCCTCCTCTGTGCCCCGAGGTACCAAGTTTCTAGATCAATGTCAGGCTTTAAACCATTGTCCCAGTTGCACAGAATTTGCTATGACAAGGCAGCTTTATTTATGTATCGCTGCAAACACCATTGAGCTGCCTTTTCTTCCGTGCCTCCTTTTAATGAGTTATTCTCCAAGGCTGGAGACTGACTGATTAAGCTGATGTTACAGAGAGCTTTGATTGGAGATATGCCAGAGCCTCTGTCAAGTGAGACAATGCAGATCTTTCTCTCTATGCTTCAGTAAAGCTCAGCTTTTGATAAATATATAGGAGCACCTGGTAGCTGAGACGTTTTACCATCCTGAAATAAAAATCATATACCTTTCCTACAAGGAGAGTCAGAGTAGCTGCAGCAATTTTTGGTAAATGCACATAACTCTGCATCTCCTTATAGGGTGCCAAAAATGAGGAAGGAACAGAGATGCTGAAATAAAGTTTTGGTGAAAATTTGGCTCTAAGGCTCAGCTGCTGCAAGTACTTAAGCATGGGTTTAATTCTATGTGTGTGATCAGCATTACTGTGAGTTTAACAGAGGTGTTAGCATAAGGAGAAGTGAAAATTTTGTAAATTTTGCTGAGAGAGGGGTTTAAAGAATTAAAATTTAAATTCAGCATAAATAGGATAAGTCTGGTAATACACAAAAAGAATATGTGCCTCAGAGTTGTTACATGATGAAGTTGGGCTTAGATTATTTTCTTCCTTAGAGTGAAATCTAGAATCAGTCTCTGAAGAGCAACAGCTAGAAAGGACGGGGGGAAACAAGGCTTCAAAGTCAGTCTAGAAAACAAAAGGTGCAAAAAATAATAAATATTTTATATATATAAATATATTGTATATATAATATATATACACAATATATAATATATATATAATATATTTTATTTAGTATATAATATATTCTATATAATATATATTGTATATTATAATTATAATATATATTATATTATAAATATTATACTGCTGTCTTTAGTCTTCATTTCTTATTCTGCCTGCCTGATCAGTTATCATTGGATGCAATGGCTGAAAAATTGTTTGGGACTGCAATAGTTTTATGTATTGCCTTCTGCTCCTCCCTGATGTCAAATGTTCAAAACCAGCCATTCCTTAGGGCCTTGGATGCAAAGCAAGGTGTGCAGATATTTAAATTAATGTGATGATACTTGGACTTCTTGGTGTTCAGATTCTTGGTGGTCTTTAAGAACAACTTGTCAAGAGTCAGATCTGTTGTGCTAGACACCATATGGTTACTTTGCTCTGTGATTTTCAGTTTCTCACTAAAAATCTGTGAAAAATGCCTTTTACTCCACTAAACTGACTGTTTCAATACAGCTATCTGATGAAAGCTTAAGTTTAGGCAGAAAAATAACAAAAACACGAAGGAAATTAATGAGAGGAATTAACATTAAGTGTTAACTGGCAAATATGCGCAAAAGGCAGAACAGGAAGGAAAAAAAGGCAGCAGATATTGATGTTATGACAACTCCTCTTTTAGATTGAAAAAAAGAACCCCTAGAAAAGATTAATTACATTAAGTAGTGCAACTTTTAGTAGCTAAAAAACCCAGAGGGCTCAATTCATCTTTGTATTTTGTCTTCAGAAGTGAGTGTCAAATGATGATGCAAGATAGGAAACACTGATGGATGGGATTGAGTCCTGTTTCTGAATTATTATGGTGCTGTAAATCTGTGCTGTTCTCCTGACCTTGGGGTAACATCAGCTGGTGGCAGCTGAGAATTTGGTCCCTTGTTGAAGCTGAACTTCTATAACCTTTCTCAAGAGAAGAATCAGCATTATTTTGTGTAAGAAAACGAAAAAAAATCTGAAATCCAGACAGGGAGGTAAATTAAATCTCTTGTGTAGAGAAAAGAAAGATAAACTAATGTTTCCTGATGGGAAGGAACATGTGCTGCTTTATGTACAAAAGAGGAGTCACATTCCCCCACAAACCAGAATGTGTATTTAACCAATCTTTTGACAGACATTAACAGCAGAATTTACCTAATTTGGCTTAGATTTTTTTTCAGGAATGCACATAACTCCAGGTCAAATACTGCTTGAGTCAGGGAAGACTGAAGTGGTGGTGATGGACATGGTGTAGCTTTATTTCTGAGTGAGGTTGAGGCCTGCACCCTCAGAAAGAAGGACCTTCTGAATTTACAAAAACTTGCATAGAGCCTGATTGGTCATGATTAAATCATGGTTAAATAATCAACTCATCTCTGTTGGGTGTGCACCACAATTCATCTTCATGAAGAGTGTCCAAAACATAACTGGAGGGGTGCTTGGGAGAAGGCTTCTTTCACATTTTTCCACAACACATAAACTTAAATAACACTTTTTAATATTATAGGAGCTCGAGTAGCTGTTCTGCACAAGGAAGGACAAGTCTTTTTGAGTGGTCCTGTGAGAATATAACTTGTTCTTCCTGTCTAACCAGAGCAGGATGAAAAGACAGAAACATCAAAATATCCCAATCCCTGATGAATCTCTGTCACTGGTTATACCAGACAGATATGGGGTTTTTTTTATTTTGCAGTAATAATAAAATGTGCTGGGATTGCAGAAGGCTTACAGCTGCTGCTGTCTCATGAACAACTTTGGGTTCCTTTGAAGCAGTTCATCACCACACCAGAGGAGGTTCCTCCTCCCCTGCACTGCTGCACTCCTGTCACAATGTTCTACAAAGACTTTCTCTCTCTCCCCTTCCTCTGAACTGCACGGGGACATTAGCATGAAAACGAGGACTTTGTTCCTTAAGTGTTCATCCATTCCTCCAGCTTATCCTCCCACCTGAAGTCCTCATCTGTGCCATCAATGAGTTTCCCTGGAAATTGGTTTGATGAGGCTGCTTAAGTGCAATCCACTTATGTATTATATGCAATAATCTCTCCATAATTATAGACCTCCCTTTATTATTATGACATCTTTTAACACTTTTGAAGTTCCCTCAGTCTCATAATTCAGCTTCATTGACCAGAAAACAAAGAAACCCACCAGCTGCAGAGTTAAAATCATGATGCTGTTGGCTTTAATCTCTCTTTAATCATTAAAATATAAATTAGCACTTGTACTCGTTACTTCCCAAGCAGCTTTCTCTTCTGGATTTCTTTCATCCTCTGCTCACAACTGCCACCTGCCTTGTACCAGGGAGGAGATTCCTTCCCAGGGTTTGGCAAGAACAAGGCTCAGGGGCCTTAACAGCAAAAAGTCATAGTACAGGAGAGGAGTTGAGCAAGTACAGAAGAGTAGGTTAAGGCTGTGGACATCTCTGCCATAAGGACACACCTTTAGTACATCCATTTTTAGCTATGGTGTCCCTTGAGGTAAGAAGTTTCTGAAAGCTCTTTGGGGCATTGCTGAAGTTCTTAGCCAAAACTGGATGCATGGCACACACCACTTGTGCTAAATTTCTTTGCAAATCCTCTGGTGGGGGTCAAGGTTGTTTTGGTTTTATAGAAGTGTTCTGTAAGTGAAAATCTGCTTTATTTCTAATGCAGTGAAGTATGTAAACACATGTTGCTTGTCCACAATCAGTTGTTGCCTGAGATCCTACACCAGGAGTAGATTTTCTACTCATACCTGCATCTCCATCCCAGCCAAGAGCAGCTCTGGAGGACAGGATGTGTTATCTTCTAATGGGATATTTAAAGCATCAGGGTTTGGTACACAGCTCTTAAGGCTGCGTGTCAAAGAGTTTTAGTGTTACATACACAGCTCTGGGTAAAAAGAATGATTTGCTGAGCTGTGAGAAAGGCTGAAGTAATGGAAAAATCATGCAGCACATCTGATTTAATTGTGTCCCTTATGGGATACCTAAATGATGTGCAAAGGGATGATCCTAATTAAGAAAGGCTCAACCTGTTGGTTAAATCTTAGACAAATTCTGTTCTTCCTTATTATCTGAGCTGCTTTCTACATTTCCTAAATGTACAAGATGAAATTTAAAGCTTAAATCAGGGAAAGATATACTGTGTCTGGATTTTGTGTATTCATGATATTTTCCACAAACTTTGAACATGATATGGTTTGGTCCATGGCCAATTCTTAAAACAAAGCCCTTTCTATTATTATTTAAAAAAAAAAAAAAAGAAGTCTATCTTCTATGCTATTGCTCAGGCTATATGAATTAGACATGTGAAGCTGTGGCTCCATTGGAAACAGATTTTTTTCTCCAATAAATGCTGAGGAAGCAGTTTTGTTCTCTGCCAGAATGAGATAGTTATAACATCTCTGAAAATAATCTTCCTAATTCTGACAATACTATGAAAATCCTGGTTTGTTTTACTGCTCATAAATACTGGCTGTACATAATTTGTGATGTCTTAAAAGGATATCCAGGGCTCTATTTATCTTTCACTTCAATAAGCAGAGAATTGGAAAAGAACAACAGAAAGAAGCAACAGATGTGCTTGGGTATTTGAGCATAACCCCATTTAGGAAGACTCAGTGTGGTTTATTGAAATTTCAGTCCTGTAAAGCCAAGCATATGTGACTTTGTGGGGAACCCCAAATTTGTCTGATACAACAGGAACATCATTCAAAGTGGCACAGCTCTGTGCCTGGCAGCAAAATGATCTGTCAAAGGCAAGCAAAAAATACAAGGAGTAGGTGGAGGCAGAAGCTCCCTAAGCAAAATACCACATAACTGTAGGATTGTGCTTGGAGTTCCACACCACTGAGAAAGGCCCAGCTCTGTTTTATTTGCACCCTCCTGTCAGACATTTATTCACATTGATATTTCTCTGTGCTTAGCAATCCTCCCCAATAATTGAAATTTGGGGTCTGAAGCAGAAAGTAATGTTGCCATGGTCAGCCATACTGTCATTCCTGCTCTCAGCCCACCCTCCCTTAAAGGGAGTTCATGCCACACAAGAAAAACTGTTCTGCAAGAGCAGCACACCTGCTTACTTCTGCTTGGAGGATGGTTTTCTTTTCTTTTCTTAAGGCACTGCAGGTATTGTTTCAGACAGTGGGATGTTGGAACACTTCCCAGTAACATCTAAAAATATTGAATTGCCAAGACCGTGGTGGTGCCTTTGAAAGAAATAAGTGGAAATGGGTTTGGCCATTGCCAAGGGTTTCAGTGACACTTGGTCAGGTGTGGATTCTTGTACTTCAGACAGCTTTTGTGTAGATGTTTCAAATAAGTCATCATAAAAACCCCTAAACATCCCCCCCCCTCCAAATAAACAAAAGACAAGCTAATCAAAGAAAAAAATAAAATTGAAGAGTAAATACAGAGACCTCTTTGTATGCAAGCTCATATTTCAGTTTGAATCAATTTTATTTCATACTTTATATTCTTTTATTTTCAATGTTAATATTTCTTTTTCCTTTAAATAATTTATTTGTCTGTAAATACTAAATAAGAGGGATGCTGCATCCTGCCAGGTGGGACAGTTTCACAGTTACTTGAGTCAAATATAGCATTTTTGTACTGCATTTATTGAGAATAAATGAGGTGTCACTGAGGTTTGTGTTCTACATGTTTAGTAAAAGTTACATAATGCAAATAGGGAAGTCTCTAAGAAATGGTAAATAAATAGGATATTATTATTTGAAAATACTAGGGCATGTTTTGAATTTGAAACTTAACTTGAATGGGTTTCAGTGTGTTATGAAATTGCTGGTTACGTGGGCTGTTTAATAGCTTAATTCAGTGAATAGTGAGCAATTGGTGAATAACTTCTGTGTTCAGTCAGTTTCCCACAGTAAAATGAGGATGCAACAGAGGAAATTAAGCACTGACAGCAGGTGGGTGGATATCATTCCCTGAATTCAACATTGACTCCTACATAGAAAGGGATGTTCCTAACTACCTCCTGGAATTAAAATGTTCCCATTCAGTTCTAATCAGTTTTGACAAGTGTCTGTAAACCTTTTTTCTTCTACAGAAGTATGGAGGAGAGAATTTTTAAACAACTGACAGCCAATCTTTTGAATCTGAAAGGAACTATCAAGTGGGTGTATTTGTTGTGTGTGAATGTGTGATTTATACCTAAAATACGAATCAACATACACAGGCTTGGGTAAGATGGAGGGACTTTTCAAAGCATTTTGTGGGGATTTCTTGTTTAACAAGAAATTCATTTACCATTCTGCATTTCTTCCAGCTGCCTGTAGTAAGTGATTTATAAGAAAGGATTGTTAAGGTTTGATTTAAAGCAAAGCCAGGTGATGAAATAAATTCACTTTATAACAGATATTTCTGTTAGCATTGAGGAGGACTCTGCAATAACATGTGTCCATGCCCTCCTAGATCTGTTAGAACCTGCTTAAAGACTCTCAAGCAAAATCCCAGGCTCTGATTCCCTTTTGTATTCTGCCTTCCCAGCCATGCAAGAGGAAAAATTAGGTACAAGAGGGAGCAGGTGGTGCAGGATTCAGCAGCAAATTAACCATAAACTTGTGGAGAACAATGTAGGTAGAGGCAATTAATTCCATATATTGAAGAAGGCTATTCCTTGCACTAATCTGCTCAGGTCTCACTATGAATAAGAATAGAAGGATGATGGACAGATATTTGTAATGCCATGAAAAAATACACCTGGTTTACCATTTAAATTGTCTTGTGATAAAGGCTAAAGCCATCTAAATTCCAGCTTTAGGAAAGCATTAACTGTTCCTCCTTAGAAAGTATATTAATGTTAATAATATATAAAATATATCCTTTGTTAGAGGTCTTGGGAACTGGCTTTGGATTTGATCATCAATTCAAAGCTATATCACATCCATGATCTTTTTGTTTTATTATTATTATTTTACTCTTTGAGCTCTGGAACTAAATTGTGTAAAATAAGGAATCCTACTATTTATTTCACTAACATTTATGTCCATCATAATGGTTATAGCAGTTGTTAAACCAGATAGGGAAACAGGGAGGCTTTAGAGCATAATTTTCTCTGTTACATCACTTAAATAAGGACCAGTTTTGCTGTCTGTTTATTATGGGAGCAGAGAGGTGAAGTTTTTATTCACATACAGGATTGGTAGAGTCCTTTTTTGTCAGTGCTGTGTACTCACCAGAGCTCACTTCAGTTTTCTGAAGCAGGGCTGGAAGCAACCGAGTCCCCTTACAACTCTAAAAAAAAATAGCACCCTTGTGATGAATAAGTAGTGGTGAAATGTACATTTTTGGAGTATTTTAGACCATGTTTGGGTGTCCCCTGAGAGAAGAGGGGAAGGAGAGCAACTCCTAATTCAATTGTGAGTTTATGGACTGTGAGCAGAAACTGCTGCATGGAATGGTGTGCTGTGTATTCCAGAGGGGTGGGATTACTCAGGGATCATTTTCAGTCCTCGAGGCTCTTAAAAATCAGTGGAAGTTGAAGACTTTCTGTAAGGAGGGAGCATTTCACCCAAGAGTGAGTGAGAGGGGAGTGAGGTCATGGGGCTCACCAAAAGGCCACGAGACAAAAACTCCAAATCGTTATGGAGAAACGAGTGTGTGCTTGCCCTGACTGTTTATGTGGAAATCCTTTGCCTTGGATCAAATATTTCTCTTGGAACCACTCAACCCCCAGAGGCAGCCTCCAAGAAATAAGGTTGGAAGGATTACATCCACTTGGCCTGCCAAAGCTGCTTGACTCAGACGTTTGGGTTTGTCACTCCCCTCTCTTATATAAAGTCTGGGATGCTCACTGGGGTTTGCTGGCCAGACTGGGGAGGTTGGTGGTGCTGAGCTCCCTTTCCTGCCTGCTCTGGAGGGGATCTGGTGCTCAGGTAAGTACAGCAGGCTCCAGCTCCCAGACAATGAGCTGGAACCCCAGAGGCAGCTGGAAGGAAAATGGATAATGTCTCTGGAAGATGCTGATGTTGAATGACAGAATACACAGCAACTTTGTAGAGCAAACCCAACAGGGAAAAAAAGATTAAATTAATAATTTCAAGCTTTGCTGAGCCACTCTAGTTCCCACCAGAGTTTTATCTTGGTTTTTGCTTTTTATGTTCTTTTTTCATTACCTCATCTAATATAATACAATAAGCTTTTCCACCAAAGGCAGGTGGAAATTACCCATTTTGTCCAAACACTAGCCCAGGTGTTACCAAAAAAAGAAGCAACAACATAATAATCCAGGAAAACTTGAAATTACTAAATACGAATCAAAATGGAATTTTTATCCATTTGGTATATTGTATTTTTTTAATCTCTTACATCAGATTGTCTCGTGGTATTTTCCATCCTCTTCAAAGTTCTTGCTGTGCTTAACCTGTCTTGAGGAAGGTGTTTTTCTAATTAAAAAGGCTTTTGTAAAATATAGAACTCAGTTGCAGTTTTGATTGTTTTTGAAGAGAAATATATTCATTTAGCCCAGTCTTTATGGAAAACAACTGATGTAAACTTCCATAGGTGACCCAACTAACCCCAGTACGGGCCAGACAGGTATTTTAAAATCATCCATGATATTTAAGCACTAGATTATTTGATGTCCTGGAAAATGTTGATACTTATTTTCTTGCCTTTCTCTGGATCTTTTGGACTGCATTTGAGCATGAAAGCTGAAGTTGTAATATTTTCAAAAAGCCTTATTCTAATCTTTGCCCACCAGAAAGGGGGGGCTTTCAAATAACATTGGACATGGAAGCATTGTTAGCCAAGGTGATGGGTGACAAAGCAGCTGCCACAACTTGTCTAATTAAAAGGCATTTTCCTAGCTCTGCTCACAAGTTTGGGATTAAACAGGACTGAAGTTGGCTTTGGAAACCACACCCTCCTTGCCTGCACAATGGGGAGGCACACAGGACCTCCCAGAGCTGAGTGCAGTGGCAGCATGGCACAGGGCAGGGATAAATCCCTCCTGTTTATGTCTGGCCATTAAACCTGAGCCTGAGCTTATGTGCAGCATGAGGTTTACCTCATTTCCTCTTCTGAGAGGATACAGTTGTGGAGATTTGCATGGTTGTCTCTTAAGCTTTAGCCTTCACATGTGTGGTTTGTAGGGTCAGCTGAGGCCCTCACCTGAGTGGCACTGTGTGGGTTCTGTCCCTTCCCTGCACAAGAGAGAAGGCCCTGACAATTTAGGGACTGAGGAGGAGGCAAGGCTATGGCAGTGATTTGTGCTGCTCAACATCTGCTTTCACCCCTTCCCTCTCTCATCTACTGTAAGAGCAACTTATTGCTACCTATGTTGGGCATTAGCTTCAATTATCAAATTAGTTATCAAAGTAATGCAATTCAGCTCAAGTGGGAGCTGAGACAGCCCTCACTGCCACTCTAATGCTGTAACATTCCAAGCTCGCTGCCAGCTGCCTGGCAAATCAGGCCAGCAGGTCCACACCAGTCTGGTGCTAATTTTGCACATATGCAGGAGGGTGCTCATGCACCGAAATTTCACAGCTCTGCCCAGAACCACCCAGAGAGGCTGGGACAGTGGAGCCTCAGCATTGTAATAGCTCTGTGTGCTGTTAGACCTCAGCACGTTGTTATACCCAGGAGAAGGCAACTTTAATTTTCATATTGAATAGCAATGCTTGAAGCTCAACATATTGCTTTGAATCAAAGCAGCCCAAACTTGAAAGCATTTATAAAGTGGAAACAGGTGTAGTCAGCTGTTTAAATACTTTACAAGTTGTTTGACACATTACCACAGTAGTTTGATTCACATTTGAAAGTTAGGCATTTGCATAAGCAGAGTGAGGTCATAAATCATTTTGGACAGCGTATTATTATTGTGTTAGTTCCTGGGGATTGATGGAAACAAGTAGCTGGAACAAAGCAATGCAAGCCTGTTCTGAACATATATGTACATGTTTATGATTAGCATTAAAGCAAAGAAAGTAATAGAAAATAATTTCTCATAAATAATAAAAATCAGATGAGGGTTTTTTTTTTTTTACTTCAGCTGCATTATTTTTGTGTCTCCTTTTAGTAAGATTGCAGTTGCTGAGTGGAAGTAGCTCAAATGACTGTTTAAATAAAATGTCAATCAGGCACCTAAATTCCATGTAAAAGGGAGCTCAGGCATTGTATTTGCAGGATTGAATTCCAGATGCTTCAGAGCACTCCAGATCATGTGCTATCTGCTGTTCCTTCTTGTCTTCTGAATAATTGTTGCATGCCACGACCCGTGAACTTTGTTTCCCTAGAAATTCATACTACTCCATATTTTATGACGTTTCAAAATGGATGAAAATATTAATCTTCTAAAAAGAAGTTAATTTAATAGAGGAAGAAGGGAGAGAGCCAGGCTTTATGTTACACTTGTTTGATGAATGTTCTATATTTCATCCTCATGCACTGGAGCCAAGAGAGAGTAACTTGTCTCTTTGCATAAACATATGGTGGCTTTGTTTGGAGGCAGATTTGTGACAGCAGAGAGTGAGTGACTTCCCAGGCTCTGACAGTTGTCATATTCCTGGGTAGCAGAGCTGCCAAAGAGCATGAATATTAACATAGCAATTCAAATTCCCCATAACACCAGAGCACTGGATTCACAAACTGCTTCTCCTAAGAAGTTGAGTGTCACTACATTTGTGTGCTCAGGGAGGGGGCTCTGATCGTTTGTTTGGGGCTTTTTGCTTGTTATTTTTACAGTTTTTGGAAGTCTTTATTTTGGAGCCAACATATACAATAGAAACTGATTGCCTTTGATCCAAAGTAGTAAAAAATACTGGATTTCAGCAACTGCAGTCTTTCTGGGGAATAGACCTGTTTGCGCTGTTTGTTAATGGGAAGTGACTGGTGTATCTCCTCAATAGACAATAAATATGGGACACTGTGAAATGGAAAGCAAAAGGAACATCATCTCTGTCTTCCCCTTGACCAAGGCCATCTGACAGATCCACTCTTGCTTCCTGAAAATATGTGAAAGAAAATATTGAACAGTCCTGAACAATGAGCTCATACTAAGGATTTTATGGAGAAGGCAGAATGTAGATAAGAGACTAAAAAGACCATGGCGTGCTGTGCTGCAAAACATTTATCCAAACACATTAAAGGAAAACCAAAATGTTTTATTATTAAACAATTTGTGTTTTGTAGCCAATAAAACAATGAGGCAATTGAGGTCAGATCTAAAGAAAGCCAACTCCTCCATTTCTTGAAAGCCATCAAAAATCTTCAAAGTACAACACCCTCAGGATCAGAACAATTTTATTATACTGCAAAGGAAGAGGGGAAAGGGCACACAGATAAAAATTTGTCTTTCTCTGCTCAGTTGAGTTCCCTGCTTGGAACTGGCAGTGCCAAGAGCCACCAGCCAGAGAGACACAGCCACTCAAACTTGATTATTACTCTCAAACTTGCTAGTTAGATTTCAAAGTAGATGATTTCCCAGGGAAGTGGAGAGTAAAACAATGAAAACCAATTCAACAGCTAACTCTTATATGTGTTAACTGTTTGTAAGTGTTATTTGCTGAAATTTTGATGCTGTCTACTCCAAATCCCATTTTTTTCCACAAGGCTTTACATCTACAATTGGATGTGAGGGGCAAAATTCTCTGCTTCTAACCTCCATGCATCAAATCTTATTTAAATGCAAATAGTAACCTTAAATTCTTTCTCCCAATTTAGTTTTGCAACCTGAGAACACCAAAAGGTCTCGCTGAAGTGATTTTTTTTCCTATCAGTCTGACATTTGTAGAACCAGATCCAAATCAACTGTGTAATAAACAATAAACTGAGCATTTTTATGTAATATAAATATCATTGAACATATAAATTAGCAAGCTGTTAAAGAAGTCAAATGTGATAGCAAAAGACAGCAAAAAGCTCTGTTGTCATATTTCAGATTATTTTGCTCCCAATGTGATGAGGTTATTATAACCCAAAGCTGACAATGAAGCTGTCCAAGCAAAGCACAAAAGATCATGTTTTGTGTTATATAAATATGTAGATGCTGAGTCAAAAGTAGAAGGAGCAGTCAGTGACAAAGTTTTAATTTCTGGATGTACTTCAACAAACTCTTCAAGTCCTTGATGTATTTAGAGAGCAGCCAACTGTTAATACCTAAATTTACAGGGAGAAACTGCCCTGTGGAAAACAAAACAAAAATATAATTCTTATTTTTGATACAGCAAGCCACTTAAGCACGTGTTCCATCTCATAATCTGGTTAGCAAAGCATTGAGGCATTTATTTCAGTGTTCCCTATAGCACTACTCAAAAATTAATTCAACAAGCTGTTGAGCAATCTTGCTTTATCCAGTAAAACACTCAACATGAGCAAAGTAAAATTCTGTTACCTATTTTTATTGCCCCAGTCATTTTTCCCAGCCTATTTTTATGCATAAATTTGCTCTTTGCTTGGCATCAGAGGATGGATTTGCTTTTGTATTAATTGCAAACTTTATCCTGAAATATGGAGTGAAATGATCACAAAGAATCACATGTGCATGAGGAATAGCAGCAGAAGTGATTAAGTTTTTATTTCAGGTAAAAATTTGGACTGATATTCAGACTGACATGAGATCAGTTCTGCAGTTCATAGCTTTCTTCTTAACACAACCATGTAAAGAATATTGCTCTTGTTTCTTGAGTTTTTTGCTTTTCCTATAGTCCATATTCTTGATATATTCATTTTTTTCTGATGAGGATTGGGGGTTGAATATAGGGACATACACTAAATTATGGGAGTAGAGTGCTTTGGATAGCACTATACCTCCAAATTTTCCTGTCACTAAACAAAAGTAACATTGCTGAATGGAAATTCACTTCATCTTATCAGGATGTTTTGGAGGCCAACAACATAAATAGGATCAAAAAAGGATTAGGCAAGCCCCCAAAGGAGTCATGAGCTATTAAACACAACCAGGTTGTTGAGAGGAATTCCTAATCTGCTCTTCGAGGATGAGATAAGGAACACTACATTTGCTTTGATTATTCAATATTTCCTTTAAATACTCACTGATCATTGTGACAGGTAAGATGTGTTTCTGTGTTGCATCTCTTCTCCTGATACACTCTAATGCCTTCACAGGAAAACCTGGCAGATGTCACCAATGCAAAAGCAACTTACTTTCTTTCCACTTGTGATTTTGGAGAAATAATTTACCAGAGGTAAGAGGATGGAGAAGTCCCCTTGAAGAATCCAGAGAAGACATAGAAACGTTTTTTGAAGCATGTTCTGATCCTGTTCTTCTCATCCAAAACGTTTTACTTAAACTTTTGCCTCTACTACTTTCAATTTTCTCAGCCAGTTCCCCCAGGTGGCTTCTCCAATAGAGTTATGCCGCCACAGGTGATACCTGAAAAGGGTAATGTGCATTTCAGTCTGTTATTTCTTCCAGAGGAAACTGTCCTGTACTTGATTATTGGCAAATATATTCCCTATTTTAATTAATGATTTCCCAAACAATTGAAGAAAATAGAGATCCAGGAATAAATAAGAAAATCTGGCTTAGATGTTTCTTCCTCTTAGCCAATGGTCAAACGTGTTTGTGACCTTAGGACCACAAATAAGTCCTTAGAAGTATTATTGATGATTGTGAATTTCACATTAGAAAATAACTTCTAGTTTTCTTTCTAAAGGAAATGAGAATGATGGGGTCCTTCTTCTGCAGCCGCAGCCAGACAAATGCAGTCATTAGTCTCTTATTTTGAGCATTGAAAAAAATTACCTTTTTTTCTCTACAAATCTATTTCATAGTGAAAAAATAGAAATAGATTCAGCTGAAACCTTACAGTTTTTCATTTACAATATTGATACTGGCAGTGTGTGATTTGATTCAGGTTGCATGTGTTGACTGACCCCCCCTTACACAGACAGTAATTACAATCACTGGGCAGTAACTCCCTGGCAATTATTTCCTGTGCTTTGTGAGCTGAGTTGTGTCATCTGAGACAGAATATCCACAGAATTTCTAGGGAAGGTTCTGCTTTCCACAGCATCCATCAGGCATTTCATGGGCTTGAAGAGCAATGCTGATTTGAGAGGTTATAGGCACTCTGCACTGGAAGCTTAAACACTCAGGGATCTAGTGGAAAAAATAGCTCTTTAAACATCTTAAATTTGATTGACCCTCTACAAAGGACTGTCTTGCTATCACAAAAGTTATCCACAGCTCTTTGAGGGCCAGAGGAGGAGATGGTTGGTTTCTCTAAAGAAATGCTTGTAATCATCTCCAGTTTGTGGGAAGAGTTTTCCCCATTCCTTTGAGAAGTTCAATTATGTGAAGATTACAGAAGTAGCTGTTGGATTTATTCTCAAGTGTCTTTGGTAATAATTCAAGGAGGAATGAGTGAAAAAATAATTTGAAGTCTGACGTTAATCTTTGAGTTTGTAGAAGAGCAATTGTTAGAAAATTCCCTACTGGTTTATTTTCCCAGTTCAATTCAGAATAGTTTTGAGCAGGAGGTTATTCAGCACAGAGTTAGTACTTCTTTTCTGTACAGCTGGCATAAAATATTGCTGTCAAGAGTCAATTTGGGTTGGTAAATATTTTTCTCCTGCAGTCTTCCAGTATGTTTTTAAATTTGACAGAGCAGGCTGAAAAGCTGAATCTTGGAAAAAGAACTATTCCATGGACTTTGATTAACATCTCTTGGTTGATGGATCAAAACCAGAATCTGAAATCAAACTTTTTTTTCTTTAATACAGTGAAGCTAAGAATTAAGTCTGTTTATAATGTTTTTTTGACTTTAAAATGAGAATGTTATATTCCATCTGTGTTTGCTAAAAGCCTTATGAAAGAAACTCAGTTTGCAACAATTTTATTCAGATCAAGATCATCAAATTCCATCTGTATGGCCTGATGTCATCAGAATTATCCTATTTTAGGTTACTATCTATGTGACAATAGCATTCAGATCTAGTGCTGAACCTGACTCAAAACTAACCTATATCCTTAGGCAATCTTGGATCGTGAGCATTAAATCTTTCCTAACTGCAAATTGTATTTCTTCCATTAATTTCTAGAATTTCCCAAGTTATCAATTACACAAAGCCAAACGTTCAATGTTGGAAAAGCCCAGTAGATTTGGATTTTAATTTCTCTTAGCTCTTTATCATAGTTCAGAGATAGTGCATGTGATTTACAGATGCTTCAAAATCCCAGGGAACTCTCAGGATACTGGGAATCACTCCTCCACAGTTTGCATGAAAGGCAAGGTGAGCACAGGGCTGAAACAAATCTGTGCTTGACTCTGACCAAGGCAAGCAGCAACAGCTCAGGATAATACAAGAAGTGTGTTTTTCTCTGCTTTTCCAGATTAGATGAGTCTGTGTGTATGAGCTGGGACAAAGAGGTTCCTTTAGTTCAGCTGCTTTTAATGTTATGCAGTTGCCATACCATGGTGTGCAACAATGGGGAAAACCAGATTTGTATTTCCAATTACAAAATAAGAGCCAAAAGGGCAAGCACACACAAAGCCTGGCTAGGACACACAGCAGAATATCACATGCCTTGCTCTTAAACCCTCGTTCCTAACGAGGGTTCCCATCAGAACCAAGATCTCTTTGAAGACTTGGAAAATTTCCTGTTAGGTTTGATGAAAAACAGAGCTTTGCATGAGTTATTTTCACAAGCAGAGTACAGGGCAGGAGTCAAATTATTGGGCTCCCCTGGGGATGCTGAGACAATTGGGTTGCTGGATTCAGGGTGTCCTGAAGCATATGGGGAGAGCTCATGCTGATTTGCTGATGCCACTGTCCTGTCCCTGGGGAGTTCTTGGCTTTTCCCTCTGGAGGGTAAGTGAAGGGGACAGTAATAAATCTCAATATGTTTGCTACTTGACATTTGAGCATGAAAATTTGAACAGGCAGAGTTACTGCTACCTATGTCTTGGCAAAATGTTTGAACTCCACTGAGTTCATACAGAGGGTGCAAATGCCTGTGGTGCTGTTTTTGTACCTTCAGCCTTTGGATCAGGACTCTTTTAGTATTGGGAAGGTGTTCTTGGCACAGGAAAGGAGGCACAAGATCACTGCCTTGTACCTGTGTGGCTAAATGCAAACAAAGGCTGCTCACTGTCTTTCAGGATGCTCTGCCTGAACATTTTTCCATGTTTTCTGGTTTTAATTACTCCCCCTTTGGGATGCACAGGCTGCTTAGCACAAGTGGTTTCCATTAGAAGGCATTTTACCAGGAGTGCCCACACAGGTGCTTTTTAATAACAGATAAGGGATCTTTGCAGAGAACCCTGCAGACCTTTAAACTTGCCAGAGCATTATAGCAACAAATACTGGGAATCTAAATAAAAGCTTTAGTCACATTAGGGAAAAAAGTAGGGATTTATTCTGGAGTCTTGAGCAAAGTTCAGATGTTCATTTCCATGGTTTTACTGAGGGTAGAAGGGTTAGGTTTGCTTTTTACCTAGTGCTTGCAACCACTTGTATACAAGTAACCAGCAATATTTGCACAATCCTTTCTGTATGTATTTATAAATATTATTTTCATGGTGAAATGACACAGAATTGCCTCTGATCTGCCCATACTAAGTAACATTCTACTTGACTAATAATCCTGCTGAACTGTGAGGGAAAAAGTTGATTCAATACTAAGGTTTTGGAATCTGACCATAAATAAATGGTGACTTTTTTTTTATTGCTTCCAATTTCTTATCTCTGAAATTTCCTGGGGTAGATTGTAGATGTCTAGAATTAAGATCACTGCTCCTCAGTGTAAATTAAAAGCAAAATTAATTATGTCTGAATTTATTTCCCACAACTTTAATGCTTTCAAGATGGTTTGCTCCACCTCACCCTGAGCTTCACCAAAGTCAGTGGAATCAGGCCAGTGGTAAATATTGTCTAAGATTCCAAGAGGGAAACTTCCTGCACAGAAGATGACTGCTGCAGTTTTTAATTTAAGCTGCAGTTTTTCAAGACAGGGAGATATTTAGAGAGTCAAAGGCACATCTGGGAATATTTTATAAACCCTAGTATTCTCCCAATGAAAATGTAAAGCTTGTCTTATGTTATATCCAAAATTTCATCTTAATTAGGGTTTGCATTCCCTATATGCAGCTATATTTTATGTTTGTTTTGACATCAGAGACATGCCATTAATTAAATGCCAGGAAAAGTAAAGGTGGTGGAGAAAGAGAGTGACATAAAATATGTATATATGAAAATATGTATATGTATGTGTGTGCATGTGAAGCTAAATAGTTTATTTTGCTCTAAGAGTCAGCATCGAGGTCATTCCTGAGATTTTATTTCTTCCTTGACTTCACTGGGGAAAAAATACCTTGGGAGTTTAATGGAAGGGCAGATGAAATGAACTGATGAGAACTGATGGGGTTTTTTTTACTCAGCCCCTGGTAACCAACTTTTCAGTTTTCATTCTGAAGGTGCACTCTGATCACTCCTTCTGTTTGTAGTATAAAGGCCTACTGGGATGTCTTCGTGCTTGTTTGGTTTGAGCGGGGGTTGTTTTTGCAGTTTTTATTTATTTATTTATTATTAGCTTCAGTTATCCTTAACCCAACTGTCAGAAACATGAGAACAAGATGCAGCAGCCATGACTTGAGTTCTTGTTGTGGTTTTAGATGAGTGTGGCCTGAAGCTCACAGATACAGCCATTCCAAGCTTCTCAGCTACAGCTAAATCTGAGTTACAAGCCAGGAATGGGAGCAATAATTGGCTCTTTTTAACCATCCATTGAGTATGGTTTATAATAATGAAGTGACAGGACACAGTCACCAACTCTGCAAATGTTTATCAGATTCTTGGGGATGTCTTCACTTCCCAACAGAAAATGCTGGCTATGCACTGAAGCCCATGTGGAAATTGTGTGTGTTAGTCCTGAAGGCTCTTCTGGATCCCTCCTCCCCTGCAAGGATCACAGAGAGGGAGCCAAACTCATTTCCAGAGTCCTGGGCCAGAAGACTGGAGTCCACTGGAGTTTCTCACACTTCTTCTTGTATGGCTTCTTGTTTATCCTTTTATTGCCAATATATTGGTCCAAGTTATGCCCCAAAGCGTGAAGAATATTATTTTCCATTAGACTTATTATATGGCATTATAGACTCCTCTGACAGCAAATCTATTCCTCCTCCCCAATACATACTTGTTTCCTCATACCAGCTTGCAGATTAGAGGGAGTAATAATTCCCTTTTGGAGAGGGAAAACAATATCCCGCTTGTCCAGCCATGTTATCATCTGCTAAGTTATTCAATACTCCACACATTAATTTTATGCCATTAATCACTGAATCTGGATGACATACGGATTTTTAAGGTAGGGAAAACATCCTGCCAGACTCAAGCCACAGGGTTTTTATAGAAGTTTGGGGTTTTTTTGCCTGTGTCTGTATCCTGAAAAGGGAGACAGGCAAGTTCACTGCAATATTTCAAATAATCTGATCTTTAGAATGCAAAAATCACAACAGACATCATATTCAGCACCAGATAAAATCTGAGTGAAAAATTGAATTTAGGAAGGGGGTCTTGTTCCAAACCCTTCTGGAGGCTGTTCCTGGATACCTGAGGAGCTGCTTCCCTCTACAGGAACGTGCCTGACCATGACAGCTGTGGAATAACAAAAAGACTGAAGGAATGATTTTTTTCAATTCCTTCAAAGGAAGAATACATGTTGCACTCAAATTTTATTGGTGTTTTGCAATTCTCTTCTTTAGATGGCTGTCCTGGAGTAAATCTCTGTGTAACAATCCATGGTACTCCTTTGAGAAACCTGTTTGTAGCTTTCAAAACTTGTCCCCTCAAAGAAAATTTGCTCAGCTCCTCACACTCTCTTGCTTGCCTGTAGGTGGAATTGAACTGTAAGAGAATTGTATTAAGAGCAGGGTTTGAAGTGCTCTTGGGAAAGAATGGTATCTTCAGTTTAAAAATGGGGATAATCTTGATGTCATTGAGTCTGAAAAAAGCTCTTGTGCCTGTAAACTTCGTAGTGCTTTGCAATACAGTAATGAGGCCAATGAAAGAGTTGGATGTATAAAATAACTTTGGATTAAGTGATGGATGGTTAACTCTTGCTTAGCTGATATTTCAGAAGTTAATAAATAGCAGAGTACCCTTTTGAGAAAGGCAAACTTCAGCAGGGTAAATGATGTGAAGTTTGGATTAATATTTGACATTCTGATATTGGATGAGCCAGAATGTCTTTAATTATCCCAGAGTTGTGATCCACGTGAGATTGTGGGACTGCAAGAAGAATTTTACCTCCCTAATCTTACATCCAAAATCAATATGTGTAAAGAAAGAATTGCTGAAGTCTAACTCAGAATTTGTGTATTAAAATAGGCAAGAAAAGGTTTTTCAGCTACATAAATAAAGAAGTAAGAGGAGATAATTTTAAGCTTCAGTGTCAGCATGGGTGTTGCTTTAAAAAAAATCCCAAATGAAACAAAAAACGAACAACATTTTGTCTTGATTTTCCCCCACTCCCAAAATACAAAAGAGATCTTTTAAATGGACAGAGAAAAATGACCCATGTATTTATATATATTGCTAGCACTGAAGGATCAAAAAAATAATATTGAAGTAAGCATGAAACATATTGGAATAAATAGAAAATGTCTTTTGTTATAGCACAGCTGTAGATCAAATGAGATTAGTCACTCTGATAAATTCATACAGACATACATCCTTTGTCTAGCACAGTGCATCAGCTTGATATTCACACATTTCAGTCATGAAAATGAGTAAAAAATTGGAAAAGGCATGTTTAATATGAGAATTGCAAGATTTTAATGTAAATGAACCATAAACAGATGATATAATGACAGGCACTGATGAAAAGTGGATTACAGTGCAGATTAGAGATGAACTCTGGATTAATTTGGGGATGAATCTTGTTTGCTGTTTTGACAGGAGCTATTCTGGCTGTCTATTATTTCATTTGCTTTAAAACCCTGAGGGAAAAAGGCTCTGTAGGGTGAAAGATCAATGCACTAAAAGGAATAGACAAAAACTGTCCGTAATTATATTTTGACTGAAAACTATAAAAGCAGTGAAATTATGCAGTACCTTCCAGCAGAAGTACTGAGACCAAAGCAGAGATGTATTACTGCTAAAATAAATAAATGTCTGCATCAATAGACTTGCTCTTTTAATCTCTAATTGGTTTTAATGAAGGACAGAGGTTTTTTTTTTAATATAAATAGACTGAAAGAAGAATTTAAACTGCATGCAATGAAAGCAATGCAGGACTATGTTTGAAACAGCAAGGATACAGGAAAATATCAAATATTCAGTCCTCAAAGACACCTTTGGCCTGTGCAATCATATGGGTGGTATACTATTAGGGGAGAAAATTGAGTATATAATTACAGACGGTATCATAATGCAAATATTGGGAGGTGGAGGGGGGTGATTCAACATTTCAAAGGGCAGCTATAATTCAGATATTTCACTTTTAGTTTTAATGCTGTAATTGTAGGTTTGGTTTTTAGGTTTGTTTTTTTTTTTTTTTAACATGTCTGCATGTACAATTCCTATCTGCACTAAGACAGAACACCCAGCAGTGCTTTGATAAAACCCCAAATACTTACTACAGGTTGAAAGTGTTAATTCTAGAATTATCCATCCAAAACAGTAGAAGTGATATAAATTCCACCATTATTTTTTCTTTTTTCTTTTTTTTTTTCTTTTCTTTTTTTTTTTCTTTTTTTTCCCAAGCTGGCAAATATTAGCTTTTTAAGTCAAAAATCACCAAGCAAGTTTCCAAGCATTCCTCAATCTGTCCACACTCACCAAGTTCCAGGAAACAGAAAGGCTGATACAGCTGCTCGTAGCACTTGGAAAATGTTGAAATCTCTTTCAGTAGTAGAAAAAGGATCTTGGACCAGAAGTTTTCCACAGAAAAAAATGTTATCAGAGTAGAGATTTCAACTCTCTTTAAAGGCCAAAGTGGCAGAGGTTTTTAGGTCCTTAAGAAGGACATAGAAAACATCCAATTATTTATAAATTTTAAAATGCATGCTTTTGTGTAATGGATGTCAAAGAACAGCTAGACAAGAAATGCTCTGCAATGAAAATATTAACATTAATTTCTGTCATTTACCCTAGTAGAAATTTTTATGATTATGGCGCCTGTTACTGGCAGAAACTGCTGCAGCAAAGTCATCTTCAGTAAATTTCAAATAGGATAAATAATCAGGAAGCACTAGCACTTGTCCCCTGTTAAGCCACTAAAAATAAATTTGAGAAAATACAAGCTTCAGAATTCATAATCTCAATGCATCTCTCATGTTTTCTCATATAGATTTGGCAATAGGTATTATGGGGTTGTTTGGTTTTTTCAATTCTGCTCTCTAAAAATTCCTACAGACATGGAAAGTATTTGCAGATTACAGCCACAAGTTGTCCTATTGGATTTCCAAATTGTCACTTAACCACCCTAATTTGACTTGGACTTGAAAAACTGCTCATAATCTCCTCTGACAGTCACTCCCCAAGAGACCTTTTGCAATTAAAACCAGAAGAATACTGCACCTTTCAGTTAAAAATTTGAATTTATGCTGTTTTCTTGTTGGGAAGCCAGCAAAACAAACAAATCTCAGAAGGGAGCTCTTAATACGTGCTGGAAATAATTGAAATCAGGCTGCGGCTACTACAGAAACAGAAATGTTCTTTATTTGATGAATGACAACTTCACAAAATCATCAGCTTCTCAGTAAATCTCTGAGGGACTTAATTTTATGCTGAAATCTGTACAACAGTAACAAACAAACAGTTCTGTGCTCCTTGCTTGGTCCCCCTGCTGTCCCTAGGGTTTGTACATCATAAAAATTAATTTAGCAATGCCTCCTCTGTTTTGCCAGAAATTACATTTTTATTGCATTGTGAGCTTGGCTCACAACTCTCCTAATTAAAAAGGGGAAAAAAGAGCATTCCTGATTCTTCATTTTTAATCCCAACATAGGTCCACTAGCCCAGACCATAAGGAAACAAATGTTTCCTGTCAGAAGTGATGTTCTTAAAGATAACAAGGAAAATGCCTTGCTCTGTCTAAGGAAAACCTGATCAGAGCAAGATATATTTTCTGGGGCAGGCCCTTTCATTTTCATTTTCACCTTGCATGCTCTTAATTTATCACCTTCCTTGCTGAAGCCCCCAGATAGTAATTTTGCCTGTTTTGAGGTATTTGTTTTCCAGACACTCCGAAATGGTGCATGAGAGGTCTCCCTAAATTTAAAGGTTGACTTTGCCACATGCAAGAGTCAAAAATGTGCAAAACTTTTTTTATCTAGGAGCTCAGTGAAAAATAGGTCCTTGAAAGGGTTCCAATTAAAATATAATTACAGTGTCATAATTAAGAAATAGATGCAAGACTGAGCTAAATATTTTTATTTAGTTCAAGATTTCTAAAAAAAAAGCAAACAGGATTAAAAGGGTATCATGAGGAGAATTTTTTTTTTTTTATAAATGCTTGGAAACTGCTAAAAAAATGCAGGAGCACCATGATATTGTATCTACTTCCCTAATTTATCCACAAAACTAGGTGAGCCTTGGGGGTCCCAAGTCCAGAAATGGATAGGACAAAGAAAATATAAATAGATATTAAATAAAAATAAAAGATATTAAATGTGGAGTAATTCACACAAGCTGAGAATGCCTTAGGGAGGTGGATGTGTCACAGGAGTGGGGTATTTTCTATGGGAATTTTCTTTGCTGAAGAAGCTGGCTCATGGATTTGAGATCCAGGGGTACAGTTTGCTGACTTCTAAACTGTGTCAGGACTTGAGATGTGCTCTTCTGGGATGCTAGAGATGGAAATATCCCTCTTTGGAAATATCCCTCTTTGGAAAAATCCTGCAGAACTGTTGGGATAGGAGAGACAATTGCTTAAAGTGTTGTCAATGGATAAAAAACCAAAACAAGTGGGGAGAAAAAGGCACAAAAATCCTCAAAGCATCAAGTGATGCATTCAGGTGATGGCAAGCTCTTATCTTAGAGATAAGAGATAAGAAAGCCAGAAGCAGTCTGTATCTTCCCATCAGGAAAATCAGTGCAGATCTCCCATCCCATCAATGCAGATTAATTAACAGGAAGGAATTCTTTACTGTGAGGGTGTTCATGCTCTGGAACAGAAGTTGTGGATGTCCCATCCCTGGAAGTGCTCAAGACCAGATTGGATTGGGCTTGGAGCAGCCCGGGCAAGAGGAAGATGTCCCTGCCAGTGATAGTGGGGCTGGAACTAAATCTTTAAAGTGCCCTCCAACCCAAATAATTTAGAATTGTATCTATTTTTCTGATGAGTATGCTAATAAATCTTCCCTTCTATCTGTTTAATTAAATTTACTACTGTGTTATGCACTTTTGGCATTGCCTTTAGGTTTTTCCTTGTACCCCTGGCACAGCTTGATGGAACTGTCTGGTGGATGCTAAAAGCACTGAACAAATGCATAGCTTAAAACAAACCATACAGCAGAGGAAACTTAGCATGATTTAGTCATGGGATAAGCCTTGGCTGAAGCTCACAATATGTTCTTAAGCCTTAGAACCAGAGGAATTTTAGGTTACAGACAGAAAAGTTTATGAATAGCATTTGCTATCAAAGGGACTTAGTTAAAAACATCTTTATTTCATCAGAAACAGAAAAAACACGTGGATAAACTTTCTTCTTCTTCAAAAAAAAATCAGCTTTGGGGGAGTTCTTTCTTGGCTTATTGCTTTCCAGTGCATCCAGATATAGCAGGGCAGGAAGACCCACACAATTTCTGGTATATTTTGCTGTTTCCAAATTCCTCTCTTCTCCTTCCACTTTTGCTATCCTTCTTTTCTCCCACAAGTAGCTTTTAGAAGCCTCTACCCTCTCCTCTTGAGCCTGGTACATCTGGGCATGGATTTCTAGGGCTGTGATGGTAGAAAATCATTTTCATCCTCTACAGGAAGCCTGGGGAAGATGATGCCTTGCAGATGCTCTTGCACAGGATGCTGTGCTGAGTTTTAGGCAGTAGGTGGGAACTGTCCACCCTATAAAGGTGAACAGTTAAGAAAATTCATGAACACAGTCCTCCAGCCCAGTTCTTTGCAGTAATGTTTCTTTTTTCAAAGCTGAAGGGGATGTGGATGAATGAAATGAGTAATTCCTGAGAGAATCCTGTAATATTTTCCATGTATGATTAGAAATGTAAACACATTGTAAAGGGGTTTGAGGGACCAAGATTTGGAGGTGTGAGGGATATACTTAAGCTTGTTCATAAATCTGAAAAAAGTTTAAATTAAAAAAAGCTAAATAAACTAGATGTAGGTATAACTGCTTGGTTTGAGATTTTTATTTTAGGTTTTTTTTGCTGGTTGCAGAAACTGCTGGTACTTCCAGCCTCCTTCTGGAAGAGCAAGGCAGAACAGCAAACAAACTCCTTCCATCAGGCTGCAGCTCAGGCAGCAGATGGCAACTTTGGCCAGCCTCCCACCAGGCTGGCTGGAGTCAGAGATGAGCCCCATCCCCTTCCAAGTGAGCACAATGCTGGGCTGAGCTGGGGATTGGATCATGTCTAAACATTGTGTCTGGACTCAGGATGCAGCAGAGTTTTGCTGTACCTGATCCAAGGGCTCAGCTCCAGCCAAGTTCTAATTAGGGCTCCTACCTTAACAGAGAAATGCCCTGTGTGCTGCCAGCAGCAGCTCTGTGTTACCTGTCTTTCTGCTGATGTTTTAGGGTTTTTATAAACTGTCTCCAGGGCACAGCTGGTCTCTGAGGGCTGCTCAAAGCAGTCTGGTTTAACACCTGAAGAGAAAAAAAAAAAAAAAAAAACCAAAAAAAACCAAAAAAACCCCAACCCAACTCGTTATCTGCTTTGGTAATTTTATTCATTACAGCCTGCTGGATGAGTACTCTCCTAAAACATGAAAGCCAGGTAACCTCTGAAGTTATCAGCAGTTTTAAGGAGTTGTTTGTAAATCAGGAGCAACTTGCACTTTCCCAACGTAGTGTGTAGATGAGAAGAGGCAAAAACTTGAAAATGAACTTCAGAACAGCAAAAGGCAAAGCCTGGAAAACAATTTTATGGGCAGTTGTTAATAATGTGGATGACAAAAACCAGAGGAGCCTCTGTAATTGGTTTTCTGAGTCCCTCATTCTCAGGCTGGCTGGTTGGAGTTGTGCTGCCTAATGTTACTTTCCACTCTGTAATCCCTTGCTGTGCAGAGAAGGGGAGAAAGTGTTGTGGGGCTGCAGCAAAGGCAGCCCTGTTTTCTCCTCCCTGACAGTCCATGTGCTCTTGTGATAATAGCTGAGTTTTATTAAATGGGTCTAGTGTCTGCATCCCCTTGTAGGCAATCCTTCTTCACGTGGCTCCTTGCTGTGGAGCTGATCTCAGCTGCAAAAGGATCTCAGCACCTCATTCTTTTTAGAGCTCACCCTGCCAAATCCCTGCATCAGGAACAGAGGTGAGGTTCTCCCTGGCCAGCAGCGTGGAAAGAGGCACAGAAAGGCTGGGTCTGTGCACTACACTCAGGGTAACATGAGTCTACCCTTATGTAGATATGTGTTGTCTCCCTCTCCTTTTTTTTTCTTTTTTTTTCTTCTAGAAACTATTGTTTCATAGGAAAAAAAAAATTATTCTGTGCACATGATCATAACTTCTATTACAAGCTAAGAGGATGTGGAGATCTGATGCTGTGGACTGTTTTATGATAAGTGCTGTTGGATTTATTTGTGCAAGGGGCAGGTCTCAGCCACAGCTCCCCAGCCTGCCCTGGGAAGGGGATTCTGTCTGCCCCAGCTCCCTGTGCTGGGGAAATCACTCTGGGGGAAGCTGAAGGACAGAATCAAAGCTTCCTGATCCCCATCATATCCAAAGGGAAGCCAAACCCCGCAAGGGCTGTGGGTCCTGACTCTCTGCCCATGAGGTTAAAGGAACAATCTCACGTTTACTGCAAATTTAGGGGTTAATATCTTGGAAGTCTGACATAGCAAAGGCCGTGCAATACTTCAGGCTGCTTTAGCATGCACATCTTGTTAACATGCCAGCCTAATTCCACTCTTTTGCTTCGCAGACAAGCACCACTTTATTAGCCCCAAATCCATTATCTTCTCATTTGAAAGGCTCTGAATAGCTTATGGCAACACTCTGCTTTTGTAATACAACAAGTCTTTTCACATCGGTTAAAAATACTTTAAGAAATGAAAAATAAAAATTCAACAGTGACAGACATTCCAGTCGTGCCTTTCATCCTCCCTGTGTGAGGCAGCAGGTGCAACTTGACATTCTTTAAACAAACCTTCCCCCTGCTTTGTGGCCGAATAAAGGCTTTGACAAATGCTTATCCTTTGATATGATGTGTACTTGACAAAATTCACAGGGAGATCTGAACTGCTGCTTTGAAGCAAATACTTATTAGAACACTGGAGCACTAAAGTGCACAGTGATTTGGCTCACTTGCTAGTAAGACATCAAGCAAAATGTGCCCATTATGTCAATTCAAAGCCAAGTCTAAACACTGACTTCTGAGAAATCTGAAGAGAATTTGGGGCTGTGAAGCTCTCCTGCTTTATTGCTTATCTAATTTGCATTTCCTTCTCTGTCTATCAGCTCCCCTCTGCATTTCGAGCCGAGCAGTTGGTGAATCATCTGGAATTCATTAAATATTTTCCATTACTTTCTTTTGCTTTCCACTTTGAAGCCTTCTCCCCCTCTCCCCCAAAATGCAAAGCACTTCTAGCTGAACAGGAAAGGGGATGGAGACTTGTCTCCCTTTCACAGCTTCAGGGCTGCTCCAGATTTGTGTTTCATCTATGCAGGTATTCAGTGTGGAATATTTGGTCTAGATTACTTGGAAAGGTGCCATGAAGAATGGAACAGCAAGGGTCAAAGAAAGATTCAAGTTGTAGCTTAGGAAAGATTTGTAGGTGAAATGAAATGAATTCATCTCTTTCTGCCCAGGAAAAAAAAAAAAAAGACTTCTAGAACACCTTTCATCCTTTCTCTCTACTAATGTCTTGAACATTGCTCTGAAATGTCACAGTTCATTGTGAAATCTTCTTTCTTTGTTGCAAGTTAGTAACCCCTAGCCTGCTTTTAGCTGGCTGGGCACAAGCAGGCAGCTTCAGACATGATTCTCCAGGTCTAGAGAGCACACAAAAAATGCCTGACCTGCCTCTTCCACAGCAGATGGCAGGTAATGCCATCCTGGTAGAGCATCTCTCCTCTGATCCTAACAAGCTGTCTCATTTAGCAGAGGTATTTCAAGATGCAGCTTCAGAGATCTTAGGAAATTCAGGTTCAAATTTGAAATTTGGTGTGATTTTTAAAATACTGATTGTAAGTAACTACCATGACAGCCTCCCTGGGTGTGTCATTTACTCAGTTTACCTTGACATATTTATGGCAAGCCTTGATAACTTTTTAACAGATTTTCTGTAGTCTAATAACCTCAAGCAGAAAGGTTTTCTCACAGTTTGGGCTGAATAAATAAATATAGCAAATAGCAGCAAGCAAGGAGAAAGGTGCTCCAGGTTTTTGCTTCCCCTGCTGTCGTAGAAAAAGTGCTTGGAATTCTTGATTTGTTGATGTGCTCAAGTGGGAAATGACTTTTTTCTTGTTTCTTTTTCTGAAGAACTACCATGTAAACACAACAAATTTTATGTTTTGCTTTGAACATACAGGTTACATCCTAAACATTACACCTTACAGCACGTGTAAACACAGGTATAAATACACAGAAAGAAAATAAGCCACTTGCAAGGCTTGCTGCCTGGGGAATGGTTTTGGAGGATGCGGGTGAGGAGTCAAGGGGGTTTTCCATGGTTGGATGAGGGTTGGGCCATTCAGACATGGCACTGGACTGGCCTCAGGTGTGCTCAGCCTCAAGTGGAGCTAATTTTAGGAGAGTTGTAGGTAACTTTGAGGTAATCCTGCTGCAGAGAGTGCAGTGCAGGCTGAGGTTCTCGTACAGGGTTTGTTTCTATTTTTGTACCTAAACAAACCTATGGGCTGAACCCCTTGGAAGCAGTGAGGGCTGAAAACACAGCAGCTGCCAGCAAGCCTGGCCCTCTGACCCTGGGGAGGGCAGGTGCCACCCATGGCCTGAGCTGGCAGGATTTGTTCACCTCCTGCCACCACACTCAGCCACACGTGTTCAGCAAGAAGCCAGGAGCACTTTGCCTGAGCTCAGCAGGACCAGAGTGCTGAGCCAGGAGCTGGGCAGGGCTTTATTAGTCCTGGTTCTGGCACCAGGCTAAGGATGCAGACTTGCTGATGCTGCTGCTCTCGGATTTCAGCTCCTGGACACGGGGCCAGAGCTCTGGAGATGCCAAGGCTGTGATATCACAGCACCTTAAGAAAGGCTTGGCATCACCTCCTGCAGCCAGAGCTGCCCTGCTAATCACCACGGGGCTCAGCAAAGGAGCTGTTAATTAGTGGTGCTAAGCCAGAGTCCTGCTAAATTCACATCGGTGTCAGCCCTGAGAGAGCTTTGCCTCTCTGAAAGAGATTAATTGGAAATGCAGAAAGTGAAAGCCTGCTGCTGCATCGCATCTCTGCTCTGGCTGCACCCCTCAGTCCTTCATGTGACAGTGTAAGAGCTGTCATCCCTCTGTCAGAGGCTGAAGGAGTCTGCTTTGTCCTTTTTGTACACAGACTTTTTTCCAGAGAACCTCTTCTTGCATCTGCAATAAATGCAGTTCCTGAATTCATGAAACATAGGGCAAGGAGCATCCAGGGGAAAAGAGTGCATGAGGCTAAATCTAGAAGCCCTCAGAGAAATTTACTGTCAGGCTGGAGTAAAAGAAATAAAAATAGGAGCTATCCTTTCCATGTTTGAGTAGTTTTTTATGTTTGCCAATGAGACTCTCCCATTTTCTTCCATGGGAAATACAGGGAAAAAGCAAACTGAAATATGATTATATTCCTCAAACTAGCTATTTGTAAGTAAAATGTACTTCATCTTCTCCAATAGAAACCAGGGGAGTAGGTAAGGTGTTTTCTTTTCCTGCCATTTTCCACAAGTTTCAGTCTCTTCCCACGTCTGGTAAATGTTTCTATGAGTCTGTAAAAAGACATCTGGGAGGCTCCCAGGCTCCCAATATTCAATTAGCATTTAGTACTACACTCTTCTCTTTGCAAATTAAAAACTATGCAGTTCCCATAGCAACCTAAACAAGATAAGAATCTGAGTGAAGACAAGCTGATTTGAGTGAAGATAAACAGACAGCAGTGTAGATATTTTAAATGAGTCTGGGAGTTTCTTGATTGGCTGTGGTTTTTGTTTGTTTCTGAGGGGTTTTGTGGTTGTTTTTTGTGGGGGTTTTTTGTTGTTTTTTCCTTTCCTTATCTCAAAGCGTATTTGGAATAATAAACTGTAATCCTCATTTGAAAGACCTCTGGCAATGACTGGGCAGCAAGAGATCCTGGTTTTGCTACAGAAAATACATCCAGCACAAAACCATGTTTTTTCACAAAGTTCCTTCAGCTCTGCTTTTAAAACTGGTTTAACAACAAGTAGGTGTAGCCATCTCCTTGTTTTGTTTGTTGTTGTTGTTTTTTTAATTAGGGGCTGAGACTTGGTGTGGGCAAGGAGTGCTGAGTTTTGTTAGGTAAGCAGGTGGGTTTATGCAATGTGACATTTAAATTGCAGTCTAACATCTTTGCACAGAGCTCAGATCAATGGATGTCCCTTTGGACACGGGCAGATCATAATTAACAATTGGTTGGTTGTGCATATGGAGCTGCAGAGATACAAAAGCACATTAGTTCTGTATTAGTTCTGTGAAGATCAACCACAGGTATGAACCTGAACTTAGAGAAATTTCCCCCAGAATGCTGGCACTCTGCTCCCCTTTGTCAGGGTGGTGAATGGGACATTTCCAAGCCACTGAAAAACCCTGAACAATCCATAGAAATCCTCTGGCCTTTAAGAGCAGTGTTTCTCATGGTTTCTAAGGCATTCTGTTTCAAAATGAGGGTGAGGAGAAGGAACTAATTCCAAGCTCCCATCCTTTCAGTGTGCAGGGTTTCCCTGCACTGTGCTCCTCCACATAACCCTGTGGTTAAAGTTGTACCTTTAGGGTCTGAGCAGTAGCTCTTCTCTGCCAACCATCCCGCTCCCTGCTGCTGTTTAGTGAGAGTTTAACCCCTCATCAACATTTTGGAGCCCCTCATCAAGACTTTGGCCCCAGTAAGCCAAGTCAGGGCATATGCAGCTCACTGAATTTACCCAGAGCTCAGGAAAATGTCACTTATGTGTGACATTTTGTGTCAGTGCAACACAAATGCACCTGTTAGAGGTGATTCTCTGCCCTACAACAGGTTAATTGAGGCAGCTTTTTGTTGCTGTGACCACGATAAAAATGAAGGCAAATTATATTGCAATAGTTAATGCACATTTTTGTTGTCCTGATACCTCTGTGACAGCTTTCTGTGTGAGATTCTATATGGTGTGGATAATAAGACAAATTAGGTATTCCAGCTGCAAAAACACAGTGTGCAGGGAGTGATGTGCAGTTCAGCTGCAAAAATAGAGCATTTTTGTGACATTATGTTCAGCCTTCTTCCCCTGAGATGTCTCCTTCCAGGTCAGTGTGGACAAGGCAGCCATTGCCAGCACGATGGAGTCCATTGGCTTTTGTGCTTCTAGCAACTATAAAAGTCAAATGAAGAAAATTGGACTGTCAGAATCTCTGTTAGCAGAGATAAACACAGTTTGATTGGGATGGGGAAGATTTTGTTAGAGAGAGAGTAAAAATATATATGTTTTGAACATATTTAGTTTCCATGAAAGAGACAGCTTAGAACATTTCAATAAGGGTCTTTCCATTTGTGTCCCTTTCAAGTTAAACTTCATCTTTTATTTGGCTTTCTTTTCTCCCATAATTGTCATCACCATCTCCACCTTTCATCCTGTTAGATTCACTGAATGGTCCCTGCCAGAGAACTTCATTGATCCAACCCTAATTTTTCAGGTGTGTCTATATGTAAAACTGTGCAATACACACTTGCACCTCTTAGGGGTGAGCAGCAACTCAAAATTCCTGTGGGAATCACCTCTTGGATTTCTTTTTCTTATCATGTTCCTGTCCTGGTATCATAGGTGGCTGGATGCTTTAACAACTGTTTAAAAATGGGAGCTCATAAGTGACAGGAAAATCCATGAATTGCCTAAATTCTGTGATCATTCGAGGTTTATGAGATTTTAAATTCTTATGATATAATTATAAAAACAGCTTTAAGGATGCACACTCAGAAAGTCTCAGCTGGTAGGATTAGGAGGAAAAAAGTCCTTTTGCAGGAAATCTGCTGCAAGAAACAACTGAGATTTTGTGTAGCCTAAGTTTTCCTTAGTCCAATACATCCTGTATTCCATTCAGAGCATCACTTCTCAGTGTGACTCTCAGCTAGTGTGCATAATTCATTTACTAATGCAAATTGAATGGCCCAGGAAATAGCTCTTCTTAAAGGAAAAAAAATTAAAAGAAGAAAGGTAAAAAAAAAACCTCTTGTAGGAAAATGAAAATTTCTTTGGACAGTAAAATTCAGAGCTTTGTACTTTCTGAACTTGCATGCACATCAGCCACTTCTTACATGCACATCAGCCTATTGCAAACACCTTAGTGATATTTTATGGCCTTAATTTGAAAGATCCCAAGCTGGATAAGCTGCAAACTGGATTTGCCAACAGGTCTCTCAAGAGCTGATTTTGGTTATGGCCCATGTGCCAGTGGGACAGGCAGAGTGCAGAAGGCTCTGCTCCATTCAGAAATTCAGATTTTTGAGAGTCCCAGATCACAATGAGTTGATACTGAGACTTGGAGGGATGAGGGAAGTTGGTGTATTTGCCAGCTGTAAACATTGAGGCAAAAAGTTTGTTTTCAAGAGGTTGAAAAATGGTGTGGATTGTGCCATCCTTAATGCTGGATGTGGCAGCATCGAGGAGATTTGTGCTTGTTTTTTGGTTTTTTTGGTTTGGTTTGGTTTGTTTTTCATTCCCCCCCTTAGAGTGGGTCTGTTGCAGCTGCAATAGTTAATGAAGTGCTGGAAATGGAGTTGTTATCCAGCACAGGGGGAAGAGCCTTGCCTCTGCAGGCTCCCCACAGGCTGCAGGAGTCCCTGGGATGCCTCAAGGGGGGGACTTGGCCGTGAGCGCAGGCAGCAGAGCCCGAGGAGCAGGGCTGGGAGCTGGACAAACAAACATCTGGGCAGCTGCATCCCACCCAGCCTGGGGAGGGGAGGATGAGCTCAGAGCTGTGCCTGGAGCTCTCCTGAGCTCCTGCCTTTCCTCTGCAGCAAGTGGGGCTGCAAGCATTCTGCTGCAGGCAAAAAAGGACCTTCAGTTTAGGGTAAAGCCCTTTGTTTTGGGTTTGTCAGCCGAGGTGTTGACGTTTGTCTTCTTTTGGTTTATTTCACGTAAGGCTCAGCCACAGACATTCTCACAAATAAACAGACATGTAAGACTTTTGCTAGCATATTTACTTTGCCAGTGTGAAACTAATGAGTGACATATTTCTTTAGCAGCTGCCTCGGTTGTGCAGCCCCTTCCTGCAAAGATCATGCCCTGAGAATGAGGAAAAAAATTAAAAAAAGAAAGAGTTCAAAACCTGTAGAATGATAGCAAACATATAAGTATAGCTGAACAATTAATTGAAATAATAAATGACTCACTTCAGCAAGACTCTGAGTGAATCCCAATCCTGGACTTCCTGTGCTATGTGAAGAGCCCTGATTGTGTTTATTTAAATGGGAAACATTCTCTGCAAGGAAATGGGTAAATAGGGACCTCAGAAGTTCAAAGCTAAGGTCCTGCAGAAGAAATACCAAAGCTCAGGGCCATGCTCTTAATTTGTGTACAGCATTGGTCACAATTCATATCAATCAAAGATTTGTCTCTCAGTGCTTGTTCACGTTATTTGGTCTTACTGATCTTGCAAAAGTTGATCTTGTTTGACTTTAGCCTATAGGAGAGTCTGTCTCTTCAAGCTTTAATGACACATGAAGGTAACATCAGATTTACCTGATTTGGACAGTGGCTGACTGGTTTTGGTTCTCTCTTGAAACAAAAAAGGAGATGGATGTATCTAAGCATAGAATAAATTATCAAAGCAGTTACAGTTATTTAAAACCACTTGTCTCATATTCTGGAAGCCTCAGGAGAAACAGTTATCCAAAGACGTTTTCTGGCTGCAGCAATCAGTGGAGGTCAACCCTTTTATTTGCCAATACCTTCTGCATTGTTTATGTGAGTTAAGTAACAATAATTTCCTTCAGCATGGATGTTTCCAGCATGTGTGAGACAATTTTTGCCAAATAGATGAAAGAAGAAGACATCTCCAAAATGTGCAGGTGAGGCACAACGTCACATTTATAGCAGGGACAGCTTGTCAATAGAATTGTCCCTCTCCCAGCAGTGTCTGCTGGAGCTGCAGACAGAAAATCCCAAAGATGTGTCAGAGGTGCCTAAAATAACGATAAAGTTATTTTCAAGTTATTTTCTAAGGAGGTATCTCCTTCTGCCATGGCCTGACAATAAAGCTGTCAGAGATTTGTGCAGGCAGTTGGCCCCAGAGCAGATCTGAGTGTTTGCATAAGTCAGACCCAGGAGCTGTAGCACAAATATCTCTGAGAACATTACAGCTGAGAAGGTCTGCTGTGTTCATCACAGACTGAGTGATGCAGGAAGTACTAAACACAGTGATAAATTCAACTTTCTATTGAAATTTCCAACTTGATCATTGCTTGGACCACCCCTTGTGGGATACCTGGACCCCACAACACACTGGGATATCTCTAGAGCTGCTCTGGGAGCTGAAGGATGTGACAGGATCTGTGCTTAAGGGCCATCCACTAAAATGCTTGGCTTTAACTCTGCAACAGTGTGGATAACTTCAGAGGGCATTGCATTATTAATTTATTTCTGTTAGGAGTGGGGTGAGCCCAGGAGGACCCCTTAGACCTGTGAGTGCAATTCAGTTTTTCTCCTGTCAGTTCGTGCTTGGTACCTCTCTTTCAAAATCATGTAACTCCAGAATGTAGCAGCAAGCAGACTGGGTAGCTTTTATTTTCTTGAAAGCGTGTGTGTGTGTGTGTGTGTGTGTGTGTGAGTGGTTTTTGTTGTTGTTCTTTCATAGGGTTGTTTGGTTTGTTTTTTTCTTGTTTTGTTGTTTGGATTTTTTTCCACTATTTTTAACAGGAGAGATATTTGTCATTCTCTATTTGTGGAAGTGTCTGGGGAAATGGACCACCACACAGACATGGTAAAATTACTTCAATTTAGTGATAATTCAGCGCCAGATTCTGGCTGTTTATAAAAATTCCCAAGGAGTTTTCTGTCCTACTTTCCCCTGCTTTAAATCCAGCCCCTGTTAACCACATCCATGGGACATCAGTTCCCATCAGGAAGTTTGCATTACCTGCACTGGTTTTACAGTGCCTGTCTAAAGTGCCTGGTTGGGTATTGTTTGACAGTAAAAAATATGCATTAAAAATAAAAAAAAAAGAGGGAGGCAAAAGCCTGTGAAAAATAATATGATGCTTACACTAGCATGAAAGTTACTCAAAGGCACCACTGGTGCTCTTTTGCAGTGCTGAGATGATTTTAGACCTTGACAAATTTAGAGCCTTGAAAGAGACACAGCAAATGTTAACCAAAGTGCCTCCAGGGTATTGATTTTAAACACCTCAACTTCACTTTGGTTTTCCATTTTTAGGCAGGAAGTTTGTCAGAAAGGAAAAATAGACACTGCAGAAAAGGAGAGGCCACTGGTAGTTTCCAAGTCAGCATTTACGTGACTCAGGTTCATTTGGAGGAGAATAATTTATGGTGGTGTGAATAAATAATAGCTGTGAGTTCTAACTGTCCAAACATGATGCATAATACCCCGGGAAAGCTTCCTTTGCTGTGTGCTAATGACTGATTGTTGGCTTTTATGTTATGAGTGACTGCGGCAAGTAAATAATTGGAAAATATCTGACGTGCTCAGGTTTGCTTAAGCAGCACTTGTCAAACTGCATCTTCAGCCAACATGAGTTCAGCTCACTGCTGCAATCACTGTGGTCTCTTTGACTGCATTTGTTAGCAACCATGCAAAATCAGCTGCTGAACTTCAAATATCAATGGTTTGGTGTGATTTGCTTTGCATGGAATGGCTGCTGTTATCAGCATCCCTCCTCGTGGAAATAAATTTATCGAGACACCAGGTAAGTGACCATCTCATCTGGGGACATCATCTGTCAGCTAATCCTAAAAGCAGCACAAAAATATATTCTCTCATGTGTGCATTTTGTGTGTGAAGAAGCATTTTCAAGCTGTTGTTAATCTCACCATGTTGGCTGCTCCACTATCATCATCTACAGCAGGTAACACTTCCTTTTTTTTCTTATTGCAGCTTTACTGAAATGGCTCTTTTTCTATTATTTTTTTTAATCATCAAAGAGAAGAGTGTTGCATGCTTTTCTCCCTGCCTGACACTGCTTCTTGACAGAGAACCTTGAAACTTTGTCATGAAAGGAAGCTATCTAAAATGTTGCTTTGATTTTCAGTTTCATGTCTTTATTGTTTCTATTGAGGGACCTTTTGAAAGGCAAGGGGTTTTTTTCTCTCTTGCAGAGGAAATAAAATTTTTGGATTAGGAGATAAATGGACAGTTCCAGGTATTTTTCCCTGCATGTTGAAGCCTAAATTTATTGTGCTTTCTACATAAGCAGTTTTCTAAGTTGGGGAGAAAAAATAAGCAAACAAAAATAGCGCAAACAATAGACCCACACCTTACAGGAGCAATAAAAATTTCTGTCTGTTCTGCCACCTTTTTTTTCCCAGGTGACAACACATTCATGGAATTTCTCTTTGGCTGCCCTCCTTGTAATATCCAGGCACTGAGGTTCACTGTTAGAGCTGTGTAGGAAGGAAGTCTTGGCCTTCTTAATCTCAGGCTTCTGACAAGGACACAATTGCTCTCAATGTCACAGATGAGATTTAGGTTTTTTCATGTCTTCCAGCCCTCTGAGAGTGCAGGTTTGGGTTTTTAATTGCTTGATGTGAACAACAGATCTTAATTGGATTAGGAACATAAAGGCAGAGGATACCAAAACCTCATCCATGCATTGTCATGCCCATGGGTCACCATGGGTTTGAAGCCAGCCTTAGGGTGGTGACATGGATTTCAAAGCTTTCATCTCTTATTTAGAGTTCATTGAGCCTGCCAGTTCTACTGTTCAGCAGTCATCTTAGTCAAATCAGCTCTTCTGGCCTTTTTTTCTCTTTTTCTCTCTTTTTCATGGCAAGAAAACCTGCCCAGTGAATGATAGGGTGAAAATACCCCACTGATAGTGAATATCAGTGGTTGTACCATTGAACATGATTTTATCTGATTTAATTTCTCAAATAATATCTGTATTATTTTTACCAGGTTTTGTACTGGGGGAAAGTTTTTCCCTGCCTGCATTTGTGCTCAGTTCTGTTTACTTTGGATCCAGTGCACTCATCTGAATTTAGCATTCAGTGAGCAATTCTGTGGCAGTCATATGCATAACTTCTCACCATCTGGCATCACTATGGCTACTACTGGCCCAGTGCAGTTGCCATGGTAGTCAATGGAAATTTCTGAGGGTGACTTCACAAATCTAACACAGGAAAGAAAACCTGTCACTCCAGAAAAGAGCTCAGCACTGAGACATACCCTTATCCTTTTCCTTTGCCCTATTTTTGTTGTGTGGAAATTAATTCCCCACCTGACAGGTGGGGACCACTGTCTCCAGATCCATTCAGTATTTCTGAAGGGGTGGAGGATTGTAAAAACTGGTCCAAGAATTGTAAAAATAGGTCTTCCAAGCACCAGGTGAGCAGCCTAACTCTGGTGCCATCCTTGAGGAAACAGCTGAGGCATGAAAGCATAAAGGTAGGGGGGGAAATCAGCTATCACAGCATCACACTCACAGATCTGGAAACAGATCTTTGCTGTTACCAAGAAAAAAATCCCTCTAAATCCTTCTATGGCTAAGTTTGTTTTAACAAAGGTATGAGTGTGTTTGATGTCTGATTAATGCAAGTCCTCCATTGTTGCTCTGGCTTACTCAGGAATCAGAGAATTAAAAGGTTACATTGAACAGGGTTCTTAAATTAGTTGAATGACTGTAATCAAGGGCAGGATTTGGCCTGGTATCTTGGTTTTATTGATGTCATCTACTTCACGTGTCTCTAATACAATGGAAATACGAGAGTAGTTTCAGTCCCTTTGACCCTCTTATGAGTGAGCCCAGAACCTCACTATGAAAAAGAGAGCTACAATATTTCAGAGTTATTTTCATGCAGACTTTCTTACTATTATCTTTTTCTCCTCTCTTCAGTGTATTCTTTTTCTCTGTATTATAAACCACTTCCCCTCCTCTGGAGAGATTTTCTCTATCCCATGCCCTCTCTACTCCCAGCTTCCTTGACCCTCTTTTTACCTTTCTTTTCACACGATACACAATTTGGGTTGTTTTCAAACAAATGTGAACTTTTGCTTTGTTCTGATTTTATTTGTGGTCTGAAAAACAAAGCACATTAACTTGAAACAGACACTGAATTGCCTATGGGGGTAACTTGCAAAGTACTGATGCTTGGAGAGCTCCCAAAAGAAAACAAAGCCCAGCAGTCTTGCCTTGTTTGTAGAGCTGATGGAGATCATTGACTCCTAAACCTTTGCCATCTCCTTCCAACCAGCCCCCTAAAATAACAAATACATGGGTTATGTCAAACAGTTATGGTCTTCTGAGCCAGAAGTGAGAGTGACATGGAGGCTTTTCCTGCTCATAAACATGAGTAGCTCATTTTGGGGGCAGCTCTGTCACTCACAGCCAGGCTGAGCTGTTTGCTCCCACCGGGAGTCTCCCTATCCCAGGGAGAGCAATCCAAGAGATGGAGGCAGAACACAAAGCTCCCTGCCCGTGGTGTGAAGTGTCTCTGCAGGGTTTTTGTTTGTGGTGTCCCCATGATGTGCTCGGTGCTCTGCAAGCACAGAAGTCAGTGCTGGATGCACCAAATCTAACTCAGAAAGCAAAACTCTTAGAGAATGGTCCAGGCAGGGAAACTCAAAACCAAACTAAAGTGGGATTTTGTGGCTGTGGTCTGCTCACCCCTCAGTGGCTCAGAGTATGTGGGATGTGGATCAGCATGTGGGGCAAATGCAGGCTGTAGTATATGGTAGAGATAATTCATGCTATATATGTATAAAATATTGTAGAATCCAAGCTATGTCTTTGACCACCCTGGCTGGGAGCAGAGTCTTATTTTTATTGAATTAGTTCCCGGACAACGTTAAGATAATATCAAGTCTATTAACACATGAATGAAACCTTCCCGGGCCATGATTGCTGACTTCCCTTGAATATCTAAGATATCTAAGCCACTCACCAGGACCTGCACCTGGGAGATTGCATCTACCATACTCAAGCACCGGCACCACTCTGCTACATGTGAATGCAAGCTCTTCCGAAGTGTTCAGACATCCTCTGGACACCTGGACTTACCTTTGTCTATTCCTGCACATGTATGGCCTCAGTTCCACATGTGAAGGGACACAAAGGAACATTCGGTGATCCCTGCCTCAGGCAGAATAAACTGTATATAAGCTCATTGCACGAAGCACTCGGGGTGACCCACCAGGGACACGCTGACACTTTGTCGGTCGGATCCAGGTTCACCCAGCCCCGACACCCGGGGTTGACGCTCCCTTGGCTGTGGTGGTTTTTCTTGAAATTCTATTTTTGTTAACCATCTAATAAATCATTGCTAAATTTTCTTATAAATTTGGTTTCCGATTTGATCATTTATAACACAGGCGAGTCATGACACATCAGCATTCATTCAGCTGAGTCCAATATTTTTCTGTGCCTGTGTGAAAATAAAAGGATTAACACAGGCAGGTGCTGTAGTTTGTGTTATTTAAGAGAGCTTGGAATAAAGCAACTGCTCACTCAAAATTTAAAATTTGATAGCAAAATTTCTAAACTGCGTTGCTAAAGAAGTTTTTTACACATATCATAGAAAAGTGTCATTCTTTATTGATGTTCATATAGTTCCAAAGTTTAAGCAAGGGAAACTTTGCAGCCTTAAGGGTGGACCCAGCTAGAACTTGCACACAGAGAGAAGGAAGAGGACACCTCTAAACACAACATATTGTCTAAAAGCACGAAGGTGAGAGTTGTTCTCCTGCTCAGATGGGAACCAAAAAAGGTCTGCTATAAGAAATGCCATTTGTTTCTGCTTCTGTTTTGGAAACAGCAGTAGTGTTTGCAAAGCTGCTGCTGGTAAAATGCAGAGGCACAGCTTCTGCCTTTGCAGTGTTCCCAAAGCAAAAAAAAAGAAAAAAAAGGAGAGAGTGATAGTATGGATTCTTGCTGCTTCCACTAGGATTTGCCACAGGCTAAATGTGTGTTTGCTTCCTAGGCTTGGTTGCCTCACCTTGATCCATGAGAATGATTCCTGCTTATCCCAGAGCTCTGCAGCTGGAGTGTGCTGTGCCCCCAGGGCTGAGCCCTCAAATGGCAAAGGTTCCCCTGCAAAGACTGCTATGAGGTTCAAGGGCTGCATGCCACACTTACAGCACACATTAATTTAATCAGTCCTGTGAATTAATGGGAATATTGATCACAGAATACTTTTCTTATTGATCCCCCCCTCATATTTTCCTAGGATATGTTTCCTCTTTTTGCTTGAGTTTCCTTATCCTTCTTTCTTTCCCCATCCCTTTTGCTTTCCTGTGTTTTGGACATAAGTTCATCTATATCCAACAAAACCAGCATGTTTTTGGGCATGTGAAAGAATTGGCATTCTGAAAGAATTTGGTTATTATCTCTCACTCTTTGTCCACAATAGATGACTTTGGTAAGGAGTGGGATGCTGAAAACCTCATTTCTCTCTCTCATGGCTCTCTGGAGTGACTCCAGAGTAGGCAATGGATTCACTCTCCTGTAAATACTGGTGAGAGACACCAGCCCTGAGAATTTCCTCTCACAGCACTCCCTCTTACGCTGCATTATGCAAATATATTACTTGTGTTCACTGCTCCCAGCATTTCTTTTTCAGGCCCCATTTAGGCAGAATTACTGAAGTCATCTAGGTAATAAGGTGAAAGAAAATAGACTCATTCAGTGACAGATTTTGAAATTGCAATTGGCCCTTGAAAAAGTGGGTGAAGTCAGGGACAGGTAACAGATGGTGGTGGTGGCTAATCTTTCAGCCTATTATTTTACCACATGGGGATCTGAGCCACAGATTTTCGTGCTGAAAATAAAGGAGAAATTAATCACTGTATGACAATACATTGGTTAAATAGTGCAGGGATATTTGCCTCCATCCAGAAACTATATGCAAGGAAATAGGCTCCAAAACAAGAGTTAGCCTGTTTTTTGTGGTGACAGACATCACATGACTTCAGAGGAAAAAGAGCTCCACCATGTAGTTTACACAGAGAAAATGAATTTTCTGGCTATGCTAAGAAGTCTCTTAAAGGAAACCTACATGCAAACAGCCCCATGGACTCTAATAGGAAATTATAGCTTCTCTGTGCAATTGAACTGGGAATTACATCACATGCATAGGACTCTATAGGATGGTTAAAACCAGAAATTATTTCATTCTGTGTTATTTGACAGTCTCTTAGCTGGCCTTTCATTGCTGAGGGTAGAAGTGCTTTGGTTACTGCAGGCCTTTATAAGTAAATTCTATTCAACTATATTAAACTTCTACAAATATTTGTATTAAATGCTTATTACACTTTGTAAGGTTTTTCTACAAAGGAAGCACACAAAGAGCACTTGTGTCTATTCTCTTTCTCTATAAATGCCTCCTTAAAATGCTGTCAAGGTGAGATCATTTTTCCATTGGTCATCCAGAACTAGAGTACTAAAATTCCAGTTAACTTTCCTGCTATCCTCACTGTTGTTTGCTAACTGTGGTAAGGAGAAGCACCAGCTCCAAAATACTCCTGTCTCTATCTGACTATCAGAATGTGTTCCAGAGCCCACTTTAGACAAAGAAGACTTGATTTTGAAAGCAGATGTTGGGAAATACAGGTTCATGACTAGAGAGGAGGTGGGATACAGCTTAAGCCTGCAGCAAATCCCACAGCCCTGCCCATACATTGGCATGCAGAGAAAAACTATGAGAAGTGGTCAGGACTTGGTGCAGTGCACTACAAATATAAATGACTTTCATTAGTGGTTTTTGGAGGTACGTGGAGTATGGGAGTAGGAGCAATAAGAAAGTTGGAGGTGAAAAGCAAGCCATGGAATTTTGAGAGTCTAAAGAAAAGCAGAGGTAAAAGTTGCATCTCTGAAAAAGTTTCCCTTTGTAGTTTCCCCAACTCCATCTGTGCAGAAAGGGCCTTTTCCTGTGTGTGTGTGTGTGTCGCAGGAAATAAATATGCACAATTTGGTGATGTACTTGACACATGAAGTGCTGACAGAATTATTGGAAGTATCTATCACAATTTACCACGCCTCAGTGAACAGATCCCCTAGAATTTCTCCTGTGTCTCTACATCCAAAGAATAAAAATCACCACTAAAAAAAAAAAAGAAAATTAGCAAATCCTTATAAAATTGTTGTTCAGATTAGCCTGATGTTGTGGTTAGTGGTTCAAACAGCCCTGGCTATACCTACTTTTCATTTAACTTCCATTTAACACTGACCCCAGTGTAACCCGGGGTGTTTGATCAGATTTTTTTGTTACTAATGAAGCTGTAGAAAAGGCCTTTGACGCTGTCTTTCAAACCAAGGGGTGCAACTGAGTTGAACCTTAAAATTACTTCAATTTAAATAATTTGTAGCAGAAATCCTAAGATTAATCTGAAGAGTTTTTTAGTGTTTCTTATGTTTTTTCTTGCATCCCCCAGATTAATGTTTTCCTCATTTGGCATTTCTTGAACTTCTCTGTTACCTCTAGTCCTTTTCAAGCATCAGTAGAAACTTAACTCTGTGAATTCAGGCAGTGAGGTAAGTATTTTGTATATTTTAATACTAAAGAAGCCCCAGTCTTGACAAAGAAACACAAAATAACAAGCTTTAGTTTCAATTAAAATAGTAGCTACAAGACATCATCTTTTCAGTAGTCATCAATCAGATTTTATGGACAGACAGTTAACTGCTTCAATGCCTAATATCAAACAGAGAGTCTGATCTGCTCATTATACTGGTGATGTCTTTCCTTTCCCAATTGAGCACTCACATGGTAATGTGAATAGTTTCTTAGGATTTTTTAAAGGGCTTGATTGTACAAACTTGAGAAAGTGTCCCCACCAAACCTTCCCCCCTGGTTCCTAGAGAGCAGGAAGCAAGGAAGAAATGTGGTCCCTCAACAGAAGAGTCATATTTTGCTCACATTTCAGTGTGAGCCTGCCTATTGTGTTTGTGAAACACACTGAGGAGGCAAAAGCTGAAATTACAGTTTATCATCCAGCCAGACTGATTCATGGTTTATCTGCAGCTAATTGCTTACTACTTAACCTACTTTTAGCTGCATCCCCATATGCAGCCTTTTTCAGTCTTTAAATGCCTTCAAGTCAGTTGAGGAATATTAATTTGTTCCTCAGCCCAGAAGGGTGCCCAATTGTTGGGTCAGCTGTTAAGAAAGGGAAAATAGTCATTAGCACCAGGCAACTTGCTTTTCTTCCATTTGATCAGATTACAAATGATTTAATCAGCACTAAAGACTTCCCACAAGCAGGCAGTTCCATGTTTGTGGAGAGTCCACACTGTTCATGCCCTTTGTGAGGCATCATTTGCCATTATTTTGTATAATTTATCCAGTAGCAGCCCCTGGATGAATTAACTTATACTGTGCTTTAACTGGTGTCGGTCATTCAAACAGGAACACACAGCCCCTGTGTTATTTAGGTAAGTAAAGTTTATTATTTCACATTTATAGAGCCCTGGTTCTCCTGTGCCTTATAATCACAGAGCTCCTTTACTAGCGTGACCAGGAAATGAACTCGCATCCATTTCTTCTAAAGAAATTCAGACTTACAGATTGAACATGAAATCACAGCTTCTGCAGCTCTATGAGGGTATATTGTGACTTACTTTCATCCTGTTGCTCTACAATGCATTTTAAAGCTGTTCAGGACAGTTTGAGAGCTGTTAGAAACCAGTGTATCACTCTCAAAGCCAAATGAGCTTCACTTGTTCACAGAGTGTGCCGAGGACAAATGCAAGAGGACCTGGCCTCTTCCAGTTCCTGCAGAGTAATAAATTCAACATGCTCCATGATTTTGCAGCTGCCTAAGGCGGCAAATGTGTGTTCCTGAGGCTCTCAGTCCATTTGAAACTCTCAACTCCTGAATCAAAAATGGATAAAGGAAATTAATGAGCCAGGTTGTGCTTATTTTTATTATGGCCAAAGTAGAATAATCACGTTGCCAATATTGGTTGGACTGTAGTGACATTTAGAGGACAGGCCCTTACAGGTGGGTTGGTTGCTCTATAAGTAATTTCTGTGCTTGGAAACTCAGGTTTTCCTTCTCCAATGTTTCAGGAAATCTGCTCCCCATCACTGAGGCACCTCCATCTTGATGCTTCCCTTGATTGCAGCTCTCTGGGAAAATTTGCTTAGGTAAAAGTTCAAATACCTCTAAAGAATTTGACCTGGGCAGGCAATATGCAAATTTTCTCTCATGGTGGGAAAGGTTTAAGGAGAATTTGCTTGCCTGCATCCTCCTCCTCAGTGATTGTGCATGGGTACACTCAGCACTTGTCCCTAATGAGGCTGGAGCTGGGCTGGAGAGAGGGATCCTGCTGGGTGCAAAGCCCAGCATCAGCACTCCCACCAAGCCCTGGAGCTGCCTTTGCACATCTCCACCCTCCAAAGAGTGTGTTTGAAAAGCCCCCAGTCCTTCAGGGGTTCTGAAGCCAGGCACTGTGAAAAGGAAAGATGAATTTCTAAGCAGGATTGCCCTCAGAGGAGCAGAGGGGGAGCTCCAAGTGCTGTGAGCAGCTACTCCAGTAAATCAGAACGGTTTTCAAGGGTCTCCAGCTGTGTTACAGCCCTGCTGCTGCTTCTCCTGCAATACAACCACAGGGAAAAGCAGCAACTCACACAAGGGCTGTGATCCTGTAAGTGCTGCAACTCAGAATGCACCTACATGGAAGCACTTTTTGAGAGAAATAAATTTGGTTTCGGCATCAGCATTTTCGGCACCAAAATCTCCAGCTCTTTCTGGGCTGGCATTCCCTGGTGTAGAAGATGGGAAGAATGAAGGATTCACTGCAGGCTGGTGAAGAAATCTGGCTTCTAAGAAGAAATTCTGGCTGGCCACACAGCTCTTGCTCTCATCCACACCTTGTGCCACATTGCCACAGCTGAGTGGCTTCATGAATTGCACAATATGGAGTGAAATCTGCTTGCACCTGAGTTGTTGTTGGAAAAGAGTTTTTGCCCCTCCCCCCCCCCCCCAATGGATTTTGAAATAAGTGAATTTTATAACCTGTGAGTGTGGTTGGGCAAATTAAAAAACCTAAGTATTTATTGATTTTAGGTTTACTTTTTAGCATGTTCAGGAATTTTGAGGCTGGACATATAGCTGAGGGTTTTTAAAATGCTTTGAGGTGGTGGTGGCACATCTTTGGAACTCCTGATACATCACTGAGGAAAAAGCAAGACAAGATCCTGCCCTTTGCATGTGTCCTTTGTTATCTGGAGCCATACTGTGGAAGTGAAAGGGATTTCTTCTGATAAACAGGAAGTGTTCTGCTGGCTTCTGGGTTTGGGAGAGAGTTCCTAAACTCAAATTTCCTTTCTGTCAGCTCATGTAACCATAATTACCAGGCACTGGTCCCTCTTATCCCAATTCCCTGTCTGACATCTGTACAGAACTCTGAAATCCCCAAAATACTGGTATGAATCTGTGTGAGGACGCTAGCTGTGGGAATTTTCTCTTTTTTTTGTTTTTCATTTGAGGGATTTATTTCTCTTTTTCTGATCAGGTGCACAGCACACTCCTGGTTCCCACACCAGAGAGGAAGCAGCTTCTTGCTGTACACTCTCCTGGGCAGTAATTACAATTTCTCAGGAACGAAGTTTAGTTTGTAATTCAACATTTCCCCATAGCACAATTGTGCAGCACCTATACAAATATTTGTTCCTGTTAAATGCCTGGGGAAAAAAACCCCAACATTATAGCAGAATAATGTAGCAGAATAGGTATAAGGTAGTCACAGGAACAAAACCTTTTATTTCCCTGCCCTTGAATCTTGTACAACATTCATTAAAATTGTCATAATACTTCCCTTGACTTCTGTAAGAATAATGCCTAAATATTTGTAGCTCCTGGTGGATTCTAGATTGATGTCCCTTAATCTATTTATATATTCAATTGGCATTTTAGAGGCACAAAAAACCTGTCATCCTTGCCCAGGTATAAATCTTAAGGAGCAGCAGCTGAGCACCAGCATGGACCTCAATTCCTGTGTTCCTCCAGTCCTGGAGAATTACAAGTCTGATAAAGCAATGAAAGTAATTTTTTTTCTGATTAACTTTATGCTCAATCTTCTTCTGGTGTCAGCCTAGTACAGGTTATACGATCTTTTATTCTATGTCAGACAGTCACAGAGGAGAGGATAACATGACAGATAAAGCTGTGGTGGCTACCACTTTCTGGTCTTTTTTTAAGTCCTTAAGGATGAGCATTTAGAGCAGAACAAAAGCTGTGAGATCTGGAGGTTGGCCCCTAGGATTTCTTGTGATTATTGAATAGTTTTAGTATTATGCAAGTCCACAGCAAAAGAGATGGAAAATGGGAATGTAGAGCAAGCAAATATGATTTTTCCCACATTTTTATTTTAATTTCATGTGGAAGGAAAAAAGGCACGATAAAAAATATTTTAGAGAATTTATTTTTAATTGAATATTCATAGCCTGCTGGTGAGAAATTCTGGGATTATTAAAATATGTGTTTCTCTCATGTGGAAATAAGGCCATCAAATATCTGTCCCCATCACAAAGAAATGCAATTGAAATGACTGTCAAAGTATTTACATAGTGCTGGCTCTTATTTAAGCTGTCGCCCTTAACACCCTGCAGCAGTACCCCCCCCCCCACCTGCATCGTGGTGCCCCCAAACAGGCAGAGGTGTAGACTCAAAAAAGATTTTTTAAAAAGCAAACTTTCATGGGGGCTGTGGAATTTTTGCCTATGTTTGGGGTTGGACTGTATGAACTATTTGAAACATTGCATTTTGGGGAGTGATGTTTAAATATAATCTATTTGAGTGCGGGAAAAATCCCTCAGTGTTTTTTTGGGGGTATTTTTTGAGCACTCGTTTGTATTAAATTTTTATTTTTTAAGAGGGTCTCCTTTTTATTTTCCCCATGTGGAGTGAGAGGTCACGTTAGCTATCCAGATGAAGTGATAAAATTGTATTATCTTGTTGTGTAGAATGACAAGAGCAATGAATTCATAATCACAAAGTCATAGAATGGCTTTGGTTGGAAGGGATCTTAAAGCTCATCCAGTGCCACCCCCTGCCATGAGCAGGGACACTTCCACTGTCCCAGATTGCTCCAAGCCCTGTCCAGCCTGGCCTTGGACACTTCCAGGGATTCAGGGGCAGCCACAGCTGCTCTGGGCACCCTGTGCCAGGGCCTCAGCACCCTCACAGGGAACAATTCCTTCCTAAAATTCAAACTAAACCAAATTTCTTTTCATTTGAAGCCATTCCCCCTTGTCCTGTCACTATGTGATCTTTCCTCTGGTTGACTTCTGAACCAAAGATTGTCCACGGGGTTCCAAGTAAAACAAAAATTGAGACTCATTTTGGCTTTTTACAATGCAGCTGCAGCTTTATGCTTTTGTGTCCAAAGAGGCCTTAAAGGTAATGGCATGTGAAATTGTTCCTCTGCAGCACTTTGGGTCCATGAGAGATGAAGCCACAATCCTTTATCTGTGTCGGCACACACAGAGCTTGCAGCAAGAAGAAGAAATTAGATTTAGAAAGCTAAGTTTTGGTTAACCTTAACTGGAAAAAAAAAGTAGCTGAAAATACCCTTCTCAAGTGCTCAAAAAAATTTCATTATGAAAAGTTAGGAAATCAAAACCAAATCAGAAGTCTTAATGAAATAAAAAGAAGTGCTCTCAATTTGAATTCCAGTGCTAAGCTATTAAGCAGCACATTTCCAAGTATTGCAACAACCCTGAGGGTGATATGGCAAATATATATATTTTTTACTGTGCTCTGATGGTAACTGTATTTCTGCAAAAGAGATTTGTTCTAGGTTATCTGTTGAAATCCAGCCAGGTCTTTGGTGGAAAAACCCTGTCTTTTGTCTATGTTTCACTTCTGCATCAGCAGCCAGACTGTTTCCATATAAAAGATGTGACTGGAATTTGCAGGTATGTCAGTTATTGGAGATTTCACACCTGCTGAGAAGCCAGACCTTTGACAGCTATAAACAGATGCCTCTGTAACACATTTGGTTCTGCTCAGAAAGTGGAAATGTTGTTTTAGTCTCTATTAAAATAATAATAGTGGAACCATAGCTTTACCCTGAATAGTAAAACTTATGCATTCACAGTCAGGAAAAAAACCTCTTCATGATAAAACTATTCATATATTCATTCTAAAGAAATATTTTTTGCCTAAATTAATTTTAACTACACTTTATCAGGTGCAAGTACTGAGCAGAAACGAAGTTGGACTGAGGATGCTAATTCTTGTGAATATTCATCAAGCATGATCTTCACCTGGAGTTTCAGAGCCAAATACAGTGGCTCTGCAGGAAAATATTGCATTACCTGAGAAATATTGTTTTTCCATCCTTTAGGTGTGAAAAAAGAGGCCAGATATTCCATATAATAATCCCTGGTTAGAAAATTTTAGTTTCTGAGAATTGTTGTGCTGTAGCAATCCAGAATAGAGACGCAGATAAGCTTCCAAATTGAAAATGACCCAGACATAGCCCATGAGGCCTCAGTTAACTGCAGTCTTAATTAAAGCCTGACTGTGGGCAGAAAAATGAAACAATAAAGTTCTTAAAAAATGCTTAGAGGTTGTTACAGTGGTTAGTAATGCTTTGCAATAATGTGTGTGCCTTTTCAGTAATAAATGGATTGCATAAATGATAGATGTAGAAGCTCCCATAACCTGATGAGTTCATTATGGAATTAGATCTTTAACTCACGTGCAAGACTAATGATAGAGGAAGAATGTTCATGCTGAAGCTGGTTGAATAGAATGGTAACTTAAAAGGCTTTAGAAGACATCAAAAATCTTTAAAAATCAAGTTACACAGGTAACAAGACCAGAATGTGCAGAGAAATCTAAGTTTTGATTTATTTATTTTTAATTAGTGAGTGCTCTGTGTAATGCAGCGAAACAAACCATGTTTGCCAGTGTTTCCCCACTTAATGTACTTTGTGAGAAAAGTCCACGTCCTGAAACATTTAAATCTAATTGCCTCTGACATCCCTGTGTCTATTTTTATATTTTTTAATTCTATTTTATGTATTTCTCTTCTTGGTATCCTGTTCTTCCTCGATCTCTGTTCTCCCTCACTTTCATGTGACCTTTCTTACTGTTTTCAGCTTCTCTTTCCTTTCATCAGTGGGGATTTCAGTAGGGAGGCACTAAAACCTGCACAACCTCCTTTGGTGGGATGTTATGGTGTGCTGGGATTTTGAGGATGTTCCTGTTTTGATCAGGAGCCTGATGAACTGGAAGATACTGCTGGAGGAAAAAGGCAAATCCTCTGCTCTCCGCTGCACAGGTATTTGCACACCTTCCCACCCTGTGTAAATCCTGCAGCAGCTTCCCCTCTCCTCCACTCTCTGTACTGGGAGAGCTTTGGGTTGTGATCTGGATTCACACTTCACATGAGTGTGGAGATTAATTAAGTGAGGGATGGATACCCAAGACATTTATAATTAACGCCCTAAGTAAGTCATAAAGCAGGGCTCCAAAGATGAAAGCTCCCTGCTCGACTGATTTACTAAATCACACATTCCCTCTTGACCACTGTTTGAAGGGTCTGCACAGCCTTTGCCAGCTCTGTGCACGTGCTTTGAGAAGTATTCACTTCAGAGCTCCCTGCATCATCAACAGCTCAGGATTTTTTCCAAGGAATGTTAAATCCTTTGAACCTGCATGGCTTCATAAGATCTGATTAAACCTTTTAGACCTGCCAGTGGATATTTTGCATATTGAAGGACTTCATCTCACCCTTCAATCTTGCTGGCTCACGGGGTTCCCCACATGAAAGGTGTTCTCCCTCAGCTTTGCAGATGCTTCTGTTTTCATCCTGGAAAACTGTGATGACTCTAAGGGGAAGTCTAAGAGGGAGAAAGTTTGAACCTTATTTTCTGCTACAGGGTGAGGACAATTTTCAGTTTCACTGAAAAATCTATAAAAATGAATAACAATTCTGGCCTCTTTTAAGGAGTTGCATACTTTTTCATTTCAGAGAGTGTGTTTGGAGTGTATTCCAACACTCCTGAAATATAAGAGAACCAGGGACAAGAAGGGAAGGCAGCATGGCTAAAAGCAAACTAAGGAGGTTATTAGAAGTATATTAGAAGTATAAAAGACACCCTTCAATAAGTGGAGTCCAAATGGAGATTGCAGAAAAGATAATAAGCCTTCTGGCAAGCTAAATGTGAAGCAATAATAAAGCTGGCCAAAAATGATTTTGAGGAGGAAGGGTTCAAAATTTAACAATAAAACTTTTTTTTTTTTTGGACACATCAAAAGCAGGAAGTTTGCCAGCAAGTTGATGGGGACAATATATTACTGAAATGTAGAAAGACCATTCTAGAAGGACAAGTCCGTAACAGAGAAGCTGGACAGTATCACAAGGGGGAATGCTCATTAAGGAGGGCTTCTCTGTTGGAGCTGATTGCTGGGGAGTGTCCTGAGCAACTGCTGATCCTGGGGCAGTTGGATAGTAAAGTGGATTTGAACAAATCAACACAGAAAAAGGGGTAAGGGCCACGTTCTACTGGTGCAATCTGTGCAAAATCTCTAAAGAAACTGAAGGAGCAGCCACCTCTTATGGCACCTTACCCCTTCAGTCAGCCTTGGTTAAGAGATTAATGATATTCTGTGTCTGACTCTCCTTTCTCAAAAGACTTCAGGACAAGCAGGAATGACAAATGTGTGTCTGACTTTCATATTTCCAAAATGATCTAATATTCCTTTGTTACAGTCAAAACAGCAACAAAAAACCCAACCCAAGCCCCTGCTTATTGCAGAGCAAAACAGCTCAAATTTCCAGCCTCAGTTCTTTTGCATGAATAATTGTTCCAAATCCAGTTGAAAGGTAATATTGGGGTTTTATCTTTGCTTGATTTCGACACGAGATCACTTTCTGTTCCAGCTTGAAGTCCTACCAGCTCCTTTGGTCTGATTCAGATTCATGCAGTGCCCAACTGGAGTGGAGAGGAAGAAACAATTCCACCCAAAAATCAAACAGTGTCTGACAGACATTTGGTGGTTCATATTTATGGGACAAAAGCTGGTGTTCCCACTTCCATGTGCATCAGTGTGGCTGGTTTGGAGGGCTGGCCTCAGCTCTGTTCCCTGTCCCCAGTGCTCAGGGGGAAGATAAGGATTAAGTGATATTTTTGGTTAAGACGTACGAGAGCCACCTGGTCCCTGCCTGATCACCAGCATAAGCCAGAACAGCCAGCTCGCATCCAATTTCCTCTGGTCCCTGTGGAGCTCTGGAAAGCAAGGGAAAAGCCTAGAGCTCTGCACTTCATCTCTTTCCTTCAGCATTCCCATTCCTTGGTACAAAAGCTGCCATCTGCCTGGAGGACTGGAGTACATATGAGGAAAAAAATCCATTTTGCCCATCTTGTACCTGGCTGCACTTCTGCACAGAAAATGACTTCATCTGGCCCATTTTTGCCCTCTATTTTTACAGTCAGTGCCATAAACAGCCTGTACACAAACACTCCCAGGAGCTGTGAGCAGGTAAGGTCTGTGTGGCAGGGCTGTGCTCAGTAACAGCACAAAGCTCCCATTTCTGTGCAGTAAAATTCTTCCTGCCTGTGTGGGACAGGGCTGGGACATTTGTGTGTGGAGATGGACCCCCAATGCCTGTTGATATAAACCAGATGGGCTCATTCCATCCCAGTGCTTCCTAAGTACAGAGAATGTTGGTGGTGGTGATGTGTGGGCTTGCTACTTTCAGTTAGGGTCAAGGTTTAATTTCACTTTTAAAAACAGGTTGGTCATTCCTAGCTGGAAAACTTTGATCAACTTATCTGAACAAAAAGATGAGCTTTACCAGAAATGGAGAATTGGAACCCAGCTGTACTTAAGAGGATCTTAAACACTGACTTCTGATCCCTAAACACTTCTCACTTGTTTGTTTGTTTGTTTTATTTGAGGGTTTGTTTTGGCCTTACTCTTGCCATGAATGGCACATGGAGACAGTAACTGTAAATGAGCATCTCCAGGTGGTTGTTGCATTTGTTATACTTTAAGCTCCTGGTTTTGGTCCTCTTCACTGTCAGGCACAAAATTTTTTTGGGTGCTGTGGTGCTGGAATTGCCTGCAAAACCTTCAGGAATGAGCAGACACTGGAACACATAACTGGAAAGGATCACCTCCTTACCTGAGAATGCCTTCAGAGTATATTGTTGATACTTTTTTGTGAAATATTTTACATTTGCTAAAAGAGAAAAGTATTTTCTCTCTAGTATACTTCAAATATATGATTTTTTATTTATCATGATCATAGCTGTCTGCACTAATGATTTTTTGCTTTTATCTTTGTTTGAAATTCATGGGGTGAGGTTTTTTCCCAATTTTATTAAACTTTGCATAATTACAAATTTTGTAATTTTTCAAACTGAGACAGAACCATCTTAATTCCCTTTAATTCAAAGACTGTGGAAGGGAAGATGAATTTACTGAGATTTACTTCAGATGTGCTACAGTTACTTCATGAAGTCTTCACATGCCATTTCAGATGTTCATCTAAACTAAATCTTTACTTTTTACATTGGTGGGGGGAAATCCTCTTTGCCCATCAACTGAAATAAAATAAAAAAGTTATATCTGTGTTTAGAGAACTTCACAGGTCTGCAAATGGCAGGACCTGGTTCATTTGTATCACCGCTGTTCCTGAGGATCACTTTATGCTCAGTTTCTCCCAGAAGTATTTTTGTCAAAAAAAAAAAAAATCTTAAAAAACCAGAAATGACCATTTTTGCACTAGTCATTTTCTTGCTTAAAACACCACGGGGTGGTAGCTGCCCTCGGGACTGTAGGAGAGGAGGAGGAGGATGAGGATGAGGATGAGGGTGGGGAGGAAGAGGAGGATGAAGATGTGGGTGAGGAGGAGGATGAGAGTGAGGGTGAGGATGAAGGATGAGGATGAAGATGCAGTTGAATATGAGGATGAGGATAAAGATGCGGATGAGGATGCAGATGAAGATGAGGACACAGATGAGGATGAGGACGCAGATGAAGACGAAGATGAGGATGCAGATGAGGACGAAGATGCAGATGAGGATGCGGCGCTCTCCCGGTGCCGCAGCGCCACCGCGCGTCCCCTCCGGTCCCCGCACCGCTCGCGCATTCCCGGGAGCATCCCCGGGAGCTCGGCATTCCCAGCCCGCGGCAAGAGGGGACACAAACGCTTTCGAACGTCTGAAGAGGCTGGGAGGGGTGTTGGAGCTGGCTTTGACACCAGTTTGGAGCAGCTCTCGGATGCAAAGCTGCGCTCTCTCCCCCGCTGCCCGCCCCGCTGCCGGGCTGGTCCCTTCCTTCCTCCAGCTGGAGCTGGCTGGGGATATCCGGGGAAAAAAATAAGTAAATCATCACTGGGGAGCATGAGGAAAGATCACCAAACTCCAGGTTGATGTTACTGGACTGATAACATTATTAGCAAATATTTTACATAAGCCTGGTTGTGTATTTCCAGGTAACTGTGCTGGGTTTAACAGCTCATACAAACATAACAAGATCTGGAGTATCACATTCTATCAAAGCCCTGAGTGAGAAACTGGCAATTGCTCATCCAAAATAATGCAGTTTGACATGAAAGGATTTTTGCCAGCCAAGGTAGAAATTCCCCACTGGGGGGGATGCTGTGTTTTGTCCCTAAAATGTGGGATTCTCCACAAACACAGGCTCCATTTCAGTAGTCAGCCATGTGAGAAGCATCCCTTTCTTGGTTTTGGTATCTTAATTAAACTCATTTGCCCTAGGAGAAGAGGTGGAGTGTCTGAGGGGGCGTGGCTAATATCTGTAGACACATGGCACACACACTATCTCCTCTTGTCCTGTGAGCAGGAGCTCCCCTGCCCCACCATTCAGAGTGCTTTGTATGGGATTTCTTCTTTGTGCTGTCTCAAACATCGAGTGTTTGTGTTCCTTTTTGGATGAACTTTGGTTCTGACCCTGCTGAGGGTGCATTGCTTGTTTTGGAAACACTTGCAATATCTCTGGACTGTTTGTTTTCCACCCCAATATGCTGCTACATTCCTGCAAGCTTTCTCTGGTTGTAATGCAATGTTTGGCCAGGAAACAGAGAATACAAATGGAAAACAGTGCCCCAGTCTTAGGGAAATGTAGTGAAACTGTGACAGAAAGTGTTTTATTGGAAACAAGACAAAGATTTCCAGAGAATTAATAAACAAGGAGCTGCTCAGCATCTCTGCAAGACCATCAACTCCAGATGTGTATTTTCTGGAAGGATCAGAGTATTTTGTTAAACTCTCTTCCTCTGCCCTCAGCAGGTAGAAGAAACAGAGGTCAGGTCTGGTGCTTGTGTTCCAAAGGAGATAATTAGATATTTAATAAGTGTAGCAACAATACAATTTGCATGACCAGCTAAGCATCTACAGATTTTTTTCCAGTAATAGATCCAAACCACTGATTTTCTCCAGGTATTTGTTGAAGACCAGCACTTAACAGCACATAAAGAGTCAGGCTCCAGAGGGGCAGCAGCAGGAGAACACTTCTCCCCTGCAGAGCTGAGCAGGATCTGTCTCATGTCAATGTTGGGTATCTTTTGCCAGGGCAGTGGAGTTTTGGAAGGGTCAGGACCTGTCTCTTCTGAAACAAACGCCCAACTCCTCCACAAAGAAATAGCAGTTTCAAAGCCAGTGATGGAGAACATGAAAGCAGACCCTGGTCCTCAGGAAATCACAGCACCATCAACTTGCACTGGGAGGGATGGAAGTTCAGCTCCTGAGGTGAGGCTAGGTACTGAATTCAACAGCAGCTGGTTAGGTCACCTCAGAGGGCTAGAGAGGAGTTCTGCTGCCCTGTCTCCACCCTGACAGTGCTGAAAATCCAGGTTCTCCATGGTAGCTAATACCTTTCCCTTCAAACCTACACCCCAAAGGGATACAACATCTCAGTACAACCCTAGAAGTGGACATTCTCAGTGGAATGGAGACCACAGACTGGCCCAGGGGAGCAGCAAGGGACTCTGTTCCCTAGAAGTACAACCTGAAGAGCTATTGAACCAAAATATTAAGACCAAAATGTTGTTGGGTGTCACCAGATGTTTTGAATCCCAACAACAGAAGCAGAAGAATAAGTGTGAGGCAAATCAGAGAAGGAGGCTCAGGTAGGCACTGCCTCATCCAGAAGAATGAAGAGACTTGGAGATCTTGGAGCTGAGAAAAACTGAGTGAAAGAGATGAGATTTCACAAAAGTTGAGAAAGAGGTAAAGTCCTAAAGGACCAACCCAGTTTCTTTCCTGGTTTTTGGAACAGTAAGGGAATTGATAATTCAATACCAGTGGTGGGCTCTGCAGTACAGATGTGGCTGAGCCTGGCAGAGCCCAGCATGCCTTTTACTCTGCAAACAAAGCTGTTTCATTGCTAAGCTAAGCAGGTCAGGCACAGACACTCACAGGGATCTAAAAATGCTTCCTTTGCACCCAGGAGAATTTCTGTGGGAGCACTCAGAGAGCAGCAGGACATCCAGGAATCTGCTTTCTCTGGAGTAGATGATGAAGGGGTCACCTCATACATGAAAGGAGGGCACTAACAGAGAGAATTTCCCTCAGGACAGTGTTTGGACAAACTTTTTCTCACAAAGTCAGGAGGCAGGATTGGCTTTTGCCCTGTGAGGTGGGGTAACAAAACTGGCATTCACTCAGTGAAAAAGTGAACCTTGTGGCCAGCAGCACAAAGGCTTTGAGCAGACAAAGCCTTGCAAGTAATGTGGATTTCTGTAAGTACATTTGCAGATGACCACATGAGCATTGCAGTGTCTGTGGAGACAAGGGACAGGACAGGTCCAGGGCTACCTGAGCCTTCTCTCCCTGTAACAAAGCAGCACAAATGGGCTGGCAGTGGAAAATAAGCCCAGCTGCAGTTTGCAAAAGGCATTGGTGTCATTGCAACTTCCTTCATCCTTAGGAACTGAAAGCCTGGAGAGGAAGTTCCTAGTGGGAGATTAAACTTGGTATTGCTGCAGAAAGCCAGCATGGCTTATGTTCAACATTTTAAAAGGTTTAATGCTGTGCATTTATATATAGCAAAATGTACAGCAGACATGGGAAGTCATCAGATTTCTGGCTTGTCTGGAAAGTTGCTTTCTCGCTCTCTGTATACACCACACAGCAGGGACAGCCTAAAGCTGGTGGCCCTGTGTAGGACTGCCGCAAACATGCTTTATTTTTGTTTGAAGTCAGTGAATCTTTGGATTTACTGCCTTTCTCCTCTGACTGAAAACAAAACTGTGCAATTGCATCCAGGCAGATCTTTTTTCTGGTGAAGAACAGCACATAACCTAAATTTTGGCTTTGAGATCCTCAGTGTAACAAGACAGAATTCCAGAAGGATGAAGGGTGGTTGGGTGGTTGACTTTCAACGACAAAGGGATGCCTAAATTCCTTCTGTGCCCTTGGAGATCATTGCTTCGTGTATTGTTCTGCCACTTGCCTAGAAAAGCAGTTTCTGCAATTTAGGAGTTAAACCCAGCATTAGCAGCACAAAAATCAGTGCACATAAGGAAGAAAACCCATTTGGTTCTGAGCAGAGGCACAAAGAGCTTTGGGTTCTATTTAATATTCACTGTGCAAACTTCTGAGAAATTAATAACCACTTTTTAAGTTGCACTGGGTGCTTTTTGTTTGTTTGGGGTTTTTTTTGGGTTTTGGGTGGGGTGGAGGGATAGAGAATTCTTTTGATGTCAAGACCTACAACAGGGTGTAGAGTAAAACTGATTAAATCCATTTCATCCTTCATTAGCAATGACCTCTCCAGGCTTCTGGTAGTAGCTCAAAGTTTCAAATACTGGCAAAGTTTGTTCTTACATTCTTGTAGATGAGCTAAACTACATTCTCACCCCTTGAGATCACAGATCACAGCTCTGCTTCACCAGCTTCAGCTAAGGATGACACTGACACCCAAAATAGAGCAAGGAACAGCTAAATGCATCCACTGCTAATACTGCTAGTGGTAAGGAACCTGGGACTCCTGGGATCTCCACCTTTTGATGTAAGTCCAAAGTCAATTGAGAAGAAAGGTTGCTACAGAGTGCCAAAAGGTGAGAGAATGACCTTTGAAGTTACCTTCTTTACAGTAGCTCTAAAAACCATTTTATTTTCCGTGGGAACAAAATATGGAAAGGTGACTCACATCATTCACATCAGTGGTTGGGCTTTTCAGTGACATGTAAAGAACTCACAAATCCCTCTTAACCAAATTATTGTGATTAGATTCTGTTCACTTGTCTAAAGAAAAAATCAGCCTGTATTTCAAATTCTTGTCAAGTTCTTTGTTGAAAGTCTTTTTGTGTGTAAATAAAGTTCAGGAAATAAGAGTGCAAGGCTTAAAAGAGACTGGCAGTGTGCTTGCCTTCTGTGAAGTGTTTGTTTTTATAGGTTGTGTTTTTAAAGAGGAAGATTTTTAAAAACAGAGCATGCTTGGAAATGCTGTTCATTTACCTTTGTCTAAAATGCTGAGTGGCTGCAAGAGCAGCCTTCTCCTGTGGGGACTGGGCACCACTCCCTCCCTGGACTGACCCAGACTGATTCCATTCCCCCTGCAGGGAGGGGCACCCCAAGCCCTGGGACTGAACCCACCCCAGCAGATGCAATGGCAGTTTGGGGCAAAGCCTGATGTCAGCTCGGTTCCCATCTGTGGGAAACAGCAAATGCAGCAAAATTTCTTCACTGGGAGTGCTTTGTGAAGCTGCCAATGAATTACTTAGGAAATTTTGCAAGACTGTGAGAGTTTAAACCTCCAGCAAGACACAAACTCCAGCTCATCTGTACAGCCTGGGTACATGCCTCTATTGCCCATGGTGCTTGTATAGGGTCAGGAATTACAAGGTGATGGGGTTTGCCTGCTCCAGGAAAATGGATTTGTTAAATCCACATGACCTCCTGTCCCAGAAAGTAACCCTTTAAGAAAAAGGCTGGATTTTACCCGGGTTTAGAAGAGCAGATTGCGTTTCCATGGGCTGAGTTAGCAGGAGTCTTGTCACCAGCTGGTGGCAATGATCAGGCACTCTGTGATAGGCTAGGAAAGAGTAAAGCCTTGCTTTAATGACAGCTGTGGCTTGGTGAGGTGCTCTGTGAGCTGAGTTCTGGTTGATGGAAATCAAGAAGGGAAAAAAAAAACATTCCTGGAAAGGTAAGATAGCTGAGTGGTAGAGAGAAATATTGTTTTATAGATAAGCTGCTCTTTCTTAGGGCATGTTTTAAACAAATCTATCTTTATTTGGTATTGTAAGTTACCCAAAACTTAAAACAATTCACATGTAGCTTAGCATGTGTCTTATGTCCTACTAATGAAGATTTTAAATATTAAGCTATTTAAATATGATGAATTATAGATGATGAATCTGATGAATTCTAAAAATATTCCTCCCCAGTTTTGTACCCCTCATACCTGCTCAGTTTCCTCATGCAGGGTGGTAATATTGCTGGTGATTTTTCTGTGTGTGTTTTGGGCTGGGGGGGGAGGTTGTTTCAAGTTCAGTGTTATTTTTGAATGGTCATTTTGGTTCCTTGTGTCCCTCCCCCCCTAGTGCTCAGGTAGAGTGGACAGAAGCCAGTGCACTGAGATGGGTTGAGTTTCTGACTTTTTTCCTTATTTGCTGAGATACTAGAAATTCCTGAAAAAAAAAACCAAAAAAATTTTTTTTTTTTTGTTGTCACATAATTAAGTGCTGAGTTTGCTCAGTTTGCACCCACTCGGTTGATCCAAGTGTCTGTAAGCAACACGCCAGCTCCTTAACAGTTTAGCTGCTTATTCACATATTCCTACTGAAATTCAGCTGCCCCTTGAGCAGAATGATGTGCCCAGTGTAATAAGGAGGGTATAGCTGTTTTGTGGATTGAAAGCATTTTTCAGAAGAATTAACATCTAGTACCTTGGTTCTTACTCAGGAAGTGGTGCCTTACTTATCCATTGGGTATTAGCTGGTATGGTTTTCCTTGTATTTCTTTTTTTTTTTTTTGGGGGGGGGGGGGGTATGTAACTTCTATTTCTGGCAGATGAAATGCAAAATTGTGTCCAAATCAGGGTGGTAATTTTGATATAAAAAGGTTTCTGAGGCAATAAAACACGAAGCATGTACATATGATGAATGATATTAAAGGACCAGCATCACCAGTGAGTGACAGGCAGGACTAAAATGACAAAAGTGAGCGTGGCCTCTCTTTCTTTGAAGATGATCTAGAGCCAGTCTTGAGCACCAAGAGCCCTCAATCCACCAGAAAACATGCAGGCATTAAAGCATGTAAACTAAACTGCTGTAGTATAATTGAGGACCAATTTCAGGACTGGGTTTCACTCTCAAGGAAACTGGGACATGTGGAGTTGTAGCACAAGTGCACAGGAGCTGAAAATGCCCAGCAGCTCCAGCTGTTCTGAATAAACCCTGAATGGCCCTTGCTGAAATGATTATGCCTTAAGATATAATGAAATACATCTGATGAAGGAGAAAATATAGGAATTGGTTACTTGCCCTGATCTTCTTTGTTTCCACATGTAGTTTTAAGCAAAGTCTAATTTCCTGAGGTACTATTGAACAATAAATTAATTATCTAGAGAGTATGGATGCCTATTTGGATAGCATGTTAATTGGAGCCAGTTCTTTTCTTTGATGCTGAAGGCGATCACAATCTCCTGAGTAAGGCATTAGACCACTAGAACAAGCCTTGCACAGCAAAAATGAACAAAAATATGCAAATACAACTTCAAATGAAAAGAAACTTGCAAATGCTGCTTTATTTAATTCTTACAATAGGGAGGCACTTTTACATTAAAAAAGAAGTGCAGAGGTTTCATTATTAACTACAAAACCCTAAAGTATTATTCCATGAAAACAAAGAGAAATAGTGTCTGTGTGACAAAGTGATTGGTTTTTCCTTTCATTTCTATACAATTTATTACATTTAAACAAACAAAACCTAAAAAAAAATCTAGAAAACAACAGCAAAAAACCTTTTCTTCTGTTCCTGCAGGCCAGAAGCGCTTAGAACATTGATGACACTTTGCTTTGTGCTCCTCATCTCTTACTTTCTGTGCTTGTTGTATGAGGCAGAGTCTGACCCAGGGGCTTTCCAAGAATAATGGGTGCCACAGAGATATCATAAATAAAGTGACCATGTGTTTATTTGATGTCACAAGTCTCAATTCAGCTCTGCCTTGCATGCAAAACCTGCTTGTTTCAGTCAAGTTATTCTCCAACTAACACCTGCACGCAGAGTGTGTGTGCTGGTATGATGGAAGAGCAGGGAAGGGTGACTGCAGGAAAGGATTTCCCCTGCATGGAGTCAGAATTCCAAGCTTGTTTTCCATGCCATCCTAGAAAAATGACCTTGTATTAATGGCAATGAGCCATGTCAGCTTCTTGCTGGGCCGTACTGGGTGAAAGCTGGGAGCAAATCCTGCATTGCACTACCCAAGTGGGAAGAGAAGTTACCAATAAGTTCAGCCAAAGCAATAATAACACTGAGAGAGGGGCTCAGATTCTGCACGAACCCTTGCATTTAACACTGGAAGAAACCTCCCTAATGTCACTCAGAATATCCCTGGAGAAAGGCAGTCCTCCAAATGAATATTGTCACAATCCATCCTTCTGGACATTCACTTCAGTGTCTGAAGTGAGGACAGCAGAGCTGGGGTCAGCAATGCTGGCAGATAAATGTCTCTGCTTGATGGATGAGAGGATATATTTACACCTCACAGCAATTCTCTTGCAATTTATTTGGTTTGGGGTTAAGAAAACCACCAGGTGAGCTGCACAGGGAGGCTTCTGGTGCTGTGAAAATGAGCTTGGAAGTGGAAAGAACACTCAAAGGATCTTAAAGGAATATTGGAAATGCTTGAAATCAGCACACCTGAGGAAAGCAATACTTTTCTAATTACCTGTTGGTTTATTAAAGTTGGCTGAGCAGAATATGACTTTACATTCTGAGGTTACTGGCAAAACTCGGGCTTTCAATGGCAGCAGGGCTCACAAATAAACCTGTTCTGGAGCTCTCTGAAGGCAAGGTTACCCTAAATAAAGGGAATATGATGGATCATCAGACTGTGCTTATCTTGAACAGTGCTAGGTTTGATGGAAGAAGTATTTGCTGCAATTCCTTGGTTTTACTCAGCAAATTGCAGATTGATGTCCTGTGATGCAGAGCTCCTTCCTTCAAGTCATTTCCTCTGTTTTTCAAAATTGCCTGGGGTGTATTTTAGCCCACTTTGAAAGTAAATGACCTGACCTGATCCAGAACTCTTTTCAAACTCTAAAGCTAGGTTCTAAAGACAGACAAATTAAAGCTGGTCCAGTATTCTGGACTAAACTGTTTTCAAAAACTGAGCTACTTAAAGAAACACTTCCATTTTGAAGTTGCTTTACCACCGTAGATACAACCTGTAAACATATTCACAGAGAGTTTGGGATATAGATTCCAGGGTATTTTTTCCTTTACCAAAAGCACATATTACAAAACCTGTAGAGATTTTTCTTTGCATGTTATGCTTGAAAAAGTTTAGTAAGTCTGGTTTCATTTAGATTCTAATACATCAAAATTATTTGCAACTTGTAACTTTGTGCTGATATACGAAATAGAAGATGTAAAATTTTTTCTAAACAGAAATTCCTAAACTTTCTGTCCAAGCTAAATATGTCAAAGGACATAGCATGAACATGAAAGATAAATCTAGCCTTAAGATTTCCCACTGATATATAAAAGAATGTTTTACAAAATTTTGATCTTGATTGTCTCTTTCCAGCTGAAGAGAGAGGGTTTTTTCCCTCCATTCTATATTGAAAGGGAGAAAACCATACTGCTGCTTATTTCCCTGGCACATCTTGCATGAAACAATGCAAGCTCCATTATGGCATGAGACTAATTACACAAATTACATCTGAAAGAAAAAAAAGTTAAATTAAGATCTGAACAGTTACTGCATGATCAGTGGGCATGAGTGAGATCTGATGTCGTTGTGTTTGGAAATGGCTTCATCCAGATCCAGCTGTCTGTTGTTGACCTTCACCTCCATGCAGCCATTATAAAAAGCAGTCACTGGTGTAGCACCCAGAGGAACATCTGCACAGAAACACATTCAGTTCATTAGGCCAAGGCATGCAAGTTTCTATGGATTTTTCAGGTCAGTCAAAACATGGGGAATACTCCACTCCCCATCCATTATTTAGTCATGGGAGAAAAGGAGCAGTTTGGCAGGCAACACTTGAGTTCTTCTCCCTTTTCTTTAAGATCAAGATCAAGTCAGCAAAGCTGAGAAAGCCAGTAAAATGTTAAATATGCATTAGAAGGCTGTTCCCATCCAGAAACTGAACTCTAGGAATGTTTTCCATAGTAGCTTTTCCTGTATTAACAACAAGAGTTTGTTTCCTGGAGCCCCCTGTTCCTGCTCTGAGCTACAAACAGCTGTTTCTGGGCTTAGAGGTCACACAAAGAACTGTCCTGCTTCTGCCAGGAAGCTACTCTACATTCAAATCTGCAGCTTCTCACTTGGGGCACCCCTGGGAACTTCACACATTTTCCTGCTTCCTCACTGCTGCTTCCAAGTGAATTCTCTGTGAAAGACTCACTTTATCTGCTGCTCATTTAGGTATTGTTTTGTCTTAGGGCAGCATCAGATCATGGATATGTTTGCAGGAAACAATATGTTAAGCACAAGTCTTAGGGTACAACTGGCTTCTTACAAGGTAGACCTAAGGGATGCAAGCACTTTCAGCAATTAGAATGAGGGTGATTAGGAGCTGATCTCAAAAGCACCCTATGTTTTTTCAGTTGTTAATCACCCTATCCCTCCTTAGGAGATAGATTTGGTTATCTTAGGAACCAGAAATGCTGTTTTCTCCTGATTTTATTTTGCTGTAAGCTGAGGTATTGCACAGAGTCCTGTAGAAGAGTTCCCTTCTGCTTTTTTCACCCAGTGAGGAAAACACTGGTTGTCACAGAACCATGGAAGTTTGATTTAACCTGCACTGGTTGTGCTGAAATAACAGGGGAATACTCCCACCACTGTTACTAGTTTGTGGAAAGGGGTATCAAAAATGGAGACTTTTGGTCTTCATGAAATGCATGGGGTTCTTGAATGCAGAGGCTTGTTTTTTGGGGGGTTTTGTGTTTTTGTGGTTTTTTGGTTTTTTTTTTCCCTTGGGTTTTTTTTTTTGTTTTGTTTTTTGTTTTATTGTGGTAATTTGCATGTTTAAGATAGTTTTTAAAACTTAAAAACAGAGATGACAGAAAAGTGAGATTAAGGAGCAGCAAGTAACTCATACTTGCTTCTTATCTCTTTGGGATGCCTGAATAAGGCAAACCTCTTCATTCTCAAGATGCTGATTTCTCTGTGGCTGGCGGTGTACTAAAAAAGAATCATTTAAGCATCACAAAGATGAAGAGGCCCAAGAAATGACTGGAATCTTAGTTACTGTGGCTCTGTTAAACTGCTGACTCACTTCTACTAAGTAAATACTGACTCATTCCTTGTCAATTCAAGACATGTCAGTCAAATTTGTAGCATTTTCTTAGGAACTGTGATTCATTCACCATAAAATAATAACATGATACAGAAAAGCTCTACAAGTAGCAACATTGTAACCATGGCACCTTTCCTCTAGCAATTTTTGAGTTTTAATTCAGGTTTTGACTATTTCTCACTGGGGCAATGCTATTTTTCCTCTTGATTTAGCCTGAAGTCAAACTATTCATACAGAAGTATGTGCACACTTCTTGGACAAAATAATCCTTGTGATAAGGATGATGTTGACATTATGTCTCAATAATGTTAACTTGAAGCTTGCTTTGAATGAAATATTTGCTGTTTCAACACATTCTCTGTCTCATAAAGATTGTGAGTCACCTCTCACTCACAGTTTAATTGCTGAAACCATATTCCTGACTTCCCCTTCTGCACTTCTGACACTTGGATTATTTACAAATACCTGCTTTTCTTACGTTTTTGATGCAGTTCCTCAGCTGTGCCAGATGGTGGCATTTCAGAAACGTACAATGCTCACCCAACTCGAAAATCAAGATATTTTCCAAATTCAAACCTCTAGAGACCTGTCTTAATGTCCAAATAATGCTACTTATTTAAGTTAAAAAGCTGGCTGCCTCCAAAGCTGAAATGACTGGAGGAAACAATAGGCACTTGAGGGGAAAAAAACCTTTTTTTTTTTTTTCTTTTTATAATTGTAGGCTTTTCCTAGCATGGCTAAGGCTGAATACAATCAGGCTTGTAGAAATAATGAAATTGATGAAAAGAAACAGGTCTCACCTGGCAGGCCACCCAGGTAGGTGACAACATTTGCCATCATTGCCTGATGCAGAATTGAGAGTTGCTCAGAGTTGCTTCTGTCTGTGTGTGAATCAACAGCCAGTTCAAGCTCCTGTTTGGTCACTAGAAGTCCAACCTGCACTCTTCTGGGGGTGCATAACTTCTTTGATTCCAGCTGTGCAACAATGATGTTCCCAATGGTCACAGTGATTTTCTAGATGGAAGAATGGTAGATCACCAAAAATGTCAAATGCAACTTTAATAAATCATTATACTTGGCCCTAGTGCACTTTGTATTTGCAAGTAAAAGAAAATATTAAATACTGGCACCTTTAGCTGGAAAAGCTGATGTGTAACTATCACTTCTGATGATGAATGCCATTCTTAAATTTATAAGTGAGAATGTTTTACAAGGAACAACTCTGGCTACAGTTCTGAGGTGAAATCCTGTTTCACCTACAGTTTTAAAGGTACCCAAGTGTTCACTACAGGTTCTTATGTTGGGGAAAAAAAACTGGATTAACCATGGTGTATAATTATGTTCTAGCTTGGGATGGCTGATGTAGAGGGATGTAAATGGAAACTCAAGGACAACAAGATCAGTTTATAATTTGGAAATAACATGATGCCTTACTGCATACACTGCTCATAGTTCCCTTTCTGCTCTGTGCATTTGGAAGGAAAAGTTAAGGAAAACATGATGGGATGAATCTGAGCTCAGACTACATAATATAATCTCCCTGGCAAGAGTGATTAGTGCTTAGTCACTGCTGCAGCAATCATTAATAGACAGATATTTTCTGCACATTATTACACAATCTAATTTTCAAAATACTGAAGCTACCAGCTGCACTGCAAGTGTGTGAGTAGCTTTTTTTTAGTTTGATTTTTCACCTGGCAGCTGCTAGGAGAATTGTAAGATCACCTGTGAGTCAGAGGAGTTAGAGTCCACTATGGACAATGCAAGAGGCACTGTTTCATTAGAAACCAAGGCAAACATAACACCAGTGTCTGTGGATGGGCGAATAGTCAGAGTCACATTTATTAGCCAATCTTCAGCACTGTCAAGATTATCTGTTTTAAAGAGAATAATTGAAATTAGTAAATCCACCTGCTGATGAAAAATTAATACGGGGTTAAAAATTAGTATTTAAATCTCCTCCCTACTGTGGAAATATTAGTGCTAAATTTTTGAACTTAAAGGAAGAACTATAATTCTAAAGAAATGCAAGCAGATAAAATAAAAAACTAACCAACCCAACTAACTTTTAATCTGGGATCTTCAACAGTGGCCAATCTTTGCAAATAAACTTCTGAATGTAAAGCACTCCAGAAACTGAACAGATAACACTACTGTCATCAGAATCCTCATTCAAGCAGATTCCTAACAGAACTTAAGGGAATCACTGGTGGATGCAGAAGTGTTTAGCTTAGTTTGTGTGCCTTTTTTTATTTTCTTTCTTTTAAAATTTCATCAGTTCCATCACTCAGTCAAACAAAAACCACGGGAATAGAAAAATACTTACTATAGTTTATTTGGAATGCTGCCATTCCAGTGCCAGGGTAGAAGGATCCTCTCCCCACTGATACTAAACAGTGTTTGCTTTGTTTTTCTTGAATAACTTCATTTACTCCTGAATGTCCCTGGTTCATCAAGTTCCAGGCCCGGATACAACCATCCAGACGAGGGTTAATCTACAGCAGAATGACAGCATTGGGGGTTTGAGTCCAAAGTTAGGTTTAAAAAGTTAATAATGAGTCATTATTTTCCATATTAGCTTATTTCCATGTAGGCAATTTCCATGTGTAGCAATGTCTTAACAATGCTATAGGTTACAGCAGTGATGCTGGGAGAAAACCAAGTGGCAGGCATTTGGTACCTCAGCCTTCAAAAGGTATTTATGGTTTAGCATTTCCCACTTTGCTGCCAGGGATCTGGACAAGAGATTGCTTCTACTTTTAAAGCTTGTGTTGTGACCGAGACAAAAGGACAGCGGATTTTCTGTAGCTGAAAGAAAATTATCACTAGCAATGCTCCTTGTTCAAAGCTTTATACCAAACTACAAAGAAATTTCTGGAATTGTTTTCTATTGGATAAAGGATGTTATTGTATTGTTCCATGTTTTTTTCTCTGCTTTGCTTTTCAGCAAAATTGATTTTTAAATTTTTTTTTTTTTCATCTAAACACTCTGTTGAGATTGCCAATTAGTTTGAAGGCTCCTGGACTGTAAAGAAGACAGTTGCAACAATTTGACTGTAGCCATTCTTGAGGCTGGGAGACTGAAAGAATCATGGGCCTTGTCCAGCCTGGGCTGTTGTAAAACCTTGTAAAAATGAAAGCTCACTGTGCTGCCTGCACAGTGAATGCTGCGCTTATTTAGAGCTTAGCAAAAGCCAGGACCAGGACATGAATCACCCTGAAATGCACTCTCAGCAGCAGCAGTGCTGGTGATTTAGGGAATCTTAAAGCCATATTAGGAAACAGGCTACAGAATCCTCAAAGATTAGACCAGAAGTGCTGTATTTTTACAAGTGAAGCCTTACCGAAGGCAGACTGAAAAGCTTCACACATGTTTATTTGCATAACAGTGGTTTAATAACCACATTTTCATTTTCTAAACAAGTTCCATGCCAGGCTTGCTCCTTCTGTGACTTCCAGGAGTACACAATTGAACAGAGCATGATCAATCAAAATTAGTCTTATTATTTAATTACCTGCTTAACAAGGGCACCGCCCATTCTGCGAGGCAATCCTGCAATGTACACCTTGGTTTCCAAGAAACCCTGGGATTGTTTAAACAGAGTTCCTGGGCTGTTAATACTCATCACAGCCTCTTTAGCTATTTTTACACTGATGCTGTGTTCTAATTCTTCAACTGATACCTGGAATAAAATACAAATAATTACTTATACACACATACAAAAATGTAGAATATATTCATTTTTAATTTTTTTATAAAATAATTATGTAAGCCCTATGAAGCATGACTAGTGTTTCTTTAAACCTTGTAAAAGAGTTTTAGTGCAGTCACTATTTAAACTTGATGCAGGACAGCTGCCCATATCTAGGGACATTCACAGGAGGGTAACAAACAAAATCTGACATTAAAAATTTAGTGTGCTCTATAGATTGTGTGAGAAAGGCTTTTCATCTCAGGTGTAGAAGCTTGAAAAGCAAGATGAAGTTTTGGTCCAGCAGATGTAAAACTCGCTCTAAACACAAAGTATCCAATAGTTGTGCACTTGACCATGCAATCACAGTTTTGAATATCCTGCCACTTTCCTTTTCATGTTTAAAATTAATTGCCATGTTGATAGCTAGAGGTAATTATCTTCTCTTGGATTGTTAAAAGGTAGCAGAATTTCCTGATGCAAGGCATTCCTGTGCATTTCTTGGCTGATTTTTAAACCTGGGGTTTGAGTGCATCATTTTAAGCCTTTTAGTAGTTTAGTTTAGCTCAGTTTCTCCCTCCTTTTTTATCAGCATCTTCCCACAGTGAGTAAAAGGAAGTGCGTGGGAGAAGGAAATCCAACTTACTATATGCCACAGTCCATCATTAATGGCCTTGCCTCCACTGGTGACTTTTGTTCCAAACTCATTCTTGAATTGAATCTCAATCTTCCCATCCCTAAGAGCAAGCAAGATCCACGCTGAGTTGTCCAGGGATTCTGCATACAGGATCACCCCCTCTGCGTCGTACGTCCGGAAATCAAACTCTGCTGTAAATCTGAGTTGTGAAGAAGGAATCTTAATAAGAACACAGGAAAGGTGAAATATTGTACAGCCTAGGATAACTCATTAGTAGGGTCAGAGAAAAGTTCATAGATAGTAACTTTTGGTGTCTCTAAATCTGAGCAGTTGTGACTTTTTTGCACAGTTAGTCAAAAGCAGAATGGAACATAAGCCTTGTTCACTCAAATCCAGTGGGAAGTTTCCAGGATAACACCTTGACCTGGGATTTGAAAGAACCTTGGTGCAGCTCCCAAATTCACTCTGAGCTTCACGTGTGAAGGATATCCCAGTCCCCTGAGCAAGAAGAGAGATGTAATATTCCTATTGCATTTTTTAGGAATGCAATGCAGACAAAACAGAAGATCTATGATGTGCTTCAGTACAGCTGGGTTGCCAAGTGTTGTCCTGAAAGAATTATAACCTAGAAATATGCTCATTCTCTCATTTGAGGATTTGTTGGCTGGATCTAGGTTGAGTGTGTGTATGTAGAAAAGTTAGGATTTACTGTGCATTAGAGGAGAGTAGAAGTAGAGTAAAAACTAGTAGTTTCTGGGACTAGACAAAACAGTTTAAGGGTGAAAGGAGAAAGCAAAGCATTTGGAAGGTGGGGTTTGCCAAGGCAGCTCTAACTCAGAAGTGGGTCGCTGTCCCTCGCAGTGCTGCTCTGTGTCCCCTAGATGGGGCTGTCCCTCGCCAGACGCACCCAAAACCGCTCTGTATTTACTTCAAACATTTATCATCTCTGAAAGCTCTTCCAGGACAGCATTAGTGCCCGGTCAACTTGGAACAGCAGCAGAGGGCAGAGTTCTCAGTATTTATGTCCATCTGTAGGGTTCTGAGGCTCTGGGGATCACCAGCTCCACAGCTGCTGCTGCTGTTACCTTCCAGTTGTTGGGTCACTGAGTCAGGGAATGCTGCAATTTCTGCTGCTGCAGCAAAGAGGTCCAAGAGCAATAAAGGGGTCAGTGCCACGGACAATCGCTCTGACAGCTGTAAAGAAAATCATCCAGCTGGTGCCAGAAAAGGTACTGTGCTCTGTGGGTATCCTTGGGACACTCTGTGTGTGAGAGGAAGCCCAGGGAGGGGCAGGGGGGCAATGGCCTGATTTTGTGGCTCAGCAGGACGGACAGAACATGTCCCAGCTTCTACCCAGAGCAGGGGTGGAGCAGCAGCAACATCCAAACTAAAACCATTCCCACATATAACTGGAAGGCATACTGTAAGTATTTTCATGTAAGTTCTGAATTTTATGTTGATAATTCTAAATGACTTCTTATTTATTCATTCATTCATCATGTAAAGGTATCTTATCCAAGGGGGAGATGCTGATAAAATTTAGGCATGCAATGCATTCTTCCTAAACCCTCAGAAAATTAATGGAAACAAATGTCTGTCATTCCAATGCATACTTTTATCAATAGCAAATGCTTACCTTGTGACATTTGGCAGTTTGAACTTTAAGTAGAGAACAGGAATTCCTATAAATTGCTCTGCCAGGTAAAGCAGTTGATAATTCTTTTCAAGATTCAGTGGGATACACTCAGTAACAGACTGAAAATGGTAGAGAAAAAAAGCTGTAATGCATTGTCATAGCTTATGAAGCAACTCCTGTTGTTGCCTGCAAGCCTTTTTTATTTTTAAAGTAATGGCTAACCTCTGGGTTTTTTTTTAAACTTGAATACCTACGTACAAATGAAATGGTGTGGTTCTGGTTTTCTAAACATCCCTTATTTAAACTGCTGGAGGATAATCCAGGTTGACACACAGTTCTGGTGGATTGAAACTAATATTTAAATACTTAGTTTTTGAATTAAGAATTCCAGTCTTCCATCAAGCACTTTTCTTTCACCAGGGATATATGACACCCACCTTCTAGGGAACTACCCAGCTCCATTATTAAAGTTCTGCAGAATCTATATTTGCTCAGGTGTTAGAAGGGAATAGACAAGGGCTGTACCTTGGGAAGACTGTGTTAAAGAGAAATTGCAGAATCACAGTGCTTATGGACAAGTAGAAGCCTCAAAGCCTCTTTGATCAAATTTGAATCCTTCAAAACATTCTGTGACTGTCTTCTACTCTGATTTTGCTATGCCTGATGCATCAGTTCCATTAAATGTACAGGTGCTCTCCTTGGATTTTATGGCTACTTCATTTGATGGCTCCTGGTGTCACTAGTTTTAGATTGAATGTATTTTCAGCTGACTGATCTTTTTTCCCCAATTAAAAGGCATAAAACTAACTTCCAGATAGAGACTTAATCGCTGTTGAACAACAGTACTGAAAATAAGAGCATCTTCCAGCCTCATTACATCTCACCATTTCAAGGATGAGCAAAATGAAATGGAATGACTGCCAAGTGCTGTTCATTAAATTTCAGAAAGTACAAACAAGCCCTAATACACAGATTCTGTAACTTGTGTCAGATCTTGTTCCTGCAGTTTAAGCCAAATTTTGTTATACTCTGTTAGAAGTGTTTTATTGTTGTTAGAAATGTTTTATTGTTGGCAGTTATCTGAGCTCACTTCACATGACATCTCAGACTCCCTAACTTTTCTAAGTATACAGAGAACCACTTACAAAAAAATCCTTGGACTTCAGTCCTTAAATCCCAGTTCCCTGGAGTTTCAAACTTTCTGCTCCTAAGAAGTGTAAATTTTCAAACTGATCAAGAGCAACCCATTTTGGCTGCAAGATGTTCTCCAACTGGCAAGTATTACTGAGTGCTTTTCCTTAAGCTATGGCAGATGAGAACTGTGGAAAACAATCCAGGTTTTTTTTTCAATCCAAACAGAGTAATTCTGAAACAGTGAGTGAAAACTTTTGCACAGCCTAAGGAAAACTTGGGAACATATGGACAAATGGAACATTCTGTCTCTGAGTGGGCTGAGCAGGAATTATTTGTTTGATAGGAGAAAGCTGAGGCTTATTTTGGAAGCAGCAGGGAATAAAGATGCCTGGCTAAAGCAAGCTGCTTTTGACAGGACTCCTGTAAATGAGCATGCATGAACTGAATGGCATCCAAATCCCTGCTGCTTTGTGAGCCAAACCATAGATCAGAATCCCCAGCATTTTCTCAGGAATTTTTAATCAGTACTCAAATAGCTTCCTATTTTACTTAATCTATGTTATCTTCTCATCAAGAAATACCAAACTTTGTGGTTTTCCATATGGAACTTTACATAGCACACTTTTACCTCACAATTCTTCATGTCCTTAGAGAGCTTGAACCCTTTCTTGCCATCACAATAGCAGCTGTAACTTCCTGGTGAGTTCACACAGAGTTGAGCACAAATATTTTCAGCACATTCATCAATATCTAGTGGAAATCAAAGCAGACAGATTTTTTTTTCATGGCACAGACTGAAAACTAAAACAAATTAATGGAATAACAGACAAGAGAGGTTCTCTGGAATAACATGAATTCAAAAGGTGATTTAGTAATCTGATAGAGGCCTGGAGCACAGAGCTGGAGACAATTTGGTCTGATTTCTGAGGCACAAGGTGGCTGAGTAGTGAGACCTCATAAATTGCTACCACAGATGGCGCAAATCCCATTCTGTCTCAGATCTCTTGCTTTCCTTGTAAGACACGATGACAGTTGAGATTACTAAAAGTATATAGGGCAAATATGTGAAGAAAGAATGTGCTTTATTAATATAACCCCCAAATAATCTCAGGGCAAAATACCTTTTAAAATAACTTACAATAATCTCATAATGCCTAAGGTTCAGATAGTATCTACTTGTGAGAAGAATAGTCTGATTTGAGCTGTGATTTAAGCTAAATCAATAAAAGAATTTCATTTTTTATTTAGTAGGTTGTGTAAAATAAGTAATTTAGAAATGAAAGGCTGTTTAAACAGCCAATGTAAATTTCACATTTCTAATATAGAAACAGAATCTCTTCTTGACAAGAGACTCCAATAAGGGTGATTCGGGCTTCAGATTAAAGAAACTGCAATTTATTCTGAAACAAATAGCCCTTCTAGTGGGAAGAAAAAATTTTGTACCAATGCATTCATTTAAATCTGGGGGTTTTTAGGACTAAAATACTTTTTTTTTTTTTTTGCTGTTGCTTGGAGAAAGAGAGGTAATGAAAAATGTAACAAACCCTGTTCTGTTCTTCAGCCTAATAGTATCTGTCATCATAGAGATAGCAGTGCATAAATGTATGTAAATTCAATTTTCCTACTAAGCATAATTGAGTTTAGCCACCTACAAGCAATATGACAATGAAAAGCTCATGTCATTTAGTATTTCTGTAAGGCTACATTCCTGTCAGGCTGCACAATCCTGTCCTTAGACAGGATTTGGTGACTCATTTAATGTGGTTACAACAAGGTCTAAAAGCTTAGCAGCATAATCCTCCTGCTAGGGAGGTAAGACTTTCCCTGTTGGAATGTCATCATCTTGCAACCTCCTGAATCCATAGTCCCAGTAGAAACACAACACTTATGTGGGTTGCATCAAACTGGATTTATCTGAAGGAAACCCTAAGAGGAGTAAAAATTAATTACTGTGAATTTTTCTCACTTTGGTGCACACAGGAACAGGAAATTGTCAGTAGTGTTTTAATCCCATAGTAACTGGACAAAGAGCTGACACCTGGATATGTAAACACTGCCACTGTGCAGAGCTTTGGCACAAAAGACCTGCAGGAAAAGCCATGGAGCAAAAGATTCATGGCCACCAGGAAGCTGCTTTTGTGTCCTTCTGAGCAGTATTACAAGGCAGCTTTTAAAATAAAAATCAGTCACTGATAGATTTTCCTTAAACTGACAGTGTAGAAGATTCATCTTCATTGTAAAACTCTAAGAGCTTTGATATCTGTTTACAGCTGAAATTAAATTTCTGATGTGCAGTAAACAGAAACTTTAGCAAGCGCAGAGAAATAGAAACATATTCTAAGACAAATGTGCAAACACTTTCAACACTGTAGAAGTTATGGTCTTTGTATGACTGGCTTCTTGCTACTTCACTGCAAGCTACCAATACTTCTCAGCTTTGCTATAATTGTTACAGAACTTTGGAAATTATTTTTTCTCCAGATTGTCATTTCAGGATAGATTCTTTTGGAGCAGATCCTTTTTTTTTCACAGTTCTTTCTCTCGATATTTAGGAATAGTTTTATTTGACATTTGAGATCTTTATAAAAAAACATTAAAAAAAAAACTTAAGAGAACTGCCACCCTGTCATGTAATACAGCCTGACAACAATTAATTTAATAAAGAATATGAATATTCAGAAATGCACTGGTAGATGAGGAGCTGAGTTTGGTATAGAAGTGGATTAAAAAAGGAAGGGGGAAAGGGAAGATGAAAGATATGAAAAAGGGGGAGCTGGAGCAAAGACCCACCTTCACAGTTCTTGGAAGTTGAATTATATGTGTAGCCTTCTGGACATTCACACTCATATCTCCCCTGGGTGTTTTTACAGGTGGCTGTCCCACAGATGTTTGGATGTAGCACACATTCATTTATATCTAGAAACACAAACAAGTTATTAAAAAACAACTCCCATTCTTGCATACCATTTTTCTTCCCAACCTTATCCAACACTGTGCAAACTGAGTGAGGTTGGCAAAATTTCTTGGTAGCTCTACTATGCTGTCACAGCAGACTAGAGCTACAGCCAGAAAGATTTCCAGAGGGCTGTACAAGATACTTCTGTGTGTCCCCACTGAAAAAATTCTCTGCCTGCCTATCTCTCCCATCCCTTCATGTGGGTAACAGGGAAAGGGATGCATGTCTAGGAAGGCAGAGAGAGAAACAGGCTACAGATTTTCCATAACCTAAACCAGGCTGCATAGTAAAATTCCATCTTAGAAAAAGATATCCAGAAAGACAAGAGATAATCCAATCAGAGGTTCTTCCATGCTACAATCAATTCGTGTCAGTTTTCTTTTAATTGGCTATGCTGAGAGGTGTTCAAGTCCCTCACTGTCTCTCTCTACCCCTCAAACCATTTTAGTGTCTATCTTCTGTCTTGTTTTCAATTTGTCAATGTCATTTTCCCAATGCAGATGTGACAGTGGGATTCAGGGTATAGTATCAATCTTACTAAGTGTCTTTGAGACAGAAAAATATCAGATCCCTGGCAGTACTTCACTCCCACTCGTGGATGTAGGGATCATTCTGGTTTTCTCTGTGGTTTTGTAGCAGTTGTGGAAATGGTGCTGCACAGGAGATTCTGCCGCTGGCTTGCCAGGAGTCCTGAAACTGCAGTAAGTCAAAGCTGCCTTGAATTGAGACTACTCGTCTACAGTTAATAAGTGTATTCCAAATTCCTGGTTGTTTAACTCTGTAGTTGCATGTAATAAAATACTTGAGTGCAGTTTATCAAATGATTAAACTAACACTCAAGTCACTAAGGTATATTAGTCTATTTTTATCTTTGATAACTTTTTTACCAGATTTTCCAAGAATTACAGAAGTTCTAACCAATTTATCTGCTTGCCCTCTTTCATAAACCCACAGTCTTTTGTCATTCTGGCATGTCTTTGGACAAACAAAATTATCTGACATCATCCAAAACTGTTGTTCCATGAAAATGGAATGAAGTTGTCATTTTTTCTAAAAACGTAGTAAGAACTGCTAATTATGTCAATACACAGTATTTATTTGGAATGGAATGAAGCATGTAGATTGTGGCCAACAGTAGACACAAGCATGCACAGAAAAAATTATGCTGGGTGAATCAAAGAAAAATCTTTCTCTCCATTAAGAGATTTTTTGGATTCATTAATAGTTTCTTCCCCAATGAACTTCAAACTGCAGAAAGAGCAGCATGGCTAATTAGGAGTGATTTAGCCTAAATCAGTATTTACCAGAGAGAATTTCCATGGTAACAATATCAGCTATTTGTATCACTTAAGATTCCTGTTTCAGTGTGCTTAAACGATATGTGAAACTGGTGTGAGACCAAAATGAGCTTTATGAAACTCCAGTAATGAAGCAGAATCTCATCTATAGCCATTCCCTCTTTCTTTCCTTGCTTCTTGGTCTGGTTCATTATTGGCTGTCCAAATGCCTGCAGTGTGTAAGGAATGAGCAGCCAAACTAAACCAGAGCTGTATTTTTCAGAGTCAAGGCAAGAGCATTTATGGAACTACTGGATCAAACCCATCCCTCTCTCTGGTCAGCAGGCACTGTGGTGGCATGGAAAGATGTTCCCCTGAAGTCTCCCTACCTCCACAATCCCTTTTGTTGGAATGCATGAAGTAGCCGTCTTCACACAGGCAACGGAAGCTCCCAGGAAAATTGGAACAGCGTTGGCTGCAACCTCCATTGAAGTCTTCACATTCATTTATGTCTATAAAGAAAAGGGAATCAAACTCTCAGCTGAGTAGAAGGCATCAACTGACCAGCTGCAAGTACTATTCCATAGCAGAAATGTAATTGTGCTTCTGAGAACCAACATGCCATGAAATTGAAGACTGTACCTTCCTCACAGTTCTCTCCTCTCCATCCTGCTTTACAGACACAGGTATACTTGGCTTGTCCATCGATGCAATCCTTATATCCATCTTTATGGCACGGCAGGGGGCTGCACTGGTTTGAAATTTCTGTGGGATGGAAAACATGAGAGATCCTTGTTATTTGGGGTTATTTCTCCTCAAGAATCACTTTAGTCTTTCTTCTTCTCTTCCCACAGGTCATGAAATAGGAAAGGTCTTAATGTATAATATGAAGCACCCCCACAAAATCTTGCTACATTCTGTCAGCAAGAATTTTTAAGTGAGTGAGAACATACAAAGCCACCAGTACTTTTTCTATGTTAGGCAGAAAACAACTAGAAGACAAATTACTTGCTAAGCTAATCCCTGCAAGATGTGACTAGACTCGATATTATTATATTTAAAATATGTATTTCAGTTTTTAAAAAACAGTGCTCTGCCCCCATCATACTATCACAAATTTCACTAGAAAGATCAAAGTTTCAAGAACTCAAGGTTAGAGAGCTGATTTCCTCTGTCCAAGAGTGGTCAGACAGAGAAACTGGTAATTTACTGCACTATTACAAAGTGATCTGGAAAACATGTTCAGCCATGACCATGTGCAGTGTAATTATTAAGGATTTTTTTTGCCTTCCATTGCTTTCAATGATAAAAATAGTGTCAGGTGGTTAAGGATAAGTATTCTTATTCAAACTAACTGGAAGTTTCTTTGATATAACCAGGCTGTAGAAGGTTTAGAGAGATGTTTAAACTGTGACAGTAGGAAATATGGTAAAAATGGCTTGCTGTGAATTTACTGGAAAGAACATAATACACGCTGGGCCTGTGAATGCATAGGCATAAAAATCAAACATTTGAGAAATATCCCAAGTTTCATGCTTTGTGACCTTTTGTTTGCAATCAATGACTGTGTTCCAGATAATATTTTGATGATTTGTTTTGTTTTTGAAATTTTCAGCTGTTAATGTAACTACAGGCCAAAGAGGAGAAGTAGAAATGACAATTAACAAGAGACTCTCTTACTCTACCTGACAGAACATGACTTGCTAGAGGCAAAGGGTTTGGCATAACTGTTTAAGATGTGGTAGAGTACAGAGGAAACACTGGGGAATATTGCTGGGTTGGTGCAAGACACTTCTGTTTGCAGAAGAACTCTGCCTTCCACGTTGCAGTCAATCGTGTTCCTTTATCTTTTTAAAGTTAAAAGCAGTCACTTAAACTGCTTTCTCTGGAAATGCTCTGTCTCACCTCACATTTTTTGGTCAATTTCTGGTTTTGATTATTGAGTTTGCTTGAGTTAAACCATTTTTTGTCTCTTTTTGTGCCCTTGTGAAATGCTTTTTAGCCACTGTGTGTTCCAACACCAGCACTTACCCTTGACACAAGCCCTCAGGTCAGCTGGAGAGTCTGGAGTGACTGCAGCCACCCTGAACACCCCTGCTCGATGGGAGGCAAGGCAGCCTGCAAATGCAAAGCCACACAATCAGCTCAGGGTCCAAACAACTCATTTACACTGAAATTACACCACTTGCTGCATGGCATCTTCAAAGAGCCTGTTCTCACAGCCTGAATAGCAAAACTGGTCTGGGCATGTTAAAGACAGCTCATGACAGCCCAACCTTCAGAGTGCCTCTGTGAGGATCTCAGCACACAGGACATTCTCTGCACTATAATCAGCATGGAAATCATCCCAGTGCTAGGGGCAGAAAAACTAAACCAGTATTACCCAAATGAGAGCATCACTGAATCATACACTACAGTTGTTTAGGGTGGTTTTTTTTTGTACTTACTTAAATATTTGGGATAAAAATATTCCTGCAGAAAGAAAAAAAAATAAACACTAAGAAAAATTTCAGGTAGATAAAATGACAACAAAATACATCACTGAATATATTCTGAAGTATATGGGTATTATAACTACAAAAGAAGAAAAGAGTTAGATTGAGTAACAGAATATAGGCCTGGTTTTTTAATATGACTGTAGTTTGGTCTAAAGCAGAAGATTATTTCATACACACAAGCCTCAGTGGAGAGATTAAAATACTGCACTGAATTGGACACTTGCAAAATGAATGCAATGCAAATGAATTGGATGTCAGAATTACTTTGAAAATTGTCTCTTTAAATGGGAGGATCTTGCCCAGTGTCGTTATTGGGACCTGTAAATTCCATGTGCTTCTGACTTTCCCTCTACAAAGAACTATTATCTATGTCATAGATACTTATGAAATACTTACAGTTTCAGGATTATTTTCAAATATTTCCCTGGCTTCTTCCCTATTGCATAATTCTTCAATGCATTCTCTTTCTAGATTTCCCTTCTTACTTTCTTCCATGAAAGAGTTTGCTCGGCGTTTCCTCAGCAGGAACTGAGAGGCATACTGCTGGGATAAAACTTGGGAGAAGCAAAGTTTCTGTTATTATTTATCTCTTTTTGCAACAGCTGAAAATGCTGTGAACACTGAGCATATATCAGAATTTAACACAAATTAAATGAATTAAATTAATTAAATGCTTAGTCAGGAGTTGATGTTTGCCATTGTTTTGAAAAATGTGAGCAAGACATTTTAGGATTCTCTATGTGGGAGCTGTTTCTGATCAAAAAATCCTTAATTTGTGCTACTTATCCTTAATAACATCCATGCCTGAAGCATAATTTACGTCATACTCAGGACAAGATTTATTTTTTTAGATTATGGTTATTGCAAAGTGAGATATGCAAGCAACAAATAGATAAAACAAGCTGATTGTATTACTGGTTTCAGTGATCTGCAAGTAGATATTCTGACCCTATAAAATTTATGTGAGAGCAAAATTATGTCTTACAAAGTCAGGCTACCCCTTATATGCAATTAACATAAATGCCATTTTTTTTTTTCAGAACAGTGAAGAACAGGACAAAGGTGAGAATGCTATCCTGGGAATATCAAGGCAGACCATCTATAAATACATCCACATTTTACAAGGTAAAACAATTCTAGCCAGCTTTTATGTTTCAGACCCAGTATGAGTCATTACTTAATATTCATGTATCTGGTTATTGTCATTTTAGTGACTTTTAACAAGTGCTGAACATTGAGAAGTGACACTAAAAATGAAAGATGTCTGCTTCAATGTTCTCTGCAGAGCACACAACACTCCAGGAACAGCCTCTAAATTAGACTGCCTGGTTTAATTTTTGGAATATAGCTTGTGATCAAGAGAAAAATGGATGAGTACAGCTGGAAGAAGTCCAGCTGATTGTTAAAGAGAGCAGATGACAGATGTTAACTGGAGTGCAGCACACTTTCCTTTCCTCAGCCTCTGCTCAACTTAACCTGTCAGAGCTGCCCAGCTGTGTGAGAGCTGTGACACCTGCAGTGCTCATCAGGTCTGGTGGCCGTACATATTCATCCCAGCTCCACAGAAAAGAGCCACTCAAGCACACAAAGTCCATCCAGTACTGCCTGTGACAATTCCTCAAAGCCAGAGCACCTTCACCAGCCACACCAGCAGCCAAGTGCCAGAGAAGAGCTCCCAGTTCCTCTGCACTCTCAGGAAAGAAAAAAATTAAAGAAGCTGACTAGAAAGAGCAGCTAATGAGGCCCAGGGCTTGAAAGGAGACAGATTTAACATTTAACTAAAACCACACCACCCTAAACACATTAAAGGTCTCTACTAAGTGACAGGGAACATTCTGAAGTGCTGCAACGTTGGGCAATGACCTGAAGAAACCTTTGTGTTACAGCCTCCTGAGTGAATCTGACATGGGCTGAGCTTGTAACTACAAACTAATCTATTTGCTTTCATTCTGGTAAAACTAATCATCCTGGTAAGGCAGTAAATAAGATTTCCTGAGCATAAGGTGGATGTACAGCTCACCTCCAAGGTTTTACAGCACACCTCAGAAATGAAAGAAATGCTTAGAAATGAAAGAAGTTCAATTAATTAGATTAACTGCTTTATTTCTCATTAATAAGAAAGATGCAGAAAGACCATCTGTCCTGAGGCAAAAGGAGTGACAACAGAAATAGGAAAATTGTGTATTATAGCTGCTGGGTTTATTTCCATGGGGGATATCTACCCTCACAAAGATGTTGACCTTTAGCTACATCATTGTCATTTTCACATAGTTTTACAGTAAATAAAAGACAAGAAATTTTCAGACGTGTACAAACAGTTGTAACACTTTCTACTTCATGTTTTCAGTACACTGGGTCAATGGGAACAAGTCTTTTTCCCTATATCAGAGCAGTTTATCCTTCTCCCAAGTGATTTCCTATAACTTCTGACTTTAAATAAAACACGTAACTCAGAGCAAATTCCATGTTTTTATAGTGGAAATATTTCAATCCCCATGCCAGAATTAGCAGAGTATTTATTCATGTGTGTTCTAATTACAAAGATTATGATAGGACCTTTATTAAAAGCTAAAAATCTTGACTGCTGCTTCTGCCAGTCCGATTACAGGAAACTCCAGCCCATTTCTGACCCTGCCAAACCAAGTTAAACCTTAACACACTCAGGCTGCTTCACATGGTGATCACTGAAGCCTTGTGCAACTCTAGAGCCTAACAATTTCCAGAGGTGGTGCGCAGCCACTGGATGCTTGATAAGCAAGCATCTGAATGTGATGCTGCTAAAAAAGAAAAAAAAAATGTGAGAGGGGATGAGATTCAGTGGTTTCTTACACCTCTTCTGTTATGCAGATACAACTGTAAACCTGCTTGAAGTGGGCCACTTAAACATAACTTAGAGCTGCTTACCTAAAACTTCAGCCAAGGAAAGCAATTGAATAAAACTGAATAAAAATCTTGTTTGCACAGCTCTGTAACTCCAGTGACAAGAGTATCCTGAAAAGCTCCTCAGTGACATTATGCAGCCAACAAAATAAAATTGGCCACTAATATTTACCTGCACCTTGTGTTCCTCACCTGATGTTTGACCAAATCCACCTGCACTGAGGCTTGCAGAGGCAACTTTATGATTATTGAACGGTATGAGCTGCATTTTTAAGCTGTTTTCTCTTCTTCTCCCTCTCCTCCCCTGCCATTCCAGAAATCCCTGGCACTGTCCAGAGCCAGGCATAGGAAACTGGAAATATGGACCACAGAAATTTTGGATGAGCAGGACAGCTTATTTCCTGCTCTTAAGAAAAATGACAAGGTATGCAGTGGAGAAGATAAATGGAACCAAAAACGTGACAAAAACAGGAGAAAAGATCATTATGAAATATTTATTAGAAAGTTTATTTTTAGGACCTGTTAAAAACGTTACAAAATGAACTTTCATCTTTTGATACTGCTGCCTTCCCAAGCCAGATACCCCAGCACCTTGCAGAATAGTAAACATTCAGTTTCTGTTCTGCCAGTTTAATCATTAGTAAAACAGGCCAGAAACAGCCTTACTTTGAGCTGCAATTCTGCTGCTTTCAGCCACACTGTCTTCTTCCACTATTGAGCTCAAAGTCTTTTTTGTCAAAGACGGAATACTTTATTTAATTTTTTTTTTATCTGTATGTGAGAGCACGTAGCTCTTAGGCTGAGAAGTGTGAATTTAGAAACAGGGCGAGTGCCGCTTGCCGGACTGCACAATAAAGCCAATTTTCCGAGCGCACCGCGATCTCCCGAGGGCTGTCCTTGCAAGGGAGCCAAGCTCCCTGTGCCGACACCTTCCCGTGGGCGGCTGAGCCGCGCTGCGGCCGCCAACAGCTCCGGAGCCCCAGCTCGGCCGGCCCGCAGGAACCGCTGCGGGGAGCTCCTCACCCCACACACGGCCCGAGCCCCCGGGAGAACCGAGGGGCCGCGATGCCCCCGGGCCGCCCCTCGCCCCGCACCCGGCCCCCGCGTCCCCCGCCCCGCCCCGCATCACTCACAGGTCGCCGCCTGGGCCAGGGCGATGGCGAGCGCCAGCAGCGGGAGGCACCGCGCCCTCATCGCTCCCGGGGGCGGCCGGCACTGCGCGGCTGCTGCTCTGCGGGGCCGGGCGAGGCTGCGGGGGCGGGAGGGAGGGGCGGCGGCGCGGCGGGGGGAGGCTGGGCCGTGGCCGGGCAGCGCTGCCCTGCGGGAGCGTCACCAGGGCGCCGGGGACAGCGCCGCGGGGACGCGGGCGGGTCGCGCCTGGACCGCCCCGCGGAGGCGGCGGCCGCACACGGCGGGCTCGACGGGCATCCCCGGCGGGAGCGGAGGGCGCAGGGCGGGCAGGGCCCCGCGCCGGCGGGAGCGGAGCGGGGCAGGATGGGCGGGCATTGCTCGTTGCCCCCCATGGCTGCGGGGCCGCCCCGGCTCCGGCGTTTACTCCCGGACGGCGCCGGGGGGGCCGGGGCGCGGGTCTTCGTCGCTGATTGGCCGATCCTCCGCCGGCACCGGGCGAACCTCCCGTTCCTATTGGTCGGCGGCGGCACCGCCTCCTGGCGTCTGCGTGCGCGCTATTAGGTGTGTCCGGTGCCGGCCGCCGTCGGCTGTCTCCCGGGGTGACGGGATCGGTGCGGCGTCCCCGCGGCCGCCGAGCTCCCGGCGCGGCCCCGCCTGAGCAGCGCCTCGCCGGGAGCGGCCCAGCGCAGCCCGGAGCTGACCGGGAGCGGCCCAGCGCAGCCCGGAGCTCACGCCGGTCCCCACCGGCCGCCGCCGCCGTGGCGGGGCCGGGCCGAGCGTGGCGGAACGCTCCGGGCCGCGCGCAGCCATTGAGCTGCGGGGCCTCAGCGGAGGCAGCGGTGAGCGGGGCGGGGAAGGGCCCGGGGGGCTCGGCAGCCTGAGGGCTGGCTCTGTCCTTCTCAGAGAGCGGGTTTTGTAAAAAGCGTTGGGCTTATAAACTGAAAAAGTGCTGCCACAGTGGGAGAGAGGAGCAAGGGACATGTGCGGGGTTTTTGAGTTGCTGCTCTCTTGGAAATGGGAAAAGAAAGCTGGGAACGTGGCCGGAAAGTGCAGATGCTCTCTTGAACTGCTGGACGTGTAGTTACAACTCTTTACAGGAAATATGGTGGTCCTAAAGCTGTTCCGCACAAAGATTTGAGTGCCTCGGGCTTTCAGGATGTCACAGTTGTTGCACCTCATTTAGCTCTCAGCTACAATTCTGGCAGAGAGGATGGTGTTCACAAATTATTGCTGAATATGCCTCCTTTCCTGTTCAGTCACTCTGTTATATACATTATATCAAAATAAAACACAGTAAAGTGCACTTATAATTGACATTCAGACAAGAAACATTATAGCAGGAAGTGAAATAATTAAATTGTGTGAGGAGGGTCATTTCTAAGTGATTTGTTTAGCTGTGTTTCCAAGAACGTGAAAGCTTGATGTGGCTGAAATAAATTCTGTATTGTAAAAGCCTCTAGTGAAGGTGATGTACTAAATGTACTCTAGTGAATGGTGTGCAGGCTTCACTGATAAGTTTAACAGGTTTTTGGGCTTGTTGGTTTTGTTTGATCTCAGCAAGCTGACAGATGTAATATCTGGAACAGGTTTGGGATGTTGTTAGTGCACCCTATAAAACACCTGACATGCTCTGTACATATTTCAAAGATCCAGTCTCTTCAAACTGGCATAGTAGAATGGGATTTGCCTCCCTACCATAACATTTTCGGCAGTGTTGAATGTCCTTTCCCCCTAGAGTGGTTTGTTTCTGCAATTTTTTATCTAATTTGTCAATTCCTGCCCACCTCCTTTTATGGTTTTGTATTTAAACAAGATTCTTGTGCTAGGGCTTAGCTGCTCTCTGCTTTTCGCTCTTGAATAAGTTCTGTTCGTGTCATGAATCCCATCTGAATGCTCTGGGCCATATATAGGCTCAAGAGCAATTTTGTGACAGTTTGCAAAGATAGTCTTTATATAATGGGATGGGAATTGCTCTGTGGAGGTGCTCAGGCACCGAAAATGTTACATTTATGTCATTGGACACAACTACAATGGCACATTTTGTTCACTGAGCTGTTACATTTTGCTTTCTAAAAATTTGTGTGGCTCTGTTCTCAGAGTGAGCTTTGTTCAGACTTGCTCGTGGGTTGAGGGCACCACAGCCCACTGCATGTGGGCTTTTTTTTTTTTAAGATTTTGTATTCTTCAGAGCTTGATTTTAATACTTGAAACAGTTTTAATCATCTTGCTCATTTTAGGAACTTCTCTACTCTTCATATACTCAGCTCTCCCATGGAGAAGCTATTCTCAGGTTCTTGAGGATAATGGAATATAAATGTTTAAAGAGTAGCTGTTGTCTCTGCTTTGGATGAAACCTGACCTGTTCTTGACACTGAATGACAGCAGACCCATGCAAAGGCATCCTTGAAAATGAGCTTCATAAGATCAGGAGGAGTTCAGTTCCTACCTCTATAAATTATCTAAGCCCTCACAGTTGATCAGGATTGCTATGATCTTTAATTATTCACTTTTTGCCATCATTTAAAATTGCCTTAGTTTGAGGGTAGCTATAATTTAAAATATGAAGGGAATTTTGAGATACAAGCTTTAGGAGACCTGCTATGATAATTCTCAAAAAGAGGAATATTCTGTTTCTTTCTGCTTGAAGAGAGGAAAGTGGGACTGTGGAATGATGGAAGCACTTGGTACTTTTATTTAAATTAGTGACATTTACTAGATATCATTGCCAGTTCCTCAAAATACTCACTAGAGAGCCCCAGCTTCCTTGCTCTGGGATCTTTTTGTGCAAAAAAATTGACATTTAAATGAATGCACTTAGCAGGGATGTTCTTTGTTTGCTTTTAAAGCTTTATCCTGTTATATTCTTGTAAGTTTTACTCATGCTTGAAATTGGCCCTTATTCTCTGTCAATCAGCAGGGCTGTGGCACTTTTGGTGAGACAAGCACTGAAATTTTGTAGCTGGATGTGTCTGTTCCTCTAGCCTCCAAGTTTCCTTCTGTGCTGTGGCCTGGCATTATTATTTGGGATAAGCAGTGTGTGGTGGCTGTCCAGATCTGTAAGAGGGGGCTGGATGAAGTGTGTGAGGATGGAAAAGGGAACGATAACAAGACTGAACATAACACACTGAGCAGGAGGCTGCTGCCTTTTTTCTACAGAGTGCCTAACTAATGGTTTTTTCTCCCTTTTTTTTCTTTCTAGGAGTGACAAGAAAGACCTTGGCTCTGAAGTCTCTCTGCCAGTCTCCTGGGGTTGCTCTGGCCCGCCCACATCATTCCTGCAGCGTTGGTGGCTCTGGATGGCTGGTGAAGAGGGATGTTCAATCTAATGGCCAATTGCTGCAACTGGTTGAAACGGTGGAGGGAACCTGTCAGGTAAACATGGGAGAGTGTTTTACATTTCTCACCTTCCCAAACTGTGTTTTATTCATTGTTTCATATTTGATCATGTCCAGCCTCTCAGCCACCAGCACCCCCAAGTTCTTTCTCCCCAGGCCTCTTCTCCATGTGCTGATACCCTGACCCAGCACCTTGTACTTGATCTTAATAAAGCTCCTGATATTCCCATGGGGCACTTCTTGAGCTTGTGCAGTTCCCTCTGGGTGGCTTCCCATCCTTCAGGTGTGTCAGCCTCACCACTCACTTGCAAACTTGCTGAGGATGCCCTCAGCACCTTTTCTGTCTCATTAATAGAGATGTTCAATAGCACTGGTGCCAGTATGGACCTCTGAGGGGCACTGCTGCTCAGTGGTGTCCACTGGGACCCCGAGCTGTCACCACTACCCTTGGGCTGTGAGTGTCCCAGCAGTTCCTTATCTACCTGCTACTCCACCCACTAAACCCCTCTCTCCAATTTGGACAGAAGTCATGATAAATTGTATCTGTAATCCTTCCTTTGTCCTCTGCTCTGGTCACTCCATCACAGAAAGCTTCTAAGCTGCTCAAAGTAAAGTTTGTTTGGTTTTTGCCTCACTCTTCCAGCTTCTGCATTTTGAGATTCTAAAGTATAATTTAATTTTTGGGTTCTTTTCTCAGAGGTTTCTTGCTCTTCTGAAAGAACCTGTATTATACTTCATGTTTGATAGTATTACATTTTCAAGTCTGCAAATAACATTTTTTCAGAATTCCTTCACTTAAGGGAGCATAAAATTGAGCAAATTGATTTGATCACTGAGTCTTTGTGAACAGGAGGAAGAACTGAGGTATACACACATAAATATGATTTTCCTGTGCCTTTTAAAATCCTATCCTGAGAAAATATTAACCTGTATACAAGTTTGCTAATAAATTGTGCATTCCTAGCACCACTGGTTTGCACATTTACAGTCTAGAAACAAAGGCATGGTAAGTCCCACATATTTCCAGCAAAACACAGGTGTTGTTCAGACACACTGATGGAGACAAAAATAATTATCTAATACAGGAAGAACTCTGAGGCAGAGAGATGGTAAAAATACAGGGGAATGGAACTGCAATTACAGGAATTGCTAAAGGGACCATGACCACACCAAATAAACTTTACCGTACTGTGAAATTAAATTGCAGCAGGCAAGTATCAGTTGAAAGCAGAATCATTGTCACACATGAAACTTAGACCATGACAGGACACTTTTCATTTCCTCCCTTCTTCTGCTGGTCTGTCTGATCAGATGATTGGACATATTAAACACCAAACACACAATAGTAATGGTGCCTTGGTATTTTGAAACCTCTTCTTTCTGTTATTTGATGGTAAATTTGCTGTGCATGTGTTTAAAAAAATAGAGTGAATGGTGTGTAGCTAGAGGAAAAAAGAATTAAATATCTGTTTTCTTTTCTCCTTATGGAGGAAGGTGACACTAATAATGGTGGGTCTTGATAATGCTGGGAAAACTGCTACAGTCCGAGGAATTCAAGGAGGTAAGTGATTGATTTATCATTCAAATGAAGCACTGAGAATATAATTCCTAATTTTCTGTCATTTAAATCTGAAAATATTGCTGCATCTCTTAATGTATCTCTCCCTCCCATCTTGTTGAAAGAAAATGTTGGTGGTTGTACCATCCAAATACCATATATCACATTTTAATAAAAACTCTACAGTGGACAATACAGTCATTGGACTTGATTTTTTTCTCTTTTTTTCCTTGTGTGCATGTGCTGAAGTTGCTTTCAGGTGACCATTCCCGTAATGTGCATACAGCAGTAAACTTTATATAAAAATCAGTGTTGTGAGTATATATAAGGTCTAAAAGAAGGAAATTGTTATGTGTAACATTAAGGATGGTTCTAGTGTTCCATATTTTTTATCATGATTTATAATCAAAAAATGATGATAAATAAAATTGCCACTAAGACACCACTTGATTGCGTGCAAGCAGGATATAATTTGAGATAAAACTTATGAAAACAAAAATTCTGTATTTGTTTTTCCTCCACTTGTGGGATTGTCTTTCTAAATAACTTTCATCTTGTGCAAGAACAAGAGTTTACTTAGTAGTGCTTTGGCAGACTTGGAGACTCCACCTCGAGTTTGTTTACTTGTGTTATGTAAGTTCACAGACTTGCTAAGGCCCAAATAAAATCATGAGTATTCTCTCCTATTCCTCCATTTTTGCCCTAAAAACAGGAGTGTTTCATAATTTAGCCTTCCATTCTATTTGAAAACCACCTTTACTGTCTTTACCCTCTGAATATAACAGTTATTTCTAAAATTCCTATTTTTCAGGGGGAAAAAAAGTGAGATAAAGATGCATATTTCTAAAGGGAAACTCAAGGAAAAGATAGTTCTGATTTCCTTGAGTGATCCCCAGGGCTTAAATGTCCTGAATGCCGATCTTGGCTGTCTTAAGGGTAGGAGCAGAAGGCTGGTGAGGATTCAGTTTCTGCACTGCTCTTCAGAGCTCAATGCTTTTAGCCAGACCTTCATTTTTTTCTTGTCAACAAGCTGAATTTTCCATGTTTGTCCTGCCTTGTGCTCCCCAGGTGCATAAAAGAGAGATGCAATTATCTCAGCCCTGCAGGCACAGCTTAGTGGTGTGAGATGAGTCCAGGCTTTCTTTGCCCTCAGGAAAGGGAGACAGCAAGCAAAAGTATTAAACAGAAATCTGTAATTTTTTAGCATATTGCATGGCAAGTTAGAAAAAAGCAGCAATTAAAAATTAGCAAACAAAGGCTAAAACCTGACCTTGAATAAAGGGAATCAAATCATTTACATCTCAGAAGAAGATGGTTTCAGTCATTTCGTCTCAGCCCTTGGTTTGAACTTCTGAAGCTGTTTTGGCAGCCATGAAGGATAAAATATAAATTTGGCAGAGCACAAGAGTTCCCAGGTCATAGTGCATTAATTGTTTGGTTGCTTTCCTTCTCAAAGTTGAATTACTACAATGGAAATGAGTGGAAGTGAAAATGCAGTACAGTAAGTGCCACTGCAATGGAACTGTGGTGTGAAATATTAAAATCTGCCTTTTGGGCCCCTCTCTTTTCTCCCTCCTTCCCACTCCCCCAGTGCTCCTAACTAAACAAATGTAAAGTAACTAGCTGAGAGACTAGTTAATTTAAAATTCCCTGAGGAGAGGGGAAATCTTCATGTAAGCAAAAATGTGGTCAGTAATATTTAACAAGGAGTTTTTGCTCTGTGTTTTTAAAATGTGAATTTTGCTACTACACAAATCCCACTATAAAATCCTCTTTAAACTGAAGGCTTTCTTCTTTGACAGAGTCTCCTGAAGATGTGGCTCCAACAGTTGGGTTTTCCAAAATTAATCTTAAACAGGGACGCTTTGAAGTCACCATCTTTGATTTAGGAGGTGGCAAACGAATCCGGAATATCTGGAGGAATTATTATGCTGAGTCCTACGGTGTCATATTTGTGGTGGATTCCAGTGACATTGAAAGAATGGAAGAAACAAAACAAGCCATGACAGAAGTATTAAAAAGCCCTAAGATATCAGGAAAACCTGTGTTAGTGTAAGTAGTATAATAAACGTTCTCCTAATAATCTGAAATTGGGTGAAATTAGACCTAAAGAACTATTTCTGTTGTAACTAATACTGCTGTAATGTTAGCAGTAAGCAATATTACAATTAGTTTTACGCTTTTATGTTTTATTTAATCCTTCTCAGGGATATTTATTTCTCTCCTCTTTCATTAGCCATGGAAAAATAACAAGGTGGGATTTTTTAATGCTTTAAAATTCTAATATTACTTGAAATACTAGGTTAAAAGGCTTTACAAATTTCACATGGCAACATGATGCAAAAATATTGTTGCTACTTATGCCTACATTAATTAATTAATTGGTAAATGGTTGATTATACTCAGCAATAGGGTGACCTCTCCGCAATAAATGTCTTATTTACTTAATACATGGTTCTGCTGATATATGATCAACAAAATCTCATTAAAGGAGGCTTGCTTTAATTATTTTGGGCACCTGCTTTTTCTCTGTTTAATAAGGTTTGTAAAAATATTGGAAAGAACATATTTTTTTAAATTCCACACCAAAAATATCTGCTAACAAATAAGCTTTTGAAGTTAAAAAAATAAACTCTGAAAGTTTAAAATGGTTTGTCAAGTCAGTATCTTTATGTCTGGTGAGCATAAGAGCTCCATAATACATAAATTGCACAACATCCCTGTACTATCATAAAGAATGTGTACAGGTAAGAGGAAAGACCTCTTATTTTTAAGAAATAGTGATGCTCTGCTGTTTTGAAGCTGAGCCTGGCTAATTGTGTTGATGAAGTGGAGGGTAGTTCAGCAAAGTAATGGTGCATATGTTGAAAATAGATTAGATTTTACCTTTCATTGCTCTGCACGTTACTGGCACAGGCAAGGCAATAAAGCCAGCTTAGTTTAACTCAAATGAAAATGCAGCTGGGACTGTGGAAAGCTGTGCTGTGTTTTTTAATTAAATACAATTTTATGGGGGGGTTGGGGTTGTGTTTTGGTTTTGTTGGGGTTTTTTTTTGGGTAGAATTCTCTATAATCTGATAATGATATTTGTGTGGCTGACTGGACCTGCAGAGAACTCACTCACTTCCATGGATCTTGATACTGCTTTTTGATCCCTATCAGTAGCTAATCAGAAGGTAGAGGGTATTTACTAATTGCTCTAATGGTGACAAAACCAAGTTTGTTGATGTTATTACCATTTATTAGATTAAACCTAAAGCCTTTGATCAGATTTTGCTTTTCAGTGTCCCAATTCTGTGGAGGGATCCAGTAGTTCTTTGGTTTATGCTCCTGTGTGACCCTGCCTCTTGAGTGAAGAATTGTTTCCTGTATTGTCAGATTTCCCAATTTATGCTGAAAGTTAGTCTTTTTTAATATAATATTAATTTTAATGTTCAGATTTTGTTTGTGGGCTTTTTGGTTTTGTTGGTTTTGTTTTTTTTTTAAATGAGATACTTGCTACCCATGTAGCAAGAAGTTCCCTAATATTTTGCTACATTTTTTAATTGGTGCATTTTAATCCATGCAGAATAGGCTGAATTGCACAATGTGGACATAAAATTGCTGCTAAATTCTCTTATCTTACAGAAATATGGGAATATGAGAAATCTGATGTTCAGTGTGATGTTTTCTACAAATTTAATTGCTGCTCTCCCATGTTGTTATTTATTGCTGCCCATGGAGGTGTCACAGAATCATTTTAAGACAATTTTCCTCAAATGTGATAGTATTGTCTTTTACTGTCTCTTGGTATAGATTACTTAGAGATGTTAAACTTGTCATTTGGGGTTTTTTACTGTTCAGTGTTATCACTTTATTAGTGTTTATGGGTAAATTCTTCTGGCAGCATCCTCAAAACTTATATACAAGTTTAAATTTTCTTCACTTAGGATTATTTTTGTCCTTTCTTTTATCAGAAAGGAGCACACAGACATCATATTATGCAGGCAAATCCTGGGTTTTTTGGGATTAGTTGTGTTTGTTTGGTTGGAATCTTTGTTTTGGTTTTGGTTTTTTTATTTAAGTTGACATGGATCATGTAGAAGAGGAAATGCAAGCCCATGTGCTGTGACTGATATTTTATACCAAGGAGATTTTTGGGCAGGTATTTTGTTAGGAGAAAGCTACTTTCTACCTGTTATTTTGGTGATAAGGGATTATAGCTATTAATGTTTCACTTTTCTTCATAGAACCCTTGAAGCTGGGCTTTATTTTGTTTGGTTTTCTGCATATTTATGTAACTACTGAAAACACTGGAAAGTTACTTTAGTGATTACTGCAAATCTCTACTGCTAATCATTTTGAATGCTCAATATAAAATTCAATGTAAACTGTAGTTCATACTATTATTTCATGCTATTTATTTTCAGTTAATAGTACCCCCTTATCAAGGAAAAGTTTTCCACAAATCTTTCTCACTTCCCACTTCTCCTTGAGTGTGTTTTATCTGTCTGTTTCTAACCAATTTATGTCTGGAAATGACTTAATCAGGCAGCTCTTTTCCTAAGTATTAAAACTTGAATTTTGAAAACTTGAGTTTTATTCCACTATTGGAAGTACAGCTCTTGTTTATTGGCTAATTTCTACTCTGCCCTTGGAACATAAATGTATTTTTAATATATGCAGTTAAGGGGAGAGTATTTAATGAAATTGTTCCAGTGATGTCATCATGTGAGTTTATTTTTTGTTGCTACTGTGTAAATAGTATTTTTTACTTTAAGGTTTAGACCTTTGATTGTATTTTGATAGCAGTTAATTTCAGTTGCAGTTTTACTCTGGGATGGAAGGAATCCAACTATTTTTAAATACCACAATGTGAAAATTACTTTGATAGTAGATTTTTTTTTTCTCCTACGTGCAACTAAAGACATCCATTTCACTTAGTGTCTTGCTGAATTGCAGTGCAGTTTGTTCTGCCTTCTCTGACTGTCCAAGTAAGGTGTCTTTGCACAGCACAAAGCAGTTCAGGAATACATTTCTGGTTTGCTATTTGGTTTTAATGTGGAATTTTTTTTTTAATTTCTTCTTGGAAAGAACTTTTTCATCTCAGTTACTTTGCTATTGTCTGTTAAATTGCATGGAGAGCTATTTCTCACTCAGTTCCAAAAGGAGCTGGTTGCCGGAGGTTCCTTCCAACCTAAATCATTCTCTGGTTCTAGATTATGGGGGAGGAGTAGGGGGTGTAAGGATGGAGTTCTGTTTTTTATTCTATTTTTTTGTTAATTTTGTGCTAGCAAAAGTGAGACTGCAAATGTCACTGTGTATTTAGGTAGGACTGGCAGCATTAAGAATGTGCCTTGTGAATGTGTAATTAAGGATCGTATTCCCCTATCCTGGTAGGGCTCTGCCTGTAGAGCTAAATAATATAAGTATCTCTGTATCAATTTATGAAAAGTTTATGAACTTTTCCTATGGATGTAGTATTGTAACATTCCTGGTAAGTTTTCTGACCTCTTGTTTGGTTTAGGCATCCCATTCTAGATTGTTACTAATGGCGTCTGCTTTATGTGTGGAGGTTTGTTTTGTAGAATTTTAGACTCCTGGGGAAAAAAAACATTTAGAATTTAAGCAAATAAATATAAATGGTAAAAAACCACAAGGCAATTAAAAATACTTATTATTATTTTGTGAAAAGTAAGTAAAACATTTTTATGAATCCTGTCTTTGAGATTAACAATATTTTCAATGCCTCCCAACAGCACAGGGAGTTTGTTGCACACTGTTTTAGTTTGAAGAACCAAACTAAACTTTAGAACTTCTAAACTTTTGAGAAGTTTATAAGAACAAAAAAAAATGTCACTTTTATCCTTTGATCCTTTCCTGTAGTTGACATGTTTCTGTGAAAACCATAAATTCTTTACTCTGTCTTGAAAAAGGATGCAGTTTTTCCTGAGAGCTCTGCTGAAGGGAAAATGGAGAAAAGTAAAGCAGTTAAGGGATCCCAAGAGTGCTTTCCAAGATCAGTTTGGTGTGGAGGAACCATTGGTATTTCAAGCAGTTCATTTCTGGTGTCATCTGCAGCACGGACAACACCAGCAGCAAATTGCTTTGCAAGGGTTTCTTCTTTTATACCTGACTGCAAGCCCAAACTTTTCTTTAGATGCTTGAGTATATTCTTGAGCATTGTTCATGTAGATTTCTATATTGTTGATCATCTGCCCTTGCTCCTCCACCAGAAGTGAGATCTGGATAAAGAGTTCTTTCACATCTTTGATCTGGTTCTCCAGATTGACCAGTTCTTTGTGTCTCTGCTCTATCTCTGACAGTTGAGCTTTAGTAATCTTCACTTCAGTGAGTAGATTTTCATTGAAAATCTCCCATTTTCCTTGCTGGAGCATGTCATTGACCTCCTCCTCAGACACCTCTTTGCCAGCCACCTCGAGCTGGCGGAGGATGAAGGTCCTGCACTTGTCCTGCCTGGCCGTGATGGCCTCGTTGTAGGAGAGCATGGCCTGCAGGTAGCGGTGGGACAGGAAGGCGTGCTGGGCCGCCAGGATCCTCACCGTGGCTCGGGCTGGCCCCTGCTCATTCTCAGCTCTCCTCACTGTTTTGGACAGCTCATCCAAACCTCTGCGTACGTGTTCTGCTTGCAGTTTGATTTCCCTGGCTATGTTAGATTCCTTTTTGAGAACACTGAACCTTCTCATTGAAGACACGAGGCTTTTTTGTTGTTGGCTGAATTTGTTGACTTCTTCCACCAGGTTATTAATTTCGTTCTGAAGTTTCTGGATGTCGTGCAAGTGCCTTTCAGTTACGGGCTCTTTTTCATAAATAATGGCCTGCTGTTCAAACTCCTCCTGCTCCTCTTCTTGTACAGTTGCACCATTGTTTTCCCCACCCATCTGTAGTTCCTTAGCCCTCAGTCTGAGCTCTTGCAGACGGTCTCTCATGGTTTTTGTGGTCAGGATTCTTTCCTGCTTTTTTTTTTCCCCTCTCCTCTTGCGACACAGGAAGTTAATTCCAGTATCTTTTTGGTTTACTTTGTTTCATTGCACTGTAATCAAAATGTAACAACAATCAACGTTAGTGGCTATATGTATATATGAAAAGTAGTTTTGGAGATTAGAGCTACTTCTCTCTGCACCAAAGTAAAAGTAGGAATGAGTTGGAATGGGGGGTATTCTGAACAAGTTGTGATTAGTAGCCCAAGGCCATTTTTGAGGTATATTTGTGATGCAGCACACAGAACTGAGACTGGAGAAGTGTGGGGGGATAGAATGTAAGAAAATAAAGACAGCGCAGAAGCACCCCCATCATCTCACCCCTGAGGAGTTGCAGTTGTATTAATTACCCAAGATTAGGAACAGGCCTGCCCTTAACAGGCCACAGCTGTGTCTAGTAAGGATGAATAAAGGAGTTATAAAGGAGTGGGCTAGCTGGGAGAAGAGAGCTGGGTGTTTGTTGGCTGTGCTGTGAGGAGCTGCCTATGAGAAATCACCAAGAAGGTATGGAAGTTTTACAATAAGATGACAACAGAGAAGACTTATTTTGGGGAGGAAGAGAGAAGTAACTCTAATTATTTTATTGTTATTCTTTACTTGATGAAAACTAATCAGCCTATAAATATTTTTGGAAATAGAAGTGGGTGTGGCTGTGCCATTCTTGGATTCTCAGTAGGAAGTATTTCAGTTTTTGAGATTATGAGGCAGACTGTAATTAATCAATGTTCTGGTGTGAATTAAGGTTATTAATTTGGCCACACTCAAAAACCTTTCTCTGTTTTCCTTGCCTGGGGAGTTAGATAGTAACTGAAGCAGTTAGCTACAACAAAACAGAACAGACCTTTCATCATTTAAGAACTCTAATAATTTAGCATGAAAACAAGTTAATTTTTTATGTTTGAGTTTTTATGGAGTTGACTCTATATCACTAATGTTGCAGCATGAAGATATTCTAAGCCTCTTTGAATTACTGTTATCTACTCTTACACTGTCATTTACATTCTTCATAAAATTGATGCAAATGTGCAATGTGAAGCACAATGGGCTACAATTCAGTGCTGTTTCTTATTTAACAGAAAGCAGATACGGTTTTGTTTTGTTCCCTAGCTGTTGTGCAAGCTTTACTGGAGAGATAATTAAGAGCAAGATATTTTCTAAAACACGCCCAATGGAAACTAAGTTCAGCTATTTTTAATCATAGGGAAGAAGGTATTTTTCTCAAACTCTACATAAATGATTTCCTTGGACTGTGATCAAGAATGGAAGATTTCAGTAAGAAGTAACATGTTCAGGACTAGAAGATTATGGGATTTTTTACTTAGGGTCTTCTGGTTCAATCAGATATGTGTCTTTCAAAGGGCTGTTCAAGCATAAAGGTTAAACAGCACAGTGGTATCTTTTGGCTCTTTCAGAGCTTTTAGTGCTGTTTTCTGAAATAGTAGCATTAAATAGTTGCAACACTTATTAAACCCTGATTTGACAGATTATATTTTTTCTTAGCAAGCAAATGTAGGATTTCTTAATAGTATCCAAAAGATACGTTTTTAGAAACTGCAAAAGGTCTATCCGGTAACCTGTCAATATGCAAACGATTTTCTTGCATTTGAACAGTTCCAAATGATACTGCTGTGGTATCTCTGCTCCCCCATGCATATTTAAAGTCTCTAAATAGATTTTTGTAAAAGTCATGGAGTTGAGCAGTGTGGACATGTCTTCACAGACTTAAATCTAGCTTTTTGCAGGAGGACTGGCTGAAAAACAAAACTTGAAATGCTTCAGAGGTCAGTCATGAGAAAGAATGTTGATATTCTACCCTAGTGTGAATTTTCCTTACTGCTTTTTTTTCCCTCTAAGTGGCTTAATATTTGAATTCAGTGTTTGTCAATTCACATCAAGAGAAGACTTGTGATCAGACAAGTTTGCAAGTTATTTATTGGGGAGTGTTATTCTTGGGTGAGGAAAATGCAAAATGTGTTCATTTTGTGACAGTAATGCTTCTCCACTGCTGAACTTTTCAGTGGATGTCCTCATGGCAGAAGTCAGGCAGTTTCCGCCATATAACATTCTTCAGGAATGTTCCGGAGCTGCTTGGCACCACCAACAGGGAAAGTTCAGCTTGGGGCATGTGAAAGGACCCAGGGCTGCTAAACAGGGCCTCAAAGAAGTGACCTGAAAATCTGTTGTAGTCCAGCCTCACACATCTGCTGACCCATGTTAACTTAGCAGGGCTGGGCAAACCTGCGATTACAAGCAAGTTCTAAGGGCACCCTTAATGCTCATGCTGTGAGGTGACAAGAATTTTTTTTAAGAGAATAGGTCCATTGCTCTTGAAATAGCTGTGTTCTTTGGAGGTGGAGGGAGGAACCTCACAGAACTGAAAAACAAATCTGCAAATATTGTTAAATATCAGAGAAGTGAGCGGAAAATACTAGAGATTGTTTTTTCTTGTTTAAAGATTAGTCTCACAAAAGACTGGAATGCAAGCAATTGAATCTTAGTTTCATCTCTTCCCTACTGTTGGGCTTGCCTTCAAAGCCTGCCACTGAAAAGGCTTGCCAATAATTGTGCTTGATTATACTGGCAATTGGAACACATGCTGGTCTCAAAGAAATGAGGATGTCTTCATGACAGAGATAACCTTGGAAATTGTTGGCTTGGCTTCTCAAGTGTTCCACAACAAGCTCTGTTCATTTATTGAGGCCTTGTTTTGTCCTACGTGTTTGTGTATAGGGGCACATCCTGTTTTTCTTTTGATTGAGATGAAAGCACTTCACTTTCCTTAAAGTTTTTGTCAGTACAGAGAGAAAATACCCATTCTGTAGAGTGGAGTAAGTGGCCTATGTGGACTGAAAGCACTCTAGTGACTTAGTGTGGCCCCTATGTTCGCTGCCTATTGCAGTTATTGTCATGCAAACCCATTGGTGATTAAGTTTGTTCTTCTTTAAGCATCTTTGTCTATAGCAATCTATAGTTGGCAAGTTCAGAAATGCAATTTTCACATCCTTGTCAAATATATTTTAAGGGTATATCAAGAGTCTTTGCTTTCTGATAACTTGGCTGTGTTGCTTCTCAGGAACACGGTTATGTGAATCTCACAATTTAAACATATGTGTGACTGGGGAAGTCTTGATAAAGACAATTACCTCAGGACACTGACTAGGGGAATAATAGATCCCAGTAGCTGGACCACCATTAGAATCTGTCATGATAAAATATGTCTAGAAGTCAAAGATAAAGAGGACAGAAATGAGTTTTTTATATTATCTTCTGCATTTGATAAAAAAGTTAAGTTGAAAGGACCGCTTGCTTAATTGCAAAGAAACCGCATAGAATGTTCTTCCACCTGTCTGATAAATTTATCAGTAGACCCAAGAAACATGGAGCCTACATCCAAAAATAAGGTTTGGGCTACCTTAAGTTGAAAGACATAATTAGATATGTAAAATAGGAAAGATAATCATATGGAATTCTCTTGTTTCTGGTTGTACTTGGGTTTAATGTCTTCTAATTTGGCTTTGTTGGATTATTTCTTCCCCAGTCCCCAAATTACCAAAGCCTCCTGTTCATTTTAATTTCTGCTTTTGTTCACTATTTCTTAGTTAATTCAGCACTTTGATTAAAATGCCTGCCAGCAAAGGCTCTGTTTCTATTTGATCTTTGATACAATTTGCCACCTCTCCTTGGTTAGTATCTTCCAGAGAGGAGAACTTGCAGGCAATCAAGGAACAGAATCCTTTCTTTAAGAGCTCTTTGATATCTACGATCTGTGTTCTGGCTCATGCTGCCTTCTTTACCTCTGCTGAAACTGCTGGATTTTTGTTTGTTAGTGTGGGTTTTTTTTTGTTTTGGGAGGGTTTTTTTAAATGATTGCACCAAAAATAAGGGTAACCTTGTTTTCCTGACCCTTAGCTATGAGTCAGTTAAGGGCACTGAGTAGACTTTCAGGCAATGTGTCCCAAGGGAATTTCATGTTACATGTAATCTTAAACAATTTTTTAAAATTATTATTTCTCATTCATTTCCAAGCTGCAGTGGAATTACATTACAGCTCTGTCATGTGGTGCCAAGAAACCCATCTAACTTTCTTCTGAGCACAATGGCAATGAGTAAATCTTGGAGTCATACTCTGGAGCTTGATTACTGCATAAATGTCTTAAGTTAGCAACAAAAAATTAGTGAGACACATATATTATTAAAATGGTTATAGTTTAAAATACTTACAGTAGTCTTTGGGGAAAATTGGTGTTTTGCGCTGAAATTCAGTTTGTGCTCTCTCATGTTCTCACAAGGAAAGAAGGCACTTGTTTGGTGGTGTTTTGAAATCTCGCCCTGTTACTCAAAGATGTATCTGAGGTTACTAAAGTAGGACATGTTGCTGTAAGTTACATTTAGTTTCTTCTTTGTAAAGTTTCCTTTAACTTAAATACCTTGTAAACAAACATACTTAAACACCAAGGATTATAAGACACAAGGTGGTTGGATGAAAATATCCTCTTAAGCATCTCTGTTGTAAGATAAGTCCTCGAAAAAACATACTTAAAAATAGTTGTAAGTTCAAGTTTCTGTTTATGGAAAGTGTGGGAGTGGTTCAACAAGAGAATACCAAAGGCAGAGAGCTTCCCCTGCCTAAAAATATGCCACAGATGAGATGATAGTGCAAAATCAGTAACAGTTTGAGCAAAGGGGATGATCACAATTCCTCTCTGCGGGCAACCTGTGCCAGAGCCTCCCCACCCTCACAGCCAAGAATTTTGTCCTAACATGTGATGCAAATCTTTCTTCTTGCGTTTAAAACGCTTCAGCCTTGTCCTATCACTGTGTAAAAACTGCCACAAGACTTCCCTAGGGAAACTAAAATTACCAGAATGTGCAAGAATAGAAATGCTGCATCTGAAGCAAGGTAGCTTGGGAATTCTTTAATTAGTGTGAAACGGATTGTGGGAGGTGAAGAAATGAATAAATTGAATAAAACCAACAAATTCAAATACAGTAAAGCAGACCTGAGTATTCAAAGAATTCATAAGGTGGGGAAGAATTAGGCCAAAGTTGCTGGCAATGTGTAGGCAAATCATGCTGTTCTGGAGTGAGTTTTCCAAGAGACCTGGAGAGCGGGAGAAGAGACTCAAGATGTTCTTGAGCCTTTAATCTGTAACACAGTCATGTTGTAGGAGATATATCTGTCTTGCATTGGTGTTTAGCTATTTTTGAAGTATTTGGTTCAAAGATACAAAGAGTGAAATCAGCTGCAAATCTGAGCTTGTTCCTTGGAGTTTTGACATCTTTGTTATGATAGTGTGGCTGCAGATGTAGACTTGGGGAAAAGCATCTGCCAGCATTTCCATGTCTGCAGACATTCCTGCTGATACTTTGGGTACTAGAGGGTGAGGAGTTCATGCTTTGGCACTGATATAATTCCCAGTGAGGGTGATGGACACTGCACTTCACTGACAAAACAATGATCTCACTCTCCAAGTCACTTAGTCTGCAGCTAATTCTCTGTAATTGGTAAGAACTTCATGTTTTGATGGTGGTTTTTTTCACCTGTTTAACCAGAGATTTGTTGTCAGTAGTGTTCTTTAGGAATCCTCACAAACCTAGAGGTTACAGAAACCTAGAAAGTCATGATCTCCTCTGCCCAAAGATCACTTCATTAAGGTCCAAATATTGATATATTTTAAAGCAGTACTTGAAAATAAAATAGGAACAAGAGAAAGGGCTGCAGCAGGATAGAATATAGGTGGGATTGTTTCCATTTAATAGGATATGTAGTTTGAATTCATACTTAACAGCTTTTTATTGCTCTAAGTGGTGTGAGAGATTTGTCTTCCTGACAGAAGTGCAGACTCAGAATTTGTGCTGTGCACCATCCCACCTGCTTTACATTCCCATTTAATTTCTGTCAGACCACAGAGCTGCCTATCACAGCCTTGGAACTCAGCTGTAATAAATGTAAGGCAGCTTTTTAAAAAAAAAGTACAGCCTATTTGACTATACTGAATTTGCCCATGGCTTGATATATCAAGGTGAAATAGAATATAAGAAACCAATTCACTTTTTTTTTAAATCTTGTCCGAAAATATATTGTTATATCACTTAGCATCACTTGTTTTGAAATTACACATCTGGAAGCTGAACATAACTTGCTTTAGTTGAGCTCAGCCATTGTTGGCTGCAGCCTGTTTGACTAGGAGGTGGGATTGAACTGATAGCAGACCAGTGTGTGACGAAACATTTTCAGTAAATAGGAATATGATTCAGACCTGTGGTGAGAATGAGGCCACTTAAGAAAATGAAACTAATTATAATTGCTGTTCTTATGACCAGTTCAAAAGCTAACATGAGACTACAGTTGCCTGGAGATATTGTAAACAGGAGGAGTTTAGAATCTTACTTTTAACTGTTCTCTTATTTAAAAGTGACCTGGAGGAACTGTCTAGGGAAACTGTTGACTTATTGAAATGTCTCCTACAGCTCCCTGGAGTTGTATGAAAGCAGGCCAATAATCTTGTAGCACTTTAATCACCTTTTTCTCATTATAGTTAACCATAATATTCAAAGTGTTGTTTTGCATGAGAATTGGAAGGCATGAATTGAAATTAAGTCCCTTTGAGAAAGAGCCACGTGTTAATCATCAAAATTTACTGATAGGTTTGTCGTTGTTGTGAGCAACCCAGAAGGGGCAGGGGCTGGAAACAGTAAAGAAGAATGTGCTTGGAGATCTGTCAGCACTTCCATTTGGAAGGCAGTCTGCAAAAAGTCATAGAGCATGCTTAGAACTTCATCAAAAGTGCCTTCTGTGGGCCACTTGAAACTCTTGGTCTGCTCTTCTATTTGTTTGTTAAAAGTATGAAGAATTATATTTTCCATGACTTCCTCTAAAACCTCGTGAACTCCCAATAACTGAAGAAGAAGGAACAAGAAAAACAAGCAGACAAGTCACTTATTTATGCCTCTGTGTGGGTCAGGAGCTTGACTTTCACGGATGTTAACATAAGCAAAACATAAAGAGACAAAGTTTTTCAGGCTGCAGCTGCTGAGACCTTACTTTTTTGGAATAAAACATCCTTGTGATGGCTGTCCACAGGATTGCTCAAGATAAAGGTTAATGGATGAGAGATAAAAATTCCAAAGGGAAAAAGGGTAGAACAGCACTTTAAATAGAAGATTCACTGTAGAGTGAAGAATATGGCTTTGTTCTTTCCCCTTGTTTAGACTGCTGTTAATTTCAAAGGTTCTGGCTTTGTTTTCCCAGCTAATTCCATCCCTTAAAGCTAAGACTTCTTGAAGTAGACTTAAAGACTGATCTTGATCATAGGCAAACCATTCTCATAAAGATTCATTTTCCTATAGTTGCTTTCAATCATGGAGATTGTTCTGAGGCTAATACTTTGACCTCAGGGATGCTTTGCTTTTCATTAATTTTGATGGACACTATGCGGATCTTTCACAAAATTCTGGGGTTGTGATCACTGATTCTAAACAAATGTAAACCCAAAAGTAGCATATCTGAGGCATTCTTACAGATTCTGTATTGCAAATTAAACTTTTAATACTGCTTTGGTTTCTCTTGGGTTTTTTCCCCCTCTTTTGCTCAGTATTTGAGATTTTATAGACAGGTCAAGCAACTTCCATAGCATTCAGACTTTGTTTTTCTCTATCAGAAGTGGCTTCTAAGAGAAATATTGTCACTGAGCTGTAGATGTCAGTTGTGCCAATGCACACATAACACTCCCTTTCCACATTGTTTCTCGTGACTCTTAAAGTTGAAAAGCTCTCCAGTTGCTTAGAAAAATCCTACTTGATCTAAAAGCAGTAGGTGCCAACTTTCTCTTTATTTCTTGCATGAGGTATGTTTGTTACACTAAGACAATTCATATATACTTTATGTGAAACTGAAATAAGCCAAGCATGATTTTATAGATGAAAGCTTCTTACTCCGCGAACTTAGTATGATAAACTAACAGCCACTCGTCTGTGCTTTCAAGTATGTTTTGATATATACCTCCTACAGGGTTTTAAACATGATAAATTGCTATATATGAAGTTCAGCTGACTTGGAAAATTAAAATCAAGGTCTGTCTTTTAAGATAACTGATGTATTCCCTAAAGAAGGGGTTTTTTTGCATAAAGCTTGCCTCAAACCCTGGTGTTCCTGTGAAAGAGCAGCAGAGCTGTGAGTCCATATTCACCCACAGAAATACCTAACTCTTTGCAAGGCAGACGTATATTATTTTTATGTCTTGACACTTAGGCACATTTCCATTCTAAATCCCACTACAAAGCCTTTTTCTGATATTTTCAAATTTAGAAACATTAAGTAAGAGAAGAGTATTTACCTCTGAATCTTGTGCTGGTGGCTTTTACCCTTTACACAGGAACTCCTGAGGTTAAGCTTCAGTATAATCCCAAAAAACATTTTTCCAGAATATTCCCTAGGCAACTTGGCTTGAGTAACATTCCATGAAGTATTTCCTTCATTCCTCCTGCTTCTAATTCTTCTATCGTTGTCCAGGTGTGATCATCCTCAGGAGTGGTAGGTAGAGTGAGAGAGAAACTGCCTTTTGCAACTGCAGGAGACAGGCAAATCGATTACTTTGTGCCTGGGGAATCTGGTTGTGCCTGTTTGAAAGCCAGCCCTGCTGGGAGGCGGATCCCTCGGAGTGCCAGGAGCAGGAAGTGCCTTGGAGCAGCTCCCTGTAGGAGCTGCGAGTGGAGCACTGCTTACCTTGGAAGCACGAGTGTAACTGCAGGCTTTGCTTTCTTCTGCACCAAAGCATGGAGGGAAAAGGAATTATTGAAGTGCATCTGTTCATGGGGATAAAAAATGCCCCTGCAGATAATGCATTTTACTACAGTATCTTGAAAATACCTGAAGTCCATTTAAAAGTTTGACCTAAAGTCTGAAGAGGGCATGAGTGTCCAGCAGTAGATGGACCTCAGCAAAGCCACTTCAGTTCCTGGTGAGAATAGCCAGAAAATTGCTTTTCCAGGTACAGCATGTCAGCCAGTTTTTTGTTAGTATTGCTGCAGAGAAAGTGGAAGCTAATTGACCAGAAAGACAAATATGACACCTTTGAAGGTGTTAGAGGTTAAAAATCAGCAGCTACTGCGAGCTGTAGGATGTTAGTGTCAAACTGCCACTGAGCTATGCAGCTTACCAGCATTTCATTCTGCTTCAGCTGTGCTTTGTAGGCTGTGCAGAGCAAAAATAGTGCAGTTATTTAATCTTCAGGTGAGAGAGGAATAGGCTGTGGCAACAAACACTGCTCAGAAATATTTCCTTCAATTAGCTCTAGATGAATTGACAGCACTGCTGAGGAATGCTTTTTGAGACTAAGAGGCAGCACAGTAGGATTTTCAGACTGTAACAAAATAGGTTATGTGGGGGAGAAAAAAAGTGGAGGTAATTTTTTTCCAGTCTTTTAATTACTTTTTTGCATTACATCTCAGTTTTTCCCTGGTTTAGCTTTGGTTTCATAGCTAAATACTGAGAGGACAGGTCTTGTTCTAGCTGGTTGGTGAAAAGAAGCAGTGCCAGAGTATTATAAACATATTGAAAGTATCACAGGTTCTGTCTATGCTTTGAGCAGCAGTTTGGGAATCCCTGCACTAAATCATACAAAGCACTGCAGAAGTAATCTCTTTAACTAGTGAGAATTCATTATCAAGGAAGGGCAGGGAAGAGCTTTATGCTCTTACCAGCTCTGCTGGCCAAGCCAGCAAAGTTCTGATTGTCACTAGGACAGAGGGATTTTTATCCCCAGGATGATGATACATAAGTGAATAGTTTGAATGATTTGGACAACAAATAGTTAACAATGGTGAAGATTGAGAGAGACTGGATATTTGAGATGCTGCTTTTCTATGGTCTCCTTCATAAACAAATTCTTCTTGAGAAGGAAGATGAAAGATTAGATAATGAATGGTAGCTCATGAGGGTAATGGTGACAAGGAATGTGGGGTTTTGGGCTGTATATGCAAAACAGCTTTTTTCTAATGTTTTTGATGCTGAAAAATCTTGGGAGTGAATTAATTAAGAATTGAAGCTCTCATACTGGGATTCTGGAGAATAGGGACAAGTAAGGTCTTTGATCAAATTGAAGTGCTGACAAGTTCTGGTAACTATGGAGTGAATTCTTACCACTGTTCCTTCCTAGCAAAGAATTAACATAAATTCAAAGTACAAGCTTTGGCCTAAGTTCCCTAAAAGCCATTTGAGCTAATGATAATAACTTGAGATTTCAGGAGGAAGGCTATGATATCTGGTTCCAAAACCTTCTGCCCCTGAGCTCATGGATGCCAAATATTTGTCTTCTTATCCAGAAAATGTTGCTAAATTTCAGAGGAACGTTATTTTAGTGGAATTCCTTTATTAGAGAGAAGCAAGTACAAGTTTCATATTTTCTAATGCTGTGCAGCACGCTAGCTTGGATTATTAACGTTATAAAAAGTGCAAAATGAGGTTGGATTGTAATTTTATACTCCTAATGAATGTCTGTCTTCTAGAGTCCTGTTTCCTACCATATATAAGTGACAAAGCAATGATCTTCATCTTACAGAATACTTATTTTGTGAGTTATGTGGGAGTCTTTTGCTTTCCTCTGTTTAATAAAATAGAGTTTTTTAGAGCCATTCATGCGAGTTCTTCCCTCTACCCTTTAAGTTTTACTCGGGAAGAGCAAGTTCAAAATATTGTTAAGCATCAGAGAGAAATGCTGGGTCGCAGGCAGAGCTGAGATGATCCTGAAGCACTTTTAAACAGGGAAATGCTCATAGTTCAGGAAGTTGCAAAACTGTGAACTTTCATCCACAGGCTCCAACAGATTGTCCTGTGTTGCTTTAGATGTAAAGCAGGATGGTCTTTTATGTCCATTTTCTTAACTGTAAATATGATTGCTTTCACTAGAAATAATATTAACTTAGTAATAAGCACTTTGGTGATTATCTAACATTAGTATCTGATGAAAATAGTGCATAGATGAACATGCTTATTGAGTAGAAGAAATAATTGAAGCTGAAACAAGGAATTTCATCTTTTCTTTCTCAGTCTTCTTCCTAGTTTTGTCACCAACTCATCTTTTGGAGATGTGAGAGCCTCTCTTGTGGCAGGATGCTGAGTGTTTCTTTTGATCTTCCCTCCAGGCTGGCAAATAAGCAGGACAGAGAAGGAGCTCTGTCAGAAGCAGATGTGATCGAGTCCTTATCTCTGGAAAGGCTGGTTAATGAACACAAGTGTCTCTGTCAAATTGTAAGTAGATTTTCAGATGCTGTATTTTCTCATATCTGTGTAAAGCTTCCATTAAGGTAGGCTACATGGCATAAAACTGAAATTTAGATGTAGTATTCATTGTCCTGTGAAGAAAAAACCTAGCAGGAAGTCATTGTGGGGAAAGCCAAAACCAGAAGGCTTTATGAAAGCTGCTTAATATTGGTCAGTATGTCAGATAATATATCCAAATTAGTAGTCCCTGAAGTTTTTCTTTAGGCCTTTGTTTTAATCTCCCAGTGTCTTAGATAGGGCTTTGCTTCCACAATCTTTTCCTGATGGCAATAAAAAACATTTTGAAAGACAATGAGGGTTGTGGTGTTATTAACCAAGATAAGAAGGCAGTTTTGCAAAACCATTTAAGCTTTGGATTTTAAAAATAAAAACTAATTTTAATTCATTAGGGAGATTTGCAAAATTTATAGAGCACTACATACTGCTATTTTCTCTAATAGCTGAGTTAGAGCAGGGCATAGCTCTGTTTATTATGTCATGATTATCTGAGTGTTTTTCTTAGTGCGCTTTTGCACTATGCACATATAGCAATCATAAAAATTAAATTTGCAAGTTCATCCTTGTTTTTTTTTTTTCCCAAGGAGCTTCTGTGCCAAAAATATTTTCTTGAAAAATATTCAGTAAAAAATGACCTGAAAGATACTAGTGTATTCCAATACATCTCAATTGTTTAATTTCTGACATGCTGTTCTTGTTCTTTATTTATATTTTGTGTGTAATTAGGAAAGACACCAGATCACGCACTCTTAAGACTGTTTCATACTCTAATGGACACCTTCTGTACCAGGCTCTTCAAAGATAAACATGGTCCCAAATTCCTTCAGTAGGAGGACTCCTGGGGTCAGTTTAAGCAGAGGCATTGTGAAACAAGATGGAAAGTTAGGCAATGACCAAAAAAACTTTTGTTTCTTCTTGTAGTTAGTTTTCCACTAGATCTTTAAATTTCACCACAAAGTATTAAAGCAAAATGAAGGAGTAATTTGACAGTGTCAGTGAGAATGACCTTCCTCTTTTTATTATTTAATGTCTGTATATTCAATTTTTCTAAATTTTTATATTTTGTAACCAAACTGGAGCAACTATAATCTTGGTACAAATTGAGAAGAACATTGCCCCAGTGCTGGCCAGTGTTTGATCTCAGTTTTCTCAGAGAAACAAGTTGTAGACATCTTCTATACATCTCCTTCTTGAGTAGGTTCTGCTGGAGGGTATTGTAAGGTTCCGTAGTGAAAAGGACTCATATTTGAACCTTAATTTAAACATAGCTGGTCAGAATATTTTTTTCTGTTGTAAATTGTACATTCCATATCTGACTGTGGTGCCATTTAAATCCTTGTCAGATGGAGAGAGCACTGAGAGCTTTTCACATGTTGGCATTGGAGAGTCTCTTTTAATCTTCATAAAAACAAATCATGAACACTATCAGTGTAAAATATCATCTCTACATGTCACACAGAGCTGGATCTATTCAGTTGTTATTCAGAGAATGTTTTAAAAGACACATAGAGTGTTCCAAAACAATCTGGAAAACAGTTCCCAGGAGATTTTAAGAGAACATCTTTTCCATGTTCCAAGCTTGAATCCAAAAAGCTTTTTTTGTCCCAATTAAAGCCTATTTTACTTGTCCTCCTGAAAATTTTTCATTTCCTCCTGAAATGAAAAATTAAGAGGAAATTATTCTTTTCCTACTTGCAGTTTCACCTTATGTTTTTGAAGGCTATTTTCCTATCTCCCTGAAGTGCTTTAATCTCAAGAGAGGCACTCTTGGTCCTTCAGTGTTTTCTTACCAGATGTGTTTTCAGAACTATTTCAGAACTATTTCCTCAATGAGGTTTGTATTTCTCTTTCAACAGATTTGCCTAGATCATGTTTCTCTCACTTGCTACTGAGAGTATAATGACAAAAAGTATTACTCCCATTGACTTGCCATGCCTGTTCTGATGTAAAAAATTGGTTTGACAGCTTTCTGTCAAATTCACAGGAGATTTTATTTACCCCCGAGGTGCTTATGAACACGTTGAACTTTTTTTCATGAAATGAAGCAAAGCTGATTCTCTTTCATCTCAGATTTTTTCCATTTTGATTGATAAATCTAGCATGGACTATTTATAACCCATAATTCTCAGTGTTTTAGAAGCTTCACAGTCAACAGTAATTGTTCAGCTAATTTCTTGTTTCCAGTCAAGGAATGTGTTCTGAACTGCAAATTTTTCTCTCCTTTTCCATATATTTACAGGAGCCTTGCTCAGCAATCATGGGCTGTGGGAAAAAAATTGACAAATCAATCAAAAAGGGATTATTTTGGCTTCTCCATATCATAGCAAAAGATTTTGATGCCTTAAGTGAGCGCATCCAGAGAGACACTACAGAGCAGAAGGCGCTTGAGGAGCAGAAGAAACTGGAACGAGCTGAGCGAGTCAGGAGGATACGGGAGCAGAGGTATTTTCCTGTGATCCCCACTCCATCCCTTCCTCCCTTCCCTGAGATATTTGGGTCATTCCTGTGCATAGATCTTCTGGGAACCAGGCTATCCAGGATTTAAAGCTTACAAGCCAAAAGTCTTGAAGTTTTTGCCTATTCATCCCCTTTATTTGATTTGCTGGAAATGTACTGTGAATGAGAATTGCAAAGTAGTTGTGGCATAAATTTGGCCTTACTAATATAACTTCACAGAAGGCTGACCTAAAAAATAATTCCTGTGATTTAATCTGAAGTTACCTTCTAAAATAAAGTATTAAGTTAGAGTCTTTAACTTATATGTGAATATCAAAGACTAGATATGAAAATTTATTCAATACTATGCTTAATAAACTTCAGGATATCCAACAGGTGAGGCATGAAGGAACTAAAGATGATGCAGCGAGGGAATGCAGGATAACTGATTTATTACTCCCTTTCAAATCCCTTTCTGGTCTTCAGCAGCCTGCTGGGGTGCCTGTGAAGAGCTGATGTGAATCATTTTACTGGGGCATTCTTAAAATATTTGCTGAGCACCCCTGTCCTCTCCTCTGCCTCATATAGGCAGAGAATTTTGAGTCTCAGTTACTATGAGAAGTAGCTGGGAAGTATCTTAGACTGTATTCTGGCTGTTTTGGTTTAAATAAGCAAGTAAATTACTAAAGTACATTTTAAACAGCTGCAACTTGACATGGTCTTCATATATTTTTCAAAAATTTCTAAAAAATTGGTTTGCTCCTAATCTACCACATGTCTCTGCACACACAAAACCTCCTGACCATATTGGATTTGTTGGGTTTATGCCACACTGAGAGGTGTAGTGGAGAGGCTGACATTGTTCTCTATAAAATTTATGGCTTCTTCATAATTCTTTTTTCATTCTTCCTCTTTCCCCTTCCCTTGCCCCCAAAAAATGTCCCCAAAACCAAACACCAAAACTACTGAAACAACATAAACCCAACAACAATGCCAAAGGGAAAAAGAAGAAGGAAATGCACCTGAGGAGGAAGACCCTGAGCCTGGGAAATGTGGAAACCCCTTCCAGCCTATATCTGCTGTAATCTCTGAGGTAGGAGAATATGTGGAAATCTGGATCTGTTTAGAACTATCACTAACAAATGTCCGAGAGGGAAGGAGAAAAAGGAAAGAGTTTTTCTAAGCCTGTCTGCACAGCACTTCTTTAATTCTTTCTTTAATCTTGGCAGCCTTGTTTTCTGTGCATTGAATTAACGTTTTCATGATAAGAAAACCCTTATTGATTAGGGAACAAAAGTTTTGTAGACACAGTAAAATAAATGTAAACACATGACCGAAAACATTTCCTAATTAAACTCCTGGGATTCAGAAGTGGAAAATATTCAAGGTCTATTAGTTTCTTCTAAGGTGTTTTAGTGATGTGGTGAGTCATATCAAATCTTCCTGACATCTTGAGTTATTCAGATTTGTGAGCATAACCTCTTTTCAGTTGAAAATAGACTCTTGAGAATTTTTTATTAATTTTGAAATATGAAAATCACGTTCATATTAAAGTTTCCTTAACCTACATTTCTGAGTTAATATTTTTTTATTCAGTTGCCTGGAGATAACACAATCTAAAGAAACATGTAAACTTTTCCAGCAAGTAATTCAAACATTTGCTTTTTTCCAAGACAAAAGCCCCCATATCCACAGAACATGTCAAGGCAGCCTTATGCACAATAATCCATTAAGCAATAACATCAAAAACAAGAAAAGGAAGGTGCAGCTGTGAATATTGCAGAGATGGTGATTTAATGATACAGAATTGTAAAGCAGCCAGTCATTGAGGCTGTATGCCACAATAGGTATTTATCCAAACTGGGATAGCATTTTCTGGAGCCTTAGGCTCTGTGCATCTGTACTTTTTTAACTAACACATAAAAAAATAGTTGAGGAGAAAGAAAGTAGAAGGTTGTTTTTGGTTTTTTTTGGGTTTGTTTTTTTTTTTTAATAGGACCAAAAATAAAACAAGAAAATGGGCAATAAAGCTAAAGATCCTTTTGTTTTATAATTCCCCCTCCCTTCCTCTGGATAGGATATCGGAAATTTAATTTCTTCATATATTTGAAAATAAATTCTATGCTAAATGTAGGATGTTTGGGGAATAGTTTTATTTTTTAATAACCTTCCTGTCTTACTAGTCATTTTACAGCATTAGAAGTCATTTAAAAAATTCTTGTCCTTTTTGTTAGAATGAAAAACAGCTGGAAAAGGAAAAGAAGAGACAAAAGTTGGAGACTGAAAAGGCTACAATTGTCTTGAAATCCCAAGCAGAGCAGGACCACTTATCAAGTAGCAGTAGCCAAAACACAAATGATAGTAGGCTGGAAAGGTCCAACTCTACAACTGCCCAGCTTTTGCAGCATGCAGAAGAGAGTGACCAACAAGCCTCAGAATGCCTTGACTCAGGTGAACTGCTGCCTTTTAAATCATTTCATGTGATTTTTCTCATGGTTGTTCCTTCTGTCCATGTTATTTGTCATGATACCACATCCCAATGTCATCTATTGGAAACACAAAAATGCAGGAGTAAGTTATATAAGTTGAATTTCTTCATGGAAATTTCTTCATAGAGTTATCATATATTTTATGCCCACAGCTTACTTTTTATAGCAAAATGTTGTGTGACTTATATTTCCCATAATTTTATGTCTAAGTTTGGACTGAAAGCTCTGATGTATTCTCCCCAACAATTGTATTATAATCTTATGTAGGATATTACCTGAATATAACTGTAGGATATGTAATGGGTTTTTCTTTTCTGTTGGATGTAGATAACAATAAGAAAAAAAGTAAAAAACCAAAATTAAAAAGGGGCCACAGAGTAGAACCTGTCAATGCAGAGGACTCTCTTCCCAAGAATCCTACACCACCAGCAGCCCTTCCACCAGGTAAGTGTAAAAACAGTAATTGATGTCTCAATTTGTAGTTGGTAATCCTTTAAAAGTCTCATTGTGCATGATGAAATGGGACTGGTTTTCATACAAAAAGGAGCTACTAAACCTTTCTCTCTAGAAAATCTTTAATGCAGTTTCCCACTTCATGATATGAACTTCCAGCAGTATTGATTTGGCCTGTTCCATGGAGAAAATGTCATTTTCCCAAAAATAGAGCCAGAAACTTGATTACTCACTGAAGTGATTAAAAATAACAATATTTTTAAGATTAATCAGTTTATTTTTTTAAGTATTTCATTATTCCTTACCATGGATGCAATGTAGTGCTTGGGCATTTCTAAATGCTTTGATTTCTCCCAAGGAGATGTGGGGTCTGTACAGCTCAGAATAATCCAGCGCAGTCATGGAATGCTCTGACAGTTTTTGTTTTCCTGTAGTTGGATGGGGAACTCCCAAACTTAATAGACTTGGAAAACTTGAGCCTCTTGGTGAAACACATCATCCTGGTAATTGAAAGTATTTGGAGCTTTGTACCTTTTTAAACCATTCTCCATTGTCCATTCACTTCTACATTCACTTCATTCTTTGTCTGTTTTTCATTTCTAAATTCCAGTTTTCACTGACCAAAAGCTTTCCCTTTTGCTTAGTAGAAAGCATCTTTTTGATTTTTTTCAAGTCTTATTTTTTTATTAGGAAAAAGAATGAGTTCTCTCCAATTTCCTCATAAAGTTTAAAGTGGCATGGCATATCAGAAGTTGTTAATGATGTGAAGTTATTTGCACCTAAAAATTATAAAGTGACACATTGCATTTAAAATGAAAATTTTTAACTGGAAATATCAAGGTGCAATAGGCAGTCTTGATTTCTTGCTTCAATAATGACTACTTTCTATTTTTGGAAGATTGTGGAAGACTTTTTCCTATGTTGATGTTACATTTTTTCCTGAGTTTGAGATGATAGCCTTTTCATTTTTCTTACATTTTTATTTTTCAAGTTTTGAAAAGTGAATTTGGAGACATGTGGAACACAAGAACAAGGAACTTTTCTGCCAGAGAACCAAAAAATGCCTGAAGGGGAAATAAGATATCTAAACCCAAAATATTTATTTCTCACAAGAAGGAAAGTCATGTGCTTAAAATGTGATTTGTAATGTTGATCCTAAATCCATCTTGCTCTTTTTTTTAAAGGCAAATAGAGAGAAGGTGACAAGAAATGAAAGCCAGATGAAGAGGTAGGGAGGGGAAGAAAAGGAACTGAATTTTTATCTGTGCCTAATGGAGGTGTTGTATTCTGTAGGAACAGCATGGGTGGGACCAAGAGGAAAAAAACCTGCCTAAGCTAGGTGTTAATTTTTAAAATAAGTACAATTTATTTAATATTTTGGAAATGGCAAATATGTTGGTAGGGAAATTCTCTTGACCCAGAGATGTAAGAGCAAACTTGAAGTACTCAGAATTTATAGCTGAATTCCAGGCATTGCCTACTCTTTGGGAGATTTATTCTTTTTTCCGGGAATTTTGAACCACTCACAAGATTTCATACTTGCAAATCCTGTAAAGAAAACTGCTTTCAGGAAAGCACTATTTATAAATGAGCAAAGTTCTTCACATTCATAGCCCAGCACTGTCAAACCTTTAGTTAGGTCCTGATTTCCAAAAACATCATTTATTTATTTCATTTGCTTAAAGCAGCTGTGGGGTTTTAACTCTGTCAATTTGAGATCCATAAAATCAGAGAATTATTGAGATTGGAAAGGACCCTTAAGATCTTTGAGTTCCACTGTGAACCCAGCACTGCCAAGTCCATCCTGCACTGATTTAATTTCCTACCTGGCCTTGCCCATTTTCTCTCACACAACAGTGTTTTTCAATGAATTCTTACATATTTTGCACACTGAGAACCTGCTCCTCACTGGAAACTCAGAGTTTCCCTAAAACCATTGGACCCTACCTTGCATTCTTTGTTTATAATAATCCCTAAATTGCATCTTTCTGAAAATCAACTTATGCGTTGTTGTCCCTTCAGCAGAGAAATAAATGAGTGTTGATTTTTTTTTTTCATTCCCCCACCTTTGCCCAAAATTCAAAGGTGGGTTTAAAAGCTTTTTCAGACATTCAAACTTTGTAATTACTCACTTATATTCACTGAAGACTGCAATTTTTTCAGTCATGCTCATAATTTTGGCACAACATGAGGTGATGAGTGCCTGTTTATTGTCATTGAGGAGGATACATTTTGCAAGAATGTTAAACCTCTTTCATTATAGGAGGCAAGATTCTTTGCAAGTCCTAAAGTGCTCTGCCAGACCTCAAAAAATGGATGAATAAAACCATCCAGTGGAGACATTTTCATTGACCTTTGAATCATTTGTTGCAGTTTTCTTGCTGCTGTAATTAGTGCTATTGAAATCAAAATATTTATGACAATAACATAAATGTGTTCTCATTTTGCTGACTAAATGTAAAGATAATTAAAACCTCAGTCTTAGAGACAGCTCCACATATTCTTGAAGTAGTGTAGTCCAGTTTTCCTTTTGTTACTCTTAGCTCAGGAATGCAATTCTAACAGAAGTTATTGCATCTGTAGGACAAGTGGAATATATTCTTCTTGGAAAATGATGATTTATTAAAGCTGAATTTTGTGTTGGCAGGCCATCAAGGCTTTCTTGGGGAAGAGGTGGTCTGTATAAACAGAACTGAGATTTGAATGCTTCAAAAAGCTGCTTTTTTTTTTTTCTTGATTTCTACCTCTTTCCTCTTACCATCTTCCATATTTTTTCTGTTTGTGAAGTGCTTTGCATGTTCCAGTCTGCATGGTTTTTTTACTTTATATCCATTACAAATGCTTGAGAACACTTGTTACTCTCTTCTGATGTACTTACTAGCTTTGTCTTGTACAATTTTACCACTTTAAATTCCTTTATTGATTAAAGGAAATGCTGCAATTTTATCTAAAAATTCTGAAATAGTTCTTTTAGAAAGTTATTTTAGCTTGGAAGATAAATGCCATGCATAAATGGTTCCAAAATCTTGGATTCTGCTCATTATTATTGTCATTTAAAACTATGTTGTAGTGCAGTCTTGAATACAGCAACATACAAAGTTCAGTGTTTCATTTTTTCAGTGTTATTGTACACTTTGAATTTCTCCTTTCCCATTTTTAGGGATGCTTACAGATCCCCTTTGGGCTTGATCTTGCAAATGCTGATGCATGTATAACAAAATGTAATTAAACCCTCGTTTGGCCAATCCATCTCTAGACATTAATTAGCACTAGGTTTGAAAGTTTGCTTGGAGGAATTAGCTCTAAACTCATAGAATAACCTGGCTTTCATTAAGGAAGTAATTTAGTAAACATTCTCTGAGCCAGAAAGGGGATAGGTGACAGATTGATGTGTTTTTCTGCTCTGGAATTTCTTCCACAGATTTCTATGGAAAGCCTCTGCCCCCGCTGACTCTACGCCAAAGACCCAACAGTGATACCCATGATGTCATTGCTTAACTGGAGCACAAAGAGAATTTTAAAAAAGCATAAATTAAAAATCCTATTTTTTTTTATCCCTTGAAGGAAATTTTTTTATGTGACATTTTATCAGCATGTGACAACTAAACACTGAGTTCATCCTGTTGTGCTTAATGGTCAGACTTTATCATTTACTTTTCACATCACCAGCTCTTCAGGATTTATGTGGTTTACTTGTGAAAAGACATGGCTGTAAGCCTGAAGAAAAACACCTTCAAGATCCCATAGTACTGGATTGTACATTCCCACCGAGACCTTTCTCCAGGTGCTGTGCAGGTGTTGGTATTTTTTCAGGGAATAAATTATTCTAAAGCGTTTTGTAAGATTCCTGTATGATAGGGTGAATATAGAAAGGTTAAACAAATATTGAATATATTTTTCTACCTTTTTATAAAATGAGTTGAAAGTTTGAATGGAGCTGTGTACCTACTACCAATGAAATGATACCTAGGGAGCATTATAAAGCTGATAGTCAAGTGCATAAAAATAAAATGTGTTTGACTCTTATATTTCTTTTATAGTACCTGTAATTTTTCTTAGGTATTACACTACATATTTAATATTTCTGACAATCTGAAGCAGAGGGTACAATAAAAAAATGAAAATAAATATATTTTATACAAAATAGTGCTATTTGAACTATCTGGAAGTTTTCTTACCTGATGTTTTGTTTTGTTAACTGAGTTTGACATAGGTAATAAATTCTGTGGAAAAAAATAGAGTGAATACTGTATTGTCTACTACAACAAACAGGAAAATTCACATAGTGGGAAATTTGCACTAATTAAATCATCAATTTTGATAGGAAACTGAATCAACCAGTATGCAGATGACCTCCCTCAGGTTTTAATCTCAATAATACTAAAATATCATCTTGCAAACTGAAGAAACCCTGGGTTTTTAAGGATTTCTTTAACACTTCCATGTAATGTGTTGAAAATCACATACCAGTTATACCTAAACAAGAAGGGTTGCAATTTGTTATATTCCTGTTTAAATGTTTTTACTGTTACATTGGAGACAACCAGTGGTGTATTTGTAAAGGTTCGTTGTTCTGCCACTTAATGACAGACAGGATGAAGGCCCCATCCAGGGGGTTTTCTGGAGAAGCAGTATTTGATAATTTTATGTTATGGTCTGTCATCAATAATGTGGTTTTACCAAAGGAGTTTAGATGTTGAAACAATGTGGTGTATTATGTGTTCAGCACTTTGAAATCCTTGCCACGCCCCCCTTGCAGCAAGGAGTTGAACAAACATCTGCCATATTAAAATGAAATAATTAAGATTTTTAAATAGTAAGATGGAATCAGTTTTAAGGATACTAAGTTTGGAATAGGTGGAGAGGTTTATTCCTCTATGTTTGCTAGTTTAGAGAAAGGAGGAAACAATTTCGATCTGACTACCAGCATGAGAATACTTTTGTTGTATTCTAATACTGGAACATGATTCAGTTGAATTATTCTCAGGATTTGGTCATTTTCCCTTCAGACAACACAATACTATGTGGAGGGGAGGTTGCACAAAAACATACATGTGCAATCTCCACTTGACTAACACTACTCTGTTACCACTTAAGTTTTTGGCTTAAAGGTCCTACTTTTGCAGACTTACTTTTTTACAGCCTCAATTTCTAGGAATGTATTACACTTTTGTTTTCCCTCTTTCCTACAATAAATCATGGAAGTTTTTATTAAAAATAAAGCTAAATACTGCTGTGGTAACAAATTTGAGAAACTAAAATGTTGATGCTTATATATGAACTGTGTGTTCTGTGTGTCGTGTGTGTGGACACATGTATCATTTTTGATTTTTGCTTTTAAAATAAATTTTACCAGTATGTGACCAATGTACTCAAAAATATTTTATAAGTTTTTGTTTATTAATATGCTTTGTAATTATTTACTATGCTGGGGTTTTTTTCAGTAATTTATACTGCTATGACTTTTTATTTGCTCGAGATGACATTTATGTATAGAATAAAACTAATGTAAAGCCTCAACATGATTCCTGTTTTTACAGTTTTGTGGAAGTAAGTCTAGCCTATAAATATTTAAGGGCTACAAGTCTCACATTCCTAGAATTCATGAAATAGTCCTAATAGATAGAATCTTTGCATATTTTTGCAGGAGAAGTGTGATCAAATTTAGAATATACTGATAGATTGGCAATAAGTTGAGTGTTTATGTATACCTGTAAAGAGCTTTGATAGTGCACTTTAAATAAAAGTTGTGCAGCTAAATTGAGAGCACAAATTAGATTTTGCCAGACTTTCTGTCATCCATATAATCACTTTAGAAATATATCAGTGCATGCACTAAGAGTATTTGTATTTAAATACAGGACTGTTAAGAACACAGAAATTCACTATTTAAGCAGAACATTTTGTGTTATCTGTATCTAGCATCTTGAATACATTTTAGACAAAATATTTTAGAGGTAAGTTAAAAGTATATTCTAAGAAGGAATAGTAATGTTCATTAACTGAATTAATGTGAGAGACTCAGTGCTTCAAAATAAGTTGTTCAGTTGTCTTCCCTTTTAGTTACATCCTAGAATCTGGAGGAAGACCTTAATTATGGATTTCGAGGTTTTTAAATCAAAATTATTAAAAATATACATATTTGGTATCCATTAGGTCTCTGGTGTGAGATTGGAAAGGATTGATGGACCGTTACAAGGTAAACAACATTGATTCTTTTTTTTCCTTTAAATAAGATTCAAGCAGTATTTTTTTCAGTAATATATTCCAGTATTTTAGTGGGAAGTTTACTACTGTAACATCAGGATGCTTGCTCAATAACTTTGCCATCATGTTAGCTTCTTGGCTTCTAGGATTCATTCAATTTGAAGTACTTCACTATTTTGAATAGAACATACCCACCAGCATTTCATTTGTAAATGGAATAAGTAATAGAGCCTGTTGTAAGTGTAATTTGAGGTAAGTTTATCTGCAGTAGCACATGAGAGTGACACAAGATGCATTATTGTTGTTTGCAGTTTGGCTGTGATGGTGGTGGTGCTGATGAACTGGAGTCCTTTCTTTGGTGGAAGTCTGGTTTCAGACACATGGCACTATCTGTCATATAGTGGAATATAGCCATAGATTTAGGGGAAGGTGACTCATTCAGCAGACCTTTTTGTTATACTGTTACAGTAAAATTCAATTCTTGTGTACATTTTCTGGTATGCTACTGGCCTTGGTAGAATTACAACCACAGAGAACTACTTTTTATACCAGTTTTGTTCTGTGTCTGTCTGTAAAACTCACTTATCAAAAAGCCTTTCAGGTTTCCTGCATGTTTGATATTAAGAGGTCTCTGTTTTGCCTCCAGGACCTTTGTCACAACCCTGATAGAAGCATTTTAAATCAGCTTTCAAGCTAATCTGCATGAGGTGAGCAAAACCGCTTAGTCTTCATTAGCTTCATTAGGTGCCTGAAACTCAAATATTTATCCATACAGCAACACTCCTGCCTTTACCTTTGCACCCCTTTCCAGTCTGGATTTCAGAGGTTGGGTTCAGCCTGCAGAAGCTTTAATTAAAACCACTCTCAAACAAGTTTGCTGCTTCCACATGGCTTGATATTAGCAAGAGAGTTGGCAAATGGGCACAAAAGGGTTTGTGGGGATTTGTTTTGTTTTGCTAGGACACTGATTGCAGGATGCCCTTCCTTGGAGGAGCAGTTTGCAGGTCTCAGTTCTGTCGAGATGAAGGGATCGGATGAGAGCAGCCTCTGATTTTAGTGCTGCTAAACCAGGGACAGCTGAACTGGGGTACAGTGGTCCTTCTGATTCCTGTCCCCCAAAAATGTTTGATCCTGAAAGTGTGTGACAGAAATCTCTGTGAATAATTGATTCTCAAGCCTCCAGCAGTTTTTCATGGCAGCAGCAGTGGGTTAAGCTAGAGCTGATCTCCAGTGTGGTTCAGATGAGCTGAGTACCACTTCTAAAGCCTTGGGCCAGACAGGAAAAAAGATCTGGTGAAGCACAAGCAGAGACCTGATATTTGGGGGGGGGTGTGGATGCCATCAGACCCTCCAGCAGGTGCTTGGGATGAGGATCATTTTTATACATTGATTAAGTAAGAGCCGAGGTGTTGTCTAATCCTGGTTTGGCTACTGCTGAGGCAGAGGAGTTGGGATGGCGAGTCAGGCTCCCACGGTAAAAAAAAAAAAAAAAAAAGGCAGCTAAAAATTAGGAAGTTTAAGGGGGTTTTGTTTGTTTGTTTGTTTTTTGGTTGGGTTTGTTTGTTTGTTTGTTTTTTTACTGTGAGAGTAGTGAGACACGGCAGTGAGGTGCCCAGGGAAGTTGTAGGATGCCTCAAACCATGGCAGAGTTCAAATCCAAGCTCGGTGGGGACTTGGGCATCCTCCAGGGGGTTGTGTCCCCACCCTTGGCCGAGGGGTTGGGACCAGCCGATCTTTCAGGTCGGTTCCTGCCCCTCTACGTTCCGTGGCGCTGTGAAGAGCTCTCATTCCCAGCCGCGCACCCGGCAGCGGCGGCACCGAGCGTGGGGGCCGGGCCGCGGCCGCCCCGCCCCGGGCAGCTGGGGCCATGCGGGGCCCGGCGCTGCCGCTCGCCCGCCGTGCCGGGGCCGCGCTGGGGCTGGGCCGGGCGGCCGGGCAGGACCCGGGGCAGGTGAGAAGGGACTGGGGCTGTGGATGGGGCTGGAGCCAGGCCGGGGGAGCCGGGGCCGGAAGCGCGGCGGGAGGGGCCCAGCCGCTTCCTGCTCTGGCCGTGCGAGGAAAAGACGGGAAAGAGCCGGCCCGTCCCGTTGGCGCTGCCCGTGTCCCTCCTCCGCAGCACCGAGTGTGCCCTGGGTTTCCGTACCCACGGCCGGCAGCTGCTCCGGCACTGACAGAGCTTTCCGTGGTGCCCGAGCTCCCTCCCGGTGCTGTTTTTGGAAGGAGCGCGGTGGGACGGGACGGGACGGCTGCTGGGTGCCCCGAGGGAGGGAAATTGAGCGTTTGCCCTCGGGGTTTGCTTAGGAACCAAAAGCTCTTTCCCTTCCTTTCGTAGGGTAAACTCCATCAGAGTGTTAGGGTTATCAGCACAGTGGATATGGAGGGGTATTTATTAACCAACCGAGTAGGGAGGAAGAGTGTGCTGTAGCTTAAATCTTCTGCTTTCTGAAATGTCTATTACATCTTCATTACATGAAGATGTGATATTTAAGCATTCTAGCATCACTGATATTAATATTAAGCATTCCAGTAACACTAAGTTGATGTAATTAGTAAGATGCTTTTTATTCATTCTAGTGAGAATTAGAGAGGGTTTAATTTGGCTTTATTACTTTTCCTTTTTCTTGCTTTCTCTGAAGCTGGAAAAGAAGGCAAAAGGGAAGCTCCAGAAGCAGATCTGCCAGGTGGTTCTGGATCACTTCGAGAAGCAGTACACGGCAGAGCTGGGAGATGCATGGAGCAGTGTCAGGTCTGTGGCTTTGAGGACATGGAAGGAAAGGGAGAGATAAGGAATTGAATTAGTAATGACACGTGTGGCGAAGGCTGTCACTAAATTTGGGTCTTGATCACAAGCTGCTAAAGAACTTCATTATTAAAAAATAAAAAGGGCCGATGCATAGCATTAGTTTAATTAAGTCAACTTAAAAGCTCTTTGATTGGATCAATGTGGTTTTCTGCTTTAGGCAGTGAATACTTCTGAGGATTTTTTTTTTTTTAGATTAAATGAAAAATTTTTAATAGGATTTCAAACAGAAAGGGGGAAATCCATGCAAGAAAGAGCAAACTGAAATACAAGCAAGCATGTTTCTATCACACACCACTGCTGTCTTCCAAAAATATCTGTTGATTTAAGTTTTACTGGCCCAGTGTTTGCAGAACGTAAAATGTAAAAAAGAACACTTGTAAAAATGGCATTTTAGTGTTGGCTGGAATGAGCATTGTAAAACCAATGTGTGTGTGATTATCTTTGTTGTTTACAGCTAATATTACAGTTATTTTTTGTCCCCAGGGAAGTACTTTATAGTTAGGAAAACCTTTCTGCTTCATCATTTATATCTCCAACATAAAACAAAAAAAATGGACAATGTCTTGTTTCAGAAGAAATTGGTGCTTTAAATGCAATAATTAGAAAAAACAGTGGCTTGATTTTCTATTAAAATTATTTTCCTGTGTACTTTTCTAACCAAAATGATTAATTTCACCCTCAAAGTGATGAATTCCTGATTACACCAGAATTATCCAATAGTGAGATTGTAAGTAAAGGCTTCCTACACTGTTTCATTTGATGGGTTATTGAATGGCTTTTCCTTTTTCCACCCTAGAGACGTGCTGACCTCACCGTGGTGCTGGCAGCATGCCGTGCTGCTGAACAGGTTTGTGAAAAACTACTAACAACATGTATAAGCTAATACATAAATGTGAAAGCCAATATTATCTGGTCATTTTTCACAGGTTCAGCCAGAGCCCTGGCCTGGAGAGTAGCCTGGCTGAGCAGGGATACCATCCTGCCTTCCCAGCAGCCCTGCCCTACCTCCCTGCAGCCTTCAGGTGTTACACCAGGACAGCTCCTGGCAGATTCCCTGCACAGAAGCATCAGCTTGGCAGGCTGAAGGAGTATTACCTGCTCAATGCTGCCTCGCTGCTGCCCGTGCTGGCCTTGGAGGTGAAGGATGGGGAAGATGTTCTGGATCTCTGTGCTGCACCAGGGGGCAAATCTGTAGCTATCCTGCAGTGTGCCTGTCCAGGTAATGGAGCCAGGTGCTGGTGAAGGGGGAAAAAACCAAACAACAGTTTGTGTTCAACCTAGTTCTGTGCTGTTTCATAAGGATTTTATGAAATCTGTTTGCCTAAAAGAAGATTAAAAACGTAGTCCTTGCTTTAAGGTAGGTTACTGCAGAGTGACAGGCAGAAGTAGAGTAGCTCTGTGGATTTTTTCTCAACTATTACCTCTTCAGAAGTTGCTTAAAGCCATATCAGTTTGTTGGCACAGGGATGTAAGTAATCTGCAGACTTGTTCTTGTCCTTTTTTACTTTTTTTTTCGTTCTTCTCTGTTGCCTCTTTTGCCAATACTGCGCAAACACTACAGGTAAATTTAAGTGTGCTGATGTAAAGCAGAGCTTAAGAAATTATGCCAGATGCAATCTTGAAATGTGCAAGATCTGGGCAAAGAGAGAACGTTTATGGTAAGGAATTGGTTGGAGGAGGATTCTGAGATGATCAGAGTGTTTAGAAGGCAGCAGCAGCAAGCAGCAGCTTGGGCCAAGGAGTTCAAGCAAGCAGGGATTGCTGTTTCCCAGTTTATTTGATGGCTTGGGTAATAATTGTTTCAAAATGCTCACAGCACCTTGTGCTCCTGCTGGTGAGACCATTACTATAACCACCTGTACCAGCTGATTACAGCTGGTTTCCCTCCCTCCCTTTTCTAGAGGAATGGGGAGATGCTAGTGAAGTAAATTAAATAGGAATTGTCCTTTCAGAAGGTTTAGAGAAAAAAACCCCAACACTTTACCTTCTGTTTGCTTCTGAAGAGACCAAAATGTTGCTGAATGGGAGATGTGAAGAATTTTATTCTGAACATACCTCAGTGAATGCTAGGATGTACCTTAAGACAGACAAAATTGATGCTTTATTTATTTAAAAGGCAGTTTCATAATATGGGGCATGCACTTCATTTAGATGGTGGCTCAAGGAGCCCAGGAAGGCACTCACTCTTTGGATATAGGTCATGATTAAAGTTTGTTTTACTGTGGAAGTCTGTTGCTACAGAAGGATTTGCTAATAAATATTTAGGGTTTGCTCTGTAGGAGCATGTTGAAGTTTATTTAGGTTTATAAAAATTCAGTAGTATTCTTTAAAAGTGCAATAACACAGGCACATAAGGTATAAACTTCATGGTAGTCATTGAAATGCAGTAGAACTTCCAAAATGGGTCTACCTATCCTTGGGTGTTTACTTCTCTTTGGGTTTTTTTTTGTTTGTTTTTTCCTTAATTTTCTAAGGTCATTTTCACTGTAATGAATATGATGATTTGAGGTCAAGATGGTTGGAGCAGACAATAGAATCCTTCATCCCAGATCCTTTTATTAACTTGATAACAGTCTCTAAACTGGATGGTAGACAGATTGGAGATCTTCAGCCTGAATTTTATGACAAGGTAACATTATTATTGGCAAATTATATTTCTGCATTCTGATTCTTCTTACTCTGTTGCTGTCTTTCTAATTTTCTTTTTTTTTTTAATTTTTTCTGGGCCCCCCACAAAAATACCTGACTGTCACGGGGAATAAAATAATGTACAGGATTTGTTGAGCTTCAAGAAACACATTATGAAGCTTGTACATTTATTCCTGTGTTGGATGATGCTGGGAATGAATTCTGAAGACCTTGTAGCTGTAATTTTTGCATGATGTGTAATTAGGAAGGGAAGGACAACAAGAGAGAGCTGCTCAGGTAGATCTTACTTTCAGGGCACTATTATTTTATTTCCCCAACTGCTAACCCTATAAAAACATCTAAAATAGTAATGGGATCATTTCACCCCCAAAATGGAAAATAAAATTTTCTTAATATTTGCAAAAGAAAGTTGAATATATTTTGGCACACAGTGTTCAAAAAGTGACCATCCTTGTTGAGATTTTGTATAATTTGATTTTATTAATTGTTTAGGTCCTGGTTGATGCTCCTTGTTCAAATGACAGAAGTTGGCTCTTCTCTGCTGACCCTCAGCAAGCTGTGCTCAGGCTCATGCAAAGGAAGGAGTTGTCCTCCCTGCAGTTCCAGCTTCTAAGGTGAGAAGTGCAAAAAGGTAAAGGAACTTCCTGTAATTAATAAAAATTACATGGGAGCAAGATTTAATAAACCAACCCAGGATTCCTCCTCTGGAAGTAATGTCAGGAATATATGGTTGGGATGCTGTTTAGAGTAGCCAGTGGGTCTGAGATAATGAGGATGTGGAAGTATCTGTGGGTGATATCAGCAGTGAGACCTTGGTCCTCTTAAGTCACTCACAGGAATGTCTGCTTGCAGATGACTCACAACAGCCTGGTGTAAAATCAAAATATTTTAGGTGGACACAGCTAAAAAGGGTTTAGATATATTCTATATTGATTGTGTAGCACAGAAAGGCTCCCAGTCCTAACTGGCAGGGTAAAAAAGTTAAACAGTGTGAGGTTTGGTGGCGGAAAGAGAGGATTGTTTGTTTTTGAGAACGCGCCCCCAGTAATCCAAGGCCAGGCTGTCGTGTATTACACATTTTAATGCTACCAGCTATGGGCTGATATTTGTGAAGCATTTCAAACTGCACAGTTTTTCTCATGGGGGGAAAAAAAAAGAGTGACTTTTCAATAAAACCTTCTAAAATAAAACCTTGAATGTTATTTGTGGAGTAACAGTCATGCCTGAAGTCCATCTGTCAAGCAAATTGAGGGAAAAATAACATATTATAAGAAAAAAAAGGAAAATTTTTATGGAAAGTTCCCATTGCAGTTCAAGATCGTTTAGCAAGACTTCCAGTTGTAAAAGGCCTGGCAGAAGCCTGTGATTTATAACAGAAATATGAGGATCTTATTGCAGTAATGCATCATGTCATCCATTTCCTTTGAAGACATCAATCACATTTAAAACACTGACCTGTTCCAGTTTTCCCTTTTCAATATCTGACATGGAAAATCCAATTTGTGAACCTGTAGCAAAAGGAAGCATACATCATGCAGAGAAATTTTGAGAATTTGCATAAATCATTCCACATTGTAATCCTGGAGAACTCATGACAGCAGAAACCTTGTTTTTTTTGTTTTTTTTTTTTTTAAATACATTCCTGTCAGCCCAAATCAGATTTAATTGAATTATTCCTAAATAGAGAGAGAACTTTCTGTTGAACATGTTCTTTACTTTAGCAAAGGAAATAAGAATTTGTAAAGACAAAATTCCTTTGCTATATAAATTAGTAAAATACCTTTGCTATATAAACTGTAGTAAAAGGATGGTTACTTTCAAGAGTTAGAGTTTATAAGGGTTATTGGTAAAGTATATATGGCTTATTGATTGGGTTATTTGTGTTACTGGGTAAAATATTTAAAGGATAGCTGTCCACTTGGTGGTTATTGTTCAATTTACCCGATCACTTTAGAATGAATTCCCAGTTCTAAAGACATCTCAGATCCCATGTGAAAGGGGAAAAAGGAAATGATAAAGCAAGATCACAAAAGGCTGAATGGATTGTGACAAGTGTATTAGAACTAAAATTCTGGAATGCTTCCCTATTCAAGCCTCTGTTTAATGACTAGAGTGCATAATTATAAATAAAAAGCTGAGTTTGAATCTCTTTTCCAGTACTTCCAGTAATATTCAGGCGGGCTGAACCTCCATGAATATTACTATTAAAAAAAAAAGAAAAAGAAAAGCTTTACTGCTTTTTACACAGCCAGCTCATGCAGGGCTTTCTCTGGTTCATTGATTCAGGTTACCTGGTGCTTGATGCTCCCAGGTGTTCCTGACCTTGGTTCCTGTATCTGTAACCAAAAACAAGTGTAAGGCTGAATCCCAGCAGTTTTATTGAGAGTAATGTAAGAAATACATTATAAGAACGTGGAGTGACAGGACAAGGGGAATGGCTTCAAATTGAGAGGAAGTAGGTTTAGATGGGACAGCAGGAAAAAAATTCTTTACTGTCAGAGTGCTGAGACCCTGGCACAGGGTGCCCAGAGAAGCTGTGGCTGCCCCTGGATCCCTGGGAGTGTCCAAGGCCAGGTTGGACATAGCTTGGAACAATTTGGGATAGTTTTGAGGATTGGACTGGAAATGGATGATCATTAGGTCCCTTCCAACCCCAGCCATCCTGTGATTTGAAAGTGAAGCTTGAGGGACCAAGCATTATTTCAGTTTAGCAGGAGGATGAAGTGTAACATAAAAATGAGAAGAATGAAATGCAAAGTGGAGTTCTATTTTTATTTCTGTCAAGCAACAGCCTAAAATTTGAGATTCCCTCCTTCTTAATGAAGGAAATGCTTCACCTCTAACTTGTTTTTATGGATCTGTTTCTGAGGAAGCTGGGGTCATCAAAGAGGGAAGTTAAGGAAGGAAAAGTATTACATTAATTACATGCAATACAATGTAATTAATTAAGTACATAGAGGCTTCAGAGAATGAAGATCTGGAAGAAGCTGATGCAACAATTTTCTTCCTGCAGCCTGCATAAAATCTGAAATGTAAATAAGTGATATAAATGCTGAACAGCAAATGTTCTAAGCAATGAGGGCACCACTGATTTTAAGGAAATTGAGATTGTAATGATTGTTCATACCCAAACCAAAGCATCCCTGCTGAGTGCTCTAATCCAAGAACACACTGCAAATCTTGTTAGTATTTGGAGTGTTCATGCAGAAAACAAATTGCAAAGTTAAAAAAAAGAAATATTCACTTCCTGATGCTAAATGCTAACACAAAATACAGTGGTTCCCAAAAGCAAATTTACCAATGTTATCAGTTCTCAGAGAGAAATTAAATTTTGGGCTAAGCTTGAATATCCAATTATATAGTGGTTAAACTGTTACGGATGTTGTAATTATTCTTAGACTGGTTTCTGCAGCTGAAAGGAACTTGTGTTAGGGCTCAGCAGAACAGAAATCCCACAGAATACAATTTAGAAAACTCAGAAAAGGCATTCAGACTGCTGGAACTCTTCTATACACAGCATCTCTGAGTAATTAAACAGCTCTGTATTCTTACTTAATTGTGGGGTTTTCCACAGGAGAGAAATTGTGTGCTCTTAGCTGGGCTTTTTTGTGGTTATAGAGTGAATGCAAAAATTGTGTTTATAAATATAATATCATATACTTAGCATATGTCACAATTTCTGCTGTGTGGACTAAATTGTGCTGGGAATTGCTTCATCACATCTTCAGCTCTTTCCCCTGGAATTTTTCCTTCTGTTCCTCTGTAGCTGCCCAGTTAATCCTTTTATTGTCCAAAACCATCTTCTCTATTAGCTCCACTGGGAATTTTTGAGAATTCCTGCTGTTGGACCAGCAAATCTGCTGTGGGTTGTGTGGATGGTAGGATTCTTTAGCCACTTTCTATCCTACAAAAGCTGAATATTTTGTGTGTGTTTGTGCTGTGCCATTCCCCAAACACTTTTGATTGGGTTGTTGGAGGTTTTACGTGGTTGCTTGGAATTTCTTCACAAAGAGTGAGTGCTGTGGCCACTGCTGTGGCTCCAGGTATTCCATCAGGTGTTCCATCATGTTTTATATTAAAAGAATTGGTTTCTGATTTTAAGCGTGGCAGCACTCTGTGAGTCCACTTATGGATCAAGTCCCTTAGGATATATTGCAAAGCCAGGTTTATTGAATATATAAATAACTGTATGACTGAACAAATAAGCTACTCAGCAGCTTTTTGGGATCACATATTTGAATTCAGGCACAAATTTTGCTTTAATTCCACCTTCAGTCCTTTCTCTCTGTGTTTTATGGGCTGTGAGGATAACCACTAACCCTGAAGTTCTCTTTACTGGGCTTCAAAAGTCTTTCATTCTCCCTCCTGGGCTGTCTCATATCCCTGTTTTAACAGGATGAATATTCCAGAAGTCACCATGCAATGAAGGAGAAAGATCAATAATTCTAGCTGGTTTTTTTGTCTTTGCTTTAGAATAATTTAGAATTATTTCCAGTAGAAATGTTGCTTATTTTGGGGACAAATTTTTTCTAGGGTAAAACACACTTGGGTTTTTTTGGATTTGTGGGTTTTCGTTGTTTTGTTGAGAGGGGCTTGATGCTTGTATCTCCTTTTACTTATAATTCAATTTAATGTTGAAAAACACAGTGGATTTTCATGGTTCTTCTGTTATTCTGAGCTGCAGTGTTTCTCCACAGGAGCAAATTTTATTTAGAGAGGAGCAAAGGGAGTGCTTGAACTACTGTCACTGCCCATCACAAAGTATTAAAAAAAATGGTATTTTGACACCGAAGTATTTCCTTTATCATTTTGTCCAGGTTCAAAGAAATAAAAGCAAAACCTTTAACATGCGGGTCATATTGCCACAAAGTATCTGGACCCTTGTGAGAGGCAAAAGGTAATGTGGGTATTTTAAGTCAATAAAAAGAATAGAATTTGGCATTTTTTATTCTGATGAGACATTATCGTGCCTGCTGAGCAGAAATACAGAGTAGTTGCCAAAAGATGGCACTGTTGAAGTGTTTTGCTAGTTTAAAATTGCCCTAAAATTGTGTCATCTATAAACTTTAATACAGAAAATGGTCGAATTATTAACATAATTAATGCTGCCCCTTCCCATGGCATGCAGCATAAACCCACGTGCCAGAGGATAGGCTGGACATGCAGGTGCTACCTATAGTGTGAAATACATATTTTTGTGTCTGCCCAATTTTAAAAGGATATTTGAGACACCCAGACTTTTCTCTGTCAGTGGGAAGAATCCTTTTTAAGTTCTGGCTAACTACATATTAGCTGCATGGAAGAGTTTTTTGGGTTTGTCACGTGGCTTTAGCAAGATAATTTTTTTCCCCTGAGATATTAAACAGTAATGCTGTTTTGTTTTCCCTAATTTAGTAAATCTTGAGAAATAAACTAAAAAAAAAAGAAGAACTTTGAAATAATATATTTCTTTCCAAAGTCTTTTCAGGTATTCCTGTAATACAGGGAGTTAGGATAGATTAATGCATCTGTTGTACCTCTGACTTCCACAGTACAACATGAACCTGTACCTAAAGACACACCCTGCAAAAATAAAAATATAAAATATTTATTTATATATAAAATATATATTTAATATAAACATATAATATTTTTACTTGTTTTTTGTTAGTGCTGTAAAGTCTCATTTTGAGGGGAGCAATCTACATGTATTAATTTGTTTTACAAAACTTGTGGAATGAGATGGACAGAAAAAGGCTCTAGAAAAAGTTTCCAGGGCTCTTAATATGTGTTCTGATGTTTATCATGTGAAGCATGAAACCTTGCAGTAGTAGTGCTTGTAAACTTGTAAAATTCATTACAGGAAATATATGTACCTGAAATAGAATTAGGATATTAACTAGATGTTTATAGCAGCTGAAAGTTTTAGCTCTTTAATAAATAAATGTAATGTGTGCCACCAAGAGAAAAAGAACTGCAGATTAACTACTTTTAAATAATGTGAGGGGTTTTTTTAACTTTGTAATAAGAGGAAGGTGAAAAAATATTTTGGCATCTTCATCGTTCTGGATTTGCCTTCCCATTTTTGGGAGTCACAAAGTAACAGGTGCTGAATTCCTTCAGCTAAGAGTTGATAATTAAGATTCCCAAAGAAAGAGAAATCTTAATTCCTAGATGGTGGAGTTACAGTAGGACTAAGCTATGCTTCATCTCCAGGCTAGCCCTTGGATGAGCTTGTTTCCCTCCAGTGGTTAGAGAGGAAGTTGGTTAAATATATTTGAACGAATTCCCTGATGATCAGATCCTGCCCTGAATGAATTCTCTGTGCTGCTGATGAGGAGAGGACCAAACTCCCTGGCTCTGCTGGCCCAGCTCAGTGTCACCTGTGTGACTTTGGGCCCAGCACTTCCTCACTTGGAATTTTGCAGCTCCCTGCAGGTTTATCAGAAGCCAGGCACATCTTAATCAGAGCTGGGGGCATTGACTTTGAGCACAGGCACTGAAACAACTGTTGCTGCTCTTGACAAGATGGATAGATACATTGATTAACCTTGCTGCCTGAAGTAATTCTCCTCAGATGTTTTAATTCCTGCTGCAGGTTCAAAATAAAGAGAGCTGCACTGAGCAGGCTGACCTTTTTGGGTCATGGGCCAGTGAAGATTCACAAGTTGAGGTTTAGACACAAGGGGGTTTTGAGGTGAGATTTTCAAGTTTTCCTTCAGAGACCTGTGCTGCTCTTTCCTCTGATGGACTCAGCTGGAGGAGCATGGTGCCCTTGAAAATGTTGTCTTGATGGGTTCTTGTTTTCCATATGGGAACAAAAGGACATTTAGCAAGTGTCCAGGATTTTAACCTTGTAACCTGTAGCTGCATCTACTTTTTCATCTTTTACCTTTCCTGTTTTTACACGGTAAAAGAATTTTCTCTCTTGTCTAAATGCTGTCTTAGAGGAAGGAAAGTTGTGGCCATTATCTGCTTCTCTGAGTAACATTCTCAGGTTTGCTAAAAGTGTATCTCAATTGTCACATTGAAACGTTCCCAAGCTTACTGGCTGCCCTCAGGGCTTGGCACTCCTGCATGCATGGAAAAGGTGTAGCTGGCAGGGGAAAGTCTGTCAAAAATGAGTTATGTGAGTGGATTCTGATAAAAATCTGAAGATCAGCTTGACTTCATGAGAGCCCATTTAGACTTCAGCTCTGTTCTCTTTGATTTCTAATGTGAAAGATAAAAAGCAAAATCCAATATATGGGGGGGGAAGTGATTTTTAATTTCCTCAAATGGGAGTGAGGCCAAGATATAGTGCATCAGGCTCTCTTGCTGGTTTGGTGTCCATGAGAAGACAAGGTTGCACATCCCTGCTTTGCTTGAATTTAGAAGTTAAGTCCATGTATGTGGGTGCACTGTGGTTATCAATATATACTTGGCTCGCTGCTTATCATAATCAAGACTCATAAAAGAATTGAGCAAGGTCATGTGTATGCTCCCAACAGAAATAGGTTTGGTATAATTCTCAGGAGTTTTCACCTGGTCTTATCATTGTCTGAAGCAGTGTCCTGGTGTTCCCACATTACTTTGGACAGGACTTTTAGAGCAGCTTTGAAAGCTGTGATCAGCTTTGATCCTCCTTGTGCTGAAGCTTTTCTTTATTGATTATTTTCCCAAAAAGTCTCAATTCTGTTAAAATGGCTTATCTTTTCCCCCCTTGTATTTTCTTCTTTCCTTTCTCAACCGTTTTTGGTCAGCTACCACCCTTGGGAAGTCCTCAGCTTGTTTCTAGAGGAATTGTTATTTCCATGGTATTGTCTTTGTTTAACTAGACTTGGAATCAGACTTTCTGCATTTGGGGGCTGCTCACCTCATCTGGTTTGAGGCATTGGTTGTTTCTTTTCTTCTTCTTATTTGTCCCAGGATATTTTTTCTCCTGGGGTGTGGGCACAGTTTTGTCAGCATTATCTGACAAGTCTCTGATTATTGAGTGTCATTTACACCATTCACCTGTTCTGTTTTTTTTGGTATTAAATAAAAGAAATCTTATTGAGGGAAAAATTGTATTTAATGTGGTATTTTCCTGTAGTATTTGTTTGTATACCAGCTTACAGTTCAGTCTTTGACCCAAAAATGCCTCAAAAACATATGATTCAATGGGATTTATCTTCCAGAAAGTGTTTTAATCGCAAATGAACCTCTTGTGTAGCTTCCTCTTTTAGAAATGTGGTGGTACCAGGTTTGAAGAATACTTCTGTGCTGCAAGATTTTTGAGTTTTCTCCTTACTCTTTTAATTTGGAGTAGGTGAATACAACTTGCATATCTCATTTCTATACTCATAGGTTGTATTTCATGTGTCTGAGTAAGGACTTGGCAGATCTTGTAGTGGGAAATAAGCAGTTTATTTAAATTCAGTTTTGGTGGTAAAGTGATGAAAAGCCTCTGTTCCCTCCATCCAACAGCAGTTGTGAAGCTTTCAGGCTTTAAGCCACTATTTTACCTTTGTTTGGTCAAAATTTGTCAACAGGTTTATAAGGAAGGGCACATAAACAAGCAAGAAATGATCCTTAAAAAGAGATTGAAAAGCAGTGGCTCAGTGACACCCCCAAATCCTCTTACCTGCTAAATGAGTTGCAGAATTAGCAGGAATGTTTCTAAAATTACAGCCCAGTCATTAATTCAGGCTGTTACTGCTGGTTCACACAAGCATCATGCCAAGTGTCTAACAGGCCCTTTTGATGTGGGGTAACCCATTCTGTGTGCAATTGCAGCATTTTCACAGCAGTGCTGAGCACAGGAATTCTGAATGGATGCTGCTTTGTACTTGTCACTGTGGTGTAAAAAATACCTTCAGCTAACTGAGAATACAACAATAAGTGAAAAGCAAAAATTGTGTTGTGGGTGGCTTCCTGAACCTAAAGTTAAGACATTTTTGTAATGTTATTTTTATTTAGACTCTGGATTTATAAGTCTACACATTGTCCCACTAGCAGTATGTCACTTTTGATGTTGATTTTTTCCCCTTTTTCCTGTTGTTCTCTGCAGGTCTGCTGTTCAAGCCCTGCGTCCTGGTGGCTCCTTGGTCTATTCCACGTGCACCCTCTCCAGGGCAGAAAACAGTGATGTGATCAATCTCATGCTGAGCTCCTGCAGGAATGTGATGCCTGTGGATATAAGTGGACTGGCCAGAGGTGTTTCCCAGGAATTCACTTTTCTCAGTGGAATGCAGCAGCATGAACTGCTGGTTCTCCCAGAGATAGGGAGAGCGTGGGGTCCCATGTATGTGGCTAAATTAAAGAAAGTGTCCTCCAGCTGATGCCTGTTGGTAATGAACAGTATATGATGAATTAATATTGATTTAATACAGTATGTGAACACATCCAAGGCAACTGAATTTAGAGTGTTGCAGTTTCCTGATCAAAAGGGAAATCAAAAATTTCAAAAGAAATTTAACTTACTTGAACTTAAAATGCTGAATGTGCCTTCCAGCATGAGCATGTGAGCTTCTGAGAAGTCCTTAGGAAGTTTGTATAGTTTTCAAGGTGGTGCTTTTAAAGGGATTTGGATTCTAGAGTTGGGGCTTAATGTGGTAGAGTTTTGCACTGGTTTTGGTTTATTTATTTACTAACTTGGTTCTTATACAGCTTGTTTATAATAAATGGTTTTTGGTGGTCTGAAGTCACGGAAATCCTGCATTCTCTCTAAACACATCTAGAAATCTGTGTTTCTGCAAGAACTGATTTGTATGGACAGTGTCATCTTCAAGCACTGGCAGAACAGGTTTCATATTTGCTAAGTTGTTTGCTTAAAAAACAAAGGTGTCTTTTGTTTATAGATGAAAAGGTCGGCAGTTAGATCAACATCAGTTTGTTTTTTTTAATTTATTAGTATTCTTCTATTTTGAGCTTGCAAAAATATGAATTGAAAGAGTAATGGTGCATATATTCCAGCCTATGCTTGTCTTGAAGCAGAGTGGAACCCTTTCATCCCCAAGGGTTCTTTCCCAGATGGAAGGTGATAATCACTGGTTTTAAAAGCTGTTTTAAAGAACAGAGGTACATGAGTTGCTCTTGTGGAAATGGGTGTGCGTGGCATTGTACATTCACTAATTTCACAGAATCACAGCATGGTTGGCGTTGGAAGGGACCTTAAAGATTATCAAGTTCCAACTTCCTGGCTGTGGAAGTGACATCTTCCACTAGACCAGATTGCAAAGTCCCATCCAACCTTAAATTAAACACCTCCAGGGATGGAGGACCCACACCTTCTGTGGGCAGCCTGTTCCAATGTCTCATTACTCTCACTGTAAAGAATTTATTTTTAATATCAAATCCAAATCTGCCTTCCTTCAGTTTGCAAACATTTAGTATATTTCATGTGTATATCACAGAGTTTGCCCTCAGAACAAACCTGCTGAGGCAAACAAATGCATCAGAGGTTCTGAAACCTCACCCTTTGTTGTGTGAGCTTTCACAGTTATCCTTTCCCCTGCGTTGAGATGAAAAATGTTTGAGGTGGCCCTGCAGTGTTAAATTGTCAGCAATGTCTCTGAAAACTGTAGAGGCTGTAAAGTTGATGCAGTTTGAGGATGCAGAGGATACTGTGAAAAGGCCTCACAGCATCTGTCCCAGGAACATTAAATGTAATACCCAGATTTGGAGTCATGTTAGGCTGCTGGGAAAAAAAACCATACCTTTGGCAGAATGCTTCCCTTCAGTTTCATTTGCCCTGTGGAAATTGAAATGGAAAGGCAAGAATGTAACTTGTTCAGGGATGGAATTGAAATATGTGCTTGAATTGGATGGTTGAGGAGGACGTGGACTGGGTAATCACAGGAAGAACAAGGAGGCCCTTGAAAGCTGAACTCAGTCTCAGCAGATGGGCAAATTCCTGTGAGCTGTTTTAGACCTGTGTCTAAAAGCTGCACTGAGTTCTGTATAACCTTTTGCTGATCTCCTGGAGTCCCTTTCCAGTCCCAACCAGTCTAAAAATGCACCAACAAGAGAGGTAAAAACAAGGGTAATTAATAACTGATAATTATTTTTGTTTGTACTTGATTAATTCTGGTTTATGCTCTATTCCAAAGTGCTGTGGAGTTGTTTTTTTTCTTTCTGTTCTAATCAGTTCTGGCTGGTGACAGGAAAATGGTGAGCACATGTGGAGAGTGAGAAGGGAAAAGCAGAAAGGATGGAGGCAGGCCTGTCGAGGTGAGGGGCAAAATTTGCACATGTTGGCAAGTACTGTCCCCTCAAAGGTGCTTTTTTGAAAGGCTTCTTGTCCATTCAAGTATCTCTTGGATACTTCTGACTTCTGCTCCCCTTCATTACAAGGCTGCAACATTTTTCCTTTTTACACCTTTTTTTTCAGCTAGTTAATTGTAATTTAATTCCTTGCCACATCCTTCCTTCTCTTTCCTGAGCAGTGCTGACGGAGATGGGGTGGAAAACAAATCAACCTTTCTATCATAGAAGAAATTGCAGCCCCAAGCAAGTTGAGGGCAGGAAAATGACCAATTTTTGTTGCACTGGGGAGTCTTTTGTTGCACAGAGAAATCTTCATGATCTCTAATGAAGATTAGAGATCCACAGTTGTATGTATAGCACACACCAGTGCCAGCACCTCAGAGGCAACAGAGAGCTCTGGAGTTCAGCTGCCCTCATGCTTTTCTGCCATTCCCTTTTCCAGCATCCAAAAAGTCACTTCCCTGTGTCAGGGGGGTTGGCAAAATAAGAAATTGGAAAGCCTTATCTAAAGGCAATTTCAGTATTTACCAAATTTTATCCTTTATTCAGTGGCATCTGACACAGTTCAATTATGGCTTGTCAAAAGCATTCTCCACTGTGGAATGGAGTGGAAAAACAGATTACACAATGTGTTTGGGTTGATGCAGCTGACCAGGGGACTAATGAACTCTTGGCTGTCTCAGTAAAGTGTGGGAAGGGAAGGTTGAAGGAGGGGCAGAATGAAAAGATCAGGACTTGCCAGCAGTGGCAGAAAAATGTGACATACTGTGGCTTTTAGCATGGAACAGCAGCAGTGGCTGCAGCCTGTTCAGGAAAAGCTCTGTGAGTGGAGAGGGGAGAGAGCCACAGGTACTGGGCTGTGAGTATCCTCTCATTTCATTTGACTGTCTTAGAAGGAGAATTGAAGACATCAGCTGTGAAAACTGCAGTGGGATTGCTTTAAATTTGCAGGGTCTATAACCTAGCTATAAGAATTCAAATAAAACATGTCTACCTGCTTCTTGCCAAACAAATGGCTGTATTGGTAGATGTTCCTATCAGAGAAGTTTATTTGGTGAGTGGGAGAAAAATCTGAGACTTAGGCCTGGCTGTAGTAGAACTTCTAAGCTGATGTAACTTTATGCAGTATTGGCTATAAATGAAATTCTTTGTTCTGGGAGAAATTCGAACAGCACCTGCTGGTAGTCCCTTAACTTCCAGGGAAAAGTGAAATCTGGAGTTCTCTGATTGCCAAACCTGGCTCAGAGCACACAGGGCACCCAGTCACTGGTCACAGCTTTTACATGTCACCCCACCACGTGATTCCTGACTAAAGACTGCTGTTCATCACTTGTCAGAAAATGTTTTCCTTGTCTGATCCTTGTGTCTGCATCCTGTGACTTGAGGTCAAGGTCTAATGACCTTGGAAGTTTTTATTTTTTTACTAGTTGTACATAGTTTTCAGCAGGGTCAGACATCATGCACCTTCCACAGCTCCATCTCAAAAATGTTTTATGTGCCACCAAAACAAAATGCGTGGATCAAAAAGTTGCAGCTGCTCTTGAGGGGAAGAGATGAACATAAACCTGAGTCAGTTTTTTGTACTCCACTGAGGAATTTCTGCTGCCTACAGCTGTATCCAAGGTGGTTCTTCCCATCAGTGTTTTCTGCTGTTTCTCTCTGAAATGGCCCTATGGTCACCATGGTGTCATGGTGATGTGACCCTTCAGAGGAAAAAGAAATGGATCTGCTGCCCTAAACCCTAAACAGGTAATAATCCTATAGGGAGAGGTGCTGCAAATGTTGCTGCAGAACTATTTTTTACAGATGATAAAGTCACTAGGAGGCAGCACAGCAATCCAAATTTGAATGGAGCTGGCACTTCATCTGGTCAGTGACATTCTCACCTGTTCTTTCCAAAATGATGCTTCCCTGACATGAAGCTTTCATCTTTGAGGACCACAAGCATTTGGCCTGACCTCACCTCTGACAAGGCAAATCAAATAAAGCAGTCAGAACAGACAAGGGGCTTGTTTGCATGCAGTGTCAGAGCAGATCTTGCAGCCATCCACAAGAGATTTGTGTTGATGTTGCTGTGTCTTAGTCTCCTGTGCTGCTCTGGGGTAATTCTTGTACAGCAGCATCTGTGTTGGGGATGGGCCCTGACACGATTCCTGCTGATTCTTCCCCCGTCTCCAGTAAATTCCTTTGCTGCTGGGCAGATCTTTAGAGTCACATATCTTCAGTGAGAACCTGGGAATGGCTTTCAAACCACCTTTTGATGTCATTTGGCCAAACTTCTGTCTCAGAATAAGTTCTGTGGTAACCTTTATTGTAACCTGCTCGAGGTCCCTTGATCTGAGGGTGCCTCAAAACGTAATGCATCTTTTAGATCTACTTTTTCCTCCTTAATGCACTGGGTCCTTATTGAACATCCTACCCTAAAAAATAGAGGAGCCTGGGTGCTCTCTACCCTAACCAAAACAGGGTAAAGCCCAGAAGTGTGATGAGGCAGTGGGGAGAAGGTGGGAGAGGAGCCCAGGGATTTCAGCCTTGTGGAGAACCATCCCACCACTAACAAATCAGCAGCTCCTCTTGCCTGCATTTGGATGTGGTGGGCTGTGAAAAGCAGGGAAAAATGTCATTGATGGAGTTCTCAAAAAGTATTTTATAATTGTCCCAAAGTGGAATAAAATGCTAAGAGCAAATTCAGAGCTATATATATTTTTTTTTTCTTTTTATTTTGCTTTGTTGATTTACTCTAGGAAAAAATCTATCTTGTCTGAATGTGTGATTAAGTAGCAGATGGAGTAATTCTTTACAGGGAGGAGAACATGCCAGAACATTTGAGTGGTGTAAAACAGGGCTGCAGAGAGGATTAGAAAAGGTTCAAGGAGGAGTAATTTTGTATTGGTGGGAAGTAGATTTAATAGTACTTTTTTTATCTGTAATTTTTATGATTCTCTGGCTAACCAGGGAAATGTTTAATGTTCCTTGTACAGCAGTGAAGGTAGAAGAAGGCAAATTGACATCCCCAGCACTGTTATAATTCATTCCATTACTTCAACAGAGCTTTTATATTGTCACGCCCATAAAGCGCCAGTGTGCACGCTCAGAGCCAATCCATCTTTATATACTGCTGCTGATCCCATTGAAGGCAATGGCAAAACTCCCATCAATTTTAATGGCACTGGGATATGGCCCATTTTGTAGATATACAATGGATATTTCCTGCACGCACCATTTTTTGTGTGTAACGTGCTCCTCAGCCGAGGTTCAGAGAGTGTTTTATAAAGTGGTGAAGTCACGACCATTGATGTAGTCTCCAGCTGATGAGATAATGTCATCTGCCTTCAAAGCAGGATTTAAAGGTTGGCATTTATTTATCTACCTGTTTTTTAATTTGTTAGGGGCATAGGATGCACGCAGAACGTCTCCATGTGTAGAGTACTGCCTTTGAAAAATTTGCCCAGATAAATTGCAGGAGGTAACTGTTTTAGAAATAGATGCTGCACTTGCAAGGTTAACATTATGCTACAGCACTTAAAAACTAGAAAGCATCAAAGAAAATTGAAGGCAGTATGGATCAGTGGGTTAGTACATAAAACAGCAGTCTGCAGAAGCAGAGGCTAAGAAAGGTCCCTTTTGAAAAGCAGTTGTTTGGATAGCAACTCACTCAATCAGCAAGGTATAAACAAACAACAAAAAAATTAATTGGATTAGTACATTAACTCATGTTCTAATTGGGAAATGTTTTGAATGGAGGCAAGGTGCCTGTTACCTGCCTAACCCATCATCCTTGACCCTCTTTAAAGAACATGCACAATGTATGAGCCATATTTTAGTGGCTGTGAATCTTGTTGGTTATGCATTGAAAGCTCTGGATTCAGAGCAGCTTTCAACGTGTGCACAGTGGAAATGGGATGAGCTGCCAGGCTGATGTTCTCTCTCAGCTTCCTTTCCTCACCATAAAGTATGCTGGAGAGCAACACATTCCCAGTTCAGTGCAGGAGCAGGGTTTGCAGAAGACTCAAACAAGAAGTTTGCAGTGTAACTAAAACTTTTAGGATGTAGCTGTGAGTACATAATTCAGCAGGCCTTGCTGTACAACACTCTTACACTTAGTGCTGGCTGCACTCACAGCTCCGGCAATTGGATTATGCAAAGGCTTGTCAACTCTTTCCTTAGCTGGGTGCACACAGGAGCTTTTCCAGCTTTTGCTGAAGCACGGGCAGTGCCAGGATATTGAGGAGTCCTTCTTTCTGATGGTGTTAAGTGCCTGTGCTGCATGGGAGTGACAAAGCCATTGAACAGCCTCATCTCTATGCACAGCAGCCCTTTTGTATCCAGTCCCTTCCAGCACTCCTGGAAAACAGCACTGACCTAGCACATGTGAATTCACTGGTTTTGGTGGGCTGGTTTTCACCATCTTCATGTTTTCAGGTTTGGTTGTGTTATTTAAAATATGTAAGTAGCAGGATATTTTGCTTTGTTGGTTTTTATTTTGCTTGGGAGGCATTGTTTGTTTGTTTGTTTTAAATTATAGATACAAAATTGACAACTGCCAGGCTGGGATTTATATTCCTCTCCTGCTTCTCAGGAGATTGCAGACCTTGAATTCCAGTGCTGAGAGCAGTTTCAGGTGGAGCTGTGTCCCAAGTGCTCAGCTGTGCACCACAGCACCATTCCTTGTCCAGCACCTGTAAACCACCACAGAGGCTTTGTGGAGAGGCTCAGGGTGGGTCACAGTTCAGTTCCTGGCTCCTTTTTCTATTTCTATTGATTTCCTTTGGCAATTTGCTTCTGCTGTGACTTTTAAAAGCAATTAGTGTAGGCCTAAGTGCCATCAAAAATCAAATCTTCCCATTGCCTTACCCCAAAACAGATTTAAGATTTATTGGAGCATATTTGCTAGTTTGCCCTCAAAGTCTCCAGGATTTCATTTTTTCATCTGTCTCCTGATAATGATGCACACCTGTGAGCCATACAGATCTTGAATCAACAAAACCAGGCTTGCCCCAGTAGCATTTGCTAACTTCCACAGAATCCCAGAAGCTGGAAAAGACCTCCAAGATCATGAATTCCAAACTTTGACTAAACCATAGCACTGAGTGTCACGTCCAGTCACTTCTTGGACACTTTTAGGGATGGTGACTCCACCAACTCCCTGAAAAATCTGTTCCAGTGCTTGACAACCCTCTCAGTGAAGAAATTCTTCCTGATTTCCACCCTGAGCCTCCCCTGCTGCAGGGGGACTCCTGACTTGACTCCACCAATTTTCAGAAGACAGCTGATCTGGGAATTTATTTTCTAAGTTACAAGGCTATTTAGTGCTTAGCGGATTCACTGGCTTTGCTGAGAATGTACAATAGTTTAATAGCAGAGGGTGTGGATGAAGCAAGCTTTTTACCACACATTTTTATTCCAATGTACACTCTCAAATGACAGTCTGGCAATCCACAGCAGCTGTCAGTAACCTGCAAATTATTTCTGCCCTCCCTAGCAGGTGTCACAGTGGCTCTTGGCAATACACTGTGACATCCAGAGATGACAAAGATTAGAATATGTGGAAGTTGTTAAACAAAAAATGTATAAAATGTTCTTTCTTAGACAAAAAAAAACCAAACAAAAACAACACAAACCAAAAAATCCACCAACCCCAAAGCACAGATGCCTGGCTTTCTGACAAAATCCTACCTTCTTTTTTTTATTATTATTTTTTGCAGAATAGAAAGTGCTTTAGCTTCTGAACTCAGCTTTGCTTTAGCCTAAGATATAAGCTGCTTTTTAAAGTTATTGATGCTTGACCCATGAAATAGAAAATTACATATAAAGTGGATTTTGAGCCCAGATTTCCCATGCTGGAACCAAAATACTGTAGAGTGCAACAGCTATCTAGCAGATCTAGTAAAAAGAAAATTAAGGTAATTAGTAATGGCTGGAACACCATTTTTTCAGTTATTTCCAGGTGTTTTCAAGTGGCAGAAAACTTTGAAAAAAGGGTCTTAAGAATGTTGGGAACAGAACTCTGAACTTCCGAGTTTGTCCCTTTTCAATGGTCTGATTTGCATAAATTTGTAGCTGTGGAGCTTCTAACGATGTGCAAGCAGGACCTTCTTTACCATTAAAACTTGGGTATGTTTTGTTTTGTCTGTTTTATTGAATCTGTTTGATTATTGATTTTTCTTCATAGACTTTGAATAAGAGGAATATCTGGAAAGAAACAAACCTATGCTAGGGAGAAGTATCTTAAAATTCTTAAATCTAAAGTTTCTTCTTTTTCTTTCTGTTGAGGAAAAGAAAGCAGGAAATGTGCTGTTTCTGAAATAGGCTGTAAAAAAGGATAATGTAAAAACTTCCCAGGAAAGCACATCCTCTGTTGAATTAAAAGGAAAATGGGAATTCCCTTTCCATGTTCCCTTTAGTCTGTCTGCAAGGTTAACAGTGCCTAAGTGACCCTGTAAAAGGTATTTTTTTTCCCTTTCTACTTCCTTGGGCCTTCAAAATCATCTCAGAAATTTGAAAATGTTAAACTTAATGCTCCAAATGGACAAAGTTTCAGTTCTAGAAGACAAATCCTCAGGTACACAGCTGCTGGTGGAGGAAAGTCTCATTGATCTGCTGTGGGGGATTTTAATAAAAATGTTGTGTAGACTAGTGTGGGAAAAGCAAAAGTAAAGTTTTGCTGGAATACCTGCAACTGGTTTACACTATTTAATGGATTATTCCTATAATGAATGAAGCAGGATCAGGCCTGAAAAGGCATGAATTTCATGAAAAGATGAAATTTTTCAGTCCTTCCTACCTATCCCTATCCCAGCTAATATTTTCTGGCTAATAATTCTCTTTCTCAGAATGGAAGAGACTTTTATGATCTCTGCCTGGTGACAACTGCTGTTCAAAATTTATGCAGGGCTTGCAAACAAGTAAAAGTTTTCTGTCTAATCCTATTTGAATTCCTGCAGCTGTAAACCTCAGCTTTTAGTGTCTGGAATGGTAATAAGTTCAATATATATATATATATATATAAAAATATATATATAGAGAGAGATGTATATTGGTATGTATATTCATGGGAGATTGTATTAAAATGTAACGACACAAATGTAATTTTCATTTCAATTTTGGAGAATAAAGCAAAGCCATCTTCCGTGGGTCATAGTTCTCCTACATTGCCTGCCTCAGAGAATGGGACTTGAATTTTTCCAATGAAATTAGAATGTCATGGCCTTGACCTGAATAAAAACAAAAGTTAAAAAAATATTTACACAGAAGATGGAAGTGTAATCCATGGGATTTCTCTGGCTGTTAATTTGTGAGCATTGTTAATTCAGTAGCAATATTAGTGCAGCTGAGTGTCAATATTCTCACATGCCATTATATGCATTAAAAATGCTCCATTTGCCTCTTTTTCCCCCCTCCTAACACGCACAATCAGTTTCAAGTATAACACTCTCAAATTTTTATTATATTCAGCCAATCCAGATCTCATTATATTGGACAAACATTGTACAGGAGGAAAGTGGATCACATAAATGCTCCTAATATTATTCATGAATTTTCCTAATGCAGTGCTTCGGAAATATGCTACAAATATTCTCCTATAAATTACTTTGTTTAAGTTCTGGTATTGTGTTTCTATGGGGTTTTTTTTGTTTGTTTTTTTTTTTTTTTTTTGTTCATTACTATTTAGAAGGTTTTGATTTATTGCTTCAGATAAAATTGAGTGCTTTACTATTGCTGTTTGTTGTCTACCATTGATGGTGATGCTTATCCCACCTCTTTTTTTTTTTTCATTTTTTAGTTTTTTTTAAAGCATGCTTTGAACCAGCCAAAATTTATAATTGTTAAATAGTCTTTCAGCCACTATAAGTAATAGTTTTGACTCCCTCTTTTCTTCTGATGTAAAACTGTTTGCACCTGGTGGTTGCTGTTGGGTGTAAAACAGCCCAAAATATGGGACCAGAAATATAGAGATTTTTTTAGTACACATATTAATAAATAATAAAAAATAACATTATATATGTGAAATATATAGGTTAAAAACCTATGCACTATTGTATATGGCCCACATAGGGTCAAGGACAACTGCAGGTAACTCCTTCTTATTAATGGAGAAGCTCCAACCTTAAACTGAGCCATGCTGTAGTGTTTAATAGAAATATTATCTGTGATATTCATTCCTGTAGGATGTTTTAACACAATTGTAAAGCAAGATTCTAGCTAAAAAATGCCACAGATTTTTTCACAATAATTTCAGCATAAATCCATGGCATTTCTATGGCATTTTATTGTCCCAATTACCAATTACCCTTTTTTTAGGTTACACAAAACCTTCCACAAAGAAGTAGAGTATCTCCTTCTTGTGGTTTGTTGAAATCCTGGTATGACCAGTGGCATAAAATGCAAAAAAAATATACTTTTGACAAGGATGGGTCTGTGATTTCTGAGCATTGCTGCTTACTTGAAAAGATCATTTGTGCCTATTAATTGAAAAAAATTCTTCTGTTGGTTAAGGTATGCTTACTAGATCAATTTATTTTCATTATTTGTTTGGGGTTTTTTTATATTCCAAACAGGTGAAATTTTGTGTCATTCTGATTCGTGTGGACAAACCAAATCTGTGACTGACAGGGGACTTGAAAAAGATTCCTCCAGAAATGACAAGGCCAACATAAAATAAGCAGTGGTTGAATTGATATTTACACTCACATATTCAGTGATGTATTAATTTTAGTGGTGTTTGGTATTTTTAAATTGTAATTATAGCAGATCTGCTTTTCTGATAATACAAATATATTGATTGGTACAAAATGGCATTAATTAGAGAAATCCAAAACATTTTAGATTTAGATGAGGGTCAGAGATGTGCTGCTCATTGTTGTATCAAAATTGCTATAGGTGCTGAATTTCCATAGTCTCTTTTCCATCTGGTCCTGGTTTTGACTTCTGTTCACTAAAGTTATTAAAATTCTTGTGCATTCTGGGTATGAATAATACATAAAAAATCATTATTAGTTCACTTACTCTTTACTACTAGGAATCCACTATTTTTTTTTCCACAGCAGATTGCTGGGCAGCATATTTTGAGTCATTCCTTTATTTCCCTTCATCCAAGAATTTTGCACTGAAGGGGCTGCAAATAAATCTGGAGCTGGAAGAAAAAACACCAGAAAAGTCAAAGTTTTGAGGTCAAACCATTCGCTGTATGGGGCTTTCTAGGGCAATTTTCACCTTTTATTCTCCTTTTCTGGTCTTTTTGCAAGGTCTGACATTATTGGGTTCTGACCCACAGCTCCACATCTGAATATTTATTGGGAAATACACACCTGTTGAAACACATTCCTGTTGATTTGGAAGTGGGTGAGCATTGCTGGAATAAACTGCTTTTTTTTTTTTTTTTAAATTTTCCTTGGATATGTCCCCAGTTAAGAATGCAACATATCAAATCCTGATATGCAATGAGATGACAATTCCTATTTGAGAGAGCAGAGACCAAGCAGAATTTTCATCTTGAGAGAATGACCTAATTCAGACGATGATTCCAAAATGAAAAATGCAGGCAAGTGATGTCCAATTTGTCATGCTAAAGAAATATTTATCTTTAAAGTCTGAACATTGTCCTGTACCCAGTTCTGCACATTCCTGGCTTTGATTAAACACCCTTGTCCTTTTCTTGCTGTATAAGATTTGACAGTTTTCACTGAGTTTGCTGTTCCCTCACTATTTTCTGTGGGTCTCTGATCTTTCAAGCTCAGGATGAGTAAGTAATTAGCTAAATGGTTGTTCTCTAAATATACAGAAGCCTTCTAAGGAAGGGCATAGAAAGAATTAACCTTTTTTGCCTTCACACACATCTCCTAAAGATCTGAACAATTGATTTCACATAGGTAACAAATTAAAGTTTAGCAGCAATGTGACAAATACACTTCATTTTTGCAGCTTATTTCACCTGCTCTAGAAAAGCAATGCTTAGGCAGGTTATCAGTAAAGGACAGCTGGCATTTTTGGGAATGGACACAAACACTGAGCCTGAGAGGCTCTTCTACTCCTTCATCTATTAATTTTTTGGGTTTGTTTTGTTGTTTTGGAATTTGGTTTTTTGTTGGTTGGTTAAGGTTTCTTTTAGGAGAGCATGGATGTGCACAGTTATTCCCCCTATCAGGATCTGTTTTCATGTAATTCTTTTCTGGATTCTGAACTAACCATGTAAAATCAAATTAGGAACTGCTTTGAGGTAGAATTTCTCACAGGCTTTTAGGTATTTTTGATCTCAGTCTGCTCTACTCAAGTGTGATAACAGATAATTTATTTGCTAAACTGGAATAGGATTTGATTACTAAAACATATAGTCAGAAAATTTGTAAATTGAAGCCAAGAAGTCAAAAGACAATGAAAGCAGTCATGTATGTCTAAGAAAAGGATAAGTGTGCATGTACTGCTTTTAAAACACAGGAGCATAAACATTGAATGAAATTTTCTATATGGAACCAAAGTCCCTGTGAGAAGGAGTCACCTTATAAACAGGAAACTGCAATACAAATTTAAGAAGCTTACTGACCAAATCTTTATTTAGAACTATTTATTCTGTGTATTTTGAATGTATAGAATCAAATATACAGATTTCAGCTTGAGATGTGGTTTCCATCTGAGCTGGAGCTCTTCACTTCCTCTTTTTAATATACATATGTATGTGCTTCATATCCATCAATGATTAAGCATATGTGCTTTGCCTTTCAGAAAATCAAACACATCATGTGTGATCTAGAACTGGCTGAATCAAGGAAACAACTACATTGATTTTAGGCATCAATTTTGATGTGTAAATGTGAGGGGTTTGGGCACTTTTGGAAAGAAGAGCTGTTCCTTTCTGTTTTGGTAATCAATGACTTTGTTGCCCTTCATCAGAACAAGAAGTCTTTGCTAATTTGCAGTGGTGAGTGAAAAAAACTTGTCCCCTAATGAACTTTGTATATGGCTACTGCTTCAGTAAATGGTGTTCTGCTGCTCTTTTCTATCAGTGTTAGCTCATATTTATTTAGGCTGCTTCATCTTTTACTATTCAATGTTCTGTCCTCTGTCTGCAGAAATAATGAAGCAACAATAAGAAGAATCTTGACTGCAGCAGGTGCCCTGCCTTTGAAAGGTGAGAACAGTTCACAAATGCTGTTTTCTCCAAACAGTAAGCAGTGCTATTTAGGAAAGTGCTTATAAACAAATGTCTTGCAGGGCTCTTACACAGCATTGTTTTTAAATGTTCTGCTTTTGTCAGAGAATTAAGCTAAAAACCACCTGCCTTCTGTCTTAGAAGCATTGGACTAAATCCAGATTGAGAGGTGGGAGCCTTACCTGCACTGAGCTGGGTTCACTTTAGTGCTAATTGTAATTCCAAGTAGCTGTAATTGCCTCACAGAGCCTGGGAGGAGGGAGCAGCATCGGCTCTTCTCTCTTCCCCTGCTTTCTACAGCCCTCCTCTAACAGAGATGCTTGAGGGCAGGAGTCAAAATGGAGCAATTCCAGTGGGCTTTTTGCCCCACACATTCAGTGCTCTTCCTTCCCCTGGCTGGATCCTGCCGTAGGAGGGATGTAACCACGAGCTCAGAGGAGAAGGAAAACTCACCTTCTCCTCTGAGCTCGTGGTTACATCCCTCACATCCCTTTGGTCCTTCCCAAATTACTCACTGCCCCTTTACCAAACACCCTGCTCCCTACCACTTCTATTTAACTCCTCCCACTGACATCCTCTGGTTTTCCATCCTCATTTTTCCTTCTGCTTAGAGCAGAGCAGCAGGAAAGCTGCCTGTCTTAGACCCATGGGCCAATGTCACCCCAGTGCTGACAGGAGCTCTCTGTGCTATTTTCAAAGGTAGAAGGGGGAAATTGCTTCTGCAAGGAATGCAAGACAGATGGCTGCAAGTACAGCGAGCACTTACTTGGTGGAGGGAAATAAAACCTGTGCCTATTGCACTCTGACAGATTGGTTTGAAAGGGTTCCATGCAGTTTATTACCTCCAACCTGATAAAAAGAAACTTATTTAGCATCAGTGACACCCCACGTTTAATCCTAACTCTTTCAGTGGGGAGGTAGAAGATTATAAGTGGTGGTTTGAGAGCCACCAGCAGCTCTTTTAGGCATCTTAAATCAATTTATCTGTAGGCTCTCTGTAATTTGCAGGATGAGGGAATACTGAATGTGAGAGACAGTTGTACTTTTCCATGAACAAAAAGGTCAGAAAAAAATTGCTTGTCAGGCAGGTATATAGTAAACATCAATTTAGCCTTGTGTGGATCAATACAAGGTTGTGTGTTCATATCCGATTACCTTAGATGGATTAAGATGTTGGATATTATTAAGATAATAAAAGACAGGATTGGCATCAGAATGGTGGCACTTTGTCCTTGAAATTCTGTGGCTGGAGAGGTTGCCATTTGTAGATGCCAGATGGTTCTTGAAATCCAGTTGCTGAAATGAGGGAAGATTTGTACCTGAACAAGCTTTTCCTGTGAAGTTTCCTTTGGATATTCTCTTCTTCCTGTTTTTTATAGATCTTTTTTTTGTGCTGTTTTCATTTGCAGCCTCTTTCCATCTTTATGTTTTGTTAATGAACAATTACTAGCATGGTATCTTGCTTCTATAATCTTTGTTTTTACTGGCCAGCACTCCTGGCCATGCTCAGGGTTATCCATGTTATTTTTGTGGTAATTTCCTTGAAACTGGGCTCAGAAAATTGAGAAGACATATTTTACTGAAGATCAGGTAAAGCATCCATCTCTCCCCATTATCAAATCTGGTTTGTGAATGTGAAAAAATATCTGTTTCCTCATTAAAATTAGTCTGGGGTTGAATACTTTTCCTACTCCTTCCACTCTAAAGACCAGGCATTCTTTGGGCTCCCCTCCCTGCCTTTGCACTGTTCTGTTAAAGTGTTCCTTTCCAAAGTGTCATTGTAAGGACAGTACTCTTCTGAATCATATTTCTCAGACAATTATTTCAGGCTACACTGTTATAATTGATCTTGCTTTATGGCTTCATTGTCTTCAGGAAAAATTGTTTTCATCCATTTTAGATTACACCTAAATCTTTGCTTTTTCAGTCTGCATGCAGTGTGTATTTTGAATACTTTTTTTTTGTTTTTTTTTGCTTTATATGGCATCTGCTAATGTCTTATGATAGGAACAAAGTTTAGTTTGAGCTTTGTCCCCTTCTGATTGAACTCCTGCTGTAGTATTGAGTGGGTTTAATATCTTTCTGTTCAGGTATACCATAAAAATATTAATATTAAATATTGATTAAAACATTGCATGTGTGTCCTGGCACAGCCGTTTTCTAGTGCCTCTGTGGGAATAATTCTATTTTTTCCTTTGAGTCTTCTGGGGATCACTTATGATGAATCATTTTAATTGCTTTGTGATTTGTAACACAGTGAGTGGAGGTCTCTTGCTCTGCTGTGTCTGATATAAATGTAGGCTTTCCTCCCTCTGACTAATGGCTTAAGATCAAAACATCCAGCACAAATCGATATTAGATACAGCCCAGCATCACCTGTAGATGGGCACTGCACTAGAAAAGTAAACATAAAATGAGTCACACTTTGTGTAGCTTCCTTTGCCCTGGGTGTTGGATAAGCTCTGACCTCTGAAGAGGCGATGGTGTTTGTTTGCTTGTTTGTTTGACTTCCCAATTGTTTTATCTCTGATTAGAAGACCCAAGCCCCAGCCACAAGCCCTAAGTGTCAAAGGGTGGCTGAGTCCTGAGGGTGGAGTGTTACAGATGAAAGTGGCTGGAGGCAAGGAGGTTTGCCTTTCCAAGGGAAGGATGGATGGAACCAGAGGAACTCGAATGGCTCTTTGAGTTTGGCTCTGGCTAGGAAATGAGAGTAACAGAGCCCTATCAGAGTAACAGCCAAATGGTCTGGATCGATCCTAATGCAGCTTTGACCTGGTTTTGCTGCAGGCTGACCCTCTGAGGTTGTTTCAGTTCTCAGCATCAGCAGAAAACACAGACCTGTCCCACTTCTCCTGGAAAACAAGGGCTCAGCTGGGGTGCTGACATAAAAACTTCTGCTCTCCAGGCAGCAATCTGCTTTTCTTCCTTGCTTTTCATATTCCACAAGGATGTACAGCAGAGAAAGGATTTTTCTTTTCCTTCTTGTGTTTGTTTGGGTTTTTTTAAATAGCCTTGCCTGGTGGTTTAGCTGAATCCAGCTGACGCATTGATAAGGTGCAGCTATTATAATCAATAGACAAGAGGCAACCAACTGCTGCTGTTGCTCCAGACCATAAAGTTTGTAAACTTCAGACCATAAAATGAGTGTAAGGGTTAACGTTCCTGGTTAGATCAGCATTTCAGCTACTGAGATTTTCAGGCTCTTCCCACTCCTTAGACCCTGCACACGTCACAGCCACTCCCAAGTGTCTCTGTTGGTGGTAAATGGATGTAGAAAATGGGTGGGATTTTGTTTGTAGGGTGGGTTTTTTGGTATTTTTCTTTTTCCTAACTTCAGTGGTGGAAGTTGACTATTCATCTGAAAAGTGATGGTTTATGGCTCATCAGACTCCTGCAGATTTTGCTTTTACTTCCTACTTTCAGCATGGTTTTGCATGTTTGTGAGCCACACAAGGGAGACCTGCTTTTAACACCCTCATTAGGGAGGAGGAAATATTTTGCTTCCAAAAGCTCTTATTCTGTTGTTTGTTACTGCAAGCTTAAAAATTACAACCTTAGAAATATTTCAAAGTTCTCTAGAGAATGAAGCCTGGTTCAGGAGACTGATGGCCAGATTATGCTACCAGGTATGACATAAATCAAGAACAACTCCACTGAATGCAGGGCAATTTCTCCAGCCTTACCAGGAGCAGAATGTGACCCTCAGTTTAATTTCTGAAATGGTGCCTGAATTTATTGGAGCTCTGCATCTCTGCAGGACCTTTCTTGGCTTTGCTGCAGTGTTAGCCTGATGTAAATCAGATTTCCTTGCAGCTGAGAGCAGTGCTGATTATATATGAAGCTCTATTAGTGCTTGCTGGAGTTTTGTGTTCCTGAGACCATGCTAGGCATTCAGAGAGCTCACCCTTCTGCCTGTGACCTGCAGGAGGAGTAAAGTGTTTTACAGTAGTAATAAAGAGATTACATTGGATGAAGTTATTTCCAGTAACTATATCAGGAAGATTGAGAGTCAATTATCCTGGCCAGGTTCATCTTCAGGACACCAGCAAAGCAGAGGGTGCAGACATTTACACTGTACCAGCAAAAAAAGATTTAAAGGCACTATGTTCTCACTGAACACTCTGGCCTTATCTGCAGGAGCAACCCGGGAGGTCACTGAGCATATTTTGGGAGCTGCAGGGGTGTTCTTTGACCCCTTGGACTCCTTTACTCAGCAGCAAAAGCAGGTTGTGTGGCTTTTGTCACCTGTGGAAGTGACTGCTTGGTAGGGACAATAATGCTGAGGCTCCTACTATTTCTGGTCTCTGTTTTAAGAATTTATACTCTGTTGCAAAACCTGCTCTGATTTCAGAAAACTTCCTAATATCTTTCTCTGCTGTCTCTGTGTGCACTCTCACATCTAAGCTGCACACGTATAATTTCCCTACGATAAGGTGCTAAGTGCATTCCTTCTTTCTTTTTTTCCTTTTTTAAAATAATACCTACAAGATGTGGAATACTTGCTTTCCAAAAGTATCTTTGCTATTTGAGAGCCCTGGATTTTTTTTTTTTTTGGCAGGGTCCTGTAAGTCAAAAGATTCTGTTGCTTCTCTCATGTTTCATCCACAGAGGGAAATGTTGCTTGAAGAAAGGCCATATGCACTGGTGGATGATTCTGCTAACTATTTTTAAGGAAAGATGTCTGTTCTGAGAATGTGACAGCTGAATCTGTCACCTCTGCCCTTCACAATTAAAATAAATTGATGATCAGCTGGTGGGTGGGACTAACACTGGTAAAGATTTGCTGACATAAATACATAAATCCAATGTATGTCCCAGTTACTCTGTCCACAAGATTTTGTCTGTTTTGTCACCCTTTACTTACCTTGTGAAGGAGATGCTTATTTCTCTTCATCCATCTATAGTTTTACTGTATTTTCTATATATTGAGTTTTTGCCTGTTGGAGCACTAAAATGTATTTCAGATCAAACTGAGTTGAGTGATTCCAATTTGACTGAATGACAGAAACCCCAAATCCTTCCAGCAGGCAGTGGTGTCAGAGAAGGATTATTATGGTTTCAACAGCTTGTGATGTACCCAGAAACACATATTGTTTTTCCTTTCCAGCCCTTTTCCTTCCTTTCTGGGGACTGTAATGCACTTAGGAGTTCAGCTGTTTATAATGAGGGGTTTTCAATCTGGTTTGAGCTAATTCTAGCAGGTAAGTACCTTTATAGACTCACCTCTGGCACAAGTTAAAATGGTCTGCTTATCCAAAGAATGGACCTAAAAAGTGTAATCATCCCTTGATCTGCCATTCTGAATCAAGGCTGTCTATTAACAAGTTCCTATTTTGTTTTGGTAGTATTGATTCCCCAGAACTGATTGCATTTCAGGAAGCAGCACACCTATTTCTTCCTCAGGCTCTCCTCAACAACCACTTTGTCTTAGCAGTGGTGGCTGAACTGCTAAAGCTGCTGCTTTAGAGAAAGAGGGAAGCCTAAGGAACTGATTTGAAAGCCAAAAAAAAAAAAAAAAAGCCAGACCCCTCAAAGAATTGGCATTATCTTCAGGTGGACCAGTGCATTGGAGTGGTTATCATGGAATTAATCTACATCTGCACCTGGTGGGGAAAAGTCATGGAGTGAAAAAGGATCTGTTTTTACTGAGATCCACAACATGAGCATGATTTATCCCTGTTTTGCTCCTGTATGGCTCTGTTAGCTGCACTTAGTGGTCTGAGGGGTTTACTGTAAAGTTTTCTCCTGCTTCTGTTCCCAGTTGCTGTAAATCAGAAGCCGTTTCACTGAGCTTGTGATTTGAGTTGTATAAAACCAGCGCAGATTCTGGTGGGTTTTTTTCAAGAATTTCAAAGAATCCTGTTTATTGCATAGTATTTTTGGCTGTCAGCAACAAATGACTATTTCTAAATGAATTGCAGCTCCCATTATGTTGTAAAAACATAATAATTTTGTGTGATTTCCCATGTTAATTTTCAAGTTGATCATTCATGTTTGGGTCTTTGTCTTTCCTGATGCTTTTACTTCAGAATGATTGATCTATAGTAAATGAGGCAAATATATGAAAATATGTCAAATGTGTGTACAATGACAGATTTAGATAATTCACCAAGATAATTTTAAAGTGCCACTGGCTTCTGCATTTATTGTAGTCAATTCTGTAGCTTATGTTTCATGAATTTTTAGTCCTGACATAATAATTTTTAACTGTAGGAATGACTTTAGTACTAAAACTACCTTAAACCAACAGCAGCATACACATGAAATAATAAAACAAAGCAAATTTTCATCTGGAATAGAGGGAAGTACTGTGTTGATCCAGCCTGGAGTAGCTACAGTTTATGGTGGGAGATTTTTTTGCTGCTCATGTCACAAGCAGAAATATGGAATCATAAGGCAAAAATGAGTAGCACCTTCAACATGAAGGTTTCTTACATAATTGGAATTCAAGGGACTACCCAGCTGGTGAGAAGGAATTGGTAGGTGTGGGATATTTTATGATAGCAGCCTTGTGGTGTGTCTGCAGTAAGAAATGCAAACACATTAAACTCTAAGGTAATGTTGCTTAAATAATTTGTGTGCTTCTGTATATATATGTTTGCATAGCAGCAGTAGCAGTTATTGAAGCTGATGCTAGATATTTCTGGAATTTCCATTCGGTGCAGGGGTTAGCTACATGTAATTTTGAGATGTGATGGCATTAGACATTTCTCAAACACGTGCCAAAACCAACAACCCAGTAATTGCTTTTTTGCCTTTCCATTGTTCTCTGCTATTGTAACTGCTTTCATGTGTTTACACTGACTTATTCTTATCTGTAGTGGTTTTAAATTATAAATCTACAAACAACTGATGCAAACTTAGAAAAATATAAAAGCTGCAAACACTTGGGTCATCCAGCACAGTGATGCACTAGGATTCCTTGCACAGCTTTCCTGAATTGACCATATTTACTGTGATCATCTAAAGCAGGTTTTCTTTCTGTGCATTTTTGCTCAAAAGCACTCTAAAACAGTGAAGAAAAACAAACAACCTGGCTTTCCTGGGAATAAAATATTTACAGAGTAGAGGCAGGTGTGAAGCCCACTGGCAATTCTTTGGGCAGGGAATGGAACACAAAGCAGAAGGGTTTCACTTCCAGCCTGGGAGGCTGTTCAAGGATGTTGCAGGTGGCATCAGTGTTTGAAATGTCCACAGATGCATTCCCCAGGAAGGTGAGGGCATGGTGTGGATTCCCAGCTGTGCAAGGTGCTCCGACCTCTGTCCTTCTGCACAGCTGGGCTCTTCCTTGGGGCCTGGGGCTTCTCCCTGCAGGGTCCCACGGCAGGCAGGGGTCTGGAGGTGCCCCATGGCACACAAGAAGCGCAGGGAGCTGTGAGGGGCTGGCCTGAGCTCTGCTTTCCATGCTCAAAATTTGCCCTTTTGCCTCCTTAGCCAGGGATCAGGTAAAGGCCAAAATTTGGCTGCTTAAATTCACTGGTGTCATCAGAGGTGGGCAAATCTGTCCTAGAAAGGATTCCTATATGTGAAGCATGATAACTTTAGATATCATGATATGCTGCCTATCACAATGTAGTCCAAAGTTAATTCCCATCTGATCATCCAGGAAATGTCAGATTTTGCAATGTCTGTGATGGATATAATAAGAGTTTATCATCAAATATCTCTTAAATGCTAATGAAGGCAGAAGAAACGGTAAAGCAAACACCTTGTCAAGTTAATCCCTATAAAAAAATCTGTTCAATTAATAAAACTGGCAAAGAATCTAGGAATGTGGGATGAATCCAGAGAGTGATGAGTTTTTCAACCTCAGTTTCACCAGTTCCTAATGTTAGGAAGAAAGTGGTTATTAAGTGAGATGGAATCTATGAGATCTTTCCCTGCCCTTTGTTCTGTGGAGAGCCCAGCATTAAAAGAGATTAGGATTTTCCTGGTTTATGAGGGGAGAGAATGAAAATGGTAAAAACATCTCAGACAGTCTGGGAATGTAGCAAACAGCAGATCTCCATAATTTCTCTCCCCTGATAACCAAAGCCAGTCCAGCCAATGCAGGAGAGAGAGGGGGAGCAGTGCCTGGGGTTCAGCTCCTGTTTTTTCCCAGGAGAATGGAGAGCACCCACCAAGGCTCCAGCATCCACGAGGGAAAACTGGAAGGAGCCTTCCCACCTGCAGAGAACTGCAAAGGTGAGGGGGGTACATCAGCCCTTCTTGCACTGAGATTTTGCTACAGGCTTTGCATTCCTACAGGTGGTTTGTGGTTTTCCCCCAGAGAGGAGGTGGATTTGAAAGCTCCTTTTGAGAGCAGAAAACACAGAGCACTGAGCCCCCATCTGCTGCCTTACACAGAAATGTTCTGCTCTGCAGTTAATGCTCGGTACTAACCCAGCTGAAGGCTGTAAAGGATGTGCCCATCTCTGCAGGATGATGGTTGTATTTAATAGGCACTTAAGTGCTTACATGATGTAATTTTTAACACAGGATTTCTACACAGTAATAAATCCACTTATTAATAAAGCTTCCTGAGAACGGACCAAAAAAGAAATTAGGATTTTCAAGAGAGAAGTGAGAAATTTCCTGTTTATCACACTTAAAATAGTAAATGCCCTCCCTGAACAGACAAAAAGAGTCCACTGGAAGTTATTGACTGACCTAGTACCTGAGGGACATAAATCTGATGCACATTTCTTTCCTTGGCATTTAAGAGAGTCTTTTTCCATGTGAAATGGGATAGCTGGTACAGAAAATTGCACTGATTCTGTTCTGGTTCTGTCACTTCAGCCAGGACAAGGAGCTCAGGCTGGCAGTGCTGGAAGGAAAGGAAATGCAAGATTTGGAGATCATAACCCTGTCACACTGCAGTTCATGGTGAGGTGGCCATTTATACAAATTCATTCAGATGCTTCTTTCAAGCTTTAGTTATTGTATTCCACAAAACTGGGCTATGTGTTTTTGCCTTGGAGCAAGATTATGTTTATTTTTCCCTGGTAAACAGAAGGCTGTTTTTCAGACTTAAAAAAAACCCCTCTACATATAAAAAGAAAAGAAGCCTGTACTTGATGTAAAATTTGAAATAGTGTTAGGTAATTCAAATGAAAATTTCACTACTGCTCGTTTCAGACTTGGGTTGGGTTGTAGGGGTGATGGAAAAAACTCTGCATGAAAATGGATTCTCAGCAAAGCCTAACAGAGTATTCAGTGCTATGCTTTGTGGTTTGTCCATAAATAACAAATTAAAAAAGTAACAGCAAAGAATTTAGCAGAATACATGATGAAAAGTGATGATTATTTATAAATTAGAATGTCTATTTTCCAGCTAGAGAAGAATTATCAATTAAATCTCTTCCCTTGAGACTAAGAGCAGATCTTTAATCCTAATTAATACTTTTACCTGTAAAATTTGTATGAAATGAGGAATTACATGGTACTGGAAGTGGTCACAACCAGCCATGAGAGGTGCCTGTTGAATGATTTAGTATCACATGGATGAAAGGCATGATTCTGTGGCTGCATCCTGGTATAAGTGGCCTCCTGGAAAATTCAGAATTATGTTTTAAATGTGGGCAAAATGTTGACTCAGTCAAGTCAGACATGGATTTCAAGAGTGTCATGTCAATAATAAATGTACTAGAAAATCCCATCCCAAAAATGTCATGGCAAGAAAGGGTTAGACATGGGCTTAGCAATTCCTGCTCAAATGCAATGGTTCCTCTCTTAGTGGGTGGAAACTCCATTTCTTCTCCCTCTCTTCTGGCCTAACTGATTTGTTCTGAGAGTCAGCCTGTGCAGGATTTTATGTTATTTATGCAAACATTTGCACCATATTGATTAAGAGCAGAGTGCAGCAGAGCCTTTTATAAGCCTTAATAAAATTCTGGCTATTGTCATCACTTGGCAATTCATGAAAGGGTGTGCTAAGAACCCATAACCTTGTCTGTTCTGTCGAGAGTGTTCCCCTGTCAGATTCATGTGGTTTCAGTCCAGCTTTTTCTTTTGTCTGTTTATATGCAGACATAACACTTAACAAGGGATAATGTGTAAACAAGAGCATGCATTATGCAGATAAATAGACTCCCACTGCTGAACAAATCCTTAGCAGTTTGCATTAAAAATAAATACAGATGCAAACCAGAATTCAATATTTATTTTAACAGCAGGACTTTATCATTGGTAGCATTTCCCTGATGTTTCCAGAATTAAATAAGTGGCTTTTAAAAGAGATTCACCAGTCCAGAAGTTTGAAGCAATTTAAACCTTTTCTTAATAGCACCAAAGGGAGAGATAACAACAATTAGCAGTTCTTCACAATATCAGGAAATTGCATCTGCATTAACTGACTGAGAACTGCTGGATCCATGCAGCCACAAGTCTCTTTACCCACTGATAAATGTGGCCATCAGAAGTGAAAGGAAGAAGGCACCAAGATTTCCACAGATCTCAGCATTTTGAATAATACTGAGGTTTTATTCAAGGCACAAAATGGATTTGGCTTCCATGCTCCATTGAACATCCAAAGGAAAGAAGCATAACTCTCCTTGGGCTTTAAATATTCCCAGTATGTTCCTCTCATTAATTTTAAAGGTGATGCTTAGAAGTAAAATTTTCAGACATTCAAAAATAAAAAATAAAACATTATTTAAAAAAATATTTTTTTAAAGTTTTTTTTATTATTTTTCTAACAGCATCACATTTCTAAGCTTGCCTGGAGCATTTATTCTTAAATGCTAGACTCAGTCTAGCTTCAGCCTAGTTTCCCTCATCACCCCAATCCAGTGTTTTTGATGTGATTGAGGTCAGAGGGGTAAATATGAGGTCCAAGGGATCAGTGCTGGAGAAGGAAACAGTGTTTAACTTCAAGTTCTAGATCCAAGATGAGATCACGAAAGGTGGCCTGGTGAGGAGCTATCAAATAATAATGAGCAGGGCAAAGGGAGCACAGCAATAAATGTTCACTAATATTTCTTGGAATAAAATTATAGATACACTTTTGCATTTAAAGTATTATAGCAAGAAGGTAAGAAAAATAAAAGCATTGAAACACCTGGATAAGAGGTAGTTACACTGTGTCTTCTGTTCACTGTGGATGCAGTTGTGCTTTTTATCAGGCTGCCTGTTTAAAGATGCTTTCTCTTGCATAGACATCCACTTGAGTCATTCCATGATTTTAAATCTCTTGTTGTTTCATGGTTCCCCTCCATCAAAAGGAAGGAAATGCCTTCACTGTATGAAAGCTGCATGGCTTGGTGTAATCAGTTAATCCTGTTCTTTATAGACAATTCTTTCTTCCACCAAAGGATCTTGGAGAGAAGTTTTATTCTTTTTGCTGGCACAGAGGTAAAGAAGGAATTTGAGAACTATTCTACAACACCAAACTGAGTCCAGAACTCCTTGGAGTTGAAATTTTTCAGGCAGCATTTGCCAGAGTGGGAAGGACTTGAGGTAAGTCAGAAGTGCTGGCTGAGATCTCTCCTGCTGCAAGTTTGCATATTGCAAAGTGAGCCTTGGAAATTATGATACTGGGACTGGTGGGGCTTCCCACATCCGGTTTGTATTTAATTCTCCACATTAAGAACTTGCAATGCGCATGTGTTACTAACAAACTTCAGCCTTGCAGGTTAACAGGATTTAAAAGGAACAAGGATCCATGGTGTCTGCACCATCACAATTGGGTGAGCTTCGACAGGAGACTGGAACTTGGGTCGTGTCAAGTCCATGACCACATCTAAAAATCAGTAGATGTGTTTCCACTCACACAAGCAAGGGGAGGATTCTCACCCTGCAGAACTCAGCAGATGCTTAGGAGACTGTGTCAGGCTTTTTTTGTTTTGTTCTTTCCTCTCCCTCAGCAAAGTGCAACATATGGTTAACTTTCCTGTTGCATCGTGGGCTGCTAATGAAGCAGACACTTAAGATAATTATGCTTCCCTCTTCAAGCTTCCTGATTTGGCAAGCTCATCTATTTGGAGTTCTGGGCTATTGCAAGGGTTTGTGGGTTTTTGGTGTTTTTTTTTGTTTCCTTAGTTTTCATTATACATGAAAAGCTGCATATTTTGATTTGTTGAAAGTCCAGTTAAACATTTAAGAATCCAGAAGAACCTTTCAAGACATTCACAACCTTTTTTTTTTTTTTTTTGGTTGCTGTTTTTATTGTTCCTGGAGTGGTTTTTTTTGGTGTTTGGGTTTTGTTGTTTTTTTTTCAATTTATTTGCCAGCAAAAACAAATGTAATGTTTCATTTGGGTGATGCCAGCTGTCCATTGTGAATGCAAATGATGAGCCAGTGGAGCTGCATGGCTGCCTTGAAAGAATGTGTGAAATACAAGTTACACATCCTGCACGTGCCTCTGCTAGGAGAATCTATTCACTCAGAGGACATTTAGCTGATGTATTGTACAGCTGGTCAAACAATGCCTTCAGGCTCTCTGAAAGTTTTCACAGGAAATTAAATGCTTTGGAGTTTGCTGCAAAACATTATTTTATAAAAGCAGGGTAATTTTGAGAGTGCTCTTTTTAGACTGCTAATTTCAGTTCTCTGCCTCTTCTATTCAATTTGCCTCTTTTATTCTTTGTTTTAATCAACTATATGCAGTAAATTTCTAAGTTGATTTGTTGTGGGGTTTTTTTCCCTTTTTTTTCTTTTTTTTTTTACCACTTTGTGATGCTCAACTATAGTCAGCATTTAGGTAATAAGGAATGTGATTTTTTTTTGTCTTTGGCCTGTGGGGTCTTTACTGTGTGCTTCTTGGTGCCTTAATATTCTGTAATCTCCAAAACATTTATTCCCATTCTAAAAAATTTAGATTTCTATTCCAAGGATACTTTATAAATCATGAGAGTTTAAAAGGCACCAGGATAGCAAATGGGCAAAAGGGGCCTGCAGTTTTTTGTCTCTCATGGAAAATGCACACACTTAGAGATAAGACAGAGTAGCATAATCTGTTCTTTCCAGCTCCAATTTCATCAGACTAATTAAAGATGCCTCCAAATCTTTTTGTATTCAGCAAAGAGCACAGGTTCTTAAAAGCCATTGAGCTTCATGTGACTTAAATGCCTGCCTGAAGTTGAAAAGCACCTTCTTAAAAGCTTGGAATAAAAGGAAACTTAAAATAAGTGCCCATGTTCCTCACAGCCAAAGCTCTCATGCAGCTTAATTAAGAGCAAGTTTGTTAATTAGAGTAGCACAAATTACAAACTCTTGGAGACCATGATGAAGAAAAGAATGACAAAAACAACTAACCCATCTAAACTTTAAATACCAGAAAACTTCCTCTCCTTCCTTACTCTAATCCTAGGGGCAAAACTCCAGACATTCTTAAGGATTGGAAGAGGAGAAAGAGGCACTGACTGCATCAGATTTCTTCACTTCTGATGTAAGGAGAGTGGACTGCACAGAGAGAGAGATTTTTAGCATCATCATCCAATGTGCGATGCAATGGCTTAAGTTTTATGTTGGTATTTTTTGTCTGAAGCCTAAAGATTTGGATCAAAAGAGAACAGTCCTCAAAAGCTCTGATGAAAAAAATTCACATTAAATTTGAAAACATTGATGAACCAGTTGGATGATGGAGGTGACTTCCCACATGACATCAAGTTTGGGATGCAATGTTTTTCTGGGGGTGATTTCAATAACTACAGCAAAAAGAAAATCCCTACATTTGCAAGGATTCTAAGGAACTCTGTGATGAGCTGGGGAGAGGGTTTTGGGGAGCTGCATTTAATTCCCAGGGGTGGAAGGGAAGGGAGGAAACATCAGCATCCTCTGAAATGGTCCCAGTTCAGTGGGACAGCCCAGCTTGACCTTGCCTAAACATGAGGACAGAAGATGACATTAGGAAGATCCTCAGTGTCTTATTAGGCACTGAGATCCTTGTAGAAATGAAAGGTTATGCAAATGAGTGTATTTTCTATTTTTTTTTCCCTCCTAGACTGCTGACACAGAACACTGATGAGATTTGGGGGAGATGTTTTAAATTAGAAACTTGGGAAGAGTTGACAGTTGCAGAAGGGTACTGAGGTCACCCAAAGACATCTGGTAGGACTGTCAGTCAGGAACACAGTGCTACTTTGCCAAGTGTAGGGTAGGATCGAAAACTGAGCTGCATTGGAGAAGGAATACATGAAGGTCAGGGTTGAATTCTCAAAAAGTAGCAAGGTTACAGATGTGAACTACATCAAATTAGGCGCAGGGCCAAAAGTGCACATTAGAAATGCTGGTATGCACAATGTTTATGGAAGTTGGAGTCATTTCTGCATTTAAACATAAACCAAGTCAGCAAAAATTACAGGAGGAAAAAGGCACCTCTTGAGGACTGTTGATTACAGACAGAGAGTATAATCACCTCTGTTTATTTGGTGATTATTTATTTGGTGATATTTGCCTCTGTTTTTGGGCCCAATTTTTCTGATTTCATTCTTCCTGCCCTGTGTGTGTCCCCATTTCCTTCCCCCTCTCTCCCCACCTTGTCATTTGCAGTGTTCAGGAGTATTTAGGTAGGATTTCTTTTACTTCCCACTGTTTGTTGTCAGCTCTTCCCCTGACTCCTAGCACAGGCTTTGCTGAGATCTTGCCAGTGACTGATGCTGGGAAAATACCTGGAGGTTGCTTTTGTATTAAAAAAATACAGGGGTATCCTTACTTTGCCCATGGCTGTATTGGCTTCAGTGCCTGGCAGGTTTTCTTACACCACCTGAAGCATGGCCTGTCCAGGCACAGCTGGTTTGCAAAATGGGGCAGAAAGTGTTTAAAGAACAGACATTTATGGAACACTGGATGGACAAACCAACCTGCCCCCGATGCAATAGAGGCAGAAAATTAAATCTAAAGAGGTAAGAGAAAAAAAAAAAAGCTCTGATCTAAATGCTGGGATATAATTTCTTAGCAAAATTATAGGTGTTGTTATTTCTGTTTCCTTCTTAAGAAAGCAAGGAGTATGGCACAGCCTCCAAAACAGCACTGCCTTTCTTGTGAACTCAGGTAAAGCTCAGATCCAAATCCAAGGAGAATTTTGAACACTATCTGTCATGGTTTAATCCTGACAAAAAAGAGCTGTGCAGCTCCCTGCTCACTGTCCCCAGCAGGGTGGGGAGCCAGCACAGCTCAGCAGCAATGAAAGCAGTGTGTTATCAACATCATTCCCATCCTAAATCCAAAACACAGCACTGCACCTGCTGCCAGGAAGAAAGTTAACTCTGTCCCATCCAAAACCAGAACAGTGTCCCCTCAAAGGGTTATATGGGAAATGCTGAGCTGTGGCCAGCGGAGGATGGATTGGATAAGGAAACCAAGCTGACAACAAAGCACTTTGCTTTACTACAGAAACAGCTTGGGAATCAATCTGGCTGAAACTTTAACCTGGCTGCAATGACATTTCTACAAAAGGCTCCTTTTCTGGGAGATCATGCATTGCCACTTCTTAGGGAAGCAGAGTTCTTGGTTGCATTGTAAACCTTAATATTCACAAGGATAAAGCAAAACATACAGAGTAAACTGTGAGTGTGTGGTAGCTGTAAGGACATCAATGAGCTTGTAGGAGAGATTTCAGTGGAATCTTCACATTCTGTCAGGACTAATTACCCACTGTCTGCAGGAATGGCTCTCGTCTTTGTCATGGCAGCAATGTTTTGGGCAGCCCTGGCATGTCACCCTGATAGCTGTGCTGGATTGGATGTTAGTCTGGAATCCCAACATGCCAAATCCAGAAATGGTCCAAACCTCCATGAGCTGCAGGGGTGCCTCACATCTGTGAGACCACACTTCATGAATGCTTTTTTCAGATTTGTTCTTTTGGTCCAGTGATTCGTGATCCCCCAAGAAGTGTGCTGACCCAGTGGCACTATTTACCCTAAAAGGTCTATAAAAGGAGAAGCCTGCACCTGAACTGCAAGGTTCTATAGTTTAGGGAGCAAAAGGTAGGGTAGGCTGGTCCTGTTGCTGTTTTGCCCAACACAAAGATTCAGTTTCCCAGACAAATGATGGACAGTGCCTCCAAAATTGGAACTTTGATCCCAAAGGGGCCCTGTGTTATTATAACATAAAGAATGGTTATTAAACTGTCAGAGGGTTAATAGTTTCATCTTAATAATCTTGATAGATGGTGCACATTTCACCAGTGCTCCAAAAGCCCTCAAAGAGCTTTAAAATATTTTACTATTGGCTTGCCCTTCATTTCCCAAGGAAGTCTAAGGAGAACTCTTCTTGCTAATAAATTCTTTATCATAACATAGCTGGTTGTCCTCTTATCGAAGGGAAATATATCCTTTGCTGTGCTGTCTGATTAATTGGTCTAATTTTATCGGGAAAATTAAATTCTCTTCGTTATCTAGGAAGTTATTTAAAGAGGTCTGAGAAAAACCCCAGCCCACGAGCCTGATGACTTTATTAACTTATTACTTTTTAAGTGAGTTCTGTCTGAAGCATTCCCTTCAACTTTGAGGACTATTTGTCTTCTGGTCTCAGGATTTCAGTATGACAAATGGGATGTCAGATATGACTTACTGCAAGACCTTATGGGATTCATGGAGGGTGGCTTTTACCCTTACCTCTAAATGCTCTCTAAGAGGCAGCCTGTAAAGCTGGCCAATTTTGACCAAACCAGAGATCTCAGTGGCTTTACAACAGGCAAAGTAGCTGCACTCTTAACTGATGCAGTTCTTAAAACATTACTGATCTTTGAGTGAGAAAAAGTAATAAAATATATGTGTAGAAATATGCATGGGAGTTGATCCAAGTTGTGTGTGTGTAGTACACAAAACAAAATAGGTTCCTGGCAGTTTTAAAACATTGTAAACTGATGCTTTACTTCTCTTTGCTTAGGCCTGTTTCAGAAAAGAATCATTTCCCCAGATGTGCAAAGCTGGTGAAGATCTTCATCTTTGTATTTTCCAAAACTACTTCAAGATGAATGTAACAACCAGACTGAGGGACTCGGCTAATTCTCTTTATTCTGGCCTCATCCCTGATGGAAAGGGCAACAGTTGGCAATGAGGTGAGACCATGAAGCATATAAACTCTCATGCCAATTTCTAATAACCTGTGTTTAGGAAGAGATTTTCCCACAGGTTTGTAGGATTGTGAAATGGTCCTGATGCCCAGGACCATGTCCAGATGCCTCCTGTAGGTCTCCAAGGCCCATGAATGCCTCTGCAACCTCTCTGCTCAGCCTGTGCCAGTGCTTGGTCACCCTCACAGTGAAAAAGTGTTTCCTGATGTTCAGGCAGCACCTCCTGTGTTTCAGCTGGTGCCCATCTCTTGTTCTGTCACTGGGCACTGCTGAGAAGAGCCTGGCTCAGTCTTCTTTGCACCCTCTCTTCAGGATGGTGGAAACAACAAGTATGAGAGGACATGGCCTCAAGATGCCCAAGAGGATGTTTAGATTAGATATTAAGAAAAATTTCTTCACCACAAGGGTCATCAAGCCCTGGAGCAGGCTGCCCAGGGAAGCGGTTGACTTGACATGTCTGGAGATGCTTAAAGGATATGGTTGAGCACCGGACTCAGCAGTGTTAGGCTAAGGGTTGGACTCTAAGATCTTAAAGACATTTTCTAACCCAAATGATTCTATGATTCAGGTATTTATCTCCAGTATCAGCTCTCCCCTGAGCCTTCTGCAGCCCAGGATCTTGTCAGCCTTCCTTGCTGAAGGCTTGGCTCATGTTCCCTGTGTTGTCCAGCAGGACCCCCAGGTTATTTTCTGCCAAAAGCTGCTTTTGCAGTAGCTTGGCTCCCAGCACAAGCTGCTTGTTCCTTCCCACTTGTAGGAAATTCCTCCCCGTGCACAGGAGGGCTGCTCCTTGGTGGTTGATGAGTTCTTTCAACGCTTCACAGAAGGCACTGAAGGATAATTTGCATTTACTAAAACAGAGCAAGTTATGACAGTAATGCAGACAACAGCCCACTGTAATATATTGCACTCCATGAAGTTTGGAGGGAGACAACATAAAACATTAGAACATAAGTGAAAGCCTTTTATTGATTGCCCAGAAAGGAGATCTAGAGATTAAAAAATAGCAACAGGAAAGGAAAACAGAAAGCACAAATGCTGCAGAGTTCTGTTCTTGGACACTCTTCATTTACAGTTCACTGCTTTGAGTTTTAATGCTTCCTGATAAATCATATGAAACATTCAATATTTGTATGTAACCATCTGAAATGTATATCTTTAAAAGATTAAAAGTACATTAGAACATGGAGAAGGTTGTCCGTTATTTTTATTAATTAGTTTAATATAGATGCAGTGGTCAGGCATATATAATTTATATATATACTTATGTAAGATTTATATATGGTATGAACCTGAGAGGAATATGGTGTGGAAATGGCTGTGGTGCCATCTTCCCTATCCATAAGAAAGGTGGACTGAAACACCCAAAACTTCACAAAGCACAAAGTCTGGACAAGTATTTTATGGTAAAAGATAAACCCAAATGCATTGTGCCCTTCGCTGTCAACATGATAACTTGTAAGTGTTCTTTTTCCTGCATCTTCCTTCTATTATTATCATCCTGTCTGAGCTAAATGACCTGTGACAGATGAGAAATATAGGATAGTTCATGGACAAATAGCACACTCAGAATTGGGTGTATTGTGAGAGTTTTGTAACCTGCTATGCTGAAGCTTAACAGAAATGCAAAAGATTTTTTTTTAATTCAGTCTGGAACAAGTTTCCGGATAGTTGATTAAATGAAGTGCAGGATGAGGCTTCATTCTGTTAGACTTTTCTGATTGGAAGGTTGCCTTACTTTGTGCGAAAAGTAAGAGCAGTGGGAACTTCCAGGTTAAATATGTGATGGCAAATCAGACTCAGTGCTGCAATAGACATAATATTCCTGGATTCATGATTCATTCCATGAGGGTTTTGGAGATACTTCTGGTTTTGGAGATATTTCCAGTTTTGATCTTCTGTGTGGAAGTTGGATGCTTGCCTCTAAGCCCAGGTTGCAACAGCATTTTTACTTTGAACTGAACTTAAGCAAGTATAATGGTCCTGGTGTTGGGACTGAGGCAGAATGAAGTCACCACTTTTTAAGGTCCCTTGTACCTCTGTAACAGGGGACACAAATTAGCTGCCAGGTTTTTTATCTCCAGGTAAGGTACTCATTTTGCTCCTTCACAGAATAGAGAACAAGCCCTCCCATGTGAAGCCACCTTTTATTCCTTCACAGGAATAAAAGATATTCATCTGGTGGTAACGTGCCATTTTCCAGGACCATTTCAATAAATGAATTATGATCCCTGAGTTTTGTAGCCCTTTCTGACTAGTTGAAGTGTTATTTATAGTGAAACCTAGGCAAGGCACGTTCCTTGGTTAGTGAGTTCTTATTTTTATGTGCTACTTCCAAACTTGGCGTGGGTTAGGCAGATTTTCTTCCTTAAACTGATGCTGTTCTCTCCATGTAAATCCAGCATTAATTTCATGGCTGATGGCTCAACTGGCTCTGGGAGGGGTCTCTGTGATTCTGTGACAGAGCTTCTTTCAGTAAAGGTGGCTGGAACAGCAATGCCATCAGTTCAGTTCTGCCATCTTCTTATCAATCCATTTCAATAATGTTTAAATTTGGGGACAGGGGAGTGATTTGTTTGAAGTTAATGACAGCCAAATGAAAGGGTAAGATATTTCAAAGATAAAGGTGAGGCAATTTCACTCATCTTGACTAAGGAGCTTATGACTCAAAGGTGTTTTGTTCTTCAGCTGCTCCTTGAAACATGATCTGGTTAATGAAATTCATATTTATTGGTTTGGCTGTTCATTTTTAATTCTGTGTCTGATAACTCAGTGCCTGTTGCTTATTTTAATTTTTTTTTCTATCTGATCTGCAGAATTAATTGTTATTATCCTGAAGTAGTTGAAGTACATTTCTTGAAAATAATGTAAGCTGTGCACTTTCTGCCAAATTTTAGCAGCTTGTTAATGCTAATCCCAAGGACCATCTTGTCTCTGACAACAGCATCAAATTACAAATTGCTTTTACAAGAAATTCAAGAGTCAATATTTCGCAAAACAGCTTGGGTTGTCACTGAGTAGAAGTGATTTTCCTATCTCAGCAGCTAAGCTGAGCTGTGGTGTGCATGGATTTTCATCAGGAAGATACAGATCTTCAGTTCTGGAATTAATGTTCTCCGACTCACAGGTTCTTTTGACCAAGCCTGTGTCAGGTGTCCGGTGTTGTATGGCTCAGCAAACTACTGTTGGTCAGTAGTTTGTGTAAATTTTAATTTTTGTATGTGAGAAAAGGGGCTTGTCTGCTAGGAGAGAGGAATTCTCTGCTATGTTGGTGTGGTCTTTATCTTCCAGTGGTCATACAACTCAAGATCCCCTCAGGTGGAAAAATCTTGAGAGTCTAAATCTTTAGAATCCATATAGTGACTAAAGATACAGACAAATACTGTGACATGCAGCCAGCCAGAAATTGTGTTAGAATTTCTGAAATTCCAGAACTAATTTTTTTTTCTATCTCACATGTGTTGCACTCAGGACCCAGAAGATGCATTCTTCTCCTCCAGGAAAGCAGGTTAATACTAATAAATAATATCTTGATAATCTTTAGCCTGTTAGATGGCAAATATGTAGGAATTACTATTATTATGTTGAATAGTGTCTCTGAGAGGTGAACACCCAGGCTGGCTGATGCAAGGTTCCTCTTATCAAGGATGAAAACAGTGACATGAAACTCTATTGTAAGGGGCTTGTCTGCCTTTAAGGTCTATGAATAAATATTTAATTAAAGCCCAGGTCCTTAATTTTGTGTAATTCAACAGGCTGTTTGTATTTCATTTTGTTCTCTGGCTCAAACCTTACTTTCACCCTCCAATATTTATATGCAGGGATGGAGGAGAGGTGGCTCTGCTGTTGGGCATCCCTGAACCAGGGATTGATTTGTGTTTGTGGTTGGTGTTTGTGGTTGGTGTTTGTGTTCATGGTTTTTGTTTGTGGCTGGTGTTTGTGGTTTGTGTTTGTGGTTGGTGTTTGTGTTAGTGGCTTGTGTTTGTGGGTTTTGTTTGTGTTTGTGGTTTGTGTTCATGGTTTCTGTTTGTGTTTGTTTTTGTGGTTTGTGTTTGTGGTTGGTCTTTGTGTTCATGGTTTATGTTCATGGTTTACGTTTGTGGTTTGTGTTCGTGGTTTTTGGTTGTGTTTGTGGCCTGACCTGTGGGCACTCAGGGACTGATTGCCCTGTGCCCATCAGTTTTTTATAACACACACACAAGTCCCAGGTGTTTGGATCATCAGCTCTTCCATCCTGGTTCCCTCTCCCTAGTAGAAAACGCCTCTCAGCCACGCCGCGAGGCCGTGAAATTGTGTGAGCACCGCTCATTAAAATGACTGGATCTGCTGTTTTAGTCTGAGTGTCTGAAGGTTTTTTGAAATTGTAATTTTCCTGTGCTGCTGCTGCTGCTGTGTGTAAAGGTGACCCCAGTGTGCTGGGCCCCGGGCAGTTTGCTGCAGACAGCTCATCAGCATGATTCATTTGGCGGGGTGCTCAGTCAGCACCTCCTCGCCAGCAGGATGGAGCTCCTCTCTGATCTGCCAGGATATAAACGCACCTACTAGAGATGCAGAACTCTCTGGAGATGCATTAGGGTTTGATTTTTGTGGCAGCAACGCATTTAACAGGGGTACACAGGTTATAACCCCTGGTTCTGCACAGGGAGAGGCAGGGCAGTGTCATCTGCAGAGCTCCTGCTGGAGAGGGACGGCTGAATGCTGCATTCCTGCAGTCACTGCTCTTTCTGTCTTTCTGTCCCACTTTCACCTCGTTTGGAATTGTTTAAAATTGTTTCATTGCTGCCTGTGGCCACATGATGGCACAAATCAGTCAAGGGAGCATCACCACGATGGGAGCATGGAGAGGAGCTGAGGCTCCCCCTCAGGGCTTATCCCTCCTTGCCACTGTTTGGATCCACAAGTGACACGATCACAGTGAGGGACAGGGTGGGGTTTCAGACACAAGCTTAAAAAGTAAGCACTGGAAAAGAAAAAAGTTAGAAGAACAAAGCTGTTCTGAAGCAGGCGCAAAATGCATCTCTGGCAAAAAGAAAAAGTTGGCTTTTAAAAAGGGCTAATCGGAAGAAAACTTTTGTTTCTCTGATTTGTTTTGGGTTTCCCTTCAAATGATCAGTAAACTTGCAGGAATCGGGAAACCCTTTTTATTTCTCTTTTAAATCCTGAAAACATCATGTGCTGTATTTTCTTTGTGAGATCTGTAGAGAGGAGACTGATTTTTACAAATAGTGATTAACAAAATCAGTCTCAGCAGTTTTATACTTAGTTTCTTACATCTTCAGTGTTAATAATCTAAATATATTGTACATAAACTTTAGTGGTTCCTGTATCCTGCATTGTCCACCTCCCTTCCTCATCCAGTGCCCTAAATGTGTGCCTCAGCAGAACGATTGAACTACTTCACTTCCAGTTCACTCCTTGCAAGGGGGAGGAAGGATGAAATTCCCAGCACCACTGCCTGTCTTTCTGCCGTTGCTACCAGAAATGTGCAAAAGTTGTGTGTAGCTCTCAGGAGAAGTCTCTCAAGCTATTTTGAAAGATTATTTTGCATTTCTTAACAATAATTTTGTGAGTTCTAGACTTCTGGTTCTAGACACAAGTCAGCGAAATTAAAGGGGAAAAAAAAAAACAGGAAAAAGAAAAAAGGAAAACCCACACCCCTAAGTCCTCAGGAAGCTTCTCAACCATAAGACAGAGTGCAGCCAAATCCCTGAACAGAATATGAAAATTCCCAAGCATCAAGCAAGCATTTGACATCTCTGTTAGTAAACAAACACAGCACAGTTGCATTTCTCGTGACACAGCAGCAGCACAGCCTGTTCTGCCTCCCTCTCCTTGCCCTTTTCTCTGTTCTCCTCCTGCTGCCCCCATCGATGGCAAACATTCCAGAGGCCAGTGACAGCATCCGTGTCTCTTTCAAGCTGAGAGCATTAGTCAGGCGTTTGAGAGGGTTATTTTCCTGCCCTTGGGTACCCCAGCAGCCATGGGGAAGATGCAGGAGTTCAGGGACTGCTGAGTGCTCAGCTGCTGCTCTCTCCTAAGTGAAGGTAAGTGCTGAGCAAGTACAGCATTTAGAAATAAAAGAAAATATTTTTCTGTGGGGAATGTTTTTTTTGACCTCACAGCTGTTAGGTAAAATGAAAAAAAAAAAAAAAGCTGAAACTGTTGAGCAGAGAGAGAAAAATTCTTTTTTTTTTAAAGAGGCAAACTGCTTTACTACATCAAATTCATTGCACTATATAGAGAAAACACTTCATTTTAGAATCATGCTTTTAGATTTACCTATCCTAATTTTATTTTTTATAGCCCACTGTCACTATTAATGCTTAGTAATATCTTAAGCTGTATTTGTCATGCTTTTCCTCATGAAAAATTTCATAAGCAATCCATCAGCCTTTCACAGCTTTTTTTTTTTTTTACCTGGAATACAGAATTTTCCAAATGAGAAGTACAGTGCAAATTCAATACAATCACAGAATTTTTAGGTTGGAATAGGCTTTTAAGACCAAGTCCAGACTTCCAAGTCCACCAGTAAATCACACCCCTGAACTCCTCATCTACACATCTTTTTAAAACCTCCAGGGATGGTGACTCACACAGGCAGCTTCTTCCAGTGCCTAACAGCCCTTTCCATGAAGAAATTTTCCCTAATACCCAATCTAAGCCTCCCCTGGTGAAACATGATATTCAGAATTTAATCTCCTTTGGCATTTAAATAAAACATAGGCTGAATGCTCAAACTTGCAAAAATCCCTTGAGTTTTTCACTGAACATGGAGAGTCAGGACCTTGGTTTTGTATTTCATCCAATTAAATTGCCTTTGGTCCCTGACTGCCATGCTAAGACACTCCACTAATTTGTATCCAAAAAAAAAAAATATAATTCTCAAATTGCTTACTTCTGGTACCCATTTTGAAGTCTGCTTCAAATGAAGAAAAGGAGTTAAGCTTGTTGGGTAATATATTCTGAGCTTTGCATGGTGTGGCTTGCATGCCATGATAAGTAAGAATAAGTAAGGCCTTGAGTGAAATTGGAGCCAAATAAAGCTCAGTGTTCATGCTTTCAGATTATCTGTAAACTTTAATTCAGTTCTAGGCCTGGTGATTGTGTTGGAGCCCAATGCAGTTTGATTTTGATGGCAGGGATGCTGCTTCAGATGGAATGTGGTGACTGGGTAAAGCAGAAGGACTTCCTGAAAGGTTATTTGGAAATGATACCAAGCAGAAGAAAAGTTTAGGTCTACATGTTCTTGCAGGGGAGAAAGTGAAGTGCTGAGAGCAGAAAGGCACTGAAACTTTAATGTGAGTGCAGAAAGAAGCATTCATTACACCAAAAAAATCCTGTGGTCTCTAGGAAATGCTAGATGAAACCTTTCAGTCTGAATTTGCTAGATGGCTAAAGGGACAAGGGAGCCCACTGGAGAACTCATTATTTTTGTTTCCCAGACAAATATGCTTGAATTAGATGTTGTTTCCTGATGTCCTCTCTGGCAACGCAGTGCTTCTCTTGCTAGATTGCCCTACTGGCTGTCACTGAGTTCAAGTCAAGGAAAGTCTCAGCACCACACTGGGAAGAACCCAAAAATCCAACACCCAACATCTTCCAGTGCCAGCTGCCTATAAAATGTCACTGACTGCTGTGGCATATTGTATTGGAATAAATCATGTGAGATTCCATTTTCTTCATGCAGGAAAAAGCCTCTTCTTTATTCACATAACTCATTTCTATACAGTTTTACAGACCTCATGTGTGACTACAATTGGTTAGTAGCTTTCTTGCCAATTACTCTATTGGTTAGTAAAAGGTATTTTACTTGCCCATCAAATCTCTCTATTCTTAAATTGTTTACATATTTTCTTCACTGATTCTCACGGGGTAGATTTAATGTTTCTGTAGGTGCTAGTTGTTTTTCACCCAGGAATAGATTGTTATGTTAACAAACTGTTCATACCAGGATTGTTTTGATATGGGAACTTGCTAAGTGCTAACTTCTCTTAGAAGAAATGATCAGCCACTGATCTAACAGAGCAGACCTGATTTTATGAGGCCTTTATTTTATAGGTTTTCTACCTTACTGCAACAGCACTGTGTCCCTTTGGGGAAGAATTTTCACCTTGTTCACCTGAAACCAGTCCATGGCACCACGACTTGGGCAGTGGCAGAAGGTCCAGGCCAGCACAGGGCAGCCTTTCCCCAGTGTTTCACTCCTACACCAGCCTGAGGAGTGCCCTGCAGACAAGTCTTTGGGACAGTAATTTAGATTAAGCTGTAGAGCTCCAGTTTGACTGCAGCTTTTAAGTGAGCTTCTTCCATTCTGAATTGTTCCCTAGACCCCTTTTCCTTTCACATCCTTAAAAAGTGATCACATTATTCTTGGGCTGTTGCATATGGGCTTGAACGGAATTTAAACTGCCTGCCTGACAATGATGAATGAATCAACTCCAAATCCCTTGATGTGGATCAGCTATATAGCATAACAATAATATTGTTGTTTAACATTTATATTGAAGTAATACCATGAGGAATCTCATCCATTCAGGGACTGATTTTGCTGGAAACTGAATAAAACACACAGTGAAATAACGAACCTTGTTCCATAGACAAGGCTGTCTAAAAGACAAGCTGTACCTGTGGAAGGAGACAAACAAAAAAGACAAGAAGCAGAATGATATAAATGACAGTTGCATCTTTACACAAAACCTGGGCGCTGCTGAATTTTCTTGCATGGTTGACCTGCCATGTTGTTTCTAGACTAGACTTTGCTCATCCCTTTCCACTTTCATCTTCTTTACCCATGCTGCCAAATAAACTCTTAAACCTCTGGCTTTTCCTAGCAAAGTTTGGAAAATATTGGAAAAAGGAAGCTGTCCAGGAAATTCCTTGTGACACTTTGTTATTACCTTTGGACCAAATGATTTTAGTTGGCTTTCTGTACCTTGGCATCCCTATTCAAGCTTACTTGGGTGAATTCTTCTCTGCAAGATGTTTGTGAAGCTCTCTGTCAGATTTTCAGATTCTTTACTTAGATCCAACTGTATTGAATCTGTTACATTCCCTCCCATTTCTCACTTTGTAATGTTTTCAAATTTGCTATTTGGCTTCTCATATATATATATAAATATATATATGGAAATATATATATTTATATATTTATTTATTTATTGACAGGTCCATTCTTGCAGCTGTTCATTGTTCCCTGTGTACAGCAGGGAGAGATTTTAAAAACACTCACCTACTTGGTCTAACTATTTTCTCTGGAGCCTAGTGCCACAAATTTTTAGTAAAAGCAAACTTGGACCTCTTGCTTCAAAAGGAATAGACCATTCCCTTGACTGTTTTTGAAAGTCACACCCTGGTTGTACAGTGTTAAAGATATGTTGCAAAAAAAAAAAAAAAAAAAAAAGAGAGAGACAAAGGAACGCATCTTAATAAAATATTTTTATTTAAAATATTTTATTATCTCATAGGTAAGCTCTATGCATATGTGTCCATGTATATGAAGGTGCTAACATACATTTTAAAAGAAAATTTGGGCTCCTAAGCCACAGAATCCTACACACCAAGGTTCTGTTAAAATCTTAACAGTATTAGCTAGACTTCATTTAGTCAAAGGATATAAATATATAATTACTTTTTGGAAAGCATTCTTCTAGCCTGGATGACTTGTGCCACATTACCTAACACAATTCCTGTTACTTTGTGAGCTTTTACTAAGCTGGAAGCACTGGGTGATTACTGTCTAATAAAAAAAAATGTCCATATGCTAAATTTAAATTTCCAAGGAAAAGTGAGGAATATAATAAACTGTAAAGTACAAGTTGTGATAAGGCCGCGGATAATTCCAAATTATAAATGATTTAATTTTATTTTCACAGGAAGAGGCTGAAACAAGGCTGTACCTTGCTCTGAAATGACACAATAATTAGAGTGAGTACAGGATTACTGCATTTGTCCTGACTTAATATTTCATCAGGATCAGATGGAATTAATTTAAGTCTGTGTGGTTTTTGTCAGAGGCCTCACACTTGGACTGCTCAGCTGCAGAATGGGTACAGCCTTGGCCATTTTAGCATCTACCTGCAGTGAGGATGTTGCAATCCACATTTCACTCTGCTTTGGACCCTGATGGTTTTACAGAGTGAGAAATATTTCTGGATTAGTTAGGGAAGAGTGCAGTGTCTCTGCCAAGTGCCTGTAGGATTGCTGCACTGGATTCCTGGGCAGCTCAAACACAATTTGTATATGAATAGAAGGCTGTTATAGGGCTGGACTGAATTGAGGGGAAAAGCAAAACACCATGGAAAAAACTGAGCAGAAGAAGATTGAGAAAAATAAATATATATTTCACTAAATTGCTAAAACTGGTGGCTGTGATTACTTGGTCAATATGTCAAAATATATTTTGAAAAAATGATTATATGCCATTCTTGTGAAGACTGCAGTGTTGAAGAAAAATGAAATAATAGCAGAGGGGGATAAACTCCAAGAATGACTTTGCCTTTTAAAGCACACACCATATCCCCCATGCCCAAGTTTGACAGCATAGTCTTCTCAGGGATGCCTTTTGGCCACCATAAGCCTTAGTCAGGAAAACATGCAGTGCTGTTTGACAGAATGTGCAAAAAGGGGAAATTCTGTTGGAATTTATTGAATGATTGATGATAATTTAAATCCACTTCAGAAAAGCCGTTGTGTTCTGGAATCATTTCTTGGCTAATGTGCTAATAAAAATGCATTGCATAAGGCTACTGCTGGATTTCAAACAATTTAACAGCAAAAACTTGCTTACTGAGGAATATTGGAGCTTCCTCCAGAAGAAGGATCATATCTATAGATCAGAGATAATAATCTAATAATAATATCTATATATTATCTATGATATCTATAGATAATAGATAATTATCTATAATCTATAGATAATAGATATTACTGTTACTATTAGATGATAGTAATTATGATGGCAATGAACTGGGCCTTGTTTACATTTGCAAACCAGAGGGAAACCTTGCAAAAATCTTCCCTGATTTTAGGATGAGTTGAGCATTTAGGAGGCAATTACCTCAGCTCAGCTTTGCTTCTGGCCCTGGGTAGGTCATGGGGCAAACCCTCCATCCCCACACACGTGAGCAAGATCAGTGGAAAGAGCCAGTGCAGATTTCTCCAGTGCAAAAAAGGCATTCCCTGGCTGCCTTTTAGGATCAGATGAGTTCTTTTTGTTTGCCTGATTGGCTTTTGGTACAATCTCTGCTTCTGTGGTGACTGCAGCTCAGCTGGTGAGATTTGGAGTGGGTGGAAACTGCCAGGATGGCTGAGCTCTTTTCAGAGGGACACAGTGACAGGATGAGAGACAACAAACACAGGTTGGAATGTGAAAAATTCAAACTTCATATTAAGGGTTGAATGTGTTTTTTCCCCATGGAGAGGGACAAACACTGGGAAAAAATTGCCCAGAAAGTTGTCTCCATATCACAATTCAAGGTTTGTCCTATGTACCTCCTGTGCTTATAGGATACTTCAGCTTTATCCCTCTGAAGTTTCTACAGGAAACAGAGATTTTTGTTGTCATTAGCAGCACTCTGAGAATGATAGGGCTCTGAACAGGAGATCCAATACAATGAACAGGCAGGGAATGAAGCTGAACAGTTTAATAAAACTATTTTCAAATAAATTGCCTGAAATGTTCTGTGACTCCCGAGCCCCCAAAGACACAAACTCCTCAGGAGCAGAATTCATCTGGAAAATAATTTTCAGATGTCTCTGTTGCACAGAAATCTCCCTGCTCTCACAGCCCACAGTGGTTATTCTTCCATTTGGAATTAGCTATTTTATTGTAAAATCCTGGCTTTGCCAGGGCTGCTTTTAGTATCAGTGTGGTGAGAACTTCACTCTGGCCTTTGGAACCCTCTGAAATACTTGTAGAGACAAATACATGTTCTAAAGGACAACCCTAAAAGACCAGAGTCATGCTTTGGTGAACTCTCTAGTTAGAATGTATTCCTAAATAGGAAGAAGTAGAAGGGAACAAGCTGTAAACTCAAATAATATTATTTACTTGGTTTTGATGGATGTGTTTTTCAGGACACTGCTGTGCATACGAGAATTTGTTTTGGTTTTTTTTTCCCTCTAACAATGAATTTGGGGAACATGAATCTCTCACCTCTGTCTTTCATCTGCCTAATTTTACGTACACAAAATAAATAAAAGCAATCAGAGAACCACAGGAACTGCAAGATGAAATGGAGGTTTATGTGTTTGGTTCACCATCTGTTTTATTTTGGACCAAATACCTGTGTATTCAGTCCAAAACCACAGTGTGCATTTCTTTTATTATCCATGCATGCTGCTTGCCTCACATTTAATCATATTTTTGTTATTTTATTACAACTCTACAGATATGAATTAGGTGATTAAAACTCCTCCAGAAAAATTTTAACACCTGTTCTGTGCCTTAAATATTGTTTACACAATTCAGAAAGCTGTGAAACTTTATTTTGTTGAACAGATCCTTATTACTTTAAAGTGCTGCACTATCCTTGTACTCCTATTTTGTGAGGAAGCTGCTGATATCAAAGAGAAAGCTGGCTGCTACTGGATCTAATTATTACAAATTATGTGGCAGTTGTTGCACTGAGAGACAGGAGGAAAAAAATTTTTTCTTTTAAATTTTGTATTTAAGGAAAATCAAGTTTCCACGTTGCAAAGAAGAGTTGCTAGTGGCTAAAAACTGATAATTTCAATTGGCTTTGCTCCATCAGCCACAAGGAAAACACCTGGCAAGCTGCTGCATCCCAGCCAAGCCTTGTTAACCTTTTGGCCCTCACAGTAACTATCAGCAGGCACCGAGTCAGTGCTGCTAATAAACTGGCATTAAAACTTCCACCTGCTAATAACATCTTATTGCTTTTCAGGATTAAATAAAAGGAAATGAGCTGTTTAATTACAGTCAGAGAAATTTTTGCAATGCCTTGGATGGTGACAGCAATGCTGAAATGTGTTTAAGGATGTGGCTACATGAACTGATGGCTTCAGAGCTAAGCCAGAGTGGCAGCAGCTATTCTGTGTTACTTTTTGGCTTGTAGGAAGTATAAAACATCTTATTTTTACATGAAAGTAAGATAAACTGGGGACAGTCTTTTCAAAAACATATGTAGGCGGTTGCAAGCAAGGTTGTATTCATGGAAATGTTTTTTTTTTCTCTTCATTAATGTTCTCCTTAATTATTCCACTTTATGGAGAATTCTTTGCTGGATTTTAATTTTTTTTTGCTTGCCTCACTGCTAGCAAAACCCCCATATCTGGTTTTCTTTATCCAGCAATAAAGCAGGAGAGAGATATTACACTGTAGCCAATGTTTTATTCTATTAAGAGGGAGTTCTATTCTGATTTTTCTGGAACATGTGAAGCAAAAAAACCCCTGGGAGGAGCAAAAATCTTGCATGGAAGTCCAATGTGAGGGATGTAGCCTGATTTAATGTGTCTGCCTGTCTTTCTTTGCCTTATTTTCCACTTCTTACCCTGATACATTGATTATTTTAGGGCAAAGTCAGCTGGATTTTGAAGCACCAGAAATGCACCACAGGCCCTGTGGAGGTCTGGTTTGGATTTTGGCATGTTTTGGAAAAAGGAATGCAAATACCACTTCCTAAATGAAAAAAAAAAAAAAAAAAAAGCCCTACTGGCTGCTGGTCCAGTTCCAGTGGGACCAACTTCCCAATGTGTTTTCAGCAGAAAGTGATTTTCATAGCAGTGTTGCAAGCTGTCTGAATTCCAGCAATTTTAATAGCTTGAAACATGAATATCTATCAAAATTAACATAATCCTTTTAAAAAGAGGTGTGCTGCAGCAGTACTTTGCTCTGAAATAACATTTCCCACAATGTGTTCTAGTCTCCCGCTCCTTGCTGGTGGAGAAAAAGGGCTTGGAGGGAGGGACTGCAAAGTCAAGGGAAACTCAATTCATGTTTCAGGAACTCTCATTTATTCTCCTGTGAGCCTTGGCTGGGCTGTCAGCATGATGCAGCCTTGCTGCGAGAGCTGTAGAGAGGCAGCATCTTCAAAGACAATAAATCTTCAAGAGGACAAAGGGAAGCAGTAATGTCATACATGTAGCTTGGTGTTTAAAGTTTGCACTTTTTCATTCCTTTTTTTCGTTTTTCAGAGGAACTGTTGTTGTGAATGCCTATCCCACTTAAAAAAAAAAAAAAAGAGCACTTCTTAGCATCTTTTTTGATTAAAGCATAGGCAGAGTGTGTTTCTGATCACTTTAAAAGTGACTTGTGAACTGTGTGGACAGAGGAATAAAAGGCCACAATAAATTGCATTGTATTTTACATTTAATTGTTGTGTGGCAACAGTTTCTGGTGAGACAGATTCACAGCAAAATGATTGCAGGGTGCACATTTGCCTTTCTAAAGGTCGTCAAGTAATGACAGATGAGATAAAGAGAGTTTTGAGAATCTCAGATTTGCAGGGGTAGCTGTGTGCCTGTAGCTTCATGAAGATTTTAATTGTTTTAGTCAATGAAATAAGACATGCTGCTCAGAAAAGTGCTCTGTGTGGTCCCTTAGAATGGTGATTGTAGTACAAACAGTTACAGAGCCTCAAGTCTTGCATGTTGTGACTGAATATTTCAGGACTTTGCACATTTGAGGAAATCAATTATGCCACTCTTCACTTGAGCAGCCACACCCTCTCTCACATTAATGGTTTTTTTTGGGGGGATATTCCTAGTTTTTTTCCTCACAGTCAGGATTTCTGATTCTGGGAGCAGCCTATAGCACACAGATACAATCTCACAAAGACTGACTTCGGGTTTTGTATCTGTTGAGCTCAACTCCTTCCTTGTCTTCCTTTAAAAGTATTTCATTAACTTTATTTCATCTATCTATTTATAGTATTTTATTTAATTCTAACTCCTTCCTCTCTGAGTCTTATGTACCTCCATCCCAGCTGGGACACAACTCCTTTTCTAGAGATTCAACAAGAGACAGCTTGTTTATTCTCCTTGTGTGTTTTTGCCCCGCTGCTGCTAAAAGTAGGGCAGGACTTTGGAGGAAATGCTGAGGTGCAGATCCAAGTGGAGATTAAAGGAAACAAACTGACTGCCTGTCACAAAAATCCTGGAGGTGTGGCTTTGGAGCATGGAGAAAACAAAGGAATGAAATTTCATGTGTTGTTGGCATCTCCCATGTATTGTAGACTTCATTGCAGTGTTCTTTAGGGCACAACTCCTGCATTGAGGAGTTTCTGCTTTTCTTTTTCTCTAAGAAAGACAGTAATAGCTGGGAGTGTGTGGAATCTCGGGTCTGAGCATGTTTTTTGTGGAAATTAAAATTTGGGTACCCCAGAACCTCCAACCAGACAGCTTCTTTTTGAAAAGCTGAGTGGGAACCTTTCCTTAAAAACTGGTTTTTCCTAACATTTATTTTCTTTCCCCTCAGTGATTAGAAACAAAAGCTGTTGATGAAAGAAATAAACTCTCTCCAAGATCCACATTTTAACAGCAGTTCTGTCACTGAAGAAATAGATATGTTGATGATATCTTCAGTGTTTTTTTGTTCCTCTCTTTGTGTGATGGGAGATGCCAGTGGCCTCTTGAGACATGGATTTGGTCTCCTTAGAAGGTCTCCTTTTGAAGCTCTTGCTTCAAAACCTGGTGGGGAGACCAACCTTATTTTCAGAGGTCAGGAGGATTCACTGAAAAGGAAACATGAATGAAGGAATATTTCTGGGTTTTGTCAGGTAACCCAGCAATAATTGCTGTGCCACAGCCTGCTCTAGCTACCATTCACCCTGCATATTAAATTATAAATGTTTTGAATGAGTAACAGCTCCCTGAAAAGCTCATTTTCAGGGCAGTCCTCTGTTCTGGTTGGTGTTACTAGTGGTCATTTTGCTTGCTGGTAGATTTTTCAGTATTAGCAGCATTTTGCCAATCTGTTCTCATGTTCTGGTGGTTTATACCTTGCATTCAAGTCTGCAGTTTTTCAGTGAATATCTAAACCAGGCCTCTCAATGCACAGTTAGCCCTGCAGAGCAGGGGTTTGGGTACCAGGGATCAAATTTAAAAGTTTGCAGTGCCTGGGACAGTCTTCACTGGGGGTGTCTGAAAGGCAAAGGCAGCTCCACTTTCTTATTTTATTTCCAGCTGTTTATTATTTTATTTCCAGCTGTGGCAAAGGGATAGACATTAAGGCAGGAAGGCTCCCAAGAACCTGAAGTGAGCATGCACAGGCATGCTGGTGCATTAATATGTATTATAGGCACATGATTTCCCTTGCAAACAGGAACATCTCTGCAAAGAGTGATAAGCCCTGGGTTCCTTTTCTGTGACACTGCCTGTAATTGCTAGGGAAAAAATGGGCTTAAATTTAAAGTTCCTGGAGCTCTGCTCAGTATCCACAGAGTGGATTTTCAGCACTATTTTTAGCCTGTTGCTTGCTGGGTTAGAATGCAAATAAGCTGTGTGCACTCTGGAACTGCAGAAGTCCACACAGACAGAAAACAGGAGGGAAGTTGTGCCTGTCCTCACTGAAGAGTTTTACCATTTTTTCCTCTTTGTTACTGCCCAATATTCAATTTTGTATTTGCTGCTACAGATCTTTCAAGCACATGGGCTGTTGGCTACTGCTGATTGTCTGACTCTATTTATATAAAAATATCTTGCAAACTCTGGTCCATCCAAAGCCCAATGAATGGGACCAGTGATACTGTTTGCCAGCAGAGAGATTATCCCCCAAGCAAAGATCAGTTCTGGGCAGTGGGGTAAAAAAAAAAATAACTTTTCAATAATGGAATTATCAATTAATGCCTGGGAAGCAGCTCCGAAGTGAAATGCTCTCCTACATTATTTTTACAAACCTGCTAAGTTTTTTTTTTTTTAAATAATCTTGACAAGAGACATAATGAATTGGCAAAATGAAAAGGGCCCTGTCGTTTGCCACTATCTAAACAGTAAGGTTGGAGCAACTATCTGTATTATACTTGTCTGAAGAGATAAATAGGAAATATATATATATAAAAGATATTAGTGGTACCCTTTTATTCCCATTGATCTTGCTCAGAACCCAGGTAGCAACCTAAAAACCTCATTTCTCACATATTTCTTCTCAAAATAGGTTTTATTTTGGCTTGATTTTTTTTGCAAGAGAGCTCTTCAAAACCCTTCTAGACTGAAATAATGCTGGGGCAAACAACTGTGAGTCAGTGAAATTTAGAGGTGGCAGTGGGGGACCATATAAAGGCTCTGAGACCCTTAAAGCAAGGGGAAGCCATCAGGCAGCAAAAAAGTGGCAATCATGCATGCTGTGTGCTGGATTGCACCTAAACATGCAGCTCCTTGATTTGAATTTCCTGCCATTGACCAGCTGCTTCAATTCAGTATTTGGGGTGTATTTCCTACTGCAGACAAAATGGGAAAGGATCTCTCTGGTGAGCCCTGGTTTACCTCAGGGCAGACAGAGGGCAATATGTGGAGAAAAGTTGCAAATCTTTCAGGGTTTTTCAGTTTATTGGGGATTGTGACTAAAGCCTATCAGCACTCTTGCAGTTTGGAGCTGATACACAAAGCACTTGTCCTTGTTTTTGCAATAAATTGCATTTTCTTTGCAAACTGAATTTTTAGCATCATCTAACAGGAAGCAATACTTGTTTCAATGTTTCAGCTGTAAGACAAAAGTCAGTTTCGAACCTTCCAGTACCTGTGAATTTATCTACAGAGTGGGTGATAGCTCAGCCTGGGGAAGGAAAATCATTGGTGCTCTAAAATGAACAGCACTGGCTCATTATAGGACACAGCATCACAGAATTCATTAGTACAATTCACAGTGTTTTCAACGTGCAGGTCATTTTCATATTTGCCAGGAGTCTAACACACACACACAAAAATTCTTTATGCTTTATGATTCTGTGGGCTCTTTAGATAACTCTGCTCCACCACTTTGACTCTGCTTTGGCCCCTGCACACATCTATGTTTTTGTGCATAAGTTTCAAAGTCTCCTGAGTGCTCTGAGAAGCAAGAACCTCTGGGCTCTATGAGACAGGAAAGAAGAAATCTGTGGCAAGTTATAATAGTCAAGATTAATTTTGAGGCAGTGTGTGTTTACTGCCTCTTAGGGGAGTATCTCACTTCTTTGCATGCTGCTTACTTGCTTCTGGAGCTGGAGAAACACTGCTTAAAAGGATTAATTTGGCAGACACTCCTGAGACTTTAGAAGGTAAACAACTGTTTCTTTTTTGTCAATATGGCAATTAAGGTCTGGGAGATTAAAGAAAAGAAAGTAAATGCAGTTTTGGCTCCTTCTGTAGACTGATGGCTTAGTGATCCTTTGAATATTTAATGAGGTGCTTTGATGGTTCTGGAGTACCAAAATCCAGATCAGATGTGAAAAAATGGAAGAACAGTGAACTGCAAAGGGGGACTTATGTGATGCCCAGAATCAGGTGTGTGGGGTTTCTTATGCTCCAGATTGATGTCCAGGCTGATTTGGTAAATGACAACTCCCATGTGCTGAAGGTGTTGAGATGCCTGGAGATTTCTGAAGTTGGCCTCTTTTAATACCATCTTTACCAAAACCTCTGTCTAGTTCTGAGTCTTGGGCTAAAGCAAGGAATTTCCCCCATAAAGCCAGCAAAATTGTTAAAAATATTACCATGGGTAGAACTGTGAATTTCAGAGTCACTTGCAGGAGTCAGAAGTGATGTTCAAGGTGATTTTTAGCTGCCTTTAAAGCTGCTGGCACAGTTTCATTCTTAGATTTTTTTTTTTTTTAACCTCATTTGACACAAACCAGGCTTTAACATCCTCTGTGGGTATTTTCTCCTATTTTCTCCTTGTCTCCCATTTTGGGCAGAACACTCATTACCTATCCTTAAGGGGGTGGCTCTCATGTCTCTTCAAATATGTCTTCAGGGAATTAATTAAATTGTCTTTCTCAAAGTGGGTGGGCATTTAGAGGAAGTTTAATTTGAAATCAGAAATTAAAAAGGTCTGAAGTTAATTCAGAATGCTTTTTATATGACATTATAGCTGGAGAAGCTGTCAGAGTGTTACCTGTGTGTAGTGGGAGGACAGCTCTTATTTTAATCATTTTCTTCTCCATTTTCCCCCCTGGCCCAGTGCTGTTCCTTCTGTTTGCAATCCCAAATCTGCTTTTTTTTTTGGAGTGGGAAAGAGATGAACCTTTGAAGAAGCAGAGCAGCAGAAATCCAGGTTTTGAACAAGACCCTAATATATCCCTCAGGGAGCTCTTTGTGCCTTTATTTTGGCACACCGTTGCTTTTAGAGTGGCAGTGCTGGCTTCAGGCCCTCTGGATCTTCTTCATGACAAATTCAGGGAGAAATAAATGTGATTGCTTTTCTGGCTAAGTGAAGAACTTTATCCATTCTGAGCTGCCTCCCTTGACCTCTCCTGCTTTATCAAATTGAAGAGCAAAGTAAAGACAGCCACACTTCACTCCCCGAGCAGCTGGGCTGTTTTCCAGAAGGGAGAGGGGTGGGAGATGAGCCCTCTTCCCCCTGGAGGAGCTGTCTGCTGTCCCAAAGTGATCCCTGGGGGGGGAATTTGGGATGGAGACATGTCCCTGGGATGAATCCAGGGTTGCTGAGGGAGCTGCCCAATGCCACTGCAAAGGTGCTGTAGATTATCTTAGGAAGGCTGTGGTGGGAATTTCTTCCAGGAAAACTTCACACCTGATGTCAGGAAAGGAAAGAAATAAGATCTGGGGAGCTACAGACTCTTCATACCCTTTCCAGGCACTGGGAATTCTTTGGGGCAGCCTTGGAAGCCATCTCCAGGCACATGGAGAATGAGAAGGTAACTGGGAACAGCCTGTGCAGGGTTTTCCTGGTTAAACATTTCCCCCAAGCACCTCTTGCAATGAAATGAGAAGGTCTCCAATTGTAGCTAATTTGGTGAGATATGGGCTGGAAAAGTGGATGAAATGTGGCTGTATGATCCAAAGGGTGGAGATCAGTCACCTGAGGTTGAAATAGTTGCTGGGTATGAGTTGTCTCCCTAAGAGATCAATTCTGATACTATAAATATCTATATTTATATAGATACTATAATATATAGTATTTATAATACCATAAATTTCTTTATTTGCAAGTTGGATGATGAGATACAGCAAATAACTGTACAATACTAAGCTGTTCTGTATCATTTCACTCAAAAACACAATGAGGCACTATTTAAGTAAGTCTTTATTCTATGGGATTGGTTGTTGGTTTTTTGGGTTTTTTTTGCTCTATTTTTTTAAACCCCTAATAATACTTAAATACTTTTTTTGAGCTTTTGAGTAAATCTCAAAGTAAGAATGAAATGGCCACCCACCATCTTCCTTATGCTGATCCATAGGTTTGTGTGGGTTTTTTTTTTTTTACAGATTTATTTTATTTTCAAGTAAAAGATTTGAAGCCAAGCATACAGCCATAATCTCACTGCGCTGGCTACATAAAAATGTCAACGTCCTGGATGAATGCTCTTGAGATTTTAGTGGCTGGAAGGTGACTTCATAAATCCCTGCTTTATTAAGATGTCTCTTGAATGTCCACACAGTTATGTGAAAAGTAAAAGATGAGCACTTACAGAGGTTACACCAGGTGTGAAGTTTCTTTCTCTGACCAAAAGGCACTTGGGAAAATTGTTTGTAGGGCTTTGGAAGGAAATATGAAAGAATTCATTGTTATTGTACAGCTTGTGTGCGTGAAATTGTTTATTTTTTTCCCCTCAGCTGAAGTTTCCTGGTTGACTTATTCCCAGTTCTTTCAATTTTCTTGCTCTTCCAAGGGCATCGTCATGGTTTGCAATTAGCACTGATGACCTATGCAAAAAATACAAAGTTCCCCAGTTCCCCAAGTGATCCCTGCACTTCAGCAGGGTAAGAGCAACTGTGGCAGTGCTCTGAAATAAAAATAAAGAAAAAGGCAATGACAGAGCAGCAAGGGGAAAAATAAAGACAGATCCACCTCTGCCAAAGCATTCTGAGTGCTTCCTCCTGCCCTCCCAGTGTTGATGTGCTTTGCCTTTATTTTGCTCTGATGTTTTCTGCATTACCTGTTGGGGAACAGCAGCAGACAGAGCCTTTCCCAGGGTGTATGAAGCTCCAGAAACTCATTAGGGCAGCAGCCCTGCAAGGAAGAGCTGGGAATCAAACTGTGAAATTGCAGCTCCTGAAGGGCCCTGGGCACAGCCATGAGCTACTGCAGCTTTCCAGGGACACAGCACAACAAATGGTGCCAAATCCCAGCAGCTGCCCTGTATTTATTCTGTCATTTATGCTCCAGGGGATGGAATCACAGGAGAAAATTCCTTAAGGAAGTTTTTTTGGCAAAGCTCAGAGAGCAACAGCCTTTATTCCTGTGAGCAGAGGTGTAGAAAGGATTGTTTTCCTGATTTTTAATTTCTTATGGTTTCCTTGCCCCTGCTTTCCTTCCCTTAAGTCTTGAGTTTTTCAGACCAACAAAGAAAGTAGTTTTAAGAAGGGAAGGAAATTGTTACTTGACTACAATATGTACATTAATAGATTCTGCAAATAAATATAGGGGATTGAGGGTATTCCACTCCTACAGATTGTGGGGGAACCCAGGCAGGGCCATATAAAATATTGCAGGTATGTGAAGCTGACTCATGAGCAGAACATGCAGTGCACATGTTTCAAATGAATTTATATCCTAATTTTCAAAAATGTGGGGAAAACGTACATAGAGTTCAGAAAACGCTGACTTTCAGTTTGTCCCAGAGTGACTTCATCTTAATTATGGGTGGATCTGCTGGTTTCAGAGGTGCTGTTAAGGAAAGCACGAAGTTACTGGAGAGTTTTCATAGTTTTGTCCATCTCCCAGCAATAAAATTGCCCAAATTGCAAAAATATTCCATCTCAGGAGGCTTAAAGCAGCGTCCCAGGAAAAATGCTGAAGAATGGACATGGTATGTAACAATGTTCATGGAATATCCATGTTTGAGAGACTGGCTTTGAATAGCCATGCATTTTTTTCATTAATTTGGATATGTGACCCCAGTTGTGTCTTTCATACAGGCTTGTGTCAAAAAATTTTTCCTTTTGTAAATAATTTCACAAAATTTTATATAGTTATTTTCTAGGACATCTGATGCTGTGTTTGGAATTGTGGGCCTGAAACAAGAAAAAACAGGGAGATTTTGATTGAATGATTCCTTCCAGGTTGCAACAGGAATTGCAAACCCTTTGTCCAAACACATTTTCAGATATAGGCAGGAAGGAGTCATGGCTAGAGAATCAATCTAATTTCTCTGTGTGTGTGTAATTCTGAATGTATTTGCCAAAGAATTGATTGAATAATTGTTCTTCACATGAATCAAAATAGTGGAAAGCTCAAAAGCTTCCTGAGAAATTGCACCTTCAAATGTGATGATACTTCAAAGAATTCTCATTCTAAACATTGTCATAAAGCTATTTTCAGGGGAGGAAGAGGAAGCAAAGTTGCTGAGGCTGTAAAAAGAAGCTGCTGGTCTCTGGATGACAAAAGCACTATAGGATTCAAGCAATGCAATTAAGACAGTTATAAAAATCAAAATAAAGAACAAACTTTTAATTGTAAGTGTAATTAACTACTGGAGCTAACCAGTTCTAGGCATGAGGCAGAGCTGCTGTCGTTTGTTGTCTTTACCCATTTTGTGCAGAGAGCAAGATTAAAGACTGTGATGACCTCTTCTGCTCTTGCAATCCATAAGTCCTGGCTTAATAACATTGGGACACACTGTGAAGGTGACAGGAGACGCCTGGCAGGCTGTGGGCAAAGCAGGATTTGAAATGGTGAAACTTTAATAGAGAAAAAGCCTTTAAATAGAAGGCCCATTAAAGCATTTGTGGCAAAAAGGAAAACTGCAAAGTGTTTTAATTTAGTTTAAATGTTGCTGCCTCAGTGTATTTGAATTTATCTTGCAAATAGTTTTCATATGGAAATTGCAGTTATAAGTTTCAGTACCACAGGATGTAATTGAATGTACTCTGTTTCACTGGTAATTGGTAAGTGGTATTTAGAATATGTTGCTAGTGAATTATTTATGGGCTTTTGTGCCAAAACTGAGTTTTTAGGAATGGCACGATGCTGGCTGGTTGGGGAAGATTCTGTTTTGTGAATAAACCTGTGAGATGCAGGTATTTTGCTGCTGTTGGTTTTTTTTCCAGCTGGAAAAGAAGCAGCTGGAAGGATTAATTAGGATTGAAGCAGATAAGGGGTTCTCTGCAGGAAGCACCTAACAGCCTTTCTTTTGGACACTGGGTGCTTTTGAAGTTCTTGATCAGAGGTAGATTTAAGCCCATAATTGCTCAGCTTTTGAGGAGTTCCTAGGCTTGAGATTTGCTGCATCTGGAGTGTTGTGGTACAGAGATACTTTACCTCAGTTATTAGCACAGTCAGACTCTGTGTTTAGCACTGATTGCCAGAGGTTTTCATCTTTATGAGTGTTGACCACTGAAAAGTTGGGTTGCCCATGGTGCATCATATAATTTTGCTCATTATACCACTGATGACAGTTAAGAGAGCAGAAACAGTGGGGTATAATTAAAGCTTTGCTTTGTTACTGCAGTTTGATTTGTGTGAAGCTTCTCTTTCACCCCAAGAAAGGCGTCTCTCACCGTGCTGGAGAAATCCTCCAGAGCTCTGATGTGTGTGAGCACTTGGGTGAAAGGCTTTGCTCAGCAGAAGGAACCACACACTTCAAAAGGGGTTCTTTTTTTAGTCTTTGACATCAATTTCCCCTGCTTTAACCCCAAATTTAAATGGTAGAGTCCCAGCTACCTCTATTTCTGTTCCCTCTATCATCTTCTCTGCAAGGGATGCATCCCATAGGTACTTTCCATGCTGCTTTTTGGAGCTGCCAAAAAGGTTTTCAGCCCCCTTTACCCCACTGCTGTCCCTCTGGGAGAAAAGCTGGGCTTTTCCACTCTGCTTTTGGGAATATGCAGGCACTGTAGTGCAGACAGTGCTTTAACCTTGAAAATGCATGTGCCATAAGGTTGGGTCTTGTCTGTTTAATGTCCAGCAGGTAAGGCAAGGTTCTATTTGGAAATGAGGATGTGTAAAGTCACCTGAGCTGTGGGTTCCATCCATAAAAAGGGACAGGGCATTGGAGAGCTTCCCCTGGCAGTGCAGAATGCCTGAAGGTGAACATCCAGCTCCTAAATAAAATGAAAGGGCCTTCATGCCTAAAGGGATGGAGGAAAACCCACGAGTTGCCTGACAGTCCTAAGTGTGATAAAAACCATCCACTGCTGGGGATATTACTGTAAATCTTTGTCTTCCTGACAGATTTACATCTACTTGCTTCCATCAAATCCACTGTTAATGGCACAACACCTATTAAGCTGAGGTATTTCTAGGTATACTCTATCATCATATTTTACTGGAGACTTTGCATGATTCCCAGCGTTTCAGTGCTTATATTAGGAGGCAATTCAGACTGAAAATAGAGCAACTTTCTCTTGCTTCTCAAGGACAAGCTTTTGTTTCTGAGCAACCATTCAGGAATGGCAGGCAAAATATTGGAAATAATAAGGCTGAAAAATACTGTGCTCCAGGACAGATGAGATTTATTGAGACAAGTGTTTGCCTACTTGAAGGAGGCATTAATAAGGTGTCAGCCAGATTCTTCTATTTTCTTAGTTGCTTTTCTGCCTTCTTTTCTGCTGTTTTGGGTGGCTTTTTGCATGTCTCAGGAGCAGTTGGAGAATTGAGAAGGTTCTCTATGGAGCACATGATGGACATTTACATCAAACCAGTGATAGCAGTGAAGAGGAACAAGAATCTCTGCTTCAACATAAAAAATCGAGGTGAAATAATTGAAAGTAACCTGGTAGAAGTCTCCTTCCTTTCCCTTAGTTTTGGGGTTTTTTAGGGTATTCTTATCGTGAAGAGAAGCTGTGGTTTCAGTTTTGCCTGGAATTAGTGAAGGCAAAAGCAGAATTGAAGGAATAAAGCTGGAGACTGCTTCCCTGGTACTTCCATGAGGAAATATCAGTGCTCCTGGAGGAGTGATGTGCCAGTCTCTCCCCTCAGAAGTTTTCAAGCACCGTGTGATGTAGGAGGGGTTTGGAAAACCTTTTTTGTTTCTTTGGTACCAGACTTACAAAGCAGCACTTCTTTCTGAGGCTGCCCATGTGCTCTTAGGTCTTCTGGTTGTGCTAATCCTGCATCCTGTGCCACACAGCCAGAAAGCTGCATTACACAGAAATGGATAAAAGACTATCTAGTCTTTGAAGGGATAAAATATGCTATGTCCCCCCATCTGCCTCCAGCCAACAAAAAACAACAAAACACAAGTTTTGTGGTTTTTCTTTTTCATTTTTGCAAGAACAGTTCACTTATCCTTCCTGCAGAACCTGGAAAGAAACCCCAAAAGAAAATGAGTTAATATTGGAGAGCAGCAACAGCAATTTGGGGCAAAAGGAATTTCATATTTAAAGAGCATGCCAGCCCTTTCCCAGTATATTTCTCCAATATAAAAAGCAAATGTTATGTTTTCACAAAAACTGAAGTACAGAGACAATCTCCACAATAAAGTTTCACCTCTAGATTGAAAAGGAAAGCTCAGCGAGCATAAAAAGTGTGTGTTCTGCACCAAGAGAGGCTTAAAGGTCAGCACCAAGATGAATGCAATAACAACTGAGGGATTCTCACCTTGGCATAACCTGGCTGCTGCACAATTTAGGGTAAAAATCCCATCCCAGGGTGTAATGAAGCAGCAGGGTGGATCCTGCTGGAATCTGCTGGCCAAGGCAGTGCAGAAGACTTGACACCAAAGATGTGGGAGAGATTTGCCAAATCTGAATTGCTCACCTCCCAAAAGTGCAGAAATCTGCAGTTCAGGGAGCATATGGAGAGAGGGAGCACATTGCACAGTGCCAGCTAATGGAAATATGTGGTATAAAATGAGCTAACAGGGATGTCTCGTGCACTGGGGAGCTTTATATTCTCCTGGGGAATTTCATAATTCTTCAAAATTGCAAGTTTAATTTGTAGCCACTCCCTTGGAAAATATTTGCTTCAGTCTTCTAATAAAGCAAATCTGCACACTGGGTGGAGGAGTGTGTGTGTGTGTGTGTGTGTGTGTGTATTTTAAGGTTTCTTAATTTTAAAATCTGTTCTTTATGGATTCCGCGATTCTGTGAGTGATTTCAAAGCCATTCACAAAAGGGGGATAGCAAAGCAGGTTGGAGTTTTTTTGGTGGTTTTTGTTTGTTTGTTTGTTTAGTTTTTGTTGTGAGTCTTTGTTTGTTTTCTTTTGTTTTGTTTGTTTTTTTAAGAAAATCTATAAATCCCCCTACTCAGAATCCATACCTCCAATGGCAAGCTTTTGCAAGTTTGAACATTAAAAAGCCACAGTCATTGCTGACATTACCTCTGCTTCAACTGGTTTGAGAAGGGCTAGTAGTGCACAGAAATGTCAATGAAGTCACCTAACCTAGTCTATGTAGAATTGCAGCATTTCTGGGTCCTACTTATGTGACGGATCTAGGATCTGAAGAGCTGGAAGGGGAGGTTCGTACAATTGCACTGATCATGCAGCATTGAAGGGGAACTCACTGGGGTTTTTTATTTTTCAACAGATTTTTCTTTTTTTCTGTGCCATTAGAGTGAAATGTGACATGCCTAGAGATATTCCTTTATAGGTAATAATATTTAGCTTTTTTTGCTGGCAGAAATGGATGTGCTCCACAGCCATGGCATCATTATTTTGTTGTGATTCCATTGCTAACAATTGTGCTGAATTTTACAAGGAGGGAGATTGAAGGATGGGAGGGAAACAATGCCTCCAGAACAGCTGAAGGGGCAGTAGCAAAGTGGCATTTAGTCACCATCTCCTCAGTTATTCACTAATCCACACCGCTCCTTTGCTCTCTATGCTCCCTTTGACATTTTTGTACAAGCTGCCTATTCTTTATGGTAGTTATAAAGCAAATTATTTGCATAGCAATGCGCGTTTCTCCTGGTATCTGTTCCCCTTCTGCTTGCACAAGGAGAGCAAAAGACTGATTCTGTTCTGACCTTTCAGTAAATTAACTTAGCTCACCTCTGTATGTTTGCCTTCCCTGCCACACATACCTGGTTACCTTTTCAATTACCTTCTTTGCTATTCACATTATTTTCCTTTAAATTGTGTGGCTCCCCAGAATCCTCTGTTGAGCCCATGCAACTTTGTGAAGAGAGCGCCTTCTGAAGACACGTTAGCTCAGAGAAAAACTTGTCCCAGCAGCTGCAGAGCTGGGCTTACCTGTTTGAACGTGAAATATTTGAAATATTTTCAGTCCAAGCTGCACCATCCTTGGGGAAATGGTAAAAATGCCTTTACTAGCAATTAAGTGGGAAACAGGTGTCAGTGACTTCACTGCCAGGACTTATCTTCCTTCATGAAAGGAAGGGGAGAAACAAGGAGAGGGAAGATAAAATATGTGTAAAGAAAAAAAGGAAAGAGAGGAGATCCTTTTTTCCCCAGTATGTAAGGCATGCCATGTTTTATCTCTTTGTGCTGCACTCCTGCCAGCAAGAAGTTTATATTTTGAAAGAAAAAACCACTGCCTCTATGTAGTAGAAAAGATTTCTCATTTTTGTTTGTATTTATAGTCCTGTGTGGAATACTTCAGGTCAGATTCTTTTCCCTAGGGTGTTTTTGATTGGTGCAATTTGCCTGATTTCTTTTCAGCACGAAAGAAGAGTTTGTGGCAATTAAAAGGCAAATACTATTTGTCCTTTCAGGAAGAGTTGCCAGCACCCGTAGCAGGTAGCTCTAGTGGATTGTGCTGTCAAAGGACTCAGCAAATCTGGGATTTAGTGCTTATGCTGCAACAGATTTCTCTGTGACCTTGAACAGGTCATTCAGTTTCTGTGTGCTTCAGATCCCCACTTGTCAAACAGGGATAATGGTGTTTGCCTCTCCACAAGGTTGCTGTGAGGATAAATGCAATTAAATCATGCAGGATGCCTGGCTGCTATTGAAGTGATGCCACCAAAGGAAGGGAATGGAATTAAACTCAGGATTAATTCTTCTCACAGTTACGTATGTTTAAATGGATAGTTGCCTTGCTGAATTTGTTAAGATTAATAGTGGATGGCAGAAAATCAACAAGATTTGCTTACCCCAAAACTGCGGGGGAGGCAAACAGCCTTGTCTGTTCCTCCTGTGTTTAACCACAGATGTGAAGCTGCTCTTGTTCCCTCAGGAGCTGGGATGGGTTTGCAGTGGGCAGAGGAGGAAAATAGGCAGAATGAGCTGCAGGGTTCCTCAGCTGTCTTTCCATTTCCTCTTCTTTCCCCCTGCCCCAAGACTATGGCAGCCAGGAAACCACAATTTGCCACAGTTTGGTGGATCTTGCCCATTGCTGTCTGACAGGACAATGTTGTATCCATGTTGATATTTTTAAGAAAAAGCATTCTGTAGTGGGACACACCATTTATTCCCTCTATAGAATTGTTTATTTGCATAGTGTGGAAAATCACAAGATTTATTTGCAGAGTTGGAATCCCTCAGGTATACCATAAATATAATTACAAAAGCATATAAATATATTTATTCCACGCTATCAGCATCTTGGCATGACAAACCTTATTTCCTTGACTGTGAAAATAAATGCTTTAGAAGAGAAATAAATCATTAATTTCTGCTCATGACTCCAGAGTTAAAACACAGAGGATATTGGCCTAAAAGGCAATTGATCCACTGTTCTTTTGTGGGAAAAGTGTGGTGTGGGAAAAGTCCCACACCAATGCAGTGGGACTTTTCAAAAGATATTTCAGAGAAATACCTGATTTTCCAGAATTAGTCTTTGCAGAAGTGTGGAGATAATACTTTATGACAGTTTGGGATTATAGGTAAAAAGGTACTTGCTGAAGCAATATTTCATGTTTTCAATTGATCCCTTTGATTAAGATGTGGGTTTTCCAAACTGAAGCTCAGAAATGGTAGAACTCTATTACCAGGTGTGGGGGTTTTTTTGTTTGATTTGGCTTTCCTGTTTTGTATTTTAAATTGTCCAGACAGTCAAGTGAAGGCATGTAGAAGGTTCTGTTGTCCTTGCACAACATTGATTCCTCCAACCACAACCTAAGGTTGTCTAACCACTTCTAGTAAAATAAAAGTGAGGATGACACCAGTGTTAACTCTGGATTGATTTGTATTTTGGGACAGACTTTTGCCTGTCTTTGGGAAAGCTGGGATTCACCTTGGTCAAAGCTGTGTCTCCTCTCTGTGCATCTTTCTACCTGCAACATGAAGCCTGATTTTATCTCTGGAGGTTTTGTTTGGGATTTTCTTCCCAAAGGTGCTGTGAGTTCCCAGGTGTGGCTCTGATCTTGCTTGGGAATCTGTCACCACACAAAATATACACACAGTGGGTTGGTGGGTTTATAAATTTTAAGTTTCCCTAAACCAACTTTTTGTTTATTTACCAGCTGAAGTAATAGAACTCTCACAGACTGCTTTGAGCCCAGGAACTGTAGCTAAATTAGGTGATCTTTAAAGAGAAACAAACAAACAAAAAAAAGTAAAAAAACCACCAAAAAAACCCCAGACCAATGGTACAACAAAAGAGAACAGAACTTAAAACCTCAAAACTCCCCTGATATTGATTCAAGGATTTGCAAAGAAAGAGAAGCTGCTTTAAACAGTAATTTGTTGTGATTGATTTGGCTTGCAGCTTGAGATTTGGGTCTTATTTCTCATCTGCATTTATCTGGTTTGAGCTCAAAGTCTTGGACATGGTTCATCCTTTTGTGTTTTAGACTGAAGAGGGCCCTGCTGTGAGATCAGGTAACAGGAACACAAAAGTTTCTATGATCATCTCTGCCCCCAGCTTCCTCTTTGGAAAGCAAAGTCAATTCAATTAACCCATCCTCATCTTCTTAAAGAATGTTTCTTTTTGTGGCTCTCTGAACCTCCTTCAGTTGTTCCTCATCCTCCTGGAAGGCTCAGGGCCAGCTGACCAATATCTACAATTATATAGGAAACAAAGCATCAAGTATAGAATGCAAATATCAATGATAGTTTATTGCAGGTAACTCTAAGAGGTCAATTTAGTTGTAGGTAGGCTGAGCAGTGTATCTGGGTGAAGTGAGAACTGATCTGTCTGTTCCCAGTGAGTTTTGTGGCACTTAGGAAGCATTTGATGGCAGTAATTCAGCTGTTAAATGCATATTAAATGGGTATTACAACAAGCAACATGATAAATACAAGAGCAGATGCTTGTTCAATTTTCAGCAGTATGATTTCTCACTGCCCAGCTCAGTTTTTACATCTATTTAGATACAACAACAGAAAATTAATTGCTGAATATCACTGTTTCTTTCCAGTGTAAGGCCACTATATTATTATTATTGGTAGTAGTAATAGTATCCTGTTCAGCAAAACTTTGCAATCCATTTCTTGTTTTCAAAGGATCACTTGATTAAAGCAGCTGCTTGAATCTCACAGATTTCAGAAATTCCAGTGGAATCCCAACATTTGGTAAATGTGCTCAGCGGGAACGCTTCCAGAAATCAGTTTCTGAGTGTACATTTGTATTTTTAGCGCATGCCACAGCCCCAAATTACCTGCTGATGTAAATGAGGGAAAAATGTTAGGTTAAGCCCACTTATACCAGCAGGAAATCTGGTCTGGGATTTGCTGTGATGAGCAAAAATATGTGTATATACTGGAGTTCATTTTACAAAGCTGGCCCAGCATTGCTGCCCAGGGGTAGGAAAGCATAAATACCACAGCAGGAGTAGGAATGAAATGTTATTTAACCATGCTTGTTCTTTCAAAAATATCCTCCAGAGAAAAGAACATGAGCATATCTATGTATTTTGATACAGTGTACTTATTTTAGTAGGGAGAATAATCACACAGCTAATTTTGAATTTTGCATGTTCGGTAGCAAACACCACTGCTCAATACCTTTAGTCAACAGATAAAAGTGTTTGCTTCTAATTTTCCTCATGTATTTCCAACACATGGTGCAAATAAAGAGGATGATCTGTGATCATGTCACAGCACAAAAGCACACCCAAATTTACCAGAATCAGTATTTGGGAAATACTGTTTGCTTTAGCTCTGAAAATCAATGCAACTATTTGAACAAAAGTGTAGTTTTTAGAAAATATCTAATGTGTCATAAGACAAGGACTTCGACTTAGTGATTTTTTTTTTTTTTGCACAATTAGATCTACTGTCTAGTTTTCCAGATATGCAGCTTTGACTGGAATATTAATTTTTTACTTGTGGTTTTGAGTTTATTTCTTCAACATACATGCCAGCAAGTGGGGATTTTCTTTCTGGCTCATCTGCTGATAAACACATGGAACTATTTCCAGTATAAAAAATCTGCATAAACAGTAGCTCCATGATAGCCAGGTGATTGTAACATCAGCTGCAAATACTCACAAGCAAGACTTTTGCTGGATGCCTGTTGAGGAGATCCATTGTATCAGATTTTGGCCAGTTTCCTGGAAATTTGTGGTGCATCCATTTCAAACCTCAGCCCAGGCGGGCTGCGCCTGCTGCACGCACAGAAGAGAAATGCTCCTGCCTGCAGTAGCATTTAATTTTTTCCTTATACATTGTAAAGTTTTATGGAGCAGAGCTGTAACACAGCAGTGCAGTGCACAGCTCCTCGGTGCTGCTGTAATTATTCAATGGAATTTGGGCATGATTCAGGAGGTAATGGGCTGTGGCAGCTCAGCTCCTCTGCCGGGATTTTGTTGCTCTTCCCACCTTGCTGATGCTGCTTGGTGGTGTGCAGGGCTTTGGGGGAGCCAGGCTGGGGAACAAACTCTGCAATCTTCAGTGCTCTGGGGAATAGGGGAGGTCTTCACTCATCCTCCTTCACCCTCCCCACTCAGTGAGGTTCCAATTCTCAGATTTAGAGCAGGTTCTGTCTCCCGGAGCAGAGGTGTGAGAAAGCCCATCTTCTTCCTTTGATTAATGCTAATAGGATTTGTGGCCATAAAGCACCACGCAGAGAGCTGAGAGTCTGTGCCAACACGATTTTTTTAATCTTCTGTTGCTTTATATATAACCTTTCATAAGCAGTCAACAGCATTCATTCTGCACAGTTGAAAGAATCGGCACCAGCAGGGGGTGAGAAGGTGTCTTCATCAAATTGGAGTCATTTACTGACACATGTAACCAGCTCTGTGCACCATGGAACGTGTTAATGATGCAGAGTCTGTCAGCCCTGGGCCATCAGCTGAAATCAGGCCCAAGCTGGCAAAGATCAACACTCTTTGCTCTCTGTTGGTTGTACAGGACATGGTGTGGAAGTAAATTTTCAAATCTGTCCCGGTGCCTGTTGGAGTGTGAGTTTTGTGCTAAGGACATCTGGCTGGTTTGCTTCCTGCACGTGCTGTCTTAATTGAAATGAGAAGTTTACAGTCTGATCCCAAAGCCAGTGAGATCCCTTGAAGGATGGTTTCTTTCAGTGGGCTCTGTGTGCATTTCTTGCCAATGCTTTAATCTAAGTGACCTTGTGAGTTGTATCCAGAGAGTGACTCAGTCTTGATATTAGAGAGTGCTGATGTTGGGATAACCATTCATATTTTTCTTTAAAAAACACTGAGGCAATTGATGTGGAGATTATACTATCCTCAAGTCCCTGCTCTACTCTTGACAAGTATAGAACTTTTGTTGAGTGCTCTGGGGTTTTCTTGGTTTTTGGTTTTATTTTTCCTTTACTAACAAGATACCCTTGAAACAAAATATTATTCAATAACATTAAAAAAGTTGAATCTGCTGTAGGCGTATATTCAATAAAAAGTAATTTATAATTTCTCTCTAGAAATCTAAGCATTTCCAACTTTTCCAACTAATTTTTAGATAATTCCTAAGTTCCTACGTACGTTGAACTATCCTTAAATTGTCTTTAGGTGGAGGAAAGTAAATTGAAGCTAACAAATATCCCAGAGCCTTGTCATTTCAAAGCCTGATCTTCCATGTCGGTTGTGATGTGCTGCCATTATTCAAGAGGCAGATTAGGCAATCATCTTAATAAAATGTGAATAAGATAAATGCAGAAATATCAGGTGCCGCTGGAGCATACTTCACTAAGCAAAGTATTTGCAGTTACTATTAAGTAGCACATAAGTCAATAGAGTACCTGAACAGAAGGTGGTGTATGTTGTTGTTCCAAGAAAATTTGGAGTAATTGCCTTTATTATTAAAATGGATGGCTTTTTCTATATCTGAGTGCTCCCTTCTCCTCTGCCTTTCTCCCTTCCTGTAGTAAATGCCATCTAATTTATAGTGGTATACCAAATTACTTGGCCATGCAGGATACATTTGCTGTGAAGAGATGTAAGTGATAGTAAAGGAGGAGGAAATTCGCCCTGTGGGGTTTTTTTGTTTGGCCCTTTTCCCCTTCTTCTTTCTTTTCCCTTTCCCTTTTTTTTTTCTTTGACATGTACTCCTTTCTAGATATAGCCCAGAACTGAGTGGGAGAGGCTGAGTGAATCAGTAAGATTTCCATTTTATTCCTTTTTGGAAAGCAAGCACATAAAATAACACTTCCAGACCAAATTTATTGTTCCCTTACAACTGTTAGTGACTATTGTGGTGATGTGAGGTAGTGAAAAATGCAGTCTCATATTTCCTTGTGTTCTGGTGGGATTTTAAAGCTTGATGTGGTAGCTCATAGGTTGATGCCTTAAGGAACTGGCACAGGGGTGAGATGGAGTTGAGGAATAAAGTGGACTTTTATTGAAGAGCCTTCAAAGGCCACACCCTGGCAGTACCAGACCCACAGTGGTGGCAGGGCCCAGATGGCTCCAAGATGGAAGCAAAAGAGGGCTTGGCCATGAAATCTCACATTTTTATGAGTTTTAGTCCATATTCATACAGGAGTCCAATTAATAGTTTCAAATGATGAAGTTTCATCCTCCTTGCTTGCTTGCCCACCCTCCTCTTCGCACGTTATTTCAAGAGATTGTCCTTGAGTCTCCAGCTAGAATAGGATTGTTTTGTCTACACCACCCTGTGAAAAGATCCTACTAACAATTAATATAAAGCTAAAAGCTGCACACCAAAACAGAACAGGAAAACATAAAACCCAATGAATCAGTGCACAGAGCCCTGGAGTGAGGTGTTCTGCCACCCTGGCTCGGCTAACAGGCACAGAAAGCAAGACAGCCCTTAGAGCCCCTCCCAGAGCAGAGTGTGTTTTGTGGGTGTCTGGCAGGGAGTGGAGCTGCAGTTCTCTGCACCCACCAGCCCGAGAAGGTGTCATCTGCAGCAAATCCATCTCCACAATGACAGCAGGCAGGCAGACAACTGCCTGCTTCGTGTCTGTTTTGTTCAGAGATGCTGTTCTCTGAAGGAAAAGGAATTTTTCTCTCCCTTTTTGTATTTTTAGTTGAAAAATGGATTTTAAAAGATGTGGTTGACTCCACTTTTCTTTCCGTTCTCCTTAGGCATGTTGCTTTTAACTTCAGTAAAATTCCTAGAAATGCAGTCTGCCTGTGTGGCTCATTACTTGTATTTTAAAGGACAGAGACAAACCCAACCCTGGCTCACATTTTGAATTAACTCTTTTGTTAATCTGGGGTGTGCAAGGCTTACAAAGAAAATGGTTTGTTTTCATTTCTTCTATCTAGGAATCTCTATTGCCTTTACTTCTTTACTTGCCTTTTTTTTTTTTTAATGCCAATAGAAAAATAGCATCTAAGACTTACCAAAATACTGCATATTTGTCCTGTTCTAGGTGACATTAGCTGACTTGTGTTTGGGGTTTTTCTGTTGTTTGTTTGTTTTTTGTGGGTTTTTTGTTTGTTTGGTTGGTTGGTTTTTTGTTTTTGGTTTTTTGTTGTTGTTTTGGGGTTTTTTTCTGTTTCTTTTGGGGTGTGTGTTTGGTTTTTTATGTCAGGTGAAACATTATAAACATACTAATTTTCTCTTCTCTGCGTGGTTTCTAGTTTATGAAACACAAAGTAAAATATCTTACCATAGGGTGTGCCTAAACTACAGCTGAGTAGTGCTGAGGGTGCTGCCTCACCCACTATAAAAAGACAAGGAATGCTCAGAAAAGTTCAGATTTACTTCATGAGAGCTAAGAAATAACATCCTTATACTCATGTAGCCTCTGTTTCACCTTTTCTAGAACTTTTCATACCAAAGTCTGAGCTCTATGATTAAAGAAAACACTTGCATTGAACCAAGTACCTCATTTTTATATGATTTTGAACGAGTTTCAATTGCATTTATACCCAGTTGCACCCAAAGAGTCTTATTGTAAATTTTTTTTTATTTATTGCCAGAAATTCAGGATTACTCAAGGTTTTAATGTGAGACTAATGGTTGACTGGCCCAAGTAAAAAGAGTTTGTTCATTTTGACTCCTGAGGACTGAAAGGGGGAGCTCCCTTCCCTCTTTCCCCCATGTTTAGGGCAGGTGGATCATCTTCTGTTACAGACACAGCTTTAGGATTCTTCTGACAAAACTGTTGAGAGGGAGAAAAAAAAGGGTTCTGAGACCAGAACAGCTTTTCAGATTTATTTCCGGATTTGCTGAGAAGTTGCTGGTCTTTCTATCATTGATGCTTGGGAGCCTTATTTGAGATAACAGAAGAAATGTAGAGCACAATATTCAGAGTGCAATGGGGTGGGTCAGTGAGTACAATAACACAGCTCTGTAATCCTGCCAGGAATCAGCAGCAGGTTTGTCCCTTAGCCACGGTGCCTGTCACTGAGAGTGCTGCCCTCTCCCTTCTTCTGCATCCTCCTGCTCTCCATTCACCTCACACGAGGCAGCCACAGCACTGACAATGAGAAATACATTGCCATGTGTCACCTCTGAGATCTGGCCACTAAATATGTTAAACAGCTCACACAGAACAAGCAGGGGGTGGAAATTTAAATTTTTCTTTTCCCCCCCCCCTTTCTTTTTTTCCCCTTTTTTCCCTTCCCCCTTTTTCTTCGCCCTCTTTTTCTTCTTTTTCTTTTTTGTCTGTTAAATCTCCAAAGTGCTTCCAATCTCTCTGAACTCAAGGGTGTCTCTCACTCAAGGGTGTCTCTCAAGGGTGTATCTCAACTTGAAATACTTTATTCCCATTTTGTGCAGCAGTGTAACTCAGCGCAGCTCAGCTCCTGGAATGAGTTCAGCAGGCAGACAGTAAAAGGGCTGGAGGAATTCTCCTGCTGGGCTTGTTAAACATAGGGGAGGGATGAATTTGGGGTACATTTATGGAGATTTTAGGGAAGATTGAACAACAATTCACAGTAGTGCATGGTGCAGAGGTGGATTCAGCTTGAAACAAGGGGTTCAGACAGGATATAAGGAGAAAATTTTTCCCCATGAGGGCAAAGAGCAGGTGCCAGAGCAGTTCTGCAGTCTCCAGCACTGGAATGTTTCAAGATGAAAATTATTAAAGCTCTGAACAACCTGGTCTGACCATATGGCTGCCCTTGGCCTCAGTGGGAGATAGAACTAGAGATATGCAGTCTGAATTATCCTATAAATCACTTTTTGCTAATGGAAAATAGAAGTAAGTTTATGCAGTCAGCCTTGATTAAAAGAAGGAGATCAATTATGGAAGGAATTAATTGATGGATGTCATAAGAGAGATAAAGTTTTATTGTTTATATTGTTTTTTCTGGCAATATTTGGACAGTTCACAACTGCAACAAGCAATTACAATGATGTTGAAACAGAATTAACTTTGTGGGAAATGTTTGCTTGAAAGGCTGGGTAACATCTCCCTTAGTCAGTGGTGCCTGCAAATGTTCTGTGTCGTTTTTGACCTTTCCCTCAGTGCTTCTGCTTTCACCTCCTGCACTCCTCTGTGTGCCAGTGGAACTTAATGCTGGTTTGAACTCAATTCAGTCTCTGTGGAGTGCAAGTCAGGGAATGTTGCAGAAGAGCAGCAATACAACAGTAGGTGGCACAACAGTTTGATAGACTTCCACCTCTCAAGACCTTCCTCCCCCCAAAGATTCTTGTTTTTTCCTTTTTAATTGCTAACAAGACTTATTTAAAATTGTATTCATCAAGAGCAGAGGAGAAATATGTTAATCTCATGTAATCCTCATTCCACTTTCTATATCAGGGATGAGGGGAGGAGTGCTGGATGAATAATGGGTACTTTAGACTAGGATTCAGTTTGTAGATAAACTTTTTGAAATGCTTCAAAAAGTTAAATGTGTTCTCTTTGAAACCCAGACTTCCTCTGCTTAACTGGTCAAGTTGTAGGAGAGCAGTGCTTGCAACTCAGTATGACAATGTTATAACTTAATTTAAGTTTAATTACTAATCAATAGAGCTTTTACTGCTGCTTAGAAAATCTACTGGATCTTGTGCCATTAAAAGTTACTAATGACTCTTAACTCTTCAAAGAGGAAAAAAAATGCTCTGTGCACAAGTTTATTCAATATTCAAAATAAAATAAGGAAGAAACTTGTGTTACAGACAGCTGCGTATTATTTCCCATGAAAGTAATCCCTTGCTCAAATGTACCCAGGCATGTGGGTTGAAGGCTGACCAATGTATTCATTCTTGGGAGCATGGTCCTTTGAATTTAGATACAAACTCTGATTTGGGTTGCTGATATACAATATGTTTTTGGTTAAACTCTGTAATAAAAAAATTACACATACAGAAGAGAGAGGAAATGCCAAAACCAGTTCATTTGGTGCACGTACTTAATGCAGTCAATCAAAACATATTAACCTTTATAAGCACTTTAAACAGAATTTTTCGTTGCCTCTAAATCTGAATTTATCTAAAAAGAGTGTTTGGGAGAAATGTCTCCATACCAGTGTTTTCTGGAGTGTTTAACAATAGCTGTTGTGCTCAACAGGAGGAATCAGCATATTTTACTGTCTTTGTTTAATGGCAACCTCACTCAGGCCTGAGGTTTTTAAGTGCCCCTACATTAAAAAAAAAAAAAAAAAAAGTTAAATAACAGGAGCAAAGAAGGCAGTAACATTAGCAAGATCACAGGCTGCCTCTCTAAACACCTTTAAGAAGAGGCCTGGGTTAATCAGTTGTGCCTCACATAATGTGCATCATTAAATGATTTCATGGAATCAGCCTTGGAAGGGAAGGGTGAGAGAGATCAGTTTAATTTTGCTGAATTATCCTCTTACAAAAGTTACAGAAAAGGAGAGGTGGAGTGGATTGAGAGCTGCTGTAAATCTGTGCTTGCTTTGAAGTGGCTGCAGTTGCAGCACTGCAGTTATAACTCTCAAGCTAATTTTTGCTCAAAAATCCATTTCAGTATAGTGGCTGCTCTGTTTCCATGTGAAAATAGGATCATTTCAGTGCCCTGCAGGTGTTTTCAGACAAACCATGTAAACTTCCTCTCCCTTTTCCTCTCCCTTTTCCTCTCCTCTCCCTTTTCCTCTCCCTCTCTTCTAGATTTTAGTTTTCCCCTTTTTCTGCCTGTGGATGCTTTCTGAGATGTGCACATGGAAGTTCTGCCCCCCCCCCCCCCCCCCCCCCAGATTGATGCATTTGTGTCTCATTTGTAAATAATGCCTTCCTTTTCTGAGGGTAACTTAGTAGTACAAAGATACCACGTTTCTCTAAATAAAAGGAAATAAACTCAAACCCTATAAAATCAGCGCTAGATCTGGTAAGTGCAGGTGGGAAATGTGGAGGTACATGTCTCAGTTGTATAAAAACAATAATGTTACCAAGAGTGCTAAGAATTAATTAACATTGATGTTAAAAAGGAGAGCTTTTATGTGGCTTGTGCAATGTGATTGCTGTACTTCAGATTGTGACCTTATTCTGAGTTTTACAGAACCCACTGGCATCTCATTCCTAGATTTTCAGAGAAATGCTGCATTCCTGGGTTTATTTTTACTCTCTCTTCAGAGTGAGTAAATGGGCACCTTTCTTTCAGTGCCCTCTTTTATTCCCAACATTGTAATTTTATTTTACACATACACACACACACACACACACACACACACACACACACACACACACACAGAGTAGCTGCTAATTTCAATACTTCACCTCAGATGTTTGTCATCTTGTAGCAGTAATTTGTTTTGTAGGGGTGGAACTGAGCTGGAGGAAGACATGACACGCTGACACCGTTTGGTTTGATCCCTGCAGGGCTGTGTGATGGAAGGACACTCAGCCTGCTTGGACTGGAGGAGTGCCAGGAGCAGAACATCCTTTCCTTATATCTCTTGGCAGAGGGAACAGTCAGTCAGACAACAGCCCTGCTTCAAACACTTGATTTATTTTTGTTTGAGATGGGATTTGTTGTGCATAATCACTGATGTTGTTTGAAATCTGCCAAAGCCATCAAATTTTATCAGCTGTTAGCTTTAAGGTCAGTACTTCTGCATTGCATATATGAACTTGGAAACAGCTTGGCTGGATTTTGACTCCTGGCCCCTTGCTTTGTCTGGTGTTTACAGACACAGGTTAAGATCTTTGGTCTGTAAAGCTTTCTCAAGTGAAATGAGCTAACTGCATCCCTGTGAAACCTTAAAAATTCACTTGGCAGAGCATCATCTGTCCAGGTCATTCAGAGGAGAGGCTGTTTAGGATGTGTTGCCAGCCAGGCTGGGATTTCCTTGGGATGCGAAGCATGCCTTGCAGAGCTTGCCTTTGAGCCACAGGTGTTTGGTACGTGGCAGGGCAGAGCCAGAGGGATTTGTGAGCTTGCTGCTGCTGGGAATTATTGGCATAATCCCTGCTTTTTAAGTAGGAGCGAATTTACAGCCTGGTTGAGGTAGGGGATGTAGAGGATGACTCTGGAAGAGCATGGGGTGCCAAGGGGGCAAAAAAGGGAACTTGTGAGTGTGGCTGAGTGCTTCTCTTGACAGTGATACCTGGGAGTCCTTCACTTCTGAACAGCACCAAGCCCTCACTGAAACAGAGAGTGCCATCTCCAGATGGATTCTCAATATAAAATTCTCGTCTTCTCATTTAATTAAATGCTGTTAATAAATCAATTACCCCTTTGGATCCTAATGTGATTTCAGTCACATTAGCTGAACAAGTTTTTTTCCTTGCAGCAGTCGCTTTCATTTTGCTCTGTGCATTTTTACAGTGATGGGACTCCAAGCTGCTCAGTGCTTTTGATGGCTCTGTTTTACAGTTTTATACAGTGAACATCCCTAAACAGTCAGAGGATGCTAGATGTTGAAAGATAAACTAGACTATTGAGCTTTTAGCGACAGTAAAACTTGCACAGAATAGGAACAGTAGGTGTCTGCAAACAAATCTACTTTTTCCCCCATTTTGCTCTCATCTTTCAATTAAATTTCCTAAAGTCATAGAATGTCTCAAGTTGGAAGGGACCCACAAGGATCATCAAAGTCCAACTCCTGGCCTTGCACATTGAGATTTTATTTAACTTTAAACTGCATTTTAGAATGAACAAATTAATTCACAAAAATGTCTCCAACCTCCCCACTTGGGCATTTTGGAAAGCTGAGTTTGCTGTGACGTTTTTTGCACACTGTTTTTAACTTTTTTACTCTAAATTTTGTGTGTAGTCTGGCACTGCTGATGTAAACTAAAATTATGGCCCTATTCAGTTAAAGGCTGTAAGTTTGTTTTAGGCTTGACTTAAATCACAAAATCTCTTCATGGCTGTGGGAGGAATGGTTCTCTTTCATGTTCTCATAGGGATACTCCTTTGTGTACTCAAATAAGTTCTTCAGTAAGTCAGAATTAGCCTAAAATTTGTAGTTTAGGCATTCACAGCAGGTATAAAATTAGCACATTAAATATATTCCCAGGTGAAGAATAGTGCAACTTCCTGTTGATCAAACTAAGTTTTCTGATTTTTTCCATCTAAGTGACTGCCATAGTTATGTTATCCACTGAGAATAGTACATAGTTCTACTTCTATGCTTTCCTGCCTTTAGCAGATGTAATCAAAGATTTGCTTAATTTATTGGTGTTTTTCTTCAAGATTTGAAAATCACAATGCCAGTGGTGAGCCTCAGATTTGTTACTGACATGTCTTCTGATTTTCAAGCTTTGAGGGCTGAAAACATTTTCATGCTGAAATAGAGATTCCTACATGATCTGTACATGAGGAGAAAGAAAAATACAGAATTTTTTGGGGCTTTCACTGAGCACCTGAGTTGGAAGTGTTCTGTTCAGTGTCCATCACCTGTGCCAGCCTGTTTAGCTTCAGGGTGGAACACACTATTTCGAAAAGGGCACAGGGCTTGCAGTCAGTGCCTCGTGGCTGCCCTGCTCTGCTCCCTGGCCTTGATCTCTCTCTCCCACTTGTGTCACTAAAAAAAAATCCCAGTGACTTGGGCTTTTTGAGACCAACTCCCATACATGGAGTTCTTTCTCATTCTTGTGCAGAATTTAGCTGGGAGAGATGGGTGTCTTGAGCCATTTAAACATTTGAAAAGTATTTTTGTTTGCTCATTGATTGTCTGGATTTTTTAATTCCAACAACAGTAGATAAACAGGAATTTTTAGGTTCCAATCAAAAGGGGGTTGATTTTCCTTCTGAGAGTGGATTACAAGGGATCTTCTCTGAATGCACAGAGAATCATCCCTGCTCATAGGATGGGCAAAACTGAAGCACAGGGCTCTATTCTGAAGTTAGGAGGTTTCATGCAAGCTTTTGTGAAATGTCCCAGGGCAAACAGTCCATGCTGGTGTGATGGTACATAAATCTGTATTTGGGTATGAAAACCATCAGTGATGGCAGGAATGATACACTAAAGGAATTATTTTCTATATTAATCAGTCTTAATTCAGTCTACCTAATGGTAAGAGAAAAGTTTTACCAGTGTAAAATTGTTTGTTCAGTTACACTTTAACTGTGTGAGAAGATGTTTCCTGGCAGTATTTATATTTCATTCTATACCTTGAAGGGTTCCTTTAAAATCCTTCTAAAAATTATTTGGGGTTTTCTGGGGTTGTTTTGGGTTGTTTTTTGTTAGGGAGTTTTGTTTGTTTCTTGTGTTTTTTTTTTTTTTTTTGTGGGTTTTGGTTTTATTTGGGGGGGGTTGTTGAGATAATACAATAAAATATCTTAATTCTTGTGTTAATTAATCACTGGCCGGTGGTTCTGCATGGCAATGAAGCCAAATCCTTGTCATGAGTTTCAAATGTCAGTGCCCACTGCTGTGGCTTGTAGAGACAAACAATCTCTTGATACACAAAAATCCTTCTGGGATGCTGTGAATTCTGCTGTTGTAAGTTGAAAAGGGTTTAGATTTGCATGGACAGATTTTTATAAGATGTCCTATTCCAAAAGTGTTTGGAGACTAAAACTGCAAAAGGAATAAATTGGACCAAAGTCCTTCATTGGCCTATCTAGTGATAAGAATGAATGTGCTCTTTAAGCTACACACAATATGCAGAAATATTTCATTTATGGAAAGAGAATGGGTTCAAGTGACCTTTTATGTGGATGGCATCAAAGCACACAATGTTGCATTTTTAAATTTCATCTGTAAATTAATTAAGGAGCTGAAAACATTGTGAAAGAAGCTTTAAGAATGTTGGTGATAATGAATAACTAGAATAAAAAATGTAAATACAAGATGCCCAAGAGTTTGATTGTACAGCATGGACTTGGGCTGCCTGTGCAGTTTGCCAGGGATTCACATTCCCTATGGTATCCCAACTGTATCGTGGTGCCACCTACACTTATAAAAAAGTTCTTGCATTGTCTAATGCAAGAGGAGGGGCACTGCCCAAGCCTGCAGGGGTGTTTAATTCCTGAGCCAAGCTGCTGCCTGGTTTTGGCTGTGGAGCTTCCTTTGGCTGTGGAGTGCGGGGTGTTTCAGTCATGGTTAACAAGGTTAACATTTTCCACTGTTCCCTATTTCCCCACATTCTCATCCTTTTGCTCTGCCCTCCTCCATGCATCCTGCTTGGAAGCATTTTTGTGATTTGTCCCAGTCCTTCCCTTTCCCCACACATTACTGCAGGCTGCCAACAAGCAGCACACGGCCAAATGAGCTAGCTGCAAGGGAGAGCATATGGAAAACCTCGTGCAAACAGGGGGAATCATCTGAAGACCACAGCTTTAACAACAGTAACAACAACATCTACTGCTAGGAAGGAGCTGTTTTCACTGGGGAGTGTGCAGCTTTGGCTCTAGTGCTAGGAATAAATGAAATTTTCTGAGCAGTGACCAGGGTCTGAGCATGCAGGTATCCCTGTTTTGCTGCTTTGTTTAACTGAACTCAGCAAAATGCCTGCCTGTGGTTCACAAATCTGCAAGCTTAGTGCACTACACACTGAAGGAATTTGCAGAATTTCTAGATCCTTCTAAAATTGCAGCTCTTTCTAATTAACAATGTGTTTCAGAAAATTGTGCTTGGAATAGTCAACTTGAGATAGAAATCAGATTGTGGTAAATGCAGGAGTTAGAAAACTTAAAAGACTTTGCCCTAAGTACTTATTGCCATATTTACTCTTTTTTTTTTTTTAGGTGGGAAATAAATACCTGGCTCATGGCAATCCCAGTTTTAGAAAGTCATGCATTCTGCAGGGTGTTTAAATCCAAATCAATCTCTTCATTCTCAAACTTGGTGAGATTTATTTCAGATTTATTTCCCCCTTCTCTTCTTCTTCAACTGACATGGTCATTTAGAGACACACAGAAAGTGATAAAAATGGGATTCATTACAGCTGAGTGTTAGCTGGATTTTATTGATTTTTTTTTCATCTTTGTCAGTCTGTTTTCCTTTTGTTTCACTTTTTGATGGGAACAAAGATGCCCCTGATGTGACTTTTGCATGATAGCTTCAAACATGTCTTTTCCATGACTGCATCAATATGAAGCCTTGCATATAATTTTCTATGCCTCTATTTTTTAATTAAAAGTTGATAAACCAGAAATAGGATTTCAAAGGTTATCTCCAGTTATTAACCTTGTTTAAAAGTTAGGAAAATCTCTGGGAAACACTATTACAGGTACTCTCTGTCTGCAAGGTCAATTTATTGGAAAGGCTGAATGGTCATTGCTTTGCAAAGAATCTTTTAATGGTTTTTTTTTTCTTATGTTGATAAAGAGATGGTAGGAATAGCTCCAATTTACAATGTTTTTTTTTAATAATGGAAAGTGATGTAGCAGTATTGGAGTCTATAATTCATCAATTGTGGGTAATCAATGAACATCTTGTAGCTAAGTTTATCTAGATTTGCTGCACAAACTCCTACTTTTTTTCATAAAATAAACATTTTAGTGCCTTAGATTTTTTTTTGAGATCCATCTTGAGCTAGAAATGTGGGACTCCTCAGCATCTTTCCTGTAGTTTGTGTAACACCTCTATTTTACTTTGGAACTTCCATTTATAAAGGACTTCCCTGAACTGACCAACTTAAAAGTTACTAAGAATTAATACTTTAGCAAAGGATGTATTTGAAATGAACCCCAAATAAATTTAGAGCTCAGTGCTCCTTTAGCCATGATTTTACATGGGAGGTAATGCACTAAAGTGGGATTCATGAGGCTGCTCCTAAACTTTGTACCTGCAGAAACTCAGTTGATTGGGGTGTGGGGAGTAGAAAAATGGACTCAAAAGGGAACAGAAGAAAATGTCTAATGTGCCAGTGATGAGGGGAACATATAGCAGCTCAAAAAAGAGACAGCTTTAGTTGTAATTTCAGTGCAAAGATGGGACTTTGAAGACAGTTGAAAAAAAATGGGTAAATCCCAGTTTTCCAGGAGAAAGTGGAAAAGTTAAATTTGGCTGACAGTGAGAGTTCCATGCAGCTCAGTGCTCTGGCCCTGTCTGTTCCCAGCCAACATCAATGACCTAGATGTTGGAAACAAACTAATTGAAGTTACTGATGCCACAAATCAAAAATTGAGGTCACTTCTTAACAGCAGGCAAAATTCAGAACTGATTTAGATCTGTTGTTTAAGGGGCCTCAAAGAAAGCAAAAGAAGGAATTTCATGTCTACAAGTGGAATGCAATACACATTTGGCTTCCAAATAAATTCATTACTATGAATTAATGGGATTGAACTTGAGTGGGAGAAAATTGAGAATGACTTTGAGGTAATAGCTCATGCAAGGTGGTGTCAGGCCATTTGGCAGGGTGCTGGTGCACCTTGGAATGCCAAAGAGAAGATCCCTTAGAATTTTTAGCATTTATGTAAGAGCTACAAGAGAATGAGCAAAACTTCAGCAGTGCAATGGTGAGTGCAATGCCATGGATAACCTTTTCTTCTTTGTCTGCTGGAAAGACTCTGTGTTTAAAAGACAGTGGGGTGTTTAAAACCTAAAGAATGAGCACTCCAGGTATTACTGGGGGGAGAAAAAAATCTCATCAGAGGATGCATCCTGAGGCTGATTGGTTTGGGCGATTTTTTTTTTTTTTCAGTAATGCGCTATATCTTACAAAATTCACAAAACTTCCTGGGGTGCCCATCACTGTACTTTGCTCTCTGGGTGCCCACAATCACTTTTACCACTGAATTAATTGTCATGTTACAACTATTTTGCTCCAACTGTTTCAATCAGAAATGCATATCAGAAAATTGTTGTTCTAAGAAGTAGACGTTGTCTTCAAGTGCTGGTGTAATCCTGATGGTTTGTTCTAGGGTGAGAAATGCCCCAAGATAATCTGTTAATCAAATTTTTATTTCTTGTTTTCCTTTCTGTTTGCTTGTCCAGTGATATTTACTTTAATACCTGCATGATCCCAGCAGATTCAAACTTCCCTTTTCACTTTCCTGCTCCTTTAAACCTCCTTTCAGTTCTGTTTCTTTGCACATTTCTGGTTCCTTTTGTGAGCATGGGTGGCTGGAACTCCAGGCAGTGCTGCAGGTGAGGTTCACCAGTGAATTGTGGATTTCTTTTCCTGTCTCTGAGATAACCATGAGACAGACAAATGAAATTTTGTCAACTGCCATAACTGCAACAGTTAGAACACTGCTGGAAGAGCTGTGAAATTCTGTTTTGTGGCTCCTCAACCTGAGTTTGTTCCATTTGATGAGTTCCTGCTGTTTTGCTGAAGCTTGTGGTAACATCATGACCTTTTGTTGTGATGAAAGAGGAAATAATTCTGTTCCACTCCTTGTGATCATTCTGCCTGCTTTGTCAGTGCTCTTCCCACCCTCTGCTGATCACACCTGTAGCTTCATCTCACAAAACACTTCTTGTTTTGGTGCCCAGGTCAAATGGTAGTGAAAACACCAATAAATACTCTCTCTTCATCTCTCTGATGATCACCTCACTGGTATTCCTAGTGAGAATAGTGAATATTAGTTTGGTATTCCTGTTCAGCCTGCAGGGTTTCTTACCTTCCTGTTGCCCTGGGACAGATTTAGGGTCACTGTCCCAAGGGCTCTGCAAGGACTGAGACACAGTTGCTGACTGTACTTTGCCACCGTGTTGGAGAGAAGGAAGACACAGGTAAAATTCAAATGTCACAGATCACTAAGAAAGGAGGGAATTGTTATCTATCATATCCTCCAATGCACTTTGTAAGCTGTCAGGTGCTTCATCAAAGATTATATGGTGTTGTGAAAGTTGCTTTTACATTTTCAGCATCGTTTGGGGTTTTTTTTCCTTCGGAAGCAAATATTTCAATTGGAGCTTTTAGCAGCAGGAACATCACAGGCTGTACAATATCTTCACACAACCAGATCCCTTTCATCTGAGCAGCTCGAGTTCAGATTTTGTATGCAATGTTCAGCTCTTATCACAGTGAATAGAATCATCTGTTTGTGTTGCTGATGAATAGCTCAGGCATGTCTGTTTTGAAGCAAATCCTGCGAGATCAAAGACATCTAGAATGAGTAATATGCTCTTAAACTATGGTAATTAAGTAACCCTTTGGGATGTGGCAGTAATTACCTGTGGAAAGCACAAATAATTGGAGCTGTTGCTCTGAAGTCTCAGAGTTGAACCCTGGTTCCAGTTGGTGGCTCAGGGTCTCCTCTTTAATATGCATCAGAATAATATTTCAGGTTGCAGAAGCCTTTGCAGAATATCCTTTCCAGTTCTTAATTGCTTGTTTTATTTTAACCTCAGCTATGGAAAGGGCTTCATCCCTATTTCCTGAACCTATCTTATGCTTCATCACTGTTTCTATGATAGTTTTAGCCTTTAATTGAATTTCAAATGCCAGTGGCTCCGTGGGACCTAATCTCCAATAGTATGTTGCAATCTTGAAAGTGCAACCCAGTCTCACAGAAATGAGGGGAAATTTTAATTTAAAAAAACAGACAAGTGTCCTTTTTTCAACTGAGAGCATGAAACTCAGTTATGTAGAGGAGGTAATTAAATATTTAGCATGTCAGAGAAAAGCTTGGAGCTTGAATTTTTTGTCTGGTCTTTGCCAAAGGTCCTTCTCTACATGATGATTATTTACTGTTTCCCCTCCATTTCCAGGTATTTCTGTTTAGATGGGCAAATCCAGAGGCTGAGTGGCTTTCCATGTCCATAGTGAATAGTGTGTAATTTAAACCAAGTATGTGTGTGCTACTTGGTAAGAGCAGTTCATCAGCCATCTCTGATACATTATTTGTAAACTTTTAACTGTCCATTCACATTCTGTTAGTTTTTCCTTTGGATACATGTCATATTTGTTCATAATAAGGGAATAATAAGAGGAAAGGCCTATCTTTGCAAGCCTGTCCCTGCTTCTCTCTATCTGCAGTGTTGGACTTGGGAAACCCTCCCTTGGAGAAATGAGGGAGAGTTCCAGCAGGGAATGGGAAGTGCCATTTATCAAATCAGCATCATCCCACCCCTTTAAAAGTAAAAACTTCCACCAGGAGGTGGAAAACAAGAGTGTGCAAGTTGCCATTGAGGGACTAAAGGCTTGACAAATTTTCCTGTTGAATCAGTACATGGCACAGCCTTACGATGCTTTAACAACCAAGCTGCTTGGTCTGAAATGGACTCTGAATGCAACTATTTTACACATTCCTTTCACCTACTGCATCCTCCATGGTTTCAGGGAGTGCATTTTGTTGGCTTGGCAAGAGTGAGGTGGGTACTGCAGGCAGCCCCTCCCTGCACAGCCTCTACCCTGCCCCAGGGCACAAGGAAAAAATGGATTTTTCTGTTTATTTTCTTTGAGATAGGCTGTGGGTTTGAAATGGGCTGCTGGGGCAGAAAAGTGTCAGCATGCAATAACACTTCCATAGAGAAGAGTATTAACTTCTCCAGGAATATAAGAGCAGGCCCTTTTTACCTTTTTCTTGAAAAATACTAGTTTTGCCCAGTTTTCTTTCTTTGATTGCTGACACTGCTGCTTTTACTCTGTCTTTTGAGCACAAGGGGAAGCTCAGCTGGTGTTTGTTAATATTCTAAAATATCCCCATCCATCACTCCTCTTCTGAGACTGATCCACCAAGCAGGAGTCAGTGATTCTTTCTATCTTGCAAATAATAATGATGCTCTAAAGTACCAGTCACATCTAAGTTTCTGTAGCCCTGTGTCTGTAGATTGTTACTCTTTTTTCTTACACTAAAATGTGTCATGCCCAGAGGTGTGACATTTATATTTTGAAAGCAAATTAATGCTTCAGCTGCATGCTAAGATTAATGTATTTCTTGCATTATGAACTGCTTTTTAATTCCTCTTGGAACAGCTGCAAGTGCAGTTTTGCACAAATGCATTTGGTTTTGCTCTAGAGCCAGTAGAAGTAATGTCATCACAAATGTTCTTGGGCTTCTGTTAAGGAATGCTGCTTGCAAAGAATACTTTGAAGTACTCATTAAAAAAATGAGAGATGTTAGCTTAAAGGAGTAGATTGTGGGATGCCTCAAGTTTGAGCTTTTCTATATCTCACATTCTGTGCTGCTTTAGTGTGCAGTTCTGAGCTTCACATGAGGGGATAGTGAGCTCTCTGCACAGAGCAGGGAGACAAAACAATTCCTGCTCCCGCTGGGCACCAAGGACAAATGATCCAAATCTCAGCCCCAAGAGCACAAACACCGTGGGCTGGAGAGAGAAAAACAAGCAGGGTGGGATTGCATGGGCTAAAGCTGGAATGGGACAATGAACTGCAAGATGCAAATGGAGCAAAACTGATCAAAGGGAGAGACCCCGTGCCCAGTTGTGCATTTTGGGACCATTTTGGTTCATGTGGGGTGCAGCCCTGGCTGGGCTCTTGTGCTGCCCAAGGTGGATCCACTGAGGAGATCCTTTTAATAAATCCGTCCTTTATTCTTTAACTCAGTTTAGTGCAGCAGTGCGGCTGAATTGTCAGCGTCCGGCTAGCTCCAGCACTGCCAGCAGCACGAGGGGCGCTTCTCCCGAGAGCTGGCTTCGGGATAGCGCCTAAGGCAGTGCCCAGCTTGCGGCTGTAGGCACACCTTGTGCAGGACGGACTCTAGTAAAGGCTGCAACCAGCGGAAAGAAGAGGGCGGACTCCAACTGTGGCTTAATCCAGACCCTAACGAGCCCCAGGCGGACCGGCAGGAGGAGACAAGGAGGCGGGGATAATAGCAGGTTTTAAAGGGTAGGGAGAACAAGGGAGGTGCCAGGCATTGGGCCAATGGGGGTACAGTGGGGAGTGGGGTCCAAGGGATTGACACCTGAGCAGCACCAACGGAAAACATTCTGGGGAGGGGCCCCGGTTCCTCAGCCAACCATCGAACTCCCCTGCTGGAACATTCTAGCAGTAAGGGTGGGGAGTGAGAGTGATTGGCGGGGTACCAGGGAGGGGTCAGAAGAAAAGATACAAGGGTTTCCAGGGAAACCGGGGCGGAGTTTAGGGGATACATTGTTGGCTGGGGTGGAGCCAGGGAGACAGACAGCTCCAAAGGCGGGAAGGGAGAACTGGGGCAGAACCATTTTCAGACATTGGGGGAGTGGAACAAACCAACCTAATAACTTAACAAAACACAGTGCAACAGTTTAACCTCTGTTCTAGGTCAGCCTTCACAAGGCATCATGTGTATGAGCATTAATTCAGATTCAGTGCTGGGTATAAATGCGTTCCTTACTAACCTTATGAGAAGTGCATAAATTCCTTTTAAAATACACTAGCATTGCAAGGTGTAAGATGCATGCTGCTCAATATTTCCCTCTGGGAGAAAGCTTTCAATTAAAGTGGGAATTCTCACTGTTCCTATAAAGTGGGAATTTCCATTAAAGTGGGAATTCTCAGGTCTCTATCCTATGCCTGCACATAAACAGGGAACCCTGGATGTGGAAAAAATTCTGTAGATGAAGTACAAAATACTTGAATTTGGGTTTTTATTTTGACCTGTAACACTCTGAATTCTGAGGTTTTGGACTGATAAAAGCTGCCTTTTGTCCACAGGAAGGATCCACACAGAAATCAAGGACTGATCTACACAAAGTTGCTTACACCATGTTAATGACCTGAAGAGAGGCTCTGCAGAGGCAGAAGCTGCTGTAAAACCTGTGTGTCTGCAAAAGCTGGGCAGGCACACATTTAAACGTGGGCTGCTGACCCAAAATCTCCTGCTGTGCTTTGTTCTTCCCTGGCATTACAGGAAGCTGCTGTTTAATTAGGATGCAGGCCACAGAGGGATCATAAATTAAGCTCATACATTCCAGCAGTGGTTTCACTCTCATGGAGTTTGAGGTTCTGCCAGCCTTGCAGACTGTTTTCAGGTGATTAAAGTAGACTTTAGGCTCATGTTGTTTTCTTTCTGTTGGTTTGTTCATTTGTTGGTGGTTTTGTTGTTTGTGTTGTTTTGTTTGTTTGTTTTTTCACTGTAATTTTTCCTTGGAATTACAGAACAAGTGTGAGGATGGGTTTATGTGCACAAAGCGAGAATGACTTGCATGAGTGATCTTCTCTCCATAAGAGAGATGCCATGCTGCTCCAAATGATCTCTGGAAAAATTGTTGGGAGCTCTATTTCCAGGCTGAAAATCAATGTTCTGGTGCCACCTCTCCTCCAACCTCTCCACATCTTGTGCCTACTCTGATGTAACCTGTGGGAACACTTGGGAAAATCTCAATTTCTGCCTTGCCTTTGAAGGCTTAGATAGGCTCCATTTCTTGCTTTGCTCCATGACAAGGAAGAAAACTTTTATTTATGAATGGATATTTTTTTTCATATTGAAGTCATACAAAAATATAAAATCATAAAAGTCACAAGACAGGGGTTGAGGTTTTGAGGTTAGGTATAAATTCACTTTTTCATGTATTCTACTCTTGTACAAGAGTGTATTTAAATACAAAACCATGTACTTCTGTCAGTATTCTTTGAGAGTGTTTTAATCTGTATCTTATCTTGGATATCTTAGAAGCTAAGGTTTAGGGCATGTCATAGTATCAGAACAGAAGGAATGTAATTTAGTGGTGTCAGAAAGGTAGTTTAAAATAACAGATATAAAAATAAAGTTATCCTATCAATGATGTTCGGGTGTTAAAGTACAAATGCTGTAGTGAAAACTGACTAATGGAGCAAAGGCTTCAGAATGAACTTTTTTAGCTCTGTCTTGTTATCAGTGAGGGAAGGTGACTAAAGACAAACAAAGATGGACATCAAATGTTTCAGCAGAGGATTTGTGGTCAAATTTCTGAATCCTGTTGTGCTGCAAAATGATTTAATTTGTAGCCAGCTGCCTATTTTGTTTTCTAAATAATTTTTTTCTGCTTGATAGTATCTGATGACAATGCAGGAACCTGAGAAAACACCTTCCATTTCATCATTAGGAGTCAAAGGAATATGTAAAGAAATTATTTCTGTCTAAGTGTTATTGGGGAAAAAAAATACTCCAACAGTGGGAACTCTTCAACACTGAGGAACTGGAGAAAACATTTTTATTACTTAAGTTAATAACTGCAGAAACTACTCACAAACATCAGAAATGTTGATTCACAGCAGGTATTTTTTTCCACATTCCGTTTTCTTCTGGAGTCCACACAGAATAATTGCTGCTTGTTGTTATTGTAAACCAAATCAAAAGGGAGCTGGAGTACAAGTGCCCTGATTGCTAAGTAATTGTTGTATCTAATCAGACAAAGGATGTCCCAGCTCAAAAAAAAGTCCAGAACATTCCCAAGGCCATTGTCAGCTTAGTAAGGAACCTCTGGACTTTAACCAGCAGTAAATAACATTCACTATTACAACTTCTAAATTTTCTTGTTCAGAGAAAACAAAGGGAAACTACAAGTACAGAAAAAATCTCTGTAGATATTTTTTTGGAGATAGAGAATGGTACAATTGTTTCCTAATTTTGAATTTTTCTAAAATAAATTAAATTTAAGGAAAAAAATATATTAGTAATTCACTGCATACATGACATTTCTTTACCAGGTTGCTTTTGAGGACATAACAAATAATTGGACTAATACTGCTCCACAATTGTAAATCTCATCTTTCAGTGCACCCACCTCCAGGTAAATTTAATCATTCCACTCTGTCTGAATAGCTGCAGCATGTTTAATGGGAGTTGGTCTTCAAGGATGCATTTGCTATCAGCTTTCAATTTGAAGGGTTCTTAAATCTGAAAAAGCAAGCAGTTTGCAAATTGATTTGGATGAGCCAGGTCTAAGTCAGTAGTTAGGAAATACTTATTTGATAGTTTTGGCAGCTTAGCTTTACCTGCAATTTCATTTCCTGTTCCATCCTGGGGTGTTCCAATAGTCTGCTTCACTGGTTCAACTGGTGCTGAAGCATTCAGAAACCTACTTGAACCTGGAGATTGATTTTGGTATCCTTTGTTGTATTAACTTCAAGTTGTATTCCATGGCCTAAATACTTCAAATTTGTATTTACTTTTTTTTCCTACCATAGTGTAAAATTGGTTCCCTCCCCCCTGCTGCCTTCTGTGGCATTATCACAGATACATTTAGGATTATGATTTAAAACATAACTATCTCCTTCAGACAGCTTGACTGTAGGATCAAAACAGTTTACTGAGCCCTATTTATTTCATTAGAGTGTGCTGTTTCTCAGCTGATGAAGTAAGCTAGCAAGAAATATTATATATTTAAGATGAGGTGGTGGTTGCTAAGATCAACATAGCCATTGACATTGGCTCAAATTAGCTTCCAAACAGGGAAGTCATCATCTCTGGAAAGCTTCTGCCTGCAGCATTCACTCCTGCAGGAGGTCACCCAGAGACAAGTGGCTCATTTTTTAGAGGGCTGATAATATTATGATCGCTGATAATGTTTCTTGTTAGCTGAGATAAAATCAGGTCTTTGGCTTTGGGATAAACTGAGTTTGAAATGCAATCCTGATAAGCAGAGAGCTATCCTGTGATAGTGTTGGACTAACTGTGGGATGCTCAGAGGCGCAGTATTTTTCCCTGATGTTGTTGCTTGTATTTGATACTATAAATACAAGTTTATAATACCGCTTGTGTCTCTGACTTCAATCTGTGATATGAATTAATCATTACTGACCTAGATATTTTGCTCTAGCATTCACTATTGTGGATATATCAGTTAAAAATTTCAGGTGGATTATTCCTGTACAGTTTCCTCCTCTTTAGTGTTTTTGTTTGTTTGTTTTTTCTCTAATAACTTAGATTTCTGTGGATACCAACAACCATGTTTCCAAATATTCATCATTGCCAACAAACCTCCAATTTAATTGAGAAATGAGGTGTTGAAAGCAAGTGATGTGCATCCCAGAGTGAGGCAGGGACCCTGATTTTGTGAACCAAATGGTAACTGATTTTAATTAGTAAACAGAAAAAAATTGAGGGTTTGTTTTTTTTTTTTGTTTTTTTTTTTTTTTGCTGTAAGGACATCAGCATTTTATTCAGGATGAAAAGGACACTTCAAAATACCTGTGGGAATTTGAGGGGGAAGAGGAGGACGAGGTTTGGACTAACTCAGAAATCTACCTGAACTAATTTTCATTATTTGGTTTCCCCACAGTTTGTGGCTATTTCTGATAAGGGTTTGATAAAGAATTCTACCTTGAAACCATTCAGAAACTTCCTAAAATATGGTCTCCTTATTTTAAAAGTTTTCATTTCAAAGATCCAGGATTCTGAACTTTTTCCCTTGATGAATTTTGCCAACAAAAGTCAAAATTGCATTCCTCTCAGGTTCAGTAAAACATTCACACTTCTCTCTCCACCACCCACTCATGTGGTGACAGAACTACATCAACAAATTGCATCAAATCATGACAAGTCTATATTTGAATACAGATATAGAGGAAATTATTTCAGGTGTGTAGTTTAATGATGCATTTGGGCCTCTCAGAGTGATTATTGACAATGTGTTATGATTGACAGTTTCTGCTTTGGGGTTTGTTGATTAGCTGTGATGGGTTGAAAGGTGATTTGAGTAGTTTTGTTTCTTCCTCCATCTCGAGTACTTCTGACTTAAAACTTAACTTTGAAATTAGCCTCCACAGGTTTGCACAGCAGACACGGATTTATCACAGGGGCCAAAGGAGCTGATTTTTACATCATTGCTTCAGGGGAGGCAGGAATTCTCATGGCTTCGTGATTCTTCTTCTGCTTTTGGTCAGAAAAGCAGCACTGCTCAAAAGCTGTCATGAAGGAAACAGAAACTGGTGTTGGGATAGGATGACATAGTGAAAACAGTGACATTTTAATTAACAGCAGTGAGTGATAAGTATGAATGTGAGACACATTTCTGGTGGTTACAACATGTAGGCTTCTACTGAAATTTCAGGTGTGATTGAACAGATTGGCTTTGATAGGCAATGCATCACAGACTGTAATTTCTTACTGCCTGATATAGGCTGATCCTTTAATGCCCTGTCTGTGATCAATGTGGGCATTGTCCTAGCAATCCTGAAACCAGAAGAGCTGACAGGACAGCCAGAGCTGCCAAGTTTTCCAACTATTTCTTTCTTGTCTCTTATTGTCCTAAAACATTTTTGAGAAGGCATCTATATTCTTTTAAAGCATGGGCAAAATAAGGCTTAGTGCAGAGGAGCAGGATATATTTTTTATATTTTTTAATATAATATCTGGTCTCTATTAATTCAAGCAGTTAACCACTGTGTCTTGCTAGTCCTTTTCTCATGCTGAGAAACTGATTCAACTGAAGAAGCCGAAAAACACCAGGACAGAATGGAAAATAATTACTGAAGGTGTTTATTTGATCTGTGGAACATTTTACATCAAGATGGTTTTGGTGCTAAGATTTCACATGAATTTAAGGAGAGGCTGAGCATATTCACAACAAGGAAATCCAGTATCAGTGAAAAAGTGCCTGACCACAAATTAGTGGAGGAGTATTTTAATGAAATACCAATACACACCTTGCCTTTTTCTTAAGTTTTTTAGCCTTTTTGGCTACTGTCAAAGCAAGCTGTTGTTTGACACACTGGTGCTGCTCTGTAATCCATCAAGACTTCAGCCTGCTTGTTTTGTAGGTTTTGTTAAAAATAGCGTGGTCTTGTAACCAGAAATTTTACATTGGGGAAAAAAAAGACAAAAACCCTACTCTCTAATCATGTCTACATTGATTTTGTTTGCATGCTCTTTTTTTGTTTCAGCTCATTCCCTACTAATCATACTTTAATTTATTCCTAGTAGCTGGCATGTTGGTCATTTCCCAAAATGCCCATTTTCAGTTGTCTCCAAATGCCTGTAGATCAAACACATATTTTGCTACTGTCCTTAAGTTTCCTCCAGCCTAATAAATAAAAGATAGGCTTTGTAATCATGTTTTCTTTCAGTGGTAAAAATCACAAAAAAGTCTGAAAGATTTGGGATTTCTTATTTTTAATGGGGTGAGTTGTTTTGTGGGGGTTTGTCAACAAAAATTGAAAGAAAATAGGTATATAAATTTCCACTCAGTTCCACATCTCTTGATGTGGATTCAATGTTTGCCCATGCAGGAAAATCAGAATTAATTATTCATAGATGTTAAAAATGCCTATGAGGTTGTCATGACTTATGCATACGTTTAGCCAGGCCCCTTTCCTTTTTTAAGGCTTTCTGGTAGGCATTAACCAGCAATCTAAACATAAAAACAAATTTAAAAGGTTGTTTACTTCCCCTAGAAACCCAGTTAGCTGAACAGAAGTGTTCCTTCTATCAAGGAAGCCAGCACATAATGCTTAAGTGGCAGTTTAATGATGATAAAAATGGACTTTTATCATTAAGCAGAGGGTTTTCAGCTAAACCACAGCATTTCCACTCACTTTTATTGCATTTAGTCCTTTTTAGGGATGCCCTTTCCCTGCCCTCTGTCTTTGTGACTGGAAGGGGCTGCAGGGAGCTTTGTTCCCTCTCTCCTCCAAGCCTGGCCCTAAGCACCAATCTCCTCTGGGTGAGGTGTCTGCATTTAGCTCTGGTAAAATTAAAAATAGCCCTCTTGGCTGAAGATTTCGGAAGTTTTGCTAAGTTAAGGAATCTCTGAAAGTTTCCAGCCAGATTGATGGGTGAAAATGTGCTGTGGTTTGGCTCTCTTGAGCTAAAAAGCTGAATTTTCCTTGAGTTTGCTGCAGTGGAGGAAAGCTTTATCACATAAATAATGCATCTATTTAGCTCAATTATTTGCTGTATCATTGCCTATGTGCTTAAGGAGTTCTAATTTATATATATATATTTTTTTTATAAAAAGTCTTTGAAAGCAGTTATTAAGCTTTAGCATGAAGAGTGGGGTGGGTTTATGTCAGAAACTACAATTTATATCTTATGAAGTCTGACTTAATAACCTTAAATGGTCTTTCTCTTTCCTGGGAAGTGCACACTATAACTTCAATGCAGAGAATGGCAGAATCTGTTTTAACTTAAACTTATTCTGCACATTTAATCCAAAAATTGTATTTAAAAATTTCTACTTTAGTTACAAGCAAAGCAACCACCATTAGCAAGGAAAGTGTTGCACTGAATACTGTCTATGGAATAATTTGGTTTTTTTCTCCCACTTGATCTTGCAAAACCCAGCTTTGAATAAGAGGCAACTGCATGACCCAGAAGAAAATGAGATGATTTTAAATTTGAAGACAAGGAAGCCTTTATCTTCATATTACTATATGTAATATTACATATGTAGTAGTTATATTGCTATATCTTCATATTATTATATTATTATAATTGCAAATTGTTAAAAGTTTTGAAAAATTTTAACCTTCTTTGGAAAAATATGGAACTTTCCATGGAGCTTAGTTTAAACTTCTCTATTATAGTTATTCAAGCAAAGTAAAGGTGAATTGAAAATCAAGCCTGACATTCTAAATCTAAATTTTGGCATCAAAAGAAATAACTTTATTTATTGCATGCAATAGAAAAACAGAAATTAGAGTTTCTGAAAAATTTACTTATTTTTCTTCAGATGTCAAAAAACAAAATGAGAGAATGTCACCAAACTTCACAAATTTGTGTTTTTCTTCAGTAGAGTCCCCTACACAAAGACAAACCAGAAAGGTAATAAAAAGTAATTTACTGAATTGTCCAAGTTGCCCTTCTCTGAGGAATTAAAATATTCTCCAACTTTCCCCATCTATTTATATGATGCTGTTTTAATTGCATGTCAGAGCCTTGGAAAAGGGTGGGTGACGAATTGCACCCACAGGAATGCTTGGCACATCATTTTTTTTGGACTTTCAATTTGATACAGCTCACTTGAGGCAATAAAGATGACACCTCTAGAAAAGAAGTGCATTACAGTCAACCTGATGTCACAATTATTAATCCCCAATCAATCCTAGAACTTTCTGTCACAAACTAAAATAAAAAATAAATAAAATTAAAAAAAAAAAGCACCAAGCATTTGGTCTTCCCACTCTTTTCCCACACAGGCCAAATATTTAAAGAGTACAGTGAACTTTCAGGTGCTAAATAATCTGGCCAAAGAGATTCCAGGTGAAATTACAATTCCTGTGTCTTTTATGAGAATTAAACACAAAAGAGAATATTTATTTGAGATTTTTCTTTTAAGCAAGAGAGAGTGAAATATTATTACTGAATTGGTAGGAATGATTGTCTTGAAAACAGAACAGTTGAATAGTTACAGTAAAGGATAAAGAATCCAGAATTTGTTTTTTGGTTTGTCCTCATGATTCATTATACTTTCAAGTACACAAGATTTAGCTACTGTTGTCCTCTCATAGATATGGGGTTTGGGTTTTTGTTTGTTTGTTGTTTTTTGGGTTTTTATATGAATATCCATTATTTTAGGCCTTTTTAAACTTATTTTCTGATAGGAGAAAATATTGATATTTTTTATGGAACAAATGTAGGAAAGAAACCCATTGTGGTCATCTAGCTCTTCTGACTTCATCTATTCAATAATTAAAAACAATCTGACAGTGATTATGGATGAGATTAGGAAAAAAAAATGTGTGTTCTTTAAACTTCTCTATGCATCTCAAAATTTTCAACATTGCTCATGAAGATAAAACCACCAGCACTGCTGATTCAGGGCTCTGCTATTCATATATAAACATCCAAATAGTTATTTGCTAATCTGTATCTGACTCCTTTTGATGGCTGATCTCCATTTATGCACCTCGCTTTAGAGGGAAGATCAGGACAGGAAAATTCCACTTTTGGAATGAGTGAAGCCCAGATCAGTCAATGATCTGGTGGTTTTTAGGCAGAAACCTTGTGGGCTGTGTTCATACTCTGGATCTTCTGATAAGATTTTAAACCTGTTCCACTCCCAAGTGCCAGTGCACAGCTACCCCATCATTTACTGCTTTCCCTGGCAAGGCAAAACAAGTGGGATTTATAATAATTTACCCACAAGTGACCCAAAGCAGTCAGCTCTTAAGTACAACAAATAAATAAATAAATAAATAAATCAAACTCTCTACTTCCTGCTGAGGGTGGGTTAAAGAACTCTTGTTTTGTCCCCATGAAGAGTGATCTCAGGAGAGGTAATTGACCTTTCTGATTCTGTTATTAAATATCTGCTCAACCCTCAGTCTGATAAGTGAGCTCTAGACAGATTTTTAAAAAATTTTTATTATTATTATACAGAAATGTGCTGAAAAGAAAATCTTTCAGTTGGAATACAAGGGTGCTGTACTGATCCACAAATTCATTCTTGCTTGCCCAAAAAATCCTACAAAAATGTTAGAGGTAAAACCTGATATGGGAATTTCAAACTACAAACAGATATATTCACCTGCTGAGGGAGCCCTGGGTCTGCACATTGATTGGGTTGTAGTGGATTTTTTTCCATATTCATGCAACTTTGTGCTTTGGGTGAAGAAGAGTAGCCAGGTTGGGACTGAAAAAATAGCAAGAAATAATTCCCATTTCTGGGCTGTAACAGGAATCCTCTTTGGTAGAGCTCTGCTCTTTCTTCAGGGCTCTGTTTAATGTTGTTGACTTGCAGCCACGTTATTGACAATAAACGAATTACATTCCGAAGCCAGGATTTACTAGAAGATATTTTATAGGTATTAACAGCAGCACTGTCAGGAAGGATGATCTGGAAAAGAAAATTGTCTTTCTCCAGCTTCATTGGTGGCAGTTTGTGAGGACTGAGCTGCTTACTGCAAGGAGACAAAGCAGGATGCAGAAATTGAGCTGTCATTTCCCATTACTGCAATGGGAGAGATGACCTGAGTCCCTGTACAGAAATAATTTTGTTTCACTCTTACCCTTGGCAAGGTTGATGACTGAAAGCCAAGCTTGATTTTTAGGTGAGGAGTCAATACAATGCAGGGACGTGTGCTCTGGAATTAAATGCACAAGACAAATGAGGCTGAAGGGGAGGGAAGGAAGGAGAAAATCAGAAACCCTGTCACCTACTTTTGTCTCCCACTTTTATTGCTGGTTTCTTCTTTCTCTGAACTTTGTTCAGTAGGTACTGCTGTAAATACAAAAACAACAACAACAGCAAGAAAAAAAACTCCATCCAAGACTCAAACCAACTCCAAATCCTCTCAAAACAAACAAAAAATGACCCCTTCCCTCCCCACAACGTGCCAAAGACTTTGGTGCTGCAGCTGTGCCAGGTTCTCCGGTGAAGGAAAAAAAATCCAGTGATTCATAACAGTGTGGATGGCCCTTTGATTATTGCTTTTGGGAATGAAAAAATATGGCCTGACTTTTCTCCAGCTGCTGCTACCTATTAAGCTGTCAGCCTCCCAGGGTTCATTCAGCACAGGTTTTCAGTGAGGCACAGAATGTCACAGCTCAGTGATGATCAATCCTCAATGCCACAAGTGATTTGACCAAGTAACACAGCAAATGAGGAGGGTCTCAATCTGACCTTCCTTACATTGATTTTATATATATATATATATACATATATACATAAAATTTTATTTTTGCCTCCTGTGGGGGCACTTCTTGTTAATATGGTGAGCTCAGAATCTGATCAGACATTTCAGTTTAGAGGATAATGATAGCATTTTGGCAATTCATTTTTGGCCTTCTTTTTTTGAGGTATCTGTTTTTTAATAAAACCAGGAAATTAACACTTTTATATTCCTTAATCCTCTATAGGTTTAATTCAGTCTTCACAGGTAAATCTACTTTATTGGAGGTGATTATGATACAAGTCCTGCAGGTCAGGGTTTTTCCTTTCTTGCTTATGCCTTGTAGAACATTTAGGCAAAGATTCACATAGCAGCACTCTCTGAAACAAATTTTACTGATTAAATTCATTTACTTGCTCAGATTTTCCTAATGTTTCTGAGAGTTAAATATATGCCAGAATACTCTTCTGATTATACCAAATATTAGTCCCAGATACCCTGGCAGGAAAGCAGAGGTTCCTATTTTAAATAATTCATGTCCTGATTCTGACTTGTGCATGGGTATTGATGCCTGTAAATCTAGGGGAAAAGTGATCCAGCAGTGAATTCTGTGGGCACAGAGCCTGGGAAGAGTCTGATTTAGGATAACATTTGATCGTTTGAATTTGGAAGCAAAAGGTGGAGCAAAACACAGTAGCTCCTCACTAGGGAGGAAGCTGTGGGAGTCAAAACTTATCTGTTCACATTTTCTGTGAAAAAACACTTCAGATATAAACAGGGCCAATTTTTATGGCTACCTGTATGGAATTTTATCTTGATCTTTCCAGTCTTCTGCATGCCCTGTATTGGGAGTTCCACACAATCCTCAATTTTCTTTCACCATGCCAATGCTGCCAGGAAATAGCAGATGTATTACTCCTGCCCTGTGCAGGTCTTAAAACAATTCTCCCCTCCCCGTATGAATCCTCACTTGTATTGTTTCATCCCATAAAGGCTTTTATTTAACAGCAGAAAAGAGCTGTGTAATCTCTCCTCTCTCTAGCATATATATTTGTATTGAGGTTTTTTTTTTTCCTGTTAATTTTTATAACAAATCTGTTCTTTGCATATCAGCTTGTAAATTGATAAAATCCATGTCTTGGAAAACAAAATCAAAGAGTTATTAATTTATACTAAATATTCTACCTAATCCTGCAGACAGGGTGTTTTTCTGTCATTAGAAAGTGTCTGTCTTATCTTCAGAATGAGCCAAATAATTATCATCTAAATACTTTCCTAATTTAATCATATTCCTTGCGAGGGGGGTGAGGTTTTTGTTGTTTTGGTTGGTTTTGTTGTTTTTTTTTTTTTTTTAATGTTTTCTGGGGTTTTTTTTTCCCAATTTTATTCCACTCAACAATTTCTTTAACTTTTGTGAGCAATAAATTGAGTTATGAGCACTGTAGCCTTCAGCTAGAATGTGAATGATGCTATCAGATTGGACTGAACTGCTGATTTCATTGTCTAGATAAATGTTTTGGCTGGCATTGGGACTTAATAGGAAGGATAGTACACAAATGCTGTCTGCTTAGTCCCTGTAAATGCATTTGCTTCTGCTAAGACAAAAAGGTCACAAAATTGCTGCAACTTTATTGCTTAAATAGAAGGTAACCACTACTTTTGTAATTGAGGCGATAAAAAAGCAGCTGTGTTTAAAACCCAGGGGATTTTGAGATTGGTGACTGAAATTTCTGTGATGATCAATTAGTGATAATGTATTGATGGTGAAGTGGCTTGATGAATTTAACAAGAATATATAAAATATAGCCTCTGGATTACTTTTTGTTTCTTGGTGGAGGGTTTTTGGTGGCTTTTGTTTAGTTGTTTGTTTGGGTTTTTTTTATGAAAATGATTGATTGCTAGATATTTATAGCAGTAACCTCTGTGAAGTCTGGGGGGAAAAGTTTGATGGTCTGCTCATGCACATCCACAGCTTTTGTTAAACTCTACAGTAACTTCAAGGCAAGAGTGCACAACGTAGCATTGATTCAGCATTATTGGAAGTTTTCCAGAGACAGTGAAGGAGCCAGGATTTCACACACTAAGTTTAAAAAAAGTTATAAAACACTCAAACTTTGTTCTAAGGCAAAGAGATCTCTCTTCAATGACAAAAATCTTCATTAACACAGAATAAAGGTAGCAACTTCCTTCTTCAGGTCCTTCCAGAACTTAAGCTTGAGGAAATTCAATGACCTGACAAGTCTGCAGCCTTAGTCTCCAGCTGAATACAGTTTATTAAATGGATTCTGTGAGGTACATCTGCATTGCATGAATGAGAGATTATGTGGGTCCAAGGGTTAATTGTGTAAAGGTTGTTTATTGAGGTGACCACACTGTCAGGTGATGGAGACTTTTTGGGGTGTGATGAAAAGTTTTGTGAGTACCCTGAGAGCACATTTTACTGCAGCATTCTGTTGGAAGGTAATTATCAGCTCACATTAAAAATGTAATTATCAGTTTACATCTAAAAAGCTGTGCTTATTGGGAATTAGGGATACTGACAAAATGGGTGTGGAAAAGGCTGTGCCTTCCACAGCAAAAAACTTACAATGACTCAAGGCCTTGTGCCATTATTTTGGTTGAAGAAAAACTACACAGAACTTTTTTATAGCCAATGTCTCTGATAGTGATTATACATCCTCAGTTTTGTGTGTGTAACTTGTGAGGAACTGGATGAGTGAGAGGCACAGTTGTGCTTCTAGAATGACTTAAAAATCTGGCTGAGAGAGCAGTTATGGATTAAGAGTGCAAGATTTGTGTGAGACTGTGGTTTGTGTGTCTTTGAAATTTAGTATTAGGTACCTTGTAATAGTACCACAACTACTAACCTGCACAGGGAAGGTCAGTTAACTTCTGAATTTTTTATTTCTTCCTGCTTGTTTTCCTGGAACTTTTAGCTGAGTCTTCCATCAGACTGAATATGTGGGCCAGACTCTTGCATCAGATCACAGTTGGTATTATAATTTTTATATATATATATATATATATGTATCTATATATATGAGAGGCAGCTTGGAAATTGGAAAGTTTCTCTTAATAGAGCTGTTCCTCCCAAAATCATTTGGATTAAATCTAGAAAACTGATAATTGCTGAAAGCTTAAAAAAAGGTTATAGCAAGGAAATCCTTTTATGTGTACAATCTCTAGATTTTCTTCTGTCTTAAGGGTGAATGTAAAGAAAAAAAAAATCAGCATTCCACAGCCAATATATTCTTGTTTGTGTTGAGAAATTGAGAAAGATACTTTCTCAGCTTTGAAGTGAGCAGGATAATTTGTCTATTTCTTTCTATAACAGTTCCTATTTATTCATTTCCTGCCTCTGTCTAACCAAAAAGGCTCTCTGTGATTTTGTGACCCTTAGGTGTAAGAAAACCAGATTATCAAAAGACTCCAAATAGCAAAAATAAACAATCCCTAAGCCCCAGAATCAAGGCTTTCCTCTTCAAGTAGAATTCTAACACTGGCTATTGCTCACATCGCCTTACCTGGAGCACTGCAAGCCCCACACCTGCTGGCTGTGCCTGGAGCCCCAGTGGAAGGAAATTCCAGCTGCTCCTGCAGGGAAGGAAATCACCCTCCAGTCTCTGACAGCTCAGTGGTGTTAGCCAACAGCCCCCAAAAAAGTGGTACAAGTAAATTTTTATGCAGCAAAAGTATGCTGTTAGCAGTCTCTTGTTTAGAAGATATTCTGTATTTTGGTTAACAGAGAATTCATCTCTATAATTTTAAGCATCATTTACAAACCCTGGTATCCATATAAACATCTTACTTGCCTTTAAAGCTGGCAAATCACATCAGCTTTCTGAAATGGTTTTTGAAGCCACCCCAACCTCTACTGTGCATTATCAAATCCATTTTAATTAAAGCTCAGTTTCAGTTGATAGCCTCAAGCCTTAAGCTCCATAACTCAATTCTTCTCTCAACCATGTTGAACAGGCTCGTGCTGAATTTTGAGCTTAATATAAATCTGTACAGAGATTTTTTCTGAAGCTGATCAGAGGGTGTTTCTTTGCAGTACTACTTACCTGATACAATTTAAAAGTGGATGGAATCTCATACTCTCATATGGCTGAAACAACTTTGCTAAAATAAGTAATTTGATATCCATAATGATTTGTGTTCCCATCAATATTGTAATTTTTCACAGAGGAAAGCCACATAATCCTCTGTCAGAGAAGAGTCCTTGTTGTCAGTTAGTGGAATAACCTTTTGCAGAAACACAAAGGAAAAGGCATTTGGGACAGGCCAGCCCAGATTTACCAGGGACTTGTCTTGCCTGACCAGCCTCATTTCCTCTCTAATGAGATGAGTGTTGTGCTGACATGGGGAGAACAATGTGTGTTCTCTTGCCTTTGGCAGGGTCTTTGGCAGGGTTTCCCACATTCGGTGAGAGGTGGACTTGACAAGAGGATGAGAAAGTGGATGGAAACTGTCTGGACACTTCAGAGGTTGTGATCAGGGGCACAAAGTGGTGGCTGACCACTGGTGTCAGCTCCCAGAGGTGGATACTGATGCCAAATCCATGTAAAGTCTCCATCACAGAAAATCCACTGTATGGATTCATGGTGGGGCATAAATTTGGAGTGCTGGAGAGGGCAGGCTGATATTCAGAGGAGAAAAGGGATGGACTGCAGGTCATCAGCACAGGGAACTGCCAGGTCCAGTCCCTGGGCTGGGGTCACCCTGCAGGGCAGCATCATCTGGGCAGAGATTGGAGAGCAGGACACAGGGGCTGTGGGCATAACAGGTTTATTTGTATCTTCAGAGTTCTGAGTCCAGTGTTAACCTTTTCAAACTCAAGCATAATAATAATAATAATAATAATAATAATAATAATAATAAATCCTCAAGCTTCAGCTTCTCTCTAAATAAGCACATGGTCAGGATGGCAGCTGGTGAAATAACTGTGCATCAGTTCTTCAGCTTGTGGGATGGAACAGGTTATGTGTTGGAAATGAATGTACCTGCACAGCCTGTTTCTGCTGAGATTGCTCACACAGCAGTTACTGTGCTGATTCATTCTGTGGGATTATTTTCAGAATGCCAGAACTGAGGGTAAAAAAAAATTGGGTTTTCTTCTGCAAGTAGAAGAAATTATAAACTGATGGAACTCTTTTTTAAGTTGTTTTTGTTAGAATACATTTAGGGACTAATTCTGCTCAGCAACTGAAGAGTCTCTCACAAATGCACTTCTGTCTTTTAGCAGTTTAAGAATAGTAAAATTCAATATGTGCTGGCTAATTATTTTTAAATTCTCTTAGTAGTTGTGAGTTATTATGTCATTAGGTAAAAAAATGCCTTAAACCTAAATTTATATAAGGCATTTTCCCTTCGCATAAACATGTGCATTCTATAAATATTTTTAATATTTGTCTTGTTTATTGTTAAACTACTCTTTTTCAACTAAGAGTTATTTTACTTAGAATGTGTGGAAATAGTTTTAAGGAAAGCAGGTGAAATTTTGGCATATCACATTCACATTTAGAAATGTTTTGCCAATCCAGCTGATTACCAAGGTTTGAAAGAGGATCCTGGTCAGATTAATCCCTTGTAGTGCTTTCCTAATGTCAGTGGAGCTGCAGGAAGAAGGGCAGATGGCACTGTGAATCTTTGAGGGATGTTTATTAAAGTTTCTTTAGTTTTCCCTGTAAGCTGAAAAAAGCAGATTTGCTTTTTTTTTTTTTTTCAGTTAAAATAATATCTCCCCCAGCAGTTGTTAAAATTCAGTTAGCCTGAATAGCACCTGTCCAATACTTGCTGAAGGCTGAGATGCATCTCTGAGTACAGCCCCAGTATTTAACAGCTCTATTTTGCACATAAATATACCATTTTTAAACTATACATTCCTATAGTTCCCCCCTGTCCCTTCTATTCAAGTCCTTATAAACATGATTTTTAACTTGCTTCTGACAGCAAGTAAGGACAATTTGCAAACTATTTCACTTTATTTTTCTTGCACTAGGACACCTTGGTTTCAAGTGTTGCTGAAAGCAGAATTCTAAACAGAAAGACCAAAGGGGCCTTTTCATCTCACAAAAGCTTCTGCAAATATAAATTAGTTTCATCAACATGAATGTATTTTCTAGTCTGTTACAGCTGATGGCTGTTCTTCAGCAATGGAAACATAAATACTTCAAACAGTGGACAGCAGCAGGTGTCTTAGTTATTTAGGATTAAATGCCTCTTCCACTATCAGATTAAGGTTCCTCCCACATTTTCATATTTATTTTTCAGATGCTCTTAAAAAATTAACCAAGTCACTCCAAGTCTTGAGATTTATTAGAGTTGTGCATTGTTAATCACCACTTCTGCCACACAAATTCCACTCAGAACTCCTGTAATGAACCAAAAATTAGGGTTAATCATGTCCAAAGTTATATTTCAGATCCTGGCTTAGTGCCTGCTGCCTGTAAGAGGAAAATTGAAATCCAGAACTTTTGGTAGGAGGGTTTTTTTCCGATTTTAAGTTAAAGACACCACTCTCGTAGGATGAAAATTAATGTGAGAGTTAAATAAATGAAACCCAGTTTGCTATGTATTCTTATCAGGTTATCACAGTCTTCCTAAAAAATTGCCATTTTGATATTTGTGGAGATAAATGAACTAATTCATACAAGTGTGACCACGTTATTCTTGTATTATTAAAAATCTTCTATGTCTGAATTTTCTCTAGCTCAATGATAGCATTTAATCATTTGTGTTCATCTACAGTCTTTCAAGATGTTTTTTTCCCAAGCTTCTTTCAACATCCTTTATCCCAATAGAGACTTATTTATTTTTCAGTAAAACCTGTGGAATATTGAATGGCAGCATGTGCTGCATCAGGGAGGTCACTCTTGAGCACTGATCGGCCAAGCCCAACTAGAACTGTCTCCATTTCCTTTAAATTAATTGTTTTAAGGCCAAAAGTTTGAATAATTTTCACAGAGTCATCTGAATTATAGAAGAAGCAAACAAGTCCATAGGTTTGCCAAGTATGATTTATTTTCATATTTGTGGAGCTTAATGGTTTTTGTAAATTTCAATTTGTGTTGGATAATTTATATCAGCTTCAATTTACATCAAATTTGCAAGTACATGGGTGTCTCTTTATAGTTAAGGGAATTAATAATCTGGAATTACCACAGCCACCCATATTAATCAAATGCCTTATTACAAGTAGAATGACTCTTATTATCATACATACGAGATAAAAGAAATGCTAATTGCCTTGGTTTGGAGCAATTATTCAGTAGTTATCTAGACAATGACAGTGTAGGCACTATTATAGCTTCTTTATCTTTCAAGTAATGATGTTCACAGAAGCTGCCCTGCTTGTCTAAGGTGGGGTAACTCCAGTTAGTTGTGTGGTATAAATATTTTGCTAATTTTAGAAACATCTATCTCTAACTGGGTGTATTTGCATGCACACAAATTATGCACATAATCTAGGGAACTATGAGTTTCTATAACCTACAACCCCACATTTTTCTCTAATATCTTGAACCATTAATACAGAATGTTTATAGTTAGATTGTATATCAAAACATAATTAATGGGTTTTTTTCTGTCTTCACCTTTTTTTTTGTGTTTCTAAGACAGGAGCACTTTTCTTCTATATTTCTCTTTATCCACTAGCAATGGTATACTACCGAAAAATAGCAAATTATAGTTCAAATTAGCCTATTATATGTTTACTCCTCTACTTTAATGTTGTCTACCCCCCACACACTGTGATTACTTCTTGCTTGATTTAGTTGCTTTCAAACAACAAGGCCTGGTTCTTGCATAGTTCTAAAACCAGAATAACCCAATTTTCTATAAAGGATTCTGGTGATGCATTAAGGAGACCATTTTCTATGTTAAAACCAGCTAATAATGGAGCAATTTGCTGTGGTTTGCTGCATCAGGTGGATAAGTCAGAGTGGAAGTACTTTCAGTGTTTGTAGTTACAAAATGTGTGTATGGCTGAATTATGTGTGCAGAGCACTGGCACAACATCTTTTGAGGAATACAAAATGCAATAAAGTTGTTCTCATCTTAGTTAATCCTTTTTTTTTACAAAAAAAGGAAACTTTCCTTTGTTTTCTCTCTCTCTTTTTTCTTAAGATAGGGGTAAAAAAAAAATAAGGCAACAAATGGATCACTCAAATTATGCAATTTATTTCTTCCAACAAAAATTGAACACTCTTTTTTCAAAATACAACTAACAATTTTGATTAGTCCAGACAATAAATGTGATTTTAAGTGGCTGTATGAAGAAGAACTGTGTTTTATTCTGCAATTTCATGTCTTCAAAAAGGCATTTTATTATTTTTCTGATATTTTCATCTAATTTTTCCTAACATACTTCCTTAAAAAAAAGTTTTTACATGGACTAATGAATCTGTGTATTGAGTAGTTAACTCAAATATCCAGTAGTTTGAAAGCTTCTGATTTTTCAATATGGACTTTTATCTTTACTACTACCTAATCCATGGCAGAATGAACCAATTGGGAAATCCTGAAACAGTAGCATCACTCTCTTTTCTAACATTAACCAGAACTCTCAGGTCAAGATGGCAAAAGAAAATATTGATGTCTGTTCTATTCACTTGTTTTAGAAATACTTTGGTTTATTAATTTTTTCAACCCAAAATTCAAAGTTTCTAAATGTCTGAATTACAGGTTTTGATAAGGTAATCATGTAAGAAATCCAGATTTTGGAACATTTCTCTCTCCTCTTCCACCTCTTTCCAACATTTGATGTAAAGCTCTTTTATTTTGGAGCTCAGTCCATGGTTCACTCTGTCCCTCATTCTGTGTGTAGCACTCCATTAAAGTTCCTGTCTTGTTTCAGCCAAATTTTTTCTTGCTCAGATCACTTGCTATAAGTGATCTTGTAAAATTTTCATGTCTTTTGAAACACACCTTTCATTTTCAGCCTGGAAGGGATGAATTATTTCTCCTGTGTGCCCATGAAATTGCTGTTGCTATTGCTGAGAGACCTGAGGACTCCTTTCTGCCAGCAGAGGTGGGAAAGATTTGGAGCCCAATATGGCCCTGAACCCTTTGGGGCATCCCAGATTAGGGCTAACCCAGAAAATCCAGTGAAACCCGAAGATAAGATATTTTTGCTTTCCTGCAGTGAATGCAACTTAGTGAAGGTTTAAGATTTACATAAACTTGATCACAAACTGTGCTGGGGCAGTTTTTAATGCATGCACTCTTAACCTGTAGAAAAATCCCTTTTTTAGGAGCAGGTTAGGAGAGGGGCTGTATGCTCATGGACAATTGAAGTTGAAATGATGTATATGCACTTGCTGAATTTTCTAAGAGTGTGGAAACTGATGGATTCAAATCACAGAATAGTCCCCAAACCCCTCAGCTGTCTCTGATGCCCTTCAATTTCCTGCATTTGAAGGGGATAGATTGCAAATGATTTCCATACTTTGAATTTCCTTGCACCTGTATAAATCAAATATCCAGAGCTGCTTTTTGTTTCCTCACAGGTCAGAGAGAATATCTTCCCCAGACTCCATGAACGATTTTTTTGAACTCAAAAACAAGCCTTCAAATGTTTGATTTTCTGTTTCTAGCCTACTAAAACAGCTGTTGATTTGATTCAGAAAGGAATTTTTATTAGTGGAAAAAATATCAATAAAAGCCTTGATGGGAAGAGGGAGGGAGAAAGCTTGAATTGGTTGGTGTACAGGAGCTGTGCCCTACCAGCAGTGATGCATTAGCCAGCAATGCCTGGTGATAGACCCAGAGTGCCAAACCCCTGCCTGAGGGGTGGCTGCACTGGCCATGCCCCACCTGACAAAAGGGATTTGGTGTTTAATTTAAAGCTCTGCCCCAGCAACAGAAAACGGGTGCTTAGTGCTGTGTTAGTGAGAGAGCACAGAGCATCCAGCTCAATAAAATAGATTTTTTCCCCCACTTTACAAATAAGATGAGAAAGTAGATAATGTGTCATTTGCAGCTTTTGAGATGTGAATAGAAAAATCTGACCCAGCAAGTGTTGGCTCTATATTTTCCTTGTTAAATGAAATGGAAGAGACTGAGAACTTTTGATTATTTTAAAAATTCTTCCAAAAGTGTTGATGCTGAAAATGATTCCAAGTTGTTCTGAAGTTTTAAAGCTCTTTTCCTCTGACAAGCAGAGGTATTTGCAGCCAGTCATTCTTCTGATGCAAGAGGAAGGAATGATTTCATAGTGCAGGATAATGAGGAAAGAATGAAGGATTTCAGAGTTGAAACCTTCAGTTTGTTGTGAGAAGAAAGCTGATGAAAACTGAGCTGTCCCTTAAGTCAGTGTGATTTTTGCAGTTATATTTTGACTACTATTGTACCACTGCAGGTTGCATCTCTAACACTATCAAAGTTCGTAAAGATCATTTTCTGGTGACACTGATGTGATTTGATGACGTTCATCAGGCAAAGTGCTCTAAATCAAGAGCAAAGCACAAAGAAACTTATTTTGGTTCACATTCACACATACATAATATATATGGAAAGACAGTCTTATAAAATATCTATCCCATCCTACAAGAACATGTGAAAATTCCAACCCTACCAAAGATTTAGCACTATTATATAAAACTGCTTGTGGAAAATTGGACCGTGGATTATAACTTCTGTTCAAATACTGCATAAATTACATGCAGCCCTTAATTTTACGGTATTTTTGTAAGTTTAGAAGAGGGTAAGCATTTAAGAAATGGTAGTAAATATGGGTATAACCTCATAGGATGATTTGTTTATAAGCAAAAGGGGTATCCCACATTGGAAAGCATTCACATTTACGTGCTCCATGGTGACTAACTTGGATCAAAGACCTTTTCTGTGGAGAGTTTCTCCCTCCCCAGCCAGGGTTCATAATCACAGAAAATTAATGTCAGATTCTGTGAAGTCCTCTTGGAGATGAAAAGTACAAGACTTCTCGCCTTCAGGGAAACACAAAATATTCAAATTTTCACACCTTTTATAAACTCCTTTGTGTCAGGAGCCACAGAAATATATTTGTCTGTTTGTTCAGAAAGCCTTTCTTTCTCCAGGCAGTGTCTTGTGGATTTGTGCAGGTTTTGTGATGTGATAACAGAAGTTGCAGCAGTGCAGAATAAAAAGTATGACTGAATATAGGGACAGATATTTTATACAGGCCTTGTTTTCTTATTTTTTAATTCTTTTGTCTACCAGCCTTATATTTAAGCAGGGCGTATTTTTGGGAGCATGCGTGGGATTTAGATTTCTAATCCTATATATGAGTCTGTCCTGATTCTATTTACATTTTCATTGCCTTCTGTAATTTTTTTCCTTCTTTTGTGCAGACACACACACATGCATATTTATCTTTTTTTGCATCTCATTGTTTGCTTGAGATAAATTTTAGTGTTCAAAAAAGCTTGGAAAAGATATTTTGCTAAAATGTTTCAACTTTAACATTCCAAATACAAAGACACATAAAGACTTGCAGAAGTCAGAAGTAAATAGAGATGGGGACCCGACCATTTTCTGCAGGACGTAATCCTGTGGTCAGTTTGGCCTTCGCCCAAGTCCGTCTGGTGACTATGATTTGGAAACCAGGAGTAAAAGGCTTTAATTCATCTTTATAACCATTGTTCTTTCATTTGGCAATTGCAGCTATTGATTAGGAACACAATGCAACTGAGATTCAACAAAGGAAACAAAGAGGAGGTGTTAAAATGAAATATTCTGAACATTAGAAAAGGCACATTTGCACCTTTTCGGATAATCACTTGCTTTATTAGATTTTTTTCTTCCTGGAGTCCCAAGTTCCTGATAGCTGTGGGGAATTCAGTGAGCTCATGGAACTCCTTACAACATTTTTCTCTCATTTCTTAGAAATTGTCCTTTTATCCACCAAATGTTACATGTTTTCTGTCTTACACTCCATTATCTGTGTTTACAAGCAGATGCTGCAGTTCAGAATAGCCTGAGGTGTAATTTCCTTGCAAAAAACCCACCTGTGTTGTCCTTTAAAGTTTGGTAAATGGTGCTGCACAAAGCCATTGTCAGTTTTCCTGCCTGAATTAACATCTTGGAATCGTAAAGCAAAAACATAAATATCACACCAATGGGGCACATAATTCATAAAATTATTACTCTCATACTGAGATTCCTCACAGGCTCATCCTCTGAGTGCTCTCTTGCTTGTTATTTGGGGTGAAGTTGATGTATGGCTGGATCACTAAGTTGTGCTTTCCACAACAAGTTTCCAGGCACATCAATGTTCCTATACCTGGTTACAATTTTTTTTTTTCTCACTGTATATTCATTGCAAGCTTTTCAAATTTATGTATAGCAGATTTTTGACAAAACCTCTTCACAGTTTCTTTCATGTGTTCATTTCTATTTTTATTTTCCTGTAATGCTGAAGAAATGGTATCTGGAGGAAGTGCCTGGGGTGTATTCATGTATTCTTTTCTTTTTATTTCTTGCTATTCTTCCACTTTTTGAATCTTTCTACTTTTTATTTCAGTGAATAGCCAGTAAAAACCCCACCCCAATCTCAAGAACAAAATGGTACATAAATATTTAAAATATTCTTGTATTGAACAGTAAAAAGGAAATCAAAGTTGAATGGAAAGGAAGGAAAGCAGAGCTTAGGCTGTTTTAAACTTTTGGGGTGGTAGTGTCACTTTCAAAATGAAATATTCTCAGGTTTCAGCACTAAAGATTATTTGAAGAAAACAAAAGAGCTAGGTATTTTTAAAAAAACACTTTTAGTGAGCAGTAAAGGAAAGATTAGAAATATCACTGCCTGAACTAGGAAAATGGGGTGGCTGCATTCCATGCTGACAAATATTTTTGGAGAAGGGAGCTCTCCAGGGTTCTGATTTCTTGATAAAGAATGGGGATAAAGGTAGGCTGTTTTGGGAGACCTTTGAGTGTGCTTGCCCACAGTGGAGAACCCCAAATTCATGGTAGAAATGGAACTTATCTCTCTAAGGGAGAATATGGGACCTGCTCAGCTCAACACCTCCTTGTGCCTCACAGCTGGCCTGAAGCGCAGTGATGCCTTGTGAAGGCTGCCCTAGAACAGAGACTGGACAAGGTTAAAGAATAAAGTATGGATTTATTAGGAGGCCTCAATGGATCCACCTTGGGCAGTGTGAGAGCCCAGCCAGGGCTACACACAAGATGAACCAAAATGGTCCCAAAATGCATGAGCAGTCATGAGGTCTCTCACTTTGATCAGTTCTGCTCCATTTGCATCTTGCAGTTCATTGTCCAATTCCAGCTTTAGCCCATGAAGTCCCATCCTGCTTGTTTTCTCTCTTCAGCCCACACTGTTTATGCTCTTGGGCCTGAGATTTGGATCATTTGTCCTTGGTCCCCAGCTAGAGAAGGAATTGTTTTGTCTCCCTACTCTGTGAAGAGAGCTCACCATCCCCTAATATGAAGCCCAGACCCATACACTAAAGCAGCACAGAATCTGAAAAATATAAAAGCTAAAAACCTTAGGCATCATTTTGCCCCTTTAGAGGCTCAACAAGACCTTTACCTTGTCGAGATGCTATTCTAAATACTTACTAATAATAAGCTGCCTTTGTGCCTTGTGGTTTGGCCAAAACCCCTCCCCAGTGTCTTTCTGCAGCTTTGTGAATCAGTGTCCACAGAGCATCCCCGAATCCTGGGACCTTGGAGAACATCTGTCCCCTGTTGTGAGGAGAGGAACAGAAATTTGGGCTTTGTTTTGGAGTCCTCCATCAGCCTCATGTTCTGCCCTGCCACTGTGACCTTGGAACAAAGGAATCAAGGGGCTGGCTGGCCTTGGGCAGCACTCAGACCCAAAACACATCCAAAAGCTCTCAGGGAGAAGATGCTTGGCCACAGTCTGGGGACAGACTGAGTCCCTCTGTTTGCTGCAGACACCATGAATTCCTCACAGCATTGTGTCCTCTGCAGGTTCACCCACTAAGGCCTCTTGCCTCAGACAGGTGGCACAAAAAGAAAGGATTTTCTGGCTGATTGCTTCTTAATTTCCTCTCCACTATTTCCTCTTCCATTGTGCCTGTAGATCCAAGCATGCAGAGCCAGGTCTGTTCCATTCCTCAGGACACACTTTACTTTCCTCCTTGAGGGGATAATCAGAGATCATCCAACCCAAGCCAACTTTGAAAACAAACACTGAGACACCACCCACCTCATGTTTCCCTCTCTTTGTTCAAGGGAGCAGATGGAGCATAAATCATAAAATGTCTCTCTTTAACCCTTTGCAGTTATTTCTAAGTATCACTGAAGGTGGTGTTGGTGGGCCTGCTCAGTCCTGTGAGATGTTTTTGTGGAGGAGTCAGTTACACATCTTACACCATTTGGAAAGAGAAATCAGGTGGGTTTAGATGCAGTGGAGTCTGAAAATGATCCAGGGGATCTAAATGTAGAGTCAGGATTAACAGACTTCACTTCTGGCATTGATGGCATCTAGAATGAAGATTCATTACTCAGATCCTGGTTTGCACTTTGATCTGTAGACTTCTCAACACTTAAACGTTCCTATGAGCCCCAAATTCATAAAGTGTTCACAGTCAAAATAGTCTTTGTGAAATTATTCCTTCTGTGGTTGGGATGATTCCAGCCAAGCAAGCAGTATAGGCAGACATTTAAAAGTTGTTCTGATTCATGATTTGTGCATTTTTGAGCTATTTCAGATGTCTCTTTTTAAATCTTTTTAATTATGTGGAGTGAAACTGTGCACAGCATACTAATTTTGTAGTGCATGACATGGTGTGAGGGAAGCCAGGGCTCTGTTCCCAGTGGTGCTCTTATCACCTTGAACAAGGAACCTCTCCTTGTGTCCCTTGAAAATTGGACCTGAAAGTTGTCTGGAGCTTTGCTGCTGCTGTAATGAGGAGTGATTTTCAAGGTTCTGGTGCACTAGCTCAGCAAATAATGCTTTACTCTGTGGGGGCTTCTTTATTCTCCCTTCTATGTTCTGAAAGAAATTTGTTTGTTGGCCAATTTGTTCAGGGCACGCAGCACCAGCTTTGGTTTTGGCAATGCTATAACAGACAGGATATGGTGTGTTTCCAACTATAGAGTTAACTAGGGTTATAAAAATTGATTTTTTTTCATAGCTGGAAGATTTTTTTCTATGGTCAGGCAAAATTTTTCCCCACTTACAGGATAAATTACTATTATTAATATGTTGTGATTGGATTAAATCACATTAATGCTTTCCAGTGCACTTTTGGATAGGGCAGTAGAGTAGGAATGCATAAATTGAAACATTTATTCTAAAAATACAGAAATGCTCTTTTCCTTCTTGAAATCTTACATATTTAAGGCAAAATATTGAAAACATTCTCTTGCACAAAACATTTATACCAAGACTGTCAAAATATATATAAAAAATAAATCTGTTCCACTAAAACCAGTCTATCCTTCCAAAAATTTGGGGTTGAGGAGACACTTTTACAGAGAAATAAATATGCTGAGGTAGGGTTTTCTCTTGTGGTTTATGCTCAAGTTGCCCACAGCCTACCATGGAATGTGTGAACTTCCATTTTCCTTCTGAGCAATAAGAACATGTGGGTAGATCCAGTCAAAATGAGATTCCATGAAAGGGGGATTACATTTTCAGTAGTGAGACTTGCACCAGAAATTGTCTCCAAAGAGCATGGTTTTCTCATAGTTTGCAAAACTTAAAGTCTTCAAGAAGCAGTCTGAAGACAAATAAACAGTCAGAAATGTAAATACCAGGATAGAAGGGCACAACCACCACTGATCCAGATCTATTTAAACTTTATTGATTTTTTTTCCCCAAGCTGAGGATGTGGACCACTATCTTTAACATCCATTAGTGGTGTATTTAAACAAAACTAAATAAAAGCTTGTAAACATGATTATAGTTCCTACAATTTCAGACCCCTCAGCATTTTCTTATTTTTATGCCTTTGATGCACCTCTGTTTTATTAATGCCCTTCCTGTGGTATTTTAATCCACTTCAGGGTACTGCTGAAAGGAAAGGCAGCTGCCTTTTGAAAGCATTACAAAAAACCTGAACAGATTTAAGGCTTCACAATGCTGCCTAAAACTACAAACAGCATTTCTCCTGCAAAGCTCAAAGTTTCAGATTTCTCAGGTGTATTATGATATTTTTAAACACTTAAAATTTTAAACTTAACACTTAAATTTTTAACACTTAAATTTGCTGATAGCAAAGGTTAAAAAGACTTTTCTCTTTGCATTAGTCTAAGAGTTGAAGGACACTTTTTGTGCTGTTCCCCAGAACATCTGGCACTGCCACAGTCACCCAATTGGACTGAATGGTAGCACTTTAGTTTTCCATTATAGTTGAACAACAGTTTTGAAACTTATCCATGAATTTAGCTATCAAATCCATCCTCAGGCACACAAATAATGGTGACCTGACATTCAGGACAGGAAGAGATGACTGGAGGCCAAATGTGGTTTACATATACTGCACAATTTATGAGTTTTGATTAGCATTGTGATGTATTTTAATCAATCAGTACTTAGAGTATGTGGGGTTAGTCATACACTGTAAAGTTTAACCAGGAGGGTGAGTTAAAATTATTCCAAGTCAGTCTCAGAAGGGGATATCAGGAAAAAGAGTCTGGATGCAACCTATGAAAAAGCTGAATTTTCAAAACTCTAGCAAGAGACTTTGCAGACTGAAAAATCTGCAGAAGAGAAAAGAAGCTGCTGGATACAAGTTTGTTAGCTTAAGGAATGGCAAAAGTGAAAAGGGAGCAGAATGAATGGTGGTTATAGACATATTAAAAAACAATATAAGAGAATTATTTGATAGCTGGAGGGGTAATTTAGGTGTAGGGCCATCCAAGATGAAGGAATTATGTGCAGAAAAATGTTACCTGGAAAAGAAACCAGGCACAGTACAAAGAAACCCAAACTGCTAAAATAAGTTTTCTCAAAATATAAGGGATAGGACTGGCAAAAAATTTGAGGCAGATTGCTAATAGATTATTTTATTTCACTCCTACTATATCCATGCATTTTTGTGCTGTATATAGCAATGACAAGTTTTTTGCAATCTCTGCAGTCCTTGAATCAGTTTGTGTCAAATATTATGTGCTTCCAAACAGGAGAGCTGTAAACCCAGGCTGCCAGCACAGCTTCTTGTTTGAGGAAAAAATACCTTTAAATAACAGGTTGGATCTGGGGCTCAGCAGAGCTTCTGAAACTCCTCACAGACAGGTTTTCAGGTACAGTTTCCAAATCCCACAAAAACTAAAGATTTATGTTTACTGTGAGCCAGGAGAATGGAGCCAGTGCTGCAGGATCTTAGGGACAAGGAGCTCGAGGATGAGCTTCAGCTCCACAAAGTGCATTCAGCTGTGTAACCCATCAGAAAGTTCTAGAAAACAGCTCAGATATGATTATGAGGGCAAGAATTGTTAATTTGTCTGTAACATTTTGCTTTTACTTTTTTTTTTCAATGGCTTAGTAATAAATTATTTTTTAATTTTCCAGGTCACGAGTTAATCAGATATTGTCAAATGACTGTTGGTAAAAGTTCTGAGATAGTTTGTGTAAAATAATGGAAATACTTTAAATCTTTTTTTTAAATATTTTCTTTTTTTAAAGAAATCTGATACCTGGTAGAGGCTGTGCACTGTGGAAGAGCACAGAGCTGAGATACATGGCTGGCTCAGCCAAGGTCCATGAGTAGTCCTGGTTTCTTCAGACTCATTATGTATTTCAGATTACAATTTAGAGGCAGATTTGCCTTCCTCATGGCAGAAATACTTTTCTTTGTATGAACTTTTATGTAATTAATGTGAAGCTTAATAATTCTAATTTGTGAAACTTAAAATCAAGTATGCATTTTACTGCTGTGCTACTATGCTTTTGTACTAAGAATGTGTTTTGATTTGGGAAATTCTATACAAAATTTATATAAAAGCATTGAGTACATATTCATGTATGATAGACAAACAACTAAAATTCTAAACATGATATTGTCATTTATTGCAGGTTTCTCATGGGCTTTTCCATTTTCTTCTTTTCTCCTTTTTCTCTGGATGGGAATTCTCTATGAGCATGTCTCTACTCAGAGAAGTTGACAGTCATGGCAAAAAAAATTCCCTGAATAAATTCCTACTTGAATTCTGATGCATTAATAACTTTATTTTGCAGTAGTTATCTTGAAACTACTTTGCTTTGCTTGTGAGAATTTTCCCACGGGGTGAAAAATTCTGATGTAGTTGGAGGAACTTTGGAAGTGCATCTCCTTTGCAGATACCATGCATGAAGTACCTGTTTTGTAGCAGCTGCTGTGGGAGACAGCAGTCGCCAGGACAGGGAGTTTCAAGGCAGAAGCTTTTGGAAGCAGAACACCAAATAATTTTTGTGCTTGGGTTTGTTTTGTACAGTGAGGAACAAAATATTGGCAGCATTTATAACCAGAACTGTTATAGACAGGAAATCTTGCACCAGAACTAAAAAAAACCCTCAAATTTTTACTTTCTAAAGGTTGGGTTTGTTTTTTTGTTTTTTTTTTTTTTGTTTGTTTGTTGGGTTTTTTTTATTATTATCTAGCTGCCTATCTTGTTGCAATACCTATTCTTCTCATTAATATAAAATTTTCAATATCTTGACCTGCAGCAGCTACTACTTTAAACCCTAAATATCCTGATTTTTCAGTGCATGTTAATTTCTCACTTTTCATGGCAAAATCACAGCAGGAAAAACCTAAATGGGAAACAGGCTCCAAAATACCATTGAGGAATATTCTACTTAATTCTGAATAAGTCTTATTTTTCAACTTTTTTTTTAATAGTTTGGCTTCTTTTTGCATACCTAACATTTTGTTTATAAAGTTATTTAATGACTTCTGCCAAACTCTTGTAGAAGGTTCTTCATTTATCCATTACTCAGTCAAATTATAAGAATACTTTTAATGAAATTTCATTCATTATCTGGAATTATAAAATCAGGATTGTTTATGCTAAGTGGTGCTTTCCTAGGGGGAAAAAAAAGGAAAAAAAGCATCTTTTCCTGATTATTTGTGTTCAGAAAAAAATTCTTATAAAGAAAGAGCTCATGAAAACTTCAATCTGGACAATTTCTCATGGCCAAACTGTTGAAATCCTGGTTGTCCACTCAGTCCTTGAGGGAAAGCTGGAGACTGCTCAGGGTTTGTAGACTCCCAGGTCTGGAATTTGCTGGGCTGAGCAGGTTTTTCTCTGCTGCCTTGCATTATATGAAGCTTTTTATTCAATATAAAGCAAAGCCTGGCTGAAGCACTGCTGGGGTGAATCTCCCAGTAAATGATTTCCCAGAGCTCAGGGCATGTGACAATCAGGCCTGCGCTTTATAATTGTTTCTCGCTAATTAGCTGGCTCCCACACTGCTGTTTTCAGCTCTCAATTTGTCTCTCCCTTTTGTGATAATTTGTCTAATTTGCCATTTTTCTTCCTGTTCCCCCACAACACAAAGGAAAGCAGGCTGTTCACAACCAAAATGTTGTGTGAAACAGGGGCTGCCTGGGATGGCTCTCAGGATCTTTATCTGCAGAGCACATCATGGACTGAGGGGTGCTGCTGCCACGTTATTAATGCTGCTCTAATTAGGCTGATCAGTTTTAATTAGCTCGCTGTCATGTAACAATCTCATAAAATACTTTCTGTAAGAAAATTGATCTGGCTCTAATGCTAATTAGTTTGCTGGGCTCTCTACCTTATAAATGGGAATTGATTGCTTCCCTTCAACCCCTCCTTCTTTCCTACTCAATAATTCTCCCATAAACTCTGTATTCTCTTTTTTTTTCCCCTCTCATGTGACTTTTTTTTTGTTGTCCCTGTGTCTCTCTCAATTAATTCTGACCATAACCCCATCTCTAGAGTAACCTGAAAAGAAGAGGGCTTTATCACTTGTCAGAGAGAGCCTTCCTCAGTTAAATTTTTTTTTCCTCTCAGGAATTTGCCAGATCAGAGGCCTGAAATCCTCAGGACTGTTTCAGAACCAAAGCTGACAGGGTTAGGCCCAGGTCAACCCACTCGTAAATCAAAGCCAGTGCAGAGCTAAGGCTGTACCTTGAATGGAAGATTTTTAAAGACAGCAGCATTAACATTACAAAATAAGTATTTTATTGGGTTTCACATGGGATTTGTTTACTGCTAGTAAACTGCAGAAGAGTGAAACAACAAGGTTAATAAATAGCAGAGTGAGCAACAAGATAAATCAACTACTCCTCGGTGCTCTTAAGAGCTCCTTGAAATGGGATTAATTTGGTTAATTGTGAACATAGCAATGATGCCTAGAAAAGTCTGAAAATTCTGGCTATGTAAATGTAAAATGTTGTTCTGGTTCAGTTCTGCTTTCAGGTTTTTAATAGAAAGGAAATTAAGAGGCAGACAAAAGCAATTGCTGAAATTTTGTTCGCTTTTGTTCTTCCTTCTGCACTGGTCTTCTATGAATATAAATTATTTAGGCTATTTATAAGAAAAAAACCACCAAAATTAAACCACAAAGAAATAAGAATAACTAACAAATCTCTGAAAGATTAAATGAAAATTTTTTTCATTTGCCTTTATATTTTTGTTGACATATTGGCTGAATTATATTTTTGGCATGTTGGCTAAAACTGGTATGGGATTAGGTTCATATGTAGATATTAAAAGTACCAATGGATCTGGATTGATGTAAGCAATCTGCTGTACCATGTTTTTTCTGAATGGCTGTTGATGCTTTGGTGTCTCCAGGCACTGTGGGAATGGTCTTTGGGACTCAACATTGATATTTGACAATTACACAGCAGGTACATGCACAGGAGTGCTGGGAAAATGTCTTTGCAGTGTCCCAGGCTTGTATTCATCATCCTTTCCTTGTGTTTAATAAAAGTGTGGCTGTCTTGCAGTCAGTGTTTGCAAAGCCAAATCTCTTAAGCCTGGTTGTACCTGCACTTCTCTGTCTCCAGAGCACCTTTTTAGTGCATTAGACATGCACACATCACAATCCATCTCTTTTCCTGGCCAGTTCAGTATTTGCTTCTGCTGTTGCAGTACAGCTCATGGGAAGGAAGCAGGAGAAGGATCTCTGGTTATTGAATGATCAGTCATTGCCCATTTTTGCTCATAGTGACATTTGTCATGTTCAAAGGTGACGTTTTCCTCCTACTTCTTGATGAAATAAAAATCTCAAGGCTGCTATAATTTGATGAATGTATCTGTGTCAAAGAAATACTCAGAGACATTATGTAGGATGTCAAATTATATTTTTATGCAATTTATTAATTTTGGGAATAGATGCTTTCTTAGTCTTGAGCTAATTCTCTTTTCATTAGAAGATCTTTTTTTTCCTTTTTAACTTGTGGCTGCTACCTGCTAAGAAATGTTGTTTATGGTTTAAGCTCTTTGAAAGTAATGTCAAATGTCAGTATGTATGGAGAAATATTTCCTAACTTCCTGGAAAATTTTCATCTATTTAAAAAGAAGGAATTCTAGTTTATTTTACTGGAGATATAAAATTTGGTCTCACTGACAGCTGAAAAGAAAGGAGCCATTTGAACTTAGTGAAAATAAATTTTTATAACTTGTAGTAAATTGGGCCCTGACATTATTTCTTTGTTAATTCCTATCTGATCAGCATCATGCTTCTTTCCTTTTTCCAGCAAAAATGTTGAAACAGCAATTAGAATTATATCTTGCTAATGTGGTATGTCCAAACCAGTTTTTTACTTTGGTTACATCAATATCTTGATTTCCCTTCCATCAGGACACATCCTGCAAGATCTGAGGAACTGGTGATCAATTCCCAGCACACTTTTCCAATACCTCTAAGGGAGTGCTGAAAATACTCTGGTTTACATCAATCTGCAAATGAAGCAATGACTCTGAGGATGAGAACTAGTTGTAAAAGGGAAAGGCCAAGATGAGAATCTCCTTATTCAGTCCAGTTTACAACTAAAGTCTCCCTCACCTGGTTTGTCCTGCAGGAAAAACTTAACTTCTCTAACCACAGGCTGGCTGAAATCTCTGAGCAATGGAAAATTTGCCAGAACAGATACATAAATGAAACTTCTCAGCAATTACCTTCAGTTTCTAATATTAAACTTGTGTGTATTTTGACATTGATGAAGTCTTGGTTCCTTTAATAGACCTTTTAATATATGTGAAACCTATAAATCCTTAAAAGAAATTTAAACCTTTGAATATAGGTAAAAATTAAAATAATCTCGCTGCTTCTTGTAGATCTCAGACCATGACTTCAGAAAATTAGAGATGCCAATGATCTTTTATCTAGAGGAGATAAATTCATACATTTTCCCACCCTGAACCCTTTTGCTCAGGGTGTTGCTGTATTCTCTCCAACACCTGCCACTTTCATCCCAAAGCTGTCCCAGCATTGTAAGGAATAACTAAGAGAGGTCAGGGTTTGCCAAGAGCTGCTGAACACAACCCTTCTATCTGTGTGAAAAAACCCCAGGATTAAATCCAGGCACCACTCTGAGGGAACTGACAGGAAATTTTGATTTTGACCGCAGGATATCATTAAAAATATTTTCCCTGCTGTGCCATATGAGGCTTAATTAAATATTTGTTCAAACAGCCTGAGTTTCCCCAAATGAAAGGATGTAGTATGAATATATTAATATAATTTGGATACCTGAGCCTCTGAAATCTTCCAGTTATCAGGAGTAAAAGAAGAGTTGGCCTTGTAAGGCATTTTTGGGGGGGTCTGTCCTGAGGTCATAGGTATCACTAGAACATGCCAGGATTACACAGGAATTGCCATAAATGTGTGGTCTCTGCTGCTGTCCCTTATTTCTCTACTGGGGTGAAGACAGAATTTAGAATTTCAGAATTGTGGTGTGGAAATCTGTGTCATGGGGTCATCTCCCTCCCCAGAGGGGAGGAATTCCCTTCTCCCAATGTCTTTGTGCTCCACATGATTTTACAGAGGGATTTTATTGTGTGAACCTGCCCTGTCACTAATAAAGGAGTTTCCCCAGATACTCTGGGATACCCATGAATGCTGTGTACTGTAGGATAGAAGTCATGGATTTCTGTCACCTCTCACTCAAAAAGAGCAAAGAAAGAAAGCACTGGAAGTAGAAAAGGGTAGCCTACAGATATATTAAAATATACATGCGTTCACACACTTCTAAAAAATAAAAGTGGATCAGGAAGAGGCAGGAATTTTATATACATTTTTATTTTTTAATAGAAAAATACTGTCCTGCTATTCTGGATTTTAAGGTGCTCAGAAAAGACTTTTGGTTGGTGATTCAACATTTTAATTTACATAAGACTGTGATTTTTCATAATTATTTTATTTGAAAACATGTCATAGCAAAATGTGTTAATATCTCCATTGAATTAATGTACCCTTTTGGTTGTTTGTTGTTTTTTTTTTTTTTCTGAAATATTTTATTCACCATTTTAATGCAAGGAATGAGATCATGATGAAATGAAATGGAGATTTTATTGATCCTAAAGCTTGTTTGCTTATGACAGAGCACAGGAATGAAAAGAGAAGAAGAAAAACATCTTGGGCTAATGCTCAACAACAATGCTGATGTTGCTACCAAGATGTGGTGAGTGACTCTGAATATTTACTCAGATTCAGGAGGATGCCAAATTTTCCTAGCTTGAAAATAACCTGTGAGTGCCTAAGGGTCCCTTTAGCTTCAGAGTGACTGCTTACAGGGTTTGTTGTGTGTACTCTCCAAAATTTATCTGATCTTTACATCTAATGTACACAGCAAAAGTTCCACTGCCAGCTGCCAAAAAATGAGTGCAAAGTCATTAAGGGGTCACATTTAGAGTTATGATAGAGTTGTGGACTGTGGCTTTATCAAAGCATGGAGGGATTTGTACAGAACCTTCAACAGCAGAACAGCTGAGAAAATCCATTTTCTGCCTTTGTGATGTCTGGCTGGGCCATTGCTGATGTCATAATTCTATCAGTCAATAAGATATTCATAACTTTTAAGATCAAACAGGGAGCGGAGCAGAACAGTCCCACATTTGGGGATTCAGATTGGACTTTGGATACACAAATGCTGGGGGGGAAGGGACAGAGGCTCTTCCAGGCCTGGAGCTCGTGCCCTGCCCAGGTCTGAATCCATCAGCAGGGACACTGAATGTGTCCAGGAAAGGCATACAAATGTCAATTTTACAAAAGTAAGAGGAGACAAAAGCAAATTGGTTCAAAACCAGCATCTGAACAAATGGGAACAAACTGACTATTTCATTTTGGAGAAAAGTCTGTGGCTGTTTCCTCAGCTGCAGGAGGGAGCTGAGTGCCTCAAAACAGAGGAGAACAGCTTAAAAAATGTACAGAAGAAAGGGGCAAATGGGTTTAAATTGCTGCTTTGGAAAGAGCCAAAGATTTCTGTTGTTACTGCAGTGGGGAGGCCAGGGAGCAGGCACATTGCTCTGCCCTGGTGCTGCTTTTGTTTCAGCTCTTTTTTCAGGAAGGAGGGATTGCTCTTTGGAGCAGCATCAGTAGTTGCTGTAGCTGACGCATAAAATGTGGGGGGTTTTTTTATTTATTTTGTTTTGTTTGATGTTAGTTTTTTTGGGGTTTTTTTTTCAATTCTGATTCAACATGAGCTGGGTTAGAGGTAGTGTTGGGAAAGGCCTTGAGAAAAGGAAAGGTGAAACTTTGGAGGCAAAGTTTCTTGCTGGGAAGGGACCTGCAGGCTTTGGGGAAGTTGTTCTGTACAGATGGCCTTTTCCATCTGAAATCACCTGCTGTGGAGGCAAGGACCTGGAGACACACTCTACAGCTTCCAGCTCATGCCTGAAATCAGCTAATCTCTTTCCATGCTTTACCAGCGCATGGAAATTTACTTTCAGTAAGCTTAGAAAGACACTGATTTAATGAGAAGAAAAATCTTAGGTTGTAACTCCACATTTTTTTTTTTTTTTTGTTTTAGTGTAAGCTGTTTTCTTCCCCTGGCAGCATATTCTGGCCTCTAGAAAGTATAGAAAAAGTATAGAAAGTGGAGTGCTCTCTGTCAACTAAGTTAACTTCTTGTGGGCTGTCCTGTTGAATATGTAAAAAAAAAATTATCATTACTCAGAATAAAAAAAATTATCCTGTCTAAAAAGTTGTTTATCAGCATTTTTTTTCTAAGTGAGCCTGATTTAAAACAGATTGTAACAGAGAAACTCAGGAAGTGAAAAAGTGCAGAGACAGCAATGAGTAGCCAGGACAAATTAGTCTTAATTGAACCTAATTAAGGCTTAAATCTAGTCTTTTTACAATAGCTCCTATGTCATGAAACATCTGTCTCAAAGGTCCCATTTTTGAACAGCTGAAATTGTTCTAGTGTAGCAATGTGGGTTAGTAAAGGCAATTGCATCGCTCCATAAAGATGAAAAATTGTCTTTAGAAGAGGTAATTCAGATATTCTTGAGTGACAACTGCCATCAAAGAGCTTTTTCCTCTCCAGCATGGGATCCACTAAAACAAGGTGATGGAAGTGGCGTGGTGCATGGCAAACAGGCCCTGGCAGTTTCTGTAATTTTGGCCATGAACTGACTAAAGACCTTTTCACCCGGAGTGCTGCATGTCAAGCATCCTCCATGAGCATTAAACTCAGCCAGTGAACAACTGTGATTTTTGTACAGCTCACTGGACCTCAGACCAACAGCCTTCTCTCAGCATCATCAAAATTCTCCCCAGGTCTCTAATGAGAGAGAGAAAGTGAGCAGAGTGGCATCTTTTTCTCCATGCTTGCATAATTTACTCTTATTCAGCGTGCTCTTTGAGCATTCATATCCCTTTCCTTCTTTCCATTTTGGGTTTGTTAAATTCAAAATTTTATTTAATCCTTGGAGGCTTTTCTTTTTACATCAAGGTAGTCTCACACTGAAACCAACTTCCATTGAATTTTGTATTTGTTGAATGTTAGAAGTAAAGATTAATAAGGTCTTAATATAATTATTTATTATTTCAGCTAAAAATTCAGTATTCACTTTTGCCATTATAGTTAAGGCATGGATGTGTAACCAGTAGTTAACTGGATTCCTGTACATTTGTATTTCACAATAGGGTAAAACCACAAAAGTTCCATGTATTTTGTATAGTTCTTCCCAATAAATATCACACAGGTAAATTTAAATGTTTATGTGCAGACCTTCTGAATGCCATTAGTCCCAAAAACAATAAATGCCCAGAGGTACTAGCAACAAAATGCCAAAGTTATAAAGGACATTTTTCTCATGAGAGTGTGTTTGGAAGAACAGATTAAATTGTTTCCTCATGTATATAATTGGAAAAAGAGTCTGCATCCATTATTACTTTCAAATAACATCTTTATCTTCATATTTGCTGGATGATCTGCTAGTTTTGCTGCCTAGGAAGATAGAACATGAAAAGCAGTTCTGTAATCAATGAGAGAAGTTATTTCTGAGTGTACATTTTCCATAGGTCAGTGCCAGGATGTGAGATGTGTGCAAAACCATACCTGTGTACTGGAATTTACCTGGCTGAAAAGAAATACAGGAGAAGTGAGAGCACCTAAACTAAAATGTGTATGACTGAGGTTCACATTCCTTTCAGCTGCTTTACTTTATTTCTGCCTCTGTTTCTTCCCCCCAGCTTTAGATTTATGAGCCAGTGTAAGCTTTTCTGACTGCTTCTGAAAAGGATTCATGGCTGCTTGTGCTCGCAGCATCCAACAAATCACTCATTTCACAACGTTCATTTCTTTCATTAGATGGGTATTCCTCATTTTTTGTACACCCCTCACATTTCATTACAGTAATTTGAAGGGTTTTGCATACTAGTCTCAAGAGAAAAATATTTTGTTTGTTGTTGATTTGAAATGTGGATTTCATCAGCTCTGGTCTTTTTTTTTTTTTTGGCACCCCAGCATGAAAAATAGTAAATGGCAGCTGCACATTAAGCTGAAGGCTAATTTACAGGTTCTGTTTTTTGGAATAGTTGATTTTTACCTTGAAGAAGAAGAACACACTAACGGACCTGATGATTTCCCTTGTGGCTCTGTTTTCTCTGCTTCAGCGATTGAATGAATATTTGTAGGGGGAAATGCATTTTGATATTTTTGTATCAGATATTTTGCATTCAGCAATTTTACTTTTTTATTGATATTCTTTGCAGTTTAGCCAAATGACATCTATTTTGTTTCATGGTGAAGATCTTTGAATGTAAGCTTTGGATGTGAGATGCTGGGGTTTTCACAGTGCCAGATGACAAATAGATGCTTTTAAAATACTAGTTATGTATAGAAAATTGTGTTTTTCTTTGAGAAAACAGGGCAGATATATAATTTGTCCCTTGGGCTCCTCTCTGTCTAGATTTGGGAAGATCACAGCCTTTCCAGGGGAGATGGGAGGCCCCCAGAGATACACATCCTGTAATACTCCTCAGTATTTAATAATATTTAATACTATGTTAAATACTATTTAATACTATTTAATACTCCTGCTCTCTAGGTTAAAAACCAGATAACATTAACTTGCATTTTCATTCGAAACAAACACAACAATTTTTCTCTTCAGTCTCTTGGGTGTGACTCAGTTGCTCAGCCTGGGTATTCCTTTGGGACAATGACATCTCCAACAGCAGATGAAAGACCAGTCTAGGGGAATTTTTCATATCCACCAATAGCCTGGGGAGAGGATGCAAGAAATTAATCATCTCTCTCCCCTGAAAACTTTTTTTGCCCCAGTCAACAGAAATAATTGTCACACCCCTCTTTTCTTTCAACCACCCCTGGTAAAAGTTTGACCAGGTTTTTTTTGTGTCTCTGTGACTTTGTGTTTCAAACTGTCCCTGAAGGTGCCTGAATTTTGACTTGCAGCTGCAGTCCTTGTGGTTGCCAGTTTGCGAGCGTAGCAAAACATGAGAGGTCATCCATCTCAGCCCCCCACAGCACCAGATTGTTTTCTGTCATCCACCCTTTGGACACAGGGGCTTTGTGGAGCTCTTTTTATAAAAAGAGTCTCTTGAGGGGGTCTTCTCCATTACTACTGACAGACTTCTGTGCCTCATACGCTGTCTTGTGGAGTTTTTCCTTATTTTTTTTTTTTTAATATCAGCGATCTTAATTCATTGCAGCCCTTTTCTTTTTCAGTGCTTTACTGGTAAGCAGCTGTCTTATGATCTAAATTGTTATAAGCAGTTCTCTTTATTTACAGTGTTCTCTAAATTCTACTTTCAAGCCCTTTTTAATTGGACTCTGGGCTTATGTTTAACTTTTTTTTCACCTACTTCAGGTGTCCTATCCAGAAGGACACAGAATTCAAGGTATTGTCTTACACCTGCTACACCAGAGTCTCTCAAACAGCAGCACTGGGGTGCTTAGGGCTTGCCCAAAGTTCTCCCTGAGCATCTGAGCTGTGTGGGGCAAGAAACTCCCAATTTCTTTTTATCAATGGCTGCTTAATTCCAAAATCATATTAAATCTGTTCTCTGCTACTGCCCTAGATCACATTTATTTCAGCAAATCAACATTACTAGTGCTCTGTAGTTTTGTTTTTTTGTTTTTGTTTAACATATACCTTTTAATCAGGCATACCAATATATTCTACAAGTAATACCTTTTCCAGTATCTGTACAATATATATATATATATACAGTATATATAGATACACATACATATAGTATGTAGATAGATACATACACATATATATTATATGTGTATTTATATATATACACATACATGTATATATGTACATGTGTATTATATACATATATATGCATATATAAAAATATAAAATATAAAAATATTATATATATATATATATAGTGGTCCCCTGCAAGGCAAAAGAAATACAGGATATATATATATATATTATATGTGTATTTATATATATACACATACATATATATGTACATGTATATTATATACATATATATGCATATATAAAAATATAAAATATAAAAATATTATATATATATATATATATATAGTGGTCCCCTGCAAGGCAAAAGAAATACAGGAAGAAAAGGACTACCTGTCTAATATGTGAAACTGCTAATTTCATTCATATCCATGAGAAAAATGACCTTGGGAAGGTTGTGAAGGTTTTTATTTGGGGCTGGGTGGTAGTTTGACACTAAATGAGCCAGTAAGGAGTCTTTCTTTTTGTGACTCTCTAAAAGCCCCATTAATTCTACTTTTACAGAGAGAAATTTCTAAATCTTCCAGGCCATATGTTTAGCTTACAACCTCATTTGTTATCAGACACAACAGGTCTATTTAATATTCTTTCACTGCATGGTACACATGTGAAAACTGCTGTTGCTGGAGAGGTGAGGTGGTGTTATATGCCAACAGAGCTTCACTTCATTTTCATTGGAATTCTCTAAGTGCTCTGCAGTGACCAGTGCACGAGGAAGTTTGGACTTAAAATCATGTATTGATGAAGAATAACAAAAAGCTTTTCCTCACATGTAGATCCATCAGGAAGAATTTTTTTTTTTTTTGTGGACACAGTTATATTATATTGCCATTAAGAAGAAGTTGCTGAATCAGACATTTCTGACATTTTTGCAACTTGATTAAGCTTATGCCATAACTAAAGAAATCTGCCACTATTTTTGCAGATATTACACTAATGTTTCTGAGACATGTGTCCCAAATCTGTTACTGAATCACATACTTGCACAAATGTAACTCCCAGGTGTGTTGCTACACCTGTGTTTTTAATTGCATTTTATTTACTGTACTCCAGAATTATCATTTTGCTCTCATCAACACTTATGGTTAATTGAATACACAAAAACTAAATTCATTAATATCAAAGCACTAAGTGTGGTGCTTGTCCCATGCCTTCATTTCTATGCCACTTAAAACCTTTGGGTTAGACATGTGTTGACATGAGTTCTGAGTGTATCTTCTGGAGCAAACTGTTTCTCTTTTACCTTGAAAGCTATTTCATTTCTCTCAAGATCAGATCACTGACAAGTAGAAAATTAAGATAATGGTATTTACAATTAGAGTGTGAAGTTCATAGCAGGTGACATGGGAGGGAGCTGCAGAAAAGGATCCTGTCCCTTTGCTTGTGTTTGAAGGGTAACGTGTAATTTGCCAGCTATGAGGGATCCCCTTGAAATAAGTGATGCTACTCAAGGTAGAAAGCACCAGAACAAGCAGAAAATGATGCAAAATTTGCTTGCTGACACACTGATAAAAGATGGGATACATACAAAAATCAATGTTTGTGTGCCAGTATTATTATACTAAATATTTCAAATTACTCTGATTTGCTCTCCTCCCTAGAATGTTGACTTGTGAGTGGAGCTGAATTAAACTCTGTTATATACAAGAGCTTCCAATTCCCCAGTTATTTGTGAGATCCTTGATTGCAGTTTTCCTTGCTGAACTAGTGGCTACTTAAAGATGTTGGATTTCTCTGCTGATTGCAATCTAGGTGTTTGAAAGTCAGCAGTTTGAGGGTTATGCACAGCAATGGAGTCTGTGGCCATTTCTGCTTTTGGATGTCCTGGAAAATAATTTAGTGAGTGACAGGTCTGGAGCGATGGCAGTGTGTGTGAGCAGTCAGCTGGGAAAATAGAGAGCCTGGTTACAGGAATTATAAATGAGAACAACTGTTTGACTTGAGGAGAACAAAATGAGCTAAAAATACAGCCCAGGAATAAATGGTCAGAAATAAAGGCAGCCAGTTTGGACTTGATAATAGTTTTGTCTTCGGTAAATGCTCTTAAGCTCGTTCTCCCAAAGGAGAGAAGATAATACAAAAGTGAGATCTAAACCCAGAGAGTCACTCATCCATCCTGGATGGATCCCAGAATGCTGTAGCTGCCTGGGAATGGGAGAATAAAAAAGGAGCCATGGGAGAGGTTTGGTATCTCGGCTGCCAAGGGCAGAACAGAACTCTCAGCTCTCCGGGTACAACAGATGAGATTCCTGCTGCACACAGAGAAAAGGAACCTAACAAAGACACAGGCCTGTAGATAAGAGGGAGAGCTGCCAGGATGAAATAAGGTAGCTATTTGGCTGTGGTAGAGATTTTCATTTGGTTGCCACTGAAAACCATCCCCTGACTGGCGTGGGACATAAGTCTTTCTGTGGCCACATTGCCACGCCTTTGGCTGGGAGTCTTGGAGGGTTGAATGCTATCCACACCTCCCAGCTGTGCTGCAGAGGGACCAGTGCTACGGCCTTGATCTAAGGCTGCCCAGTGCCCAGTTTGGCTTTAAGAGGGAAACCACTTTGTCTTTGGCTGGTACTGATCAAGGTTTCACAGCCTTGGACAAACTGAACATTATTTCTAACCATGCATTCATCTGCTGGCTGCTGTTCCTTGTGTCTGTTTCTCTTGTGTTTATTGAAGAGAATAAACTTCTTATAAAGTTCTTTCCAGTGGTCACTTTGGCTAATGAAAACCACTTTATTTACCCCTGTGAACTTCTTTATTTTGTTTTTTAACTCCAAATGTCTGTGGTTTGTTACTGGATCAGACTGGACCACTTGAGTACCTGTGGTTATGCTTTACAAAAGCTGCAGTTCAGCTACAAGAGCAGTAACTGATGAAGTCCCTCACAGTGAACTTCTTGGAAAATATTTTAATCCAATTTCACTGGATTAGCAGTATGTATACAAAGCAGCAGGTGATCTACTGGCTGTAATGGAGTATTTATTTCCTGTTGTTCAGGTTCACAGGGACATTCTGAGGTTCCTTTTAACCTGATTTATCCTTTAGTCCTGAGTTTTATAGTCATACTTCCATATAGGGCATCCTCTTCAGCTGGATATCACTGGAAAGGAGAAGCAGGCAGGAGAAGAGAGAAGCAGGAACATTCTTTAAAATTCTAATGGCTTAAAATCAGCCTTCCAGTAAAAGCAGTACTGCTTGTACTGAATTAAAAACTCATTAACACCTCAGTCACATTAAAAACCAAACTCAAACAGGAACAGCAACAGATTATTCTCAGGAACAGATTATTCTTTGGGGCATCTCCCAGCAAGTCAAGGAACTCCCATAACTCATCCTGGTGACAGGCACTGTTGACCTTGTTGAGCAAATATAAAGTGCTTTCACCCAAGCACTTTGCCAAAGAACTTACCAAATAATCTGCAATCTCTCTGGCATCTCTCTGGATTTAAGTATGTGGGGAAAGAGGAAAAAAATGTTGTACAATTGCTACAAAAGCCTGACATCAAAACCAATAGAAAGCCTTTGAATAATTGCTTCTGTGCTAGGTCTTTGTTCTCTTAAAAAGTGTTGAGCACATGTGCACAAACACCCACAGTCTTATCCAGGAGGACAAAAAGCTGAGCACAAACCAAGCCCCTATAGGAGTGCAGAGCAGGGTAAGATCATTAGAACAGCTTGAGCCATTTGTGCTGCCTTCTTTTATGAGGAACAAAGGCAGTTCATTCACTTGGGCTGCTGCTGCCCACCAGCAGAGAGAAAGGGTAACAGCAGACTCTGTCAGGGTGCTGGTTTGGCAGGCAGTGGTTGTGTTCCCTCCTGGAGCCTGCCAAGTCCTGCCTCAGTCCAGATTTCAGACTTCAGGCTCTGCCACTGGCAGCAAAACAAAGGGCCCTGTGAAGGGATATTTGCAAAGGGCCAAATGCTGTGCCCGGGGCATCTCTTATGCATCCATCATTATGGCTCCTGGGTGTTATGGGACAAATATTGTATGGGAAATGTTGAAAGGAATAGAGACACTTCTATAAATAAATAAATATAAATATATATATATATTAACATTTCTGTAAATAAATTCTTGTTTTTTAAAACTGCTTCTTCCTCCGTCAAAAAAACCTCATCCACAAAAAAAAAAAACCAAAACCCAAAACAAAACAAAAACCAAAAACAAAAGAAACAAACACACCAAAAAAATTGAAAATCCCAAAAAGCAAAACAAACCAAACAAGAAAGCAAAACAGAACAAACAAGCAAAAAAACCCTGGGAAACTTCCTGAAGAGATGCAGTTGCCCCGAGGCAAGAATTTAGGAGGTCTTTCTTGCTTGGACTAGAGGATGAGCAAGGGAAGGAAAAGAGGTAATTTCACACAGTTGCACCTCTGTTTGAGCAGGTGATCTGGATGTGGATGAAGTTTTAAGGCCTATGTTGCTGTAATAAGTTGCTCTAGGAGTTGGATGCTGGTTTTGGTCGTTGATATTTGTGCATTTTCTATAGTCTGTTGTGCCATCTTTTGTCTTTAGGAGAACCAGAGTCATGAGACAGCAAAGACAGAGGAGTCTTTGCTTTTCTTTACCCAGAATTTGCTTTGTGGTTGTCTGTCCTGACAGTTTTGATTTCTGTAAAGTAGATCCAATGTAGGAGGACCCTGTTATTCTGAGACCAGGCAGCTGAGCTTGGGTATTGATATTATATTAATATGACACCCAATATAAAACTATTTCATATTGGTTTTGTTTTTCCTGGCACAGCAAGCATCACTGTAAAAATTTAATTTCTGTGAATAGTCTCTTGTTGGCTTTTCCTGTCTCAGTGGCTGTGAAAAGCTAGATCAAATCCATCACCATTTTATCAAAATCTACCCCCCAAAAAAATTCAAATGTGAAGTTGTTACTGGTTACAAACATGTTCACACACTCCACCCCTGGCCCTTGGTGTTACTTGGTGTTAACTGCATGAACACATCAACAGTGATTCGTTCTCCCTTCAGCCAAGGTAAAAAGCCTGCCTGGATTTTAAATAACAGTCACTCCCCTGAAGAAGTCAGACACCTCATTCCAGACTGTCCAGAACAAAGGGCAATAAACCTTCCTGTTTAATTTATCTTTATTTAATTACTTTATTTAGCATTCACTTGACTTTTTTGTTGCTCAGGAGAATTGGATCTGTGGCAACAGGGAGGGGAGGACAGGTTGAGGTTTCAGGCACTGACTGGAGTTAAGTGGGAAAAGCAGGAGTGGTTATTGAGCTCATCTGGGATGTTAGAGGGAATTTGAGAGAGGACAGCTCTATTTCTGATTTCAGGAGAGTGACCTAGGCACTGGGCTACTGGATTGATGAGGAGCAGAGACGTGGAGGGAATTGAGAGCAAAAACCAAAAAATGAAGCATCTAAATACCTTGTAAAAATCTGTCCTTCAGTCTCCTGCATGGAGCATGAAGGTGACAGGGCCTGTGTGGAAGTACTGTGAGGATACATCTCTGTGCTCAGGTAAAATGTTGGATTCTGTCACAGTAGGAAACAGTGCTGGAGTTAAACCTTCCCAGGGATGTCACCTCCTGTTTTCCTTCCAGACAGTCAATGCCCATTGATCCACTTCTTCTGGCACCCTGTTTTAGTGATCCCTGGAGCAGGAGAAGAGCAGCCATATGGCTTGCAATAACTTGAATTTCAGCCTGGAACTGAAAAAGAGATTAATTTTTTTTTTTTTGCCTAGATAATGCTTTGAAGTTTATTTTATACAGTCAAAGAAAAAAAAGCTATGGAAGCTAGCAGGTAGTTTAAAACCAATGAAAGAGCAGCTTGAGAGAGGTCAGCACAGGAGGTGTGCCTGCAGGACCATCCCTTACAGCTGCCCCTGGAGAAGCCTCAGTGGGTAGGAAGCAGATGGCTCAGCTCTGTCAACATCCCAAAGTCTCCTAAAACACCAAATTATTGAGGCAATGAGGTTCTGGCTAGCTAACTACATCTGAGATGCTCATGGGCATGGCTCTCTTTCAGCCCTACAAGACAAAATAGAATTTTAATCCTTGAAAGAAAATTCTGTAGTGGAAGTTATGTGAAAATGGGGGACTGCAACGTAGATGAATGTTTGCTAATAGCAGTGGAATATTGGATTGGGGAATATAGGAAGGCTTCTCTAACTTTACAGGCCCATAGTATTTGTAAAATTACTTTATTTAAAAAATCAGTGGGTGTTATGCAGGGACTCTGCTAAATATGAATAATTTAAACCAGTGAATAATTAAAACCTGTCTGGGAAGAGTTATATAGGTAATTTAAATTTCAGGTATGCACAGAAGGAAATGTGAACACAGAACAATTTGGGATGGCATATTAGATTTACATTGTTCAAGTGAGTCCTGATCTGAACCATGAGCACTGCACTGTGTGGGATTTGCACAGCAAATCCCAAAGCAATATGAAAATGTGCATTACTCCTGGACTTAAAGGACTTTCTCTTCAAAGATGACGAAGTGACTTTGAAATAGGAACTGCAAGTACACTCCAGCTCCTGGGAAAACCACTCTGCCTTTCTTTTGATGTAAAGGTCATTGCAAATTGGGAAGTTTAATTCATGTCCTGCATGTTTTGTGCCACCAGTCACAGTCCCTTGCTGGTAAACAAGAAAAGTGGATTTGTTCTTGAAGAGAGGGAGTGAAGAGTATAAAATTGGCCAGGTGCTTCTCTTGGGGAGGGTTTGACCACACTTTTGGTTGCAGTAAGCTTTTTATCTATTTTGCAGCAGATGTATTTGTAAGGTACTCATTATTTAGTACAAAGAATGACAAATAATATATTCAGTGAGGGATCAAAGGGATGACCCAGGAAATTATATGCAAAGAGATCCTGGATGCAGGATTGCCATTTCTGGGTTGATGGATCACCTAAAAGAATAGGCTGCTAAATTTGGGTGTAGTAACTCAAGAAATGAAATTATTCTTGCCCAAATGAAGTGAATGGGCTTGATTTGTTTCTACACCTCAAGCACCTGGTTTTGCATTAAAAAGTCAGAAACAAATGAAATTCCTGTAAAAGATTCATGCTTGCAAGCCATCAACTGAAGGAAAAGATGGAAGAGAGAGACAGTGACATGATAAAGAAAATAATTTTCAGAAATTTCCATTGCACATGAACATCAGATTTGTTTCAGAAGCTCTAGTCCAGCATACAGTATTATTTGGTAAGGAGAGTATCAGGAAGTTGCTACAATATCTATTTGCCAGACATGAGTAAATGAAACTTTAATGTTTTCTGATACTGCTGTTTGATATTGCATATGGTGCATCCATTATCTCTGGCGATTATTTTCTTCCAATTGTGTGAAATTCATACCTGTAATACACAGAAACATACATGAGTGAGAGGAAAAGTAAGAATTTACTTGTGTAATGATGTTTAGGTATAAAAGCTTCTTTTACTGAAAAATTGATTAAGAGGAGGTTGGTTTGTCAGTGGATTTTTTTTTAAATTTATTCTTATTTTTTTATTTTAGTGGTAGCAGTTTTCCTTTCTTCTAACAACAAAATCCTCCAGTTCAGGGCAGAACACTCCTTTCTGGACTTAGAAACTCATCAGCTCCATCATGTCTGTTACAAGTAGTGTTGCTTTGGGATTTATTTTTGGGCTATCACTCATTTATATTTACCCTACAGGAGTACTTTCACTGAGGTGTGCCCCTTTATGTTTCAGTTGTGGAAATAAAAAGATGTACAGGAGTTTCTGTGCCACTGCCATGCTGTTCTTCTTCTTGTGTCCAAACCAAGGAAGGAATGTGGGGAATTTCTCTGTGTCTCCTAGAGAACCATGGATGGCTGAGGGAGAAGCTGAGGTAATGCTGAAAGATGCAGTAAGATCATTTAAAACACAAAGAGAAAGAATAATTTATCTTCTAGACCCTACTTTCTAATTTGCTTATTAAATATATGTCCTTCCTGGTGCATTTCCCTTTTCTAACAACTCAGAATTGTAGGAGGACTCAGCCAGTTATGTCTCCCTGAAGCAGTGTCAAGGTTTCTGGACTTACCTGTCCAAAATAACTAGTCAGGGTTGTAAAATAATATGATTTTTAATCAAAATATGGAATTTTGAATAAAACTGAGGGGAATACTCTGAAGAAACATGATTCATGCTTAGTTCTTTTTCTTAGTTTTATATTGAATTAAAAACCAGGTTTCAGAATGTGTTTGCACTAGATTGAAAAAGAAATTCGTGAGAGCTGCATTTTTTATGATGCTGCCTATTTTAAACATAAAAAGGTCTATAAAACATTCACTTTTATCCTTCACATGAGGTACTGCAGCCCCCTGGACTGCATTCAGTATACAGCACAAATCAAATTTCTAGACAACCAGGTCTCTGTTCCTACTTCTCTTGTTATAATGCAGTGATTCATTTCCCATCAATTTTCACAGATTATACTTCCTTGAATATTAACAAGAACGGAGTTAGAATCGAAACCTAATCCAGCAAATAAAAATAACAGCTTTTTGTCTTAGTGTCATTGATCTTTTGAGTCAATAACTATCTGGCAGAATAAATTTCACATGACTTCAGACATCTACAGTAGGTGTAGCTCTACCCTTGGTTTTCTCACCTCTTCCCACATTGGCAGTGACAGGAAATGAGCAGTATTGAATGACTCATCTGAACTTCTTTGGGCAGAGCAATTAGGCTGTAATTTAGGGTGACACAATAGGCACAGAAAAGCCAATTTCTTCCTGGTGGCAATCCTGGCAGCCCGAGCTGAAACCCTCAGGCAAGGGGAGTCATTCAGGAGGCTCTTCTGGACAGATCCTGTGCCTGGTGATGTGCAAGCCCTGCTGGCATCACAGCTGTCGAGTTTTGTGTGGGTCTTCAAAGAGACGAGAGCAGTTGTTTAAGCTGTAAAGTTGTTTATTGCATGAATACATCAGCCTCCAAGGTGAAGAGTTCAGAGTATTAAAGGCTGTGCTAAAAGCTGTCTGGCATAGAATCTCAATGTTCCCAGCAGCAGCAGCTCCCACACCTTCTTCTTCACTTTCTTCTTCTTCATCTTCTTCTTCACTTTCTTCTTCTTCACCTTCTTCTTCTTCCTTCTTCTTCATCCTTCTTCATCTTCATCTTCATCATCTTCTTCTTGCACCCCAATACAGGTGCATTTTATTAATAAATCATCTAATTAGCTAAAACCACGATTCTAAAACATTTTTCTGAACCTATTTGAACTTGATTCTAATGTGTGAAAGTAGTGTCAGTTTTTTACTCAGAATCTATGTAAAGTTCTATCTATTCATGCAAATGGTTCTATCTGTTCTATCTAGAAATGTAAGCAATGTTCTACTATGTTCTCAATATGTCTGGAACTAAGTTAATTTTGTGAAAGGTAACACTACTGACCTTTAAACTTGGTTTTAGGGCTCTTACTAGCTAACACAGTCTCTTAAGGCATTTAAAATATATTTCTACTTACTTAAAACTAAAACTTCGTGTCTGTGTGACTTAATATATTTTAGTTCCTCTGAAAGTTCTAATTCAATTTCTGCATTCCTTTCTTTCTCTGAGAGAGGCTTCTATTTCATGCCAGCAACACCTGCCCTGAGAGGCTCTGTCTGCTCAGGAGAGGGAGATGAATGTCTCTGCCTGGACCATTTACTTGACTGAAAACAATGGTTTAGCCTTCTGAGCAGGTAAAGATGACACAATAAAAGACCACCACACACACACAAAATAAGTTTACTTTCTTTACATGTTCTTGCTTTAACAAGAACAATAGGAGAAAACATATGACACATGACAGTAAAACAGACATATTATAGTAAAATTCCCCAGGTGGTAAATGTGATTTTTGTTTCCTTAGGGTTCAAAAAATCTTCCAGGTAAGACATTTTTTCCTCAGGAAATGAAAATATTTTTCTTTTAAGCCAAACTTCAAACCAGTTCCCTTGGGAAGTCAAACTTCTTTCCAGTTGTAAGATTCCTGTTCAAGCCCTGTTATGCCAGGATACATTAGAATATCACTTCCCTATATGTGAACACTATAAATTTCTGCTCACACCCCTGCTTACTCAATTCCTTATATGCAACTAGATATTTTATTTTGATAGTGATCAATAACCCTTCATTGCTTTAATGTAATTTTAAACCAACCATGAGAGGCAAAAATGCACTGGCTAAATTCCAAGCATATCTGTCAAGCTCCTTCCCACAAGCAAACTGGGCTCCTGCAGTCAGCAGAGCAGGTGATCCTTTGCAGCTGTGTTCCTGCAGGGTTTGTAGGCAGGAGAGGGATGTGTATTAAATAGAAATATATTTATTGCATAGCAAATTGAAGCTGCTGCTGTGATCTGTTTGTAGTGGCAAAGGTGTGTGATTTATTATGGTGCTCAATGTGGTTTCAAGCATCGTGGCTGGTGCTGTGTATCAGAAAAGCCTGAATGATTGAATTTGCTATGCCACTTTTTAAAAAGGGAACATAATTAATTCAACCAGAGAGAATTGGAATTTTCTGTTGTTTGTAGCTGGAAAGGACAGCACTAAAATCAGGGCAGGTGTAACAGGTTAGTTCTATTCTGTGTCCTGGCAAAAGTGTAGGTTCAGGTTGTCCCAGGAAAAGAGAGGAACTGAACTGATTTCTCTGCTGTTCTAAACCATGGTATTAATGATCTAAGGACAAGAATGGCACTAGAAATTGTGTTTGCAGGGATAGAAGGATAAATTCAAAACTCTACTTTGATATCCAAAGCAAGGAACTCCTGGAGCTGAGGTGCACAGTGCTGGTGAAACCTTTAAAAGATTTGATCAGGGGATGTGGAAGTGTAAATGGCACAAACAGATCAAAGAGAATTTCCCCATGTTTTGGGAGCTGCTATGTGAAAATGAACTAATAAAAACTGACATGAACATACCTACCAGTAGAAGTTTAATTTAAAAAGGGCTGAACAAGACCACAAGACCAAGAAAATGTATTTAGGCATCAAGGTCACTTTAATTTGAGAAGTTTGCCACGTTTGCCTGGGCACTGGGGAAATAAGAACAGCCAGTGGAAAGGGAAAACAAAGAAATGCTTGCAAGCCCGGATGGGCAGGCACCCAATGGCAGAGAGCAGCAAGGTGTTTGCCAATAATGCAATGCAAAGCTTGTAGCACACTGAACAAAGGTTGAGATTATTGGCATTTGGAATGCATTCATCACCAGTGTCCATCTGGGGGAAGCAGCATCAATAGTACTTGCCCTTGCTTGATTTAGAGTCTTCTCTAGTGACTGGAGCTTGGCTGCTGAGTTACTGCTCTCTCTTCTGGCTGAATTCTAGCCTATGTGCAGCTCAGTTATAAGATTCTGAGCAGTCTTCCCAGCTTTATGAGTATCCTGCCTCAATATTGAAAGGAAAAGTCTCTTTGGAATGTGCTATATTGTAAAACTCCACAGCTGAAGGTTCCTCTTGTTTTTTTGAATGTGACACTGTTCATCAAAATATAGCTGCCTTTTTTTTTTATTGCTTAGATTTGATCACAAGTTGTTCTGAATTTTTTATTTTCATTTATTGAGAGATGACACTACAGGAAAAGTTTCATACTCTTTTTTTTTTTTTTTCAAGATACACAGACCTGGAGGAATTAATTTCTTTTCTCATATAGGAAAGCTGTGTGCTACCTTGTATCTTCACTGTGCAGTGGAATTCACTCCCAGTTTCTAGCCCAGAGGACAAGCGAAGTTGAAAGTCTGGACCTGTTCATTATGCATGCTGCCATTGTGCTTTTCAAATTTAAGTTGAAGTCTTGAAAGCAGGTGGAAGTAACAAGCACATTGATTTAATTTGTATCTCTAAGTTACTCAGGCTATGTTGAAAATCCTCAGGAATTCCTTCTGTGTTATTGCAGGTCTGGGAGGGACACTCTGAGGGCAATTTTCAGTGTCTTTTCCAGGCCCCCAGCACCTGCTGCTTTCCAGATTTTAACAAAAACTTGTGTTTGCAGGTCCCCTCCTGTCAGGTATCATGAGCTGCACTCAGCAAGCTGTGCCCCACACCAAACACATTAGGATTTTGTTATGCATCTGCTGTCTGATATGAAAAGATAAAAACAGTGTTCAAGTGGTAAGATAAAAAAGCAGTTCTTTGTTGGAAGCTCCAAGGTGAATCCACAATTATGGGCTATGGGCACACTTGGTGTCGGATTTCTATAATTTTTGTAAGTTTAACAAATTATCATATCTAACATATCTATCATATCTAACATTGTCCAATTAGAAGAGCAGTTGGTTAGGTAATTCTTCCCCCTTCTACTGCCCCACTGGAGTTGGTCCAGGGCTTCTTTGCCCCATTTCTTGTTGTTTCTCCTCAGATTGGAAAACAAAATGTTCTTCCTGTAGGATGCCTTCTTGAAAATAAGACTAAAGGGTATTTCAGGAATGTGTTGGAAGGTTAGCTTATTACACTAAAATCTAAGAGGAAAGGTAGGAAAACACCAGCTGTATAACGACATATTAATAGTCTACAGAGCTGTGAAAAACATGTAAAAGCTGAAACTTTTAGGCATCACATCCAATTGCACAAGATGGGAGGTGGGGGCCAGGCTTGCTGTGTCCAGGGGCTGAATGGGTCTGTGCAGCTTCTGTGCTCACTGAAATCTCACAGCACCTCCTGGAAAGCCTCTCCTTACCCTGGGAGATGCCTGTGTTGTGCCCATGCTGAGCAAAGCTGCAGGTGTGCCCCTCCTGCCTGCACCTGCCCACCCACTGCAGCACCAAGTGATGTAATAACAGCAATTGTGTGCTGCTTTTTGCTCCCCCTGAACATCTGTTCCAGCCTTTCTAGCACAGCATGGAAGAGCATTATCCTGGTTTTAGGGCTTTTCTGGCTCATACAGCATCAGGAATCCCAGGCATCAGTGTGCTCCCTCTGCAGCAAACCCACTGCAGGTGTGGCACTCACACCCACAGGCTCATCTCACACCATCACAGCTGCACATCTGGGGAGTTGTACAGTTATTTATTGCCCTGTGAGAGAACCTGCTGAGCTAATCACTCTGGGCTTTGTGACTCATGAGAAGAATAGTAGCTGGGGTCAGCCAGAAAAGAAACATCCCAAGCTTTGAGCAAATTTCCATTAAAATAAGTCTTTTTGTATTATGACATTTATTTCATGAAACATTAACTTCATTTTCTGCAGACTGTTTTAACATTTTGAGTTAAAGGTTTTCTCTCACTTTTGCATTACTAGATAACTATAATAATTCAGGTCATATCATAAAGTTTGCAGAGAGCTGTATGTCTGAAGCTGCTACAGTTCAAAAATAGAAATGAAACAAAGTCCAAAGAGAAAACTGTCAGTGAAAATTGGTAGCAATTGGATATGTATGTAAATTACAAAAACTAATCTACCAAGATTCATAGGGCAAATAACTCCAGCTACTATTACTTGGCACCAAATAAAAACATTTCATTGAAAGTGCAGCTGCTAGAGAAATGAACTGATAAACATAAATTGAACATAAATGGCTGCAGGCAAACTGGAGTAGCAAACAGAAAAGGGACAGGGAAAAAAATGTTGTTTGCATACATGTGTGAGCCTGTGTACAGAGTGTTGTACTCATGTAAACATCTGAGAGTCTCAGACATGGAGGAGATTGTCAAGGATCCCCAGCCCAGAAAATTTCCCAGGTGGAAAACGCTCAGTCACTCTGCCCAGGAATGGAGCCACACCTGGCTGCAGGTGAGGAAGTGTGTCCAGAACAGGACCCTGCTGCTGGTCTGAAGATGCTGACCATAGTCCGTGATAAAAGGGATGGAAGGATAAAATCGGGCTCTGAATTTCATGCCTTGCTGACCGATAAATTTAATACTTTAGGCTGCTGTATAAAAACTTATGTAAAGTCTCAGGCCGAAACCTGATGTAATTTTTAGGAATTTAAACATGAAATTACTCCATTATTCCCAATAGTAAGAATGAAAACTGAGGTTATACTTTATCCCTCCTCCCCTTCCATTCTAGTCTCAGAGTCCCAGCTAGGTATATCTTTCAATTAATTCCCTTCCCCAAGGACACCCAGTAATAAACACCAAACCCACATATCAATTAGTGAACACCAAAAACCCACATAAAGCCATGTAGATGAATATGCACAGATAAACTCCCCTCCTCCTTCCAGGCACATAAATGCCTTAAATCATTCTCTGCAGTTTCCTAGGAACCACACTCCAGATGTGGTATTTAAGAGTGAATGTGGCTAACGTTTATTAGACTTGAACTGTATTGTGGGTAATTGTCCAGTAATAACCTTTGGTAAATTATATGAAGCCTTTACTTTACTTAACAGGGAAGGCAGGCTCCCCAAACTCTAATATTATCATCATTCAAGATAATGAGCAACACAAACCATTCTATTACCAATCTAAAAGCAATAAACGTCAAAGTAAAGAACTATGCAATATTCTGGCCTGGAAGAACAAAGGACAAAAGTAATGATAATGCCTTTTTATATTTGCAGTCTATTATATCATGCATAACAAATAACCCTGTAATTGTAGACATTGTTATTTCAACAGGTTGTAAAGGGAAAATGCTGGGGGTGGAAAGGGAGTGTTTTGAATGCTGCCCTGAAAAATGCTGTAGGGCTGGTAAATTGGAATGCCTGATGATTTATTTGAATTTTATCCTGCTGGATTATTCTGAAGCTGTTTTATTTACCACCACAGTCATCTGGTGTAGTGTGACACCAAATCCTTGCAGCACTGTTGGCTTTTCCAGTGACTTGGTGACAGCCCCAGCCCTCCTCTGACATGAGCAATAGCAGGAGCAAGAATGCCATTTCAAACACAGCTGATTGATTTGTGGAGATTTCTAATTTGGGCATTTACAGACCATTCAGAGGTCACACAGTGTTTGGGCATCCATTCATTACGAGCTACTACAAATAAAGTGGCTCTGTGCCTACTGCTCAGCATGTGGTGCTATAGTTCAGGTGCTCCTGGGTTTCTACAGTGACTACACTTTGGGCTATCCTGGTTTAATTTTCTTTTTAAACAAAACCAGAAGCTTTTTGATGAGCATTCAGAACAATTTTTTAAAATTTGGGGGAACAAAATTGCCAGAAACTCAGGAAGCCAATGACACAGCTACCCCTGAGTAAAAGTAGGATAGTTCTGACTTTCTTGCACCTTATATTCATTGTCTATTTTGAGAAAAGCATTTTAATAAAAAAATGCTGTCTCTTAGCTCACACACACTTCATGCCAGCTTGTCTACAAAGAAAACCATTCACTAGAAGAAATATTTAAATGGCTCTACTCTCTGTGGTTGAAAGAACTGCTTCATGCAGCTTTGATGAAGGCAATTAGCACATGTGGCAACTATTCTTTAGATCTCATTCACCAACATGCACAGCCAAATTCTGATACCAGGTATCCAGGTCTGAAGTAAATTCATCCATCCCGCTTTCTACATTTGTGGACATGATGAGTAGGATTTAGCTGAAAGGGGAAAAGTTGAGAGTTCTTGGTCCAGAAATGAAGCTTTGGTGCCTTATATGGGGCTTCTATGACTTCTTTGTGCAAAGTGTAAAATATGATATTAAACTGAACTAACCTTGCTTGTATTTCCCTTATTATGCTGGTTTAACAAGTTGCCTTTGTTGTATGATTTTTGTTCATAAGGTCACATAACCACCTCAAAATTGCATCTGCAGTGTTTGTCAGAGACAAAACAGGCCCCCAAGAACAAAGCTGTAAAATTTAGGTTATTTGTACTGCTGCTGAAGAGAAGTGACAGGAAAAAACCAAGCAGCAAGCAGTTATTTTACATAACTTTCTTTTCTCAAGGAAAACAAATGATGAAACTTCTCAATATTTGCATTTTCCCCATCAGCATACATCCCAAACCTGTCAACGAGTGGCAGGGGGTGGCAGTGCCTGTCACATCTCTGCTTTTGGAAAAGATCAGAACCCTGATGGCACAGCCATACTGCAGTTTCCATTGAAGATCTCAGACAAGATGTTCCCCAGGAGAGTTTTTTGATATCACCATTTTTCAGGTGAGTTCCACGGTGATGATCACAGCTTGTGTTGTGTTTTATTTTTGCTCCTTCTTCCCCGTATCTAAATGTGCGTTATGCATTTATCTACACGTTCATCTGTTTCTGTTTGTCTGCAATTTTATCTGGTAGCATCTGTGAGTGGTAGTTTTGTATAATAACATGAATATAAGTGAAATCAACAGTTGGGTTTAAGGGCTGTGTTCAGCAAGAAGAGGAGTTTTGGATGACTCCAACTATGGATTGACTGCTGGTGTGTGAAGAAGGATTTGGCTAAACAATTCTAGATATCAAGATTATCGTCCTCTTTTCCTGGGATAATGCAGAAAAGAAACTTAGCTCCTTTCAGTCTGAAAAAAAAAAGTCATCATATATCCAACAGAACTGTATTTTGGCTCACTGTGTCCCATCCCAAATGGCATTTGGTTGCTTATCAGACTTTGTCAGAAACAGTTCAGGAAAGAACATATGTGAACCCACCCTCAGAGAAAAGTAAATGTTAACGCTGCCACTGAGCTGGGAGCAAGATAAGTGACAATGTCCAAGATAGTCAGGAGAAAATAATTAGATAAATTGTTCTGAAATTACTTATACATTGAGTTTTAATTCCCAAACTGAGTGGGAGGCCACAGGAATGTTCCAAGTATCAGTCTGGAGGCAGAAGTATAACCACAAAGGTTTATTACAAATGGATTATGTACCTTGGCATGGTGGAGAGATTTAGATCTACCTAAAAAAGCTTGGATGCAGGCTGGCACACACCTACCAAATCCAGCACCTGGGAGCCCAGCATGTGCTGTGATCTGTTCAGTGCTCCTCCAGCAGCAATGAAACAGCTGGAAAGTTGCAGAAGACTTGAAATGAATTGAAGAAAGCCCAGACAAACTGCCCAATGAGCTGCTCTATCTCATCCTCAGGCAAATGGCAATGGAGAGCATTTTTTTAATGGCATTTTACACATTAATGGAGGGTTCTGAGGTATTTTCTGCACCTTGGACATGAAGAGCATGTGTTAGAAGGGATTTGCATGGAATAATAGTGCAAGGTCTTGTGGGACTTCTACAATTTCAAATAATCTTGTCACATATATTCTGGAAGGAAGTGCTAATTAAAAGTGTAAAAAAACATATGTGGTATTTGTGAAGCTGCTATCCAAAGCTGTATTGCTGCATCTGTTCTGCATTGCAATTAGTCATAGTTAAATCAGAAAATAAGATATCTGAGCTCTGCACTTCTGAAACTGCAAATCCCTCCCCCACAAAAAAGCAGGCACAGTGCACCTGTAATGCAGAAGTGGCAAAGGTAAAATATCAGCCCATAAGCAGAATGTAGGGATTCTTTGTGTTCAAGTGCTACTAAAACTTATTACAAGAAATTTTTAAAAAAAGAGAATCTTATTAGTGGAAAACCACTGTCAATATTAGAAAAAAAGTAGTATGAAATAAAGGGGATTTTTCTTTGTTGTTGTTTTGACTTGTGGTCCATCTTACACCTTAACTTAGAACTTCTGGTAGTACAATGATTTTCCGTGACATCCAAAATCAGCACTCTCCACTGATCTACCCACAGAAGCCACAGGAATAGAAAGGAGGAGAAAATCCACTTTGGTACAGCATTTTCTTAATGGCTGTTCACAGTTTTGAAATATGGAAGGACAGTATTGCTGATTTTTTTTTTTTTATTTTAGCCCTTTAGTTGCTCTATATTTACTGTGGGTTTGACAATAATTTTGGTACTTAATTTTTCTTGTAGGATTCCCTCTTTCTGAATCTTCTCTTTTATTTATGAAAAAATTTATTTTCTACATCAGAAAGACAGGTAATTCTACTACAGATGGGGCCCAGGCTTCAGGAAAAACAGGTGGCCTTCCCAGAAAGTGCCTGAATTTCCCATTTCCAGTACATTTTATCACTAGGCAGTCTTCCAGTTCCATATGTATAAAATACACTGTAGAACTCCTAAACAAATAGATGGGAAAGTACCTGAACAATAGTGGTGTTTTATTAATGTGTAATTAGCACTAACTATGCCTGATATTATCTTCTTTTCAGCTGTTATTAGAGGCTTATGGGATGCTCCTCATCAATAATGTTCCAGAACCCCATACTTATAATTAGAGCTGGGTAAATTATTAATCCCAAACAATATTTATCATAAATTTATGCTCTCCATTTCCTGGAAGAGCACCACTTGTTTTTATACTTATTGAGTAGGACAGCCTGCTGCTTTCCAAGGGCTCTCAATTTTGAGGTTCCAAGGTCCACCTACAAATTTTTTATCCTAAGTCTTTTGTTTTTCCTCAGAGATGAGGGGGGACGTTGCTCCTCATTATTTGCCTGGTAACTGCTGAAGCAAAGGAGAGGTTTCTGAAGGTGTGAGCTTTCTCTGGAGGGAAATATCTTATTTCAGAGTAGCTCCCAACAAATTGATTTGTCATTCATACACAGTTGTGGTTCACGGGTGCTGTTTTGTTCTGGGCCAACCAAGCCACATGAATATTATTCACTGTGGTCTGAGCACCTCCTTTTGAGGTCAGCCAAGCTTTTTTTTTGGCTCTGGCTTCCAGAGTGTGAGTAAACTCATCTGAGCTCATCTGAGCAGAGCTGTTAGGAGGTGTTAATATGGTCTGGCAGCTTGCCTGCTGAATCCCATGGGGTGGGAAGCTGTGGCTTTCTCTGGATCCACTCATGCACTCAGTTGAGTTCTGGGCTACAGAACGTGCTGTGATTTATCCCTGGAGGTCAGCTCAGCTCCCCTCAGCCACTTGTTCCTCCCCCCGGGATGGGATAGAGAACTCCAAGGGTAAAAGGGAGAGAATTTGTGATTTGGGATCAGGGCAGCCTAATAGGTAAAGAAAAGCAAAGGAATTCCTTCATCTTGGTTCAGCCATCCCCAGGAGAGCAGGGCTCCCTCACATGGAATGGTGCCTTGGGATCAAATTTACCAAGCTCTGAACATCATCTCTTCCTTCTTCCTCCAGCTTTTGTTGCTCAGAAAGGTCTGGGATATCCCTGTGGTCATTTGGTGTCAGCTGGGCTGGCAGGATGGTGTGAGGAACAGAAAAAGCCTCGTTGCTGTGTGAGCAGTAACTAAAATACCACAAATCCAAACTGCAGCCCCATCAAGTTACCAGGAAGAGAAAACATCCTGCTTTCCTTCTTGTTCTGCTCAGCAATGCTCATCTCTGACCTTGTGGTGCAGTTTTAGTGGTTGGTCATTGTCTTTCCTCTTTGTTTTTTGGTATGGCAGGGGTTTCAAAGGAGAGGAATTCCTGGGGTTTGATTCCATGGTGCCTGCAGGGAAGTTACTCTTGTGCTCAAACCATGAATCTCTCAAATAAAAGGAAAATGAGATTTCCTTAGAGAGGAGATAAGAAAGTCCCAGATTTCGTGTTTGTACACATAAATTTACAGTAAGAGTGTAGTGTAGTTTAAACTGTTAAAATACACAGAGTATCATAAAGGAAATGGAAAGAACCAAGTCTTTAAGAAAATTGCTCTGTGGTGGGGGCTGATTGTATTCCCCTGATTTGTGAATAGATTTTTCTTGCAACTATCTTTGCAGAATGTCGCAAAGTGGGTCTGAAATGGTTTTTGGTACTGATAAAAGAATAGGGATTATTTTTGTTTTTTTTTTTTTTTAATTATCTTATGTAAAATCCATGTAAAATTTTCAGCTTATACATCTTTCTTAATCTTCCATTTCTTGCATCAAAAACTCTCAATTGCCAAAAAAGCAAAGCAAGCTAGTCTGACATTTTCATTTATGTATAAATTTTGTTTTATTCAAAAATTTATATAAATTAATTTGGTGTAAATATAAATTTGTCCGGGATTTGTTTGGCTGGTTTGCTTTTGTATTGTGGTCCCCTTATCTAGAAAAGAACAAGATAATAAGTGAAGGGTAAATAGATTCTTAACATAAAAAAAAATTAATAAAAAGGAAAATTTATTTGATTATTTACAGGACTGCTTTGCTCCAGATAATTCAATTAAAATGGAAAAATGAATTCTGATTGCAGTAAGGAAAGTCACTCATCTGTCAGAATGTAAGTTAAGTCATCTGTCTTCAAAACTTTATTTCTCTTCTTCAGATATCCTTTCTCTCCTTCATCCTAACTCCTTCCATTGCCTTAAGAAAAAAAAAATCCTCTCAAGTGCTTAGGAAACCATATTTCCTCAGAAATTACAGGTTCTCCTTGGTTCTTCTTTCTGTTTTCTTTATTAAACTATTTAAAATAAATATTTTATCTGAAATATAAGGAATAAGAAATGGGGAAGATATGACCTAGTTTCCTTCTTCTTCTTCCAAGGTATTTTCAGTAATTCTTAAGAGGATTTCCTCAAATGTCCTTTCCAATATTCTGCTTTCCTTCCCACGATCCCTTTTGTTTTAATATTCATGAAGACCTGGAGCTGGGGGAGATGTGGCTCTGTCACTTCCTGGGATGAGAGGAGCTCAGTGTAAGGAAGAGCATTTCTCTCAGAAGGCAGAAATAGAGTCAGTGGGAGGATTAAGGGAGTCTTTCAGAGCCACTAAAATCTTGCTTTTCTGGAAACACAAAAAATTATATGTCACGAGGTAGAATACTTTAAGTTCAGAAGGCAGTTTGTCTGATCTTCTCACATACCCTCCTACATTTTTCAGATTTTACCGAAATAATTCTGATTTTTTTTTTTTTTAAGTGGAAATTGAAGTTGGGAAAAAAGATAGTAAAGACACATTTATATGTAACAAGGTCTAGTGATTTCAACCACCTCTCAGTTAAATGCAGACATCCACCTGACTAAATGGACCTTTGTTCACAGGACATTTATATTGGTCCATGGACAGAGATTTCATTTGCTTCTCACATGAATTTCAAATATTTTCAAGTTATCTTTCTGAAGTTATCTTCAGAGTATTTATTTTTTCATTTGTTGTAATGGTACCATTTACATTCATTTTGATCATCACTACCTAAACAACTTTTTATTTCTTTCAAGTTTGTTAAAATCTTAAGAATATAATCAGTTACCTTATCCTAATTTAAGTCATAAAAGGAATTAGAGTTCTAATTATCTTAAAGTTGCTCATCTTTCACTGTAACAAGTGCAATAATTGACATTTTCAGGTTTGACTGATGACCTGAGGACCCCTCTTTGCAGGGAGTGGTTTGCCTGGTGAATTTTGTTTGGGAAGACCCCAGGAATTCTGTAGGCCCACAGACATCCAGCTGCTCTGCCAAGGTAGTTCTGGTAGCTGCTGTTAAATTATAGAGGATTGTTTTTGACAAAATGGGAATGCTTGGAAGGTGAAAAATAAGTCTCTCCTCTGGAGAAGAAATAATTTTATCATAATAGCAGAGACAAGAAATTTAAAGACAGAATTTTTCACTAAGTGTTTCTTATTTCTTTTTTTCTTTAGTGCATATTACAGGAAAAAAATCCTAACGGCACTATAGAGCATGGATCTGAGGAAAGACAGATTTCACCTTAGCAGAAGGCAGCTGATATTTCTGATACAATGTAGAATTTATATTTAATTTAATTTGCCTTTTTTATTGGAGCATTAATAAAATGAACATATATTTATTTGTTAACTTAGGCCCTCACCTTGAAAATAATTTGCCTTGGCAAGTTTACTTCAAAATGCAAGAAAAATTGATGTGATGTAAGGTTTGTACTCCTCTCCTGAAGCTTCCCCACCGTTCAGTGTTTCAACCAGAGAAATTTATTTCTTGCAGGCTCAGTAGTGGCATCAAAAATGAGAAGTGCTGACAAACAGAACATCTCTACAGACAATGACAAAATCTGTTTGAAGCCAGCAGCATTTGGGGCTTATTTTTTTTCTTTTTTTCTCCTTTTAAATGCAAGTACTGAAGTTTACTGTAGTGCTGAGTGGAATCTGAGACATGGCATCTGTAATGGAATTTCTGATGTATCAAGAATTTACCCTTAGTCCATGGTCTTTGGAAGACTATCACAGCACTGAGGAGAAGTGAGTATAATAATTAGCAAGGCTTAATTTGTCAATGAGATTTTTTGGCTGTTTGAACTTAATAAGTCCAATTCTTTTTTGTTGTTGTTAAAGAGGAAATTTCTGAGCCTTCCATAAATAAAGTGTCAGCTTCTGATCACTGGTGTACAGTGAAACCAGTTTATTTTTCAGCTTCAGTATTCTCTGGAGCCTGACTGATTTTTATATTGCTTTTCTGCCTGAACATGGGTTCCATTTTCCCAGATGAAAACCTTATCCCCTTTCTTCATGGAGCTCTGGACACATGTGAAGAGAAAATGTCATTTTGTGCCTGCTGAAGGTGTGATGGGATCAGAGACATCAGTGCTAAACTGCAGTGTAAGAATTGATAAATTCAGTAATCTCATGGATACTTTTGGTGGCAAATGGCTTCGTGATTGGGTTGGTTTTGCTGTGGAGCAAGAGCAGATGTGCCTTGAGGGGTTGTGTTGTTTTACAGAGAAGTGACCTGTCTAAAGGGAACTGAGAGTGCTTGTGACTTTTAGATGCTTCTCTCTAGAAATTAAATGGTTGTTCCAGCATATTTTATCCTTAAAAATGACAATTTATAATTAATTTTTGGGGGGGGGAATTTTTTTTCACCAAATGGAAGATACTGTAACCTCTGTCCCTGTGTATGAAGTACTGAGAGTTTAAGTCTAGGGGCAATAAACCCAGGGCTGGTTTGAGTTGTAAAAACACAAGCTGAGAAGTACTGACTTCAGTCTGAGGAAGTTAAAAGTTCAGCTCTATCTCACATAAAGTTTGCACTGTCTGCATTACCCCAAATAACCTTGCCAGCATTATGATTTTTTTTAACCTTCTCTTTATAAAGACCTTAACAATATATAAAATAAACACCAGTAATAGCCTTCACTGCATTTTCCAAAGGGAATTTTGCTAAAAATTTTTGTCTGTGTTTTCTTGACCTCTTGAATATTTCTAAGCTGTTTTGGGATGTATTTTGGCCTCTGTTGAGTCTGCTATTCACCTCCAAATTACAGTGGCTGTTGCCACACTTCTTCTCATGTCCTGACACAGAGGAGGAAGCAGGGTGTCTCTGCAGCCTGGAGAGACTGTCAGTCACTTGGAAAAAATCCTCTTGGCTCAGCTCCAGCCTTCTGAGAGCCAAGGAGGCTGATGGCACTCACCCTGAGACAGAAATCACTGCCTTTTTGAGTGGGAGATTACAAGAAATTCCTGTATTTATAGTACAGGTGGCATAGATGTATATATTAATCCACAGACCTAATATATATTTAAATATATATATATTTTAATAAATAAATATATATAAATCTAAATTATGCATATTTAAATAAATACAATATAGAAATATATAACATAAATATGTACCTATATAAAAATACACTATATATTATAATTATATATAATAATATAATATATACTATAATGTCTATATATATAATAATATATATTATTATGTATTATTATATAATACATAATAATATAGATATAATATAATATTTAGTATAGAAATATATCAATATCTATATTATTAAATATATACTATATAAATATATTGATATATATAGATTTAAAATGACAGCTGAAAAGAACTTAAAGATTAAATGCAGACAAACTCTAACCCTACAGCATGCAGAGGAGCCCTGTGCCATCACCTCATCATCCCCTGCCTGGCCAGCCTGGGAGCAGCAGCTCAGCCTTTGGCCCTGGGTGGAGCCCATTTGTGTCCCCTGGTCATGTCCTGGCCCATGGGAGTGGCCTGCTTGCCCTGTCACTTTGCACCCCTCAGAAAACCTGGAGAGCTGATGAGCAGAAGTTTGTGGAGATGGCTTTGTCTGTGCAGTTGGTTTGTTGCTGAGATCTCAGGGTATCAAAAGCCAAAATGATTCTGTATCTTGGTCTATTCTCAGCAACTGAGCATAATGTGTCTTTTATAACGTTCTGCTGCTTGGAGTGCTCAGTCAGCTCTTCCAAATTCAGTGTGTGCCTTGCCAGTCAGCAGTCTCACAGAAATGTAGTGCTCTAGATGAGCCAGGCTGAGCAGGATAATATATATATATATATATATATATATTATTACACAATCATCTGCAAGGTGTTTAGTGTTTATAGGCTTTTGTTGATGTCTGATTTTTTCCCTGAGGTCTGAGTGATATTTTATAAAAATCATATCAGGTCCCTGGACCTTATAGAATATAAACATATAAAAAGTGGGCTGATGCTACAATTGTATTAACCAAATAATGCAGAATGCAAAAGCTGTGTTTCCATGAAACTCTCTTCTCACAGTGGCAACACCAGGTCTCAGCTATTTGGCAGAAAGAGGAAAATTTAATAGGAGATGATCAGGAACAGATAACAGCTGGGTAAATATTGTGCTTATCTTGAACTTGGATTTATTTTTAGAAGCAGTATTCATAATCAGAGATGATAACCACATAATTTCAATTACTAAAAAGCAATTAAAGTTTTAAAAGTCTGAAAATGTTTGCTACTTTTGTTTGATTCAGTTCCAATAGCATTATATAGCTTTTAGTTTAATCCTGGTTTTTTTAGCTTCTATTTTTTCTTGTATCCAAAAGGTACTAATATTTTACCTTATTTTTTCATCAACAGAAAAAAGAACAGAGAGGAAAAGGAGGGAGTGTTTCTTTCAGAAACTTAGAACTCTGAATCCCTCAAAATAAGACTCTGAGAAGTTGGGAAGTCTCTTGTTGTTAAAACAAACATGTAATTTTAACCTTAGCCATTGTAATAGCTTTATTCTCATGAGAACTGAATTGAAGAGATTAATTAAAATCCTTTGTGAATTGAAAGAAATGGGAGAGGAAACATCTCCTATCCAAACCAGCCACAGTGACTATAAGGGATATTTTGAATAGTTGTGTGGTTCACTGGGGAAGGGAGGGCTGTGAAGGTAGCTTGGAAGGTATTTGTTTTTTTAAGGCACAGCTGACAAAAAGAAATAGAAGTAGAGATAGACAGGCTGGGTCTAGTTATACTCATTTTTAGCTCAGTCATTTGCATCAAAATGCACTGCAACACATTCAAACAAAGTGGAAACAAAAGCCACTGAATTTTCTGCATCACAGCCGAACAGAAGGGAGCCAGAAAGCCTCATTTGTGCCCTACTGGTAGATCTGAAATCTTTTTCTCATTCAGATTAGTAGCTCTTGCTGCTGTTCCAGAACATTTTTTGTGAGGGGATGGTGGAGGTGGTGAGGCAGAAAGCTGCTTCCATGCAAAACCAGGCTAATAAAAAAAAATTTCTCATGACAAACTTCACACTGGTGCTGCTCTGTGCACCTGCAGCTTTCATGGGCACACACAGACTGGGCTGGGCCTTATCAGCCCTGAGTAAATTGGAATTAGGGTTTCCTATGGAATTTGAGCAATTCTCAGCTGTTTTCACAAATTCCAGAGGGTTTATTGCTTGGCTTGGAGAAATTGCTACAAGGGGGACTGTACAGTGGATTCAGTTTCCCAGGGAGAGTCACAAGCAACAATACAACTTGCAGAAGATCTAAATTGCATCTTCAGCATTCCCAGCGATGCATTGAATTTTGGAGTCCACCTTGCACTAGAACCTGTTCTAAAGGAGAATGTGCACATGGGCATACATACCCCCAGTCTATCCCTGTTTATTAAAAATATTTCGATGTTAAAATAAAAAAATGCTTCTTAAATCTCTTCTACATTTATACTTTGATATCACATAGTATTTGCCAAATCAGTTAAAGGATTAATTTATTCCTAATATCTATTTAAGCCTGTTTATGAATTAAATTGCCTCTGGATTAATTAAACAATGATTACCACCAGCAGTGCACCCAGCATGAGGTTTGTTGTTTCTCCTTTAACCACTTGCTTTTAGATTTTTGGTGAAGGGTGTAGAAAGGAAATATTGCAAATGGAGCTAATTGGATGTTTCTAGAAGAGCAGCCTTTTATAAGATGCTTTGATTACATGGCAGAGCAGCTTCTATAAAGACCTATTTGGCTAAGTAGGGCTTTTTAACTCCAAACAGGAGGGAAAAAATACAAAATGACTGCTCAAGTGAGTCTAACAAGAGCAAGGAAGATAATTTTAACAAGCCCTGGGAGGCAGATCATTAGCTGGAATTCCTACATCAGTAAATGTGTCTGCCACACAACTTCAATATCTCTGAGGTTCTGTGCAAGCCCCATCCTGATAATGTGCTCATGGGACTTTTTTTTTTGTTGGGTACAGGGCTTTTGCTTAGTTTTCAAGTCACTAAAAGGAAAAAAAAAAGCTGCACCTTTTAGTCACATTATTCTTTATGTTTCTTGCAAATGATGTCTTAATTCTGCCTCCTTACACTACTGCAATATTTTTCTGGGTCTCTGTTTCCTATCTTTCAAAATATTCAGAGCAGAAAGCAGGGAGAAGAAGCTGAGAGGTGATGGAGGAACCTTCAGAAAATTAAATTCCTTTTCCATTTAATCTTTTATCCTGTGTGAAGAATGTCAGTGTTGCACAGTAAAACAATATTTGGGTCACAGATTGCTTTGTATTTTGTGGAGTCTTGCAGTAAGAGAATTCTCAATGCCAGTATCTCATGCAAGATGAATGCTGTAAAATTTGACTTTGCAAACATTGTAGGCACTAAAAAAAAGTTTGTAAGGAATTTTTGTTTGTTTGTTTGTTTGTTTTTTTAATTTAAAGTGGATTGCAATTTAAGCAAATTTGATCTCAGGCTGCCCCTTGGAAACAGTAGTTCAGGTTTTTATTTAATTTCATAGCTCTTCTGTTGTCTTTCTCTTTTCCCATCAGCAAAACCAGTACTCTCAAGATAAAAGCAGAATGTAAACAAACTCCATTGCATATTCCAAATGTTATTTCCCCTTATAATTTAGATTAGATTTTGTGTGTATGTGTGTGTGTGTGTGTGTGTGTGTGTGTAATTGGAAAAAGTGATAAAGCATTGGCACAAAGAATTAAATAGAAGAGGAAAAGCCACACAGAAGATTCATATATGGAAAGTCTTACACAGCACTCTGACATGCACAGCTGTGGATCTGTGATCAATAACAATCTCTTTTCAAACAATCTGAAGTTAGCATCAGATCTTATTCCTCAATAGAACACCAAGAGGATGAAACAAAATGAGAAAATTGCCTCCCTGGTGCTGTTTTGACACCCCACTTGTGAACATCTCCTTGGTAAGGCCATCCAAATTAGGCAGGAACAACACAAATCTATATGAACTTGATAAATGCTACAGTTATGTATTGATTTTCTTCAGCAGGCCTTTTACACCTTTTTAATGGCTGTGGTTGAAAGAGGATTAACTCACAATTTCTGGCCAACTGTAATTCATGTCCCAGCATTTCTTCAAAGCTGATTGAATCTTGCCTGTAATTATGGTTTACATCCTTCTTTTACACCCCTGCTTTAGTAGGTGTCTGCATGATCTGGTTACATGATGCAGGGAAGCTTAGAGCTGCAAATTCCTCCTTTCCAGAACTGCAAATTCCTTCTTTCCAGAACTGCAAATTCCTCCTTTGCAGCCCTGTGTGCCTCACCTGCACTTCCACATTTTGCTGAAAGTCTCATCAGGAGGGACTTGCCTTGCTCTGCAGCATTTTACAAAAGATGAATTCTGACCTCTGAATTTGCTTGTTGTACCTCGGATGTAGGAGAAGGAATATGAGATAGATAGGAATACTACATTATTTTTCAAATTAATTTCACTGGCTTTAGCATCCTTGAAAATGTTCTGACCAAAGCTGATCATCTGGGCTCTTTCTATAGCAATGGGAGGTGACAGGGAAGACACTCCTCATTCTTTTTCAGTGGTGGAGGGGTCCTAAATGAACAGCTCTCACCAGACTTTTCCTCAGTCACTCTGGATAAATCTTTTGCAGGAAAACATTGATGGGGAGGAAGTGGATGTGGAGCAATAGGAGAAAGAGGAGCAAATGTTTATGGTACAGTGTCCTTTCACTGATTCTCTTTGCACATCATCATGCTCAAGAAGGTCTTTCCATCAGCACCCTGTAAATATCTCAGGTCTCTTGAAGCAACAGCATGAGTCCCAGCCAGAGGAGGATTTTGGTTTTCTGTGTGTGTAGAACAGGCAGATTTTGCCTCCCTAGTAGAAATTAGGAAGTATTGAGCTCCCTAACATCATCCCTAATACACCTCTGCCAAAAGTGAAGCTTGCAGAATGATTCTAAAACACAACCCAGAACAGGAATTCATCACCCAAGAGGGACTCACACAAGAATAATGCAGAGAGCAACCTGTATCTTCGCAGGTGCAGAATAGCACCTTGCAAACGAAGCTAGGAGATTTCAGGTAAATGATTCTTGGAAATTTTTGGCTCCCATGTCGTGCAGAGCTGACCTTTTAGGAGCACAGGACACAGTAGATTTTCAGTGCTTAAGAGTTCTCAGCAGGTTCTTATCATTTCGAGGAACTGCAGGAAATTATGGTGATCAGTACTTTTACATTTCATAAGAGAATGACACAACATGAAGCTCAGCATATATGTGCCTTTTAAAATATGGTCACTTCTTTGAAACAAGACTGAAGATATATAAAATGTGAAACATAGTAAGTATCTTTAAAAAGATTGAATAAGGAAGGTACTGAGGACAAAAACATTTAGATGCTTAGCTTCAGGGAACGTGGAAAATAAAGGAACACGCTGAACCTGTAGGAACTTCAGAATTCATTCATCTTTTTTTTTTATTTTTTACTTGAGAGGATTTTTACTAAGGAAATATGTGCAAAGAGTGCAAGTACAGCAGTCAGTGTTCTGTTTGCAGAACCATCACAGCTGTAGTTTTCATGACAGAAATTAATCAAAAGACTGTGTGGGAACTGCAAAGAGCAGGGAAAAATCCATTCAGGGCAGAGGAATTAGATGAAATTTAATGCACTTTATAACCTAAATTGTTGAGGTACTCATAAATTCTTTACCTGCTCTGCTGGAAAAACATTACAAGGAACATCATCAATTTTGTAACTGTTTGGTAGAGATTTCACCTACTTGGACAGGGTCATAGAAATGGGAATTTCTTTAGTATGCTTGCAGGATCCTTTCACCAAACAAAAGGAAGAAGAATACAGTCAGGCTTTGACAAAATTAAGTAAAAATTTGGATAAAGCTTGTTTTTGTTGCTTCATGTTTTCAATTATAGTTTGATCATCTGTAGGCTTGAAAATGTTCAGTGAGAGCAAGAGACTCACCAATTCAAATATTTGCACTTTAATTTGTCAAAACAGACAAGAAAAATATTTATCATCTTCTTATTTTGAAAGGGTTTTTCCAAATAAATGCTATGGTGCCATGTAAAATTTGGAAAGACTTTGTCATATATTGACTTAAGATTGGAACTTTGGGATGCATTTGCAAAAAAAAAAAAAATTCACTTCTAGTATATTTACCCTATAAAGTTGAAAAGTCTTTTAGGTATGATATTATATTTATTGGGACATATTTGTACCTGCTGGGTCTGTTTCAACTTTGTGAATGACAGAGAAAGTGTAACAATCCATCTTTTCAATTGAAGGTGAGAATCTAACAGGATACCATGGAAAAGGAATATGAGATCAGGGAATGTGTGGGTTGTATATCACAGAGCAGTAATTACTATATAGATATATATACACATAAATAACTTTTTAAATTCTGTGTGCTGTCCATGTATGTGCATTTTTCTCTTAGTGGGTCCAACAGCAACATCCCTTCAGCTGAGTATTCAGCACCTAAGTAACAAAAGACTGAATTGCAGCTCTGTCAAAATCATCATCCACCTTGGATGTCCCTGCAACGACAGAGTGTTTGGTAACAAAAACACCTTTTGATTTCCATGGAGGGAACATGCAACTGTCTGAAATGATAATTTTTTAGGAGGAAGCTGTTGGAGCTGCCTGGTTGCCTTTCTGGGGTGTGGGTTCAATACCATCAATCTCTGGGCAGGGCTTGGGACTGCCAGGACATGACACCGTAATGCATTGACCCTTCATTCCCCCAGAGATTGCTGCAGGAAAAATTGCAGGAGCTTTGATAGGTTTTGCTTGTTGCAGGTTAAAGATCAATGTTCAATGGACACACAAGGCAGGGAGACAGGCTTCTCTTTTATTCCCATTAATTTTTGTCTGCAAGTGAATTATTTGGCTCATTCGAGGATCTGCGACACTGCAGCAGAACTCCAGAACTCCATAAGGAGTAGAGAAGTCATTTGATAGATTTGTTTCTGGGTTTTTTTGTGGTTTTTTGGGTTTTTTTTGTTTGTTTGTTTGTTTTTTAATGTGATCAAAACCCACCTGAATTTGTTTCCTTCAGTTCTGCCAGCAAGTATTACTTGTGCTCTCTGCCCCTTTCCCTGCTCTCAGCATTCTCCACAGATCCCATGGGTGCACAGGTCTCAGGTTTGCATCAGCTGCTGTGTCCTGCAGCACTTGTTTGCCAAGGTGTGGGAAATCACCCCACAATACAGATAAAGGCTGCACACTTCACCTACAAAAACACTAATAAAGATCACAGCTCTAAGTGAGGAGAGAAATTTTTCCTTGCATCTGAAGTATGTGAATTGAACTGAATTTTCTCTGCTAACTGCAGCTGTGGTTCACCTATCTTCATAAATTTTCTTTTTTTTTTTTTTTTCCTGTCATACACAATAACCACTTTGTTCATTTTCAACCCTTTGGAAAGTTAAAAGCTTATTTCTTCACTTTTCTTTTAAAACAATAGCTCCAGTTCCTGCATGTGTTCTCCTTTTGTCTCTGCTGTAATTTTTCTTACATTACTATTTCAGAAACTCTTTCAGATATATCTTAATCAGTTTTTGTTGCTAGCTCAGTTTTGAAAATGATCCAACATTTGTAGCTCTAGTGAAGCAAAGCACAAATTTCTCCTGAAAATATGTTCCACTACTGCTCACAAAGTAGGAGATCAAGTTTTATATTCTATTTTTTTTCTTTCCTGATTTATATTGAACAGAGTTTGACTTTTCCAAGGGTAAATTATATGCCTGTATTTTGAAAGATTTTACTTTACAAAACGGTCTCTCATTTCCAGCTATGTGTAAGATGTATTTGCAAAGTTAGAGAGGTTGTTTTTTGGTGTTTTTTTAGTTTGTTGGTTTTTTACAGTTGCTTTTAATGACAGGTAAGAAAAAAAGCACCAGCCTTATGGTCAGTCTGGGAAAAGAGAAGAGCTACATTTTCTGTCATAGATGGTGTGAATTTGGTGATACACAGCACAGTTAGCCAGGAGCAAGGGTATTGCTACCAGCAGAAACTGAGAGAGAAAAATACAAATGAAAGAGAGAAGCTGGGATCCCGAGTAAATTATTTAGCTTTTCCTCCAGGCCCCTGAAACAAAGCCCAGTGCCAGTTCACAGACACTGCCCTGAAGTCAGTGAAACAAGTTTTGATCTACAATCACCTCAATCACTTGAGAAATAGAGAGCAACAATGCTATTTCATCTGCCTTGAAGTCTGTCAGGCTCTTTCCAGCCTGCAGATTTCCACCAAACAGAATTTCATCCTCCAAGGACAGTTCAGAGCCCCATAGAACTGGTGGGTTTAGGTTCTAATTATTTACTTGCTCCCAGATATCTTCTGTGATTGCTGTTATGTACAATTGTGTGTCTGGCTGGATGGAGAATTCCACATATCTCAATGCACTCATGGTGCATCATCTGTCTGCCTAAACATCTCCCAAATTAGCTATCACCTTCACCTTACCTAGGTTTAGGTGTTTTGCAAAGTAAATTTTGTGGTAACTAGGTAACATTGCCTATCAAAACCCGGGTTTTTCAAAAAGTTGAGGTGCTACTCACACTAGGTGATAGCAATGGGAAAAGTGCTTTGATGGAAGCAACATGTTTCATTAATTTTCATTTAATGTGTCAATCCAGCAGGGATCACAGCTGGAAGATGGCTTTTGTTCTCCATCCCAACACCTTTCTCACTCTCCATCTCTCCCTTCTTCTGTGAAATCACAGAATCACACAGAATGGGAAACTGTACCCTGATGAGGGCCAGTTTTGCTCTTGGTGACCTCTTCAGTCTCTTCATTAAAATTAATCTGTTCTGGAAGGACAGTTTTTAAAACTACTTCCCTCAAGAGATTTCTCTTTGGTGAGCTCATAAACCCAAATCAAATTGGGTTTATCAGCTTAGAGGGCAGTCTTTATGGGCTGAGATCACAAAACTTTGAGATCACTTTTTTGGAGGCTGAACAACTCTTTTGTTGCTCTGCTGACAAATACTTCTGCACTAGACATATAAATAGGTTCTTCTGTATTCATTCTGATGGGTTAAAGTGCCACTAGCATATATATATTTATCATGTGGGTGTCACACACCTGCTTCTCTGGCAAGCAGCTTAACTCAGTACCACAGGGTCAGTGTTATTTTATCGTATTTCCTACCCAGCACAAAATTAGCTGGGCAGAGATTTCTCCCAGATACCTTTTCTTACTTTTTAACAACCAAAACCCAATATTTCTGATCATAAAACACCTCTTTTACTGGCAGATCCTGCCTTATTTCTTGAGGAAGTTTCAAAACAAGGTCAGTATTTTCACATCCACACAACATTAAAATTCCTTCCCAGTTTTTTCCTCTGGGCAGGGAGATTTTTTTGCACACCATTCTGGCCAGCAGCAGCCAGAGTTATCAAAGTGAAGCTTTCCATGAAAAAGCACTAAAATATTTGTGCTGCAGCATGAAACTAATGGAAGTCTGTATTATTTTCAGGAGATGTTCTCAGAACTAAACATTTCACCTCAGTTAGGTGCCATTTTTCTCCTGTCGACCTCTGTGGAATGAAAATTACAGAGTCTGACAAAGCCAAAGGTTTGCTGGCTGACAGATGCTAACTTTAGCTTGGCTTCTACTTTTAATTGTTTTTTTTTCTTCATGTCCCTAGTCAGTTCCTCTATGACTTTAGCTCAAGTTATTTTTTCATTCCTTGGTCATTCCAAGGAATTCCAAGGTCAGAATGAGAGAGGATCTCCAATTGTCCATTTTATTATTTCTTTTTTAACTTATTGCTTGTCTGAAAAAAAATTAAGAACCCTTTTCAAAACAAAAATGAAAATGATTTGATGGAGCTGTAAGACCTGAAACCCACAAACTTTGTTTTGACATGTTCCATGATTTTTCTCAAAGCTCCCACCTCAGCCTGATGGTGCACTCAGCTGATGGAGAACTGGATCTCCAGTGAACATAAGAATGCAAATTTAACTGCTCCATAGAAAACTTCACTTCCTTTCTCCTAGTTGGACTTCAGCATTGCTTTTTCCTTTTGCAAATGTCTTGATTTAGACATGTTTAGAAATGTCCTTTTATACTCTGAATTCCCCTCCCCTTTTTGGCCTTCTCATATCTCTCTTTATTCCTTTATCCATAATTTTCTCTCTTTTATGCCCAGTCTACAATACAATCCTCCTTTCCTCCCTACAGTTTCCTCCTCTGCCCATTTTTGTCCCAAATAGGTCTCATTGTGAGCATTTTCTATTCCTCCTTCCCAGCACACCCTGTTCCATGCCACATTTAAAGGATTTTTGTAGGATGAGGCTCTGTCTACTTTCATGCATGCTGGTCTTCTTTACAAGAGGCAGCTTTGTTTCTATTTTCATCATTGACAAAGTAACTTCAATGATTTTGAGGCTTCCGATTATATCAGAGATATCTGGTTCTTCAACCTTTCCACCTGAAGTGCTGATTCACTTAACTTTTTTATTTTTTCCCTTCATTTTTCTAGCATTTTGCTCTTGTTATATTTGTTAACTCTTTCACTGATTCTTCTCTTCATTCTTCAGAGAAGCATTGGGTAATCCTAGTTGATAAAATATCCAAAGTGATGGTAACCAGAGAGCAGAGGTCAGTGCCTGCCCCTGCTCTTCCCCTCATTGTGATGAGATCTCTCCTCAGTCTCCTCCTCTCCAGGCTGAACAGATCAAGTGACCTCAGCAAAAGCATAGATATTAATGTAAAAAGAAATTTACCATCAAAAGAAACATCTCCTGGTTTAATATATTCTGCTTGTCTGCTTTGCTATTCCAACAGCTTTTCCTTATCATCTTGGATCTCTTATTATTATGAAAACTGGAAAAAAAATAAAAAGCAAATATTTTGCTTGAAAATGAGTTTCTGTGTGTGCGCACAAATCTAATTGATAAACTCTGAGATTAATTTCTGCAATTGCAAAGGTGTGTTTTACAAAAGAAAAATCTTTACCTGTTATCTTGATAGTATGTTCCTGTAGCCATACAAAAGTGAAAAAGAGAGAAAATTGTAATCTAATTTATTTTTTTGTTGTTAAAACATAAGGCATTAAACTGCTTTTTTGGTTTGTTTGGGTTTTTTTCAGCAGGCTAATGTAGATTAGAGAGAAAACAAAATTGAGTAGGAAATCCTCTCAAAGTACTAAAAGACAGGGGCACATTGCATGTTGTCAGGTCTTATTTTGTGATTACAGACAATAATTTTTTATTAGCATGGTTTCTGATGTTTTTCTCCCATAAGTGTGTTTAGTTGGATCTGATCCCATCTGCTGTTTTTATCACTATTGTCACACAAAGGCATTTAAAACATCCCTCAGACAGAAATATGACAAATTGCATGTAAGCTTTTGAATGTGGCAGTCTGTAATTGGCTGCTAGCCAAAAATATGCTTTAAATCTCATCAGTAGCTGGAACACCTAGATAATATACCTAGATGATATAATTTCTTACTCTGCTTTATTTCTTCAAGTATTTCACATGCAATTTAGTTCAATGTATCTTTGAAGAAAGATCATGACTTTTTTTTTTTTTTTTAATAGACCTCCTTTTGGAAATGCAGATTTTCTAAATCTTTAGCCCTTAAGCTCAGCACATATTTCACTTTCACACAAAGTGGAGCAAGTGCCCATGAGGAACTTCCCTGACTTAAAAACAGAGTTAGCAGAATGTGCATTTTCACAGGGCTAATTAATCCTTACACTTCCTTGCACTGAAGAGCTAGCAAGCAAAATTTTCCCTAAGTAGTAGAATGATGATAAAATTTGATATAAATATTATCACACGTAACATATGTATTAATGCTGATGATTGTAATAAGTAAATTCAATTTCTGTCAATCTTACAAAGTCAAATTCTCATTATAGTAGGGAATATTAAAGCTATTTTGTACTGCTTTTTCTCATAGTTTATCACAGACTTTCACTTTCAACCTGGTCCAATGGGAGGAGTCCCTGCCCATGGCAGAGGGGTTGGAACAGGATGTTCTTTAAGGTCTCTTCCAACCCAGGACATTCTAAGATGATTCCATGAAGTTTTGTAATATTTCTGCTTTTTAAAGTTCTTTCAAATGTCATGTTTCCCATTTTTTCACATGCAGGCTGTCTGCTCAACTCAACAAGAAAGAGAAAGAATTAGGTGTCATCGCCAGGGTTTACAGTGTGTCCAAAGTTAGGAATGTCTTTGCTTTAGGGCTTAAAAAAGTTATAAGTAAATTTTGCTGTTTGGAAAATTCCATTCCCACAACCTGAGTGTTGTAGTTTTCAGTTCTGTACTTTTTGACAACATTACAAATTTTCCTGAAGTAGAATTTTGCAAGTCTGTCTACACTTCTCTGGTGTATTTTGGAATCTTCAAATTTATGCTATAAATAGTTGTGTTTAAGAGAAAGATCACCAATATTTAGGCAGTCCTAAAATGTAATATTAAATAGAAAACATATGAATAATGAATGCACCCTTTAGATTAAAAGTTCTTTTGGGCATATTACTAGTTAACAACGGATAACCTGTGCAATATGAGGCACAACTCTTATGCTTTCCCTGAAGATTAATTAGCTTTGTAGCATATTAATCAAACAATTTAGGGAGAAAAATCTGAACATATATTCCTGTGTGGTTCTCAGACATCTCATCTGTTTAATGGCGCCATTTGGATAATTAAGATCAGTAACAGTAATTTAACTAAAGTGAAATCTTTAAAGATTAGCTGGCAATTTACTTGTGTTTGTCTCAGTTTTTTTTGTTTTTTTTTTTTTTCTTGTTTTTCTCCCTGGTTATTTAATTCATAGCTTGGTAGTTTAAAAAACTACTCTTCTGCAGCAAAGGAAATACCCATTTATATTGATAAAAATATTCTAGATTGTTTGTATTCAAGAAGGCCCCACAGAAAAAGTAGTTACAAGGAGGTCCTATTTGATATTTTGGAAAAACTGCCTTGTTTGTCTTCATTTTCATCCCAAAAAATCCAGAATTTTTATCAGTGTTTCACTGTGCTTAGGTGAAAACTTATCCTCCTTTACACTTTTTTGTGCTGTAGGAGGAGAGGAGTGCTGTGCATTTTCTGCATTTAAAAAAATTAAATTAAAATGATTCTGCAGTGATTTCATTTAAGTGAAGTTACTTCCATTACTTGTGGGAATTAATTTTTGTAAGCTTGCTCTTTCCAACCAGAAGATTATGTCTGACTAATATTAGTAGATTTGAAAACTATGTGAAAATGTTCTGTGTGAATTGAACACTAAAATTAAATTGAAACGCATGATTTCACTATTTGCTAAAATAAAATGCACGAACAGTCTAATAACTAGTATCTTAGAAATGTTTGTACTAAGCATCTTTGACACTTCAATGAGATGATTGAAAAAGCTCCTGCTGTTTGAAGTATGGCACATTAATAAATTAGAGAGAATAAAAAGTATTACAGTTCATATAATGCACTATTCAGGCACACTCTGGTATTACATTGCTGCCTTCATCATTCAAAATTAGGAAACAGACCTTGCAAGGTGCAAATTCGAGACAATATATGCAAATCTGTTATTCTAGTTCAAAAATTCAGCAGCTATTCAAGCTAATGGATCCATAAAAACTCCATAAAAGTCAATATTATCTCGAGGTTTGCTGCCGCAATTCTGTTTATTTGAACAGAAGTGCTTTTAGTGGTCTGCTGGTAAACATGTTGTACCCAGCTGTTTTTTTGCCTTTCCAAGGTGGAGGGGTTTTTTTGTGCTGTTAAGAAATGGAAAATGTGGAATGGAAATTGTGGAATACTTCAGGCAAATTGTCATGTTCTGTCAGAAGATTTTGCACCTGTTAAATACCTGAATGTGCAATCTTTACACCAGTACTGCTTAATAATTTAATTTAGTGCTAGGAGTGGTGACACTCTGGGTAGATTTCTCTGGGGCTTTTATTCATGGTAGTCACTTTTTCCCAAGCAACAATAAGTGCTGGCAGGATCAGTGCTTTATATTTTAAGCCCAATGTGACTCAGGTGGGATATTGGGCAGCTCTGAGTGTTTGCAGAGTGATGTTTTCATGTTTTTCAGAGAAGGAAGCCAGTTGCTCATACACAGCTCACACCTCCAGCACTGCAAGCAAGAGGCAATAATCCCCAAATCCAAGTGACTGGGGATGTGCATTTGGGCTGTTAAATGAGAAATAAAGAGAGATCAAGCTTGGCACTGGGAGTGGATGTTTGGGCTGCAAAGCATCAGTCACTGCAGAAGTGGTCAAAGATATAAGTGACAGCAATTCAACTGATTTTAGGAAAAAATATCATTACTTTCATTTAAAACCACTGTATTCATGAGTTTTTAGCTCAGCAAGATAAAATAGGATCTCTGGAGTAATTTTTTTCTATTCTTTAATAAAACTCAACCAAGGTGCAACTTGAGAGGCACAATTCACTTGCTTCACCTCCTAATTGCTTTGTCTGTCACTGTTTATTGATTTGCATGCCTTGACATATAAAATTCAAGTTTTAAAACATTTTATTTGAGTGTCTTATGCTTTTAAGGGATCTCACTGATGTTCTTTAGGCAAATCAAAAATGCAAACTCTAGAATATTGTTTCACTTTATTTTATCCATTTGCAAATGTCATGCCCAGCATTGAACATAACTGTTTAATGAAGTTGTGATCTCTTCTTAATAGAAAGGCTGAAAGAGATAATTAAAAATGATGGGCTTTGGTGAGACAGGTGTCTCTAGGTTTTCTATTTGAATCACAGAGGGAGCCTGGGCTCTCCAGAGAGAAGATTCAAAGAAGTTGAAGCACCACTGTGCCGAGATGCTGAGAGGAGGAGGAGGAGGAGGAGGAGGAGGAGGAGGAGGAGGAGGAGGAGGAGGAGGAGGAGGAGGAGGAGGAGGCGGAGGAGGGATTGTTTGACTCTTCCACTGCACAGAAAAGGAGCCTGTAAACTGATTATTTGTGAGCAGTGAGCATCCTCAAGTGTTTCACTGGCCCCTGCTGATGTTTAAATATCTGAGTGTCTTTGAGAATATCTGGAACTTGGGTGCCATCCTGATACCTCTCAAATGAGAGAGAAATTGCAACTATAGCAATTCCACTTTCATCAGAGTGAGAAACCTGGTTTATTTGTTAACCAAAGACAAGGATTTTTTTTTTCAGATTTCCCTAGAATGAAAGTCAATACCCTTCCCCAGTACTTAATCCATTTCATATTGGAAGCATTATATGAGGTTAGTTTTGCACAAATCACATTGTGGGTTTGGTAGGAAAGATTTCATATGGTTACAGTGAGGAAAATAAATGCAAATATGAGTCTGTGATTTGCTGATGGTTTTTAATTCCCCTGCCTTTCAGTGGCATAGCTGGAGAATTGGGTTAAGCTTCTGGGCATGAGCACAGCAGGTTTCTGTATTTATTCTGTATAATCTATTTTTTCCCTTTCTTTTTAATCTTTGTTTACTTGCCAGGCTTCCTTCGTGGCCTCCTTTCTACTACTGCATGCTGAGTTCTGCTCTCTCATGTTGTTTACTGTAGCTTAGACATGAAAGGACAATGAAATGGACATTTTAATCAATTAACTGCAGCCTGATCAAAGATTCTTTTCTTCCTTATTGTTGTTGTTGTTTAAAGTGTTTTTATTTACAACATCCAGTGGGGCTTTTGATATGTACAGTGTGACAAAGTCACTGCCTTGCACAGAGCAGTGAGCTGGGAGTCTAAAAACTTCTTTTGATCAAGGCCTTGCTTTAGTCACAGGTGGTGTCAGAGCTCTGAGCAGCTCAGCTTTGCTCTGGGGTGATGCTGAAGGCAGAAGGGGAAATTTTTGGCACAGCAAAACTTTCATTCATGAGCAGGGAGCACAGGGAGAGAAGCTGAATCTTACACACTGGCCCTTCACCCAGCTCCTTTTCCTTCTGTGCTTTGCTGAATGTTTTCTTCTTAGAAGAGAAAAACAAACACCTCCAATCTCAGTTCTTGTCAGGGGTATAAAGGAGGGTGTTATTCACATGAACTCACTGTCACCTATTTGTGAATATTCTGAGCTGGAAGGGACCCCACCAACATTATCAAATCCACCTCTTATGTGGGTTATGACATCTTATGCCCATACAGAGATGGAACCCACAATTAAAAGGCACTATTTCAAAACAGGCTCTAACCAACCCTGTTTCAGAATTGGAATTTTTAAGTGCTTTACAACCAAAACAAATACTTTATATCACATATTAAAGAACATTCTTCACTTCCAAGATTCTTAGCAAAAAGCAATACAAAAGCAAATAAATGAACAATAACCATTACAAGTGCTTTATGAAACATCTTTAAACAAACAAAACTGTCATGCATTTGTTAATCAAAATACACAAGCAGTCATACAAATCTTTCCTATGTCCAAAGATCAAGCAAAAGCAATCATAAATGTTTGCCCTGTCAGCTTGTGCAACCCTCTGTATCCATTGGAGCTGTCAATGCATGAAAATTACAGAGCCTACAATTATAGAAAACAGATATCAAAAAATATCCATCTTTTAAGAAGCTCAAAAATATCCATATATTAGTATGTACTTTTCAAGTACAGTTTTTACCTCCTTACATACAAAAAAGCCAACCAGACATGTTTGTCATCACTTTTTACAAGCATTTATTTCACTAGATATGCCTCAAAAAATAAAAACAGACAGCAGTCCAACATACACAAGAAAAAAAGTAACCACATTTTTAATAAATGTGGCTATTTAATTTAGTTTTTTCCCTTAAGGGTGCTGCTTCCCTCAGCTGCCTTTTCTACCTCTGAGTATTATCCACAACAAAGCAAAGAAAAAAGTGTATCCTATAGCATACCCAAACATTTGTGTGGGCAAATTTGGTGGCTTTTTAAAGAAAACATGACCTGAACAATATCATTAATAACCACTATTCCTTCTGATGCTATTGTTCTGAAGACAAACAAAATTCATTTTCAGATGTCTACATATATGTAAATGCATACAAGTAGCAAATGGGTCTGTTGTGTTTCCTGCATGTTTTTTTCCAATCTATCGTCCCCACTGGCAGTGGTTAATGAAAAAGATTATTTTATTAATTAAGCATTCAAAACAATGCAGTTTGTTGCTGGCAGCCACTTGTTTGTAATAATCTTCTCTGCATCATAACCTTCTATCTTTGTATTTAATTGCTTTTCCCTTTCCCTTCCTCTGAAGCACTCTTTGAAAATCTCTCCTGACCTTTCATGCTGCTTTTGCATTTAATGTAATTTCAGTTAAGAAATGTTTAATTACTAAAAATAATCACTTCTGCTTTTAATCTGTTTATGTGTTTCTGTCTTGCTCTTGTTCTTCTGCTGTAATTCCTCATGATTCCAATGATGCCTGTGCTAAGGGGAGAAATGATCTCTCCCCATTCTTAGGGCTCCTTCATAGTTATAGGTCAGCCTTTAGTCTAACAGGGGCTTCAGTCAAGCCACTACCAAGGAAAATTCATCTTAAGTAAGAGAGAGTGTCAGGTTTGGGGTCACAGAGGTTTATACACAGGTCAGAAGCAAGAGAATGACCCCACTTGAAATATCAGTGAAGGCTTCACCTTGCTATCATCAGGTGCACTGCACATGGAAGGGGTAAATCTGTAGGGAAAAATGAAATAAAATCCATAATGATAAAATAGAATAAAATAAAATAAAATAATAAAATAAAATCCATAATGGTGATGATGATGCTCACAGCCTTTAGCAGAGAAGATCCATTTGTAGCTATTCTGCTATAAAACTCATGAAAAAGCTGCCAGGGCTTAAGACAAACATCATTCATGGCCAGCTTTTTTATACATTGAAATAGGCTTCATTTACAGATTTGGTATCTCTGCTAGTTCTTCCTTTCTTTTTTATTTTTTAAAGAAAATATGGCATTTTCCTTGTGAATTTATTAAGAACCTAATATATTATAATCAGCCAAGCACCCAATATAACTACATAAAACAAAAGTTTAAAAGGAGCATTTTTACAGATGTGGCCTTGAAGAGTTATCAAAACCTTCAAATTCCCAAACAGCAAATAACTGCTAACCCAATGGGTTTCTGCAGATGTATAGATGCCATCTTCACTTTTCTTTCTTATTTCTTTCTTTTTCTTCTTTTTTCTTTACTGAGTGAGCAAGGGGGATTGTGTGAGTGACAGTCTGAGAGGACCCATCCAGAATAAACTCAGAAAGAAAGGGGGGAAAGTTGTTGGCACTCACTGTTTTGTTTTCTTTATTTTTTTACATTTCTTTCATTTGGAGCTGCCTCTGCTTTTCAAGAAGGCAGACTTTATGTATAATTCTACAAAGTTTGTTTAACATCCTGCAATATCAATCCCTGACTCATCAGACAGAAGATATGGAAGAAAACTACAAGGCTGCTGATCTCTCCCCTTTATTGCAATCTCTGGTCTAACCTAGTGTAGAGATCTTGCAGAGAATATTTAAATAGAATTTAGCTAATTGACTCCCTTTTGAGCACAATCACAGTGCAATGGAGAAGAGAATTTGGGGTCCTTCAGGGAGGATGGTTCTTTACACCTCTGGTCAAGGCTTTGGCTAAATGGGACAAATTAGTTCTCAGTTTTGAAGTTCATTTACAGGTTTGTCTGACCATGGATAGAATACTTGAGAGAATTTTATTTAGGAACACCTGGGTTGCAATGTCAATAGGCAGAATTGCTTGTAATTTATTGTGGTTAGCAAGGTTATTCCCTCACACACAAAAAAAAAATAAGGGTTTGGAAATAAAGTTTATCACAAAGCAAGATAAACTAGTTATCCTTAGCAAATAAAAAAAAAAAAAAGGAAAAAAAAGTCATGATCCTCTTGTGCAGTTATTAACTTCCTGTAATTTAGTGCTGTAGAAATGCACTAAATGAAATTTTCACAATGTGCAGTGTTACTGAGCATTTATTGTACCTTTGTTTCCCACAGCAAATGGACTCCATTCTGTTGGAGATCCCATCTCAGGCAGTCTAACAGAGATTGTGCACTGGCAGTGCAGCAGCAGCCTGATGAGAAGCAGCATTATTGCTGTGGGGAGTGTTGATGATCTTGGTTGCACTCATTTCCCCATGGGAGGACTTGCCTGCTTCTGAGTGCAGCCTTAATTACAAAGGTGAGTGTTTAAAATTACTGTCAGCAGGTAAAACAGTGGAAAAATGCCAGGGAAGGGAAATCCTCCAGGTCTGTGAAGCTGCAGCCTCTTCAGGGGTAAATAATTGGGAGGCACCAGCCATGTGGACACACAAGAGATAACTTAAGGACCCAAAACTGTCTTTTGTCTGCCCAGGGATTTTCTAAACTATTGAATTATATTCTACACAAGATAGGGAAGCATTTGCACCAGTGGTGAGTTGTTCAGTTGCCTGATTTTCACAGAGGATTGTTTAGTAGTGAAGAAGTAAATTAAATGTGTACTTCACACTTTGCACGTTCAATTGACTATTTAGGTAAAAAATGAGGCTATAAACTCCCTGGTATATTTAAATAAACTTGTCCTCTGTCCAGTGTTGTCAAAAAGGAGAACAGCAGTTCCACAGGAAAAAAAAAAAAGAAAAAAAATGGTCACTATATGATTTAGCAGGAATTCCCAAGCTTCTCCAAATCCAGGACACCCAATTTGTTGGCTAAGCACTTGTATTCTTTTAAAGATTTACAGTGATTTATTTTCAGTGTCACTAACAGCATCATCATTACTGGAAGATCCAACTGTACCAAATGTTACTTTAATAAATCATCAACCCTGAAAATCAATACTCCAATGAATTGAATCAAATGAAACCATTTCTGCTGCACAGTTTCACCCACAAAGTCAAAACCTCTGCTGTCCAAGTTCATAAAATTTCCATCATCTGGTTAGACCAGAGCCATCAGACACAGCTCCCCAGACTCAATGTCAAACAAACCTTATCTGTTGATGGATTTATTTTTTTTATGTCAGCCCATCAATTGTGTCTGTGTTACATGATGGCATTTACTTCCTCTGAAGTGACATGAACTGCTGCTTTATTTCATATCCTGAAAAGACACCAGAAGTGAGGTCTGACCTGCCTTTTGTTCCTTGTAGAGTCCTGGATTTCTGTTCTGAAGGAGCTATGTTCTCCTTTACCTCCTTTTAAACCTGCTCTTGCAGAAATAAATAATAACTCTATTTGTTTCTATCAAGTTTGCTCCCTCGCCAAGTACATGGCATAATAAGTGTGTATATTTGTAAAGACATATTTGTAATCTGTGCCAGGATGTTGGAGTTTCTGGTAGGATATTTTTTTTTTGTATTCACTACATTTTTTGCCTGGAAATCTCATGGTATTTCTGGTGATTTATTTTCCAGCTGGCATTGCTTCTTGCTAGTGATGAAGAAAAAAATTTCTTGTGGCTGAGAAACTCTACACTGGTAGACCTTCTGTCACAACTGTTAAACACAAGGAGAGAAAATGAGTTATTTGCAGAATCACAGAATGGGTAATGCAATGATGCCATTATTTTAGTGATCAAGGATGTTCTACCCGATGAAGAAAATCCAGACAGAGTTTCTTTTATAAACTCCATGTCTTTCTCTTTTAAATGTTCTATTTTCATCTACTATGAAGAGACAAGAAGAGCATTTATCCAACCTTGAAGAAGAAGCCACAGAAGAACCAATTTTCTGTTCTCATGTGGTCTGTTTTCCAGCTTCAGTTTTAATTTGATGAGAAATACCAAAAAAGTTTTGGAGCAGTTTTCCCTAATTCAGCTGTAATCAGAAATACTGATTTTTGGCTTTCAATGCTTGTGTGATTGCTTGTGGTTTTCTCAAAGAGCTAAAAAATAAATATAAATATATTTTAGCAGCTTTTCTTCCTGGTATTCAGCTGTCATCTCTTCCAACTTAAATCCTTAAATATAAATGTTTGAAAGCTTTGGTGTTCTGTGAGCGAGCTGCTGCCACTGGGGAGAGGCAGGAGAAACCCTTCCCTCTCTGTGCTCTGATGGTGTTGATCACACAGGACATTTGGGATTTTCTCCTCTTCTGTGTGTTTTGCCTCCTCACTAACTGCAGCAGCATCATATTTTTAAGTCCATCCCCATTTTCCTAATTTTTGTGACATTTTTGGGTTGAATTCCATCCTTTCACCCTTACAGTAATTTTCCTAGTTATAAAAAGAAGGATGTGTGAGCCCTTCTGGTCTTGCAGAGATGCAGGAAAAACCACACCAAGTTTGTGTCAGGATTCAAATCAGAGAATCTGTTTTGTGTCCTTGTCACAGGTTATGCCTCTCCTTGTCAGCACAGGGATGCTTGGAGCACCTGCAAACTCCAGGACTCTTTTCTGCCTGCTCCCCTCTCCCTGTTCTGGTGCACTGCAGTTTTCCTGAGTCCATATTCCACCTGCTCCTGCTTGTCTCGATGCCTTCTGGCCATGCTGTGATGGGAAAGGCTGCCTCAGGGCTCTGAGAACTTTAAAGGAGGTAGTGGGAGGTGTCAGAGCCTTGCAGATTTATAGAGTTGTTGCTGGACATCAGAAGTCTGTGAACTTAATAAAGTTTGCCTCAGGGATGTGTGGGTTTAAGGGCTCTGAAGGATTTGGGGATATAAAAATGCTTTTAATAACTAGGTAAGTCACCTTTAGATCTTCCAAAAAAAACCCCAACCTATTAAAAATCATCATGCTGGACAACTATGGTATATAATGGAATATTAGACCTGTCTTCCCAAAGATTTATTTGAAATGTGGGATGTCACTCTGCACCACCACAGTTCCCAGCAAGATGTAGATTTATCCCAGGTAGTTCTTGGGGCAGAGACAGAATTATAGTTGAGAGTATGAAATTAGGTGTAGCTCCAATAGGACAAGGTTGATCTACATTATAAATTATTTTTGGAAAAAGATTTTGAGATTCTTGCACCTTAAAAAAATTTACCTACTGTGTTTATTTTTTTAAGCAATACTGGAGTACTTCTTTCAGCTCTGATATTCCCCAGGGTGGCAACTCATCTCAGCTACTGTCCAGTGACTAGTCAGGGAAGAAATCACTGAGTTTTCCTTGGTGTTCCTTGAGTTTACAGGTTAGTTCAGCTCAGAGAATGAAGGACATCAATTGCTCAGGTGTCTGAGGACTGCAGGACTCTTGCAAATCAAGGCTTGACAGAGGTGCTGTGTCAGGTTAAGGCAGTGGCTCAGTGTGTCCTGCTGTGGGCACAGTCACAGCAGCTTGTGTTTGTATCAAAGCTTCAATTTTTTGATCTGTGCTCATGCTGCTGAAATCTTCCTATGAGGAAAGGTTTGATTGAGAGGGTCATTATTCCAAAATGTAATAAAGTCAGGGGCGTGAGGGAGCAGAGGTCATTTGGGTGTCATTAGTTACATGCTATTAAATGGGGATTAGCTTGTGCTCATTACAGACTGAACAAAGTAGTCCTGGCTCTCTCTTCTGGGTTTGTTGGGCAAAAGAAACAAATATAATCAAAGGAAATGAGTTGTTAGTGATTAATTATAAGAATTGGGTTAAGACTGTGTTGTTGAGCATGACAAACTTCTCAGTCAAAGAGAGGTTTGTCACCTCTCTGCAGAGACATTTGTCATTTATTTGGAGAAATAAATGGAGTTTCAGGTGTTGACAGCAATGCTTTTATAGGCTTCAAGGTAAAAGGGATCCTGTTTCTAAGCCACAGAAGAAAAACAAAAATTCCATATGATAATATGGAATTCTAATACCAACCTGAAGAACTTTATTTGTTACCTTAGAAATTCCACAGAAAAAAGCCCCAGCAAATCCCACAGCACAACAAATGATGTAAAAAACCCCTCCTAACTTCAAAATCCAAAACACCACATTCACAGACTTCAAAAAAACACTGCTTTGTGATTTTTTCACACATTGAAAAAGAAACTCTGTAGTCAATAATGATCAAAGGCATCTCAGATCTTCTCTAGCTCTCTCCAATAAGTAGCTGATTTCATTTCCCTATTCCAATTCCAGCACAGGCCACAGTGATAAAATAATGACAATGCTGCACTTGAGGGATTGTATCACCCATAGCTTTCCTTTCCTTTTTCATGAGCACTTATTAAAGTATAAGCAGGCTTGCCTTGTTATCCCAAGGCGGATTGGTTTCTGTAAGAACCCATGTGGTGAGAGACCTTCAAAAAGCCTGCTGAGATTCACATTCAGCTTTACTGAATATATTTGAATTTCAGTGGTTTTATAAAAAAAGAGTTGTGAGACAAACATTCTGTATATTAATTTAAAATTCAGGTTTTCTTTGTGGGGACAGAAACAGGGAGGAAAGTAGGATGAAAGGTGACCTTAAAGAAGATGTTTAAGAAACCAGGTGCACTATAAAACCTTTATATCTTGAAATTTAAAAGTGCAAATTAAAGATGTATTTCTTTGTATGGGGTGGGGTTAATGGCTCTCTGAAAAAGTGCTGCCAGGGCTGTCTACTTTTAACCAACAGTTCTTAAAATGGCAAAATATTAAAGTTTTTCACACAATTAAAACTTGAAAATACCATGAACTTACTTCCTTTTTTTTTTACCCTTTCTTGAAAAATAAGTTAATTCTTGTTATTTTATTCTGTTATTCTCCTCCCCCTCCCCATTTTAAATATGGTTTTCTACAGCATGGCCTGTAGTCAAGATCCCCAATAAATGACAAAAAGTATGTAGATATTAAAAAGTATAGTTGCACCTTCTTTTTTCCTTACCCTGTGCTTTTAATTTCTGAAATTAGCAGCAGTGCCTACAAAACCTCACACAGCCTTTTCCCTATAGGATAAAAAATGATGTGTATGGCACAGGATATTTTGGATTCTCCCTAAAAGGAGAGGGTTAAACTGGGATCTTGAGATGATCTTTTTGTAAGTTTTGTAGTTTGGAGGAAATTAATTTATGAATTTTGCCATAGATGTCTCACCTCTTCAAAATGTAATATTTTTTCAGTGACATTAATTCACCAAACTGTGTTTTGTAAACCAGTTAGGAGTTATTTGTAAAACTGTTCTCTGCACTTGAAATATGAGTTCACCCACTGCCAGCACTTGTCACAATCTGGGGCGCATTTATTAAATAATGGAGTCTCAGGAATAAATGTAGTAACAAACTGGCTTTATTAGAAAACCAGGCTGGTGACAATGAACAAGGAGAAGAATTACAGTGAGGAGCAGAAGTGTTTTCTCTCTTTCCCATGGAGGCAGAGAAGCTGTGACTTTCAGGACTTTCTCTCCATCATTTATTTGTGAAAGATCAGCATCAGATCCCCTGCACTTCATCAAACCTGCCCCTCCCATTTCTGATGTCCACAATATTTATGGGAGGTTCTTGGATTTTCAGAGCCTCTATGAATCATTTTTAATTACTTGTGAATATGCAGAAACAGCAATTTAGGTCTTGTGGAACCTAATTTTTGCAGCAGATTTAGTTAGTTCTCTGCAATACTGCTATAACTAATTTATACATGGCTGAGCTCTGAAACAATTTGTTCTGTAGGAAAGGAGATTTTGCAAATGTGGTTACCATTGGTAATATTTCATGATAATTTGAAAAAGAATGGGTTTGGGGTTTGATATGTGCATTAATTTACAATAGTTCAAAAGACATTACTCTCTGGTAGCAATTAATTTTTAACTTTTTCATTGCAAAGATTTACACACAATGCAAAAAAATGATTGAGTCAGGCCTGTAAGATCTCAGAAAAGCACTAAGAGTCACAGTATGCATATCTAATGCAAGTCTGGTTTATAAAGCTTTAATTACAGGTTAATTATTTATTCATTACATTGTTTATCCTCCTATTTTATCAACATCCTCAGGTGTCCCTGCCTAGGAGCTGCAGTTCTTTTAGTGCTGACAAAACTTCAGGCAGTGAACTTTGCAGTGCAGGATTGCATTTAAGCCAAAGTTGACCAGATGACACTTTTAGGTGGAGGAGGAGAAGATCTTTGACACTTCACAGTACCCAAATTTGTGAATTTTAAAGCTTCTCTGACACCCTAAAAGTAAAAGCCAGCGCATTACCAAGGAGCAAGTAGTGAAGAGCATTTTTTTTCCTTTTCTTGATGGCACCACGGTTCATTTTGAAGTATTCAAAAAAAAATAAAGAATATCTCTCAGAGATGCCTTCCTCCTACCCATGGAGGAGTCCTCCTGTTGAATGAGTCTTTTAAACACATTTTTCCTTAATGTGCACAGAGAAAGCCCATCCCCAAAATTCTCTGGAGTGTTCTAAACAGCAGCACAGTGTAATCAGAATGTTTTGTTCTGAGACCTGCTGAATCACAAGATGTGGAGATTTAGGCCTTGCAAACTGTGCACTGAACACCTGGAATGAGTGAGTGGATTTTATATCATTGCCCAAATCAAGCTCTGTTCATTCAGCTGGGTTTTACCTCCTTCTTTTCTGCACTGCTTTTTCTTTAAAAATTATAATATGCAAAAGAGGATGTGGCATTATCATTGTGGCTTACCCTGTTTTTCTGTACAGTCAGCACTTAAACCTGTATATTTTGTAACATTAGTAATCCTCAAAGTTAATTGTCAGAGTCTAATGCTGTACAATGATTGCACCTTGAGTGCAGTCTCCAGGCTACCTTATTTTTATGCAGGTTATTAAAAATGAAAAGCAAAATAATATGTTAGATACTGAGCTTTATTTAAAATCTTCCCTTCCGAGTTTTGCTCTGTTATTTTTTATATTTATTCTCTGCCATGTCAGGTTCATACAGAAGTGTGACAAAATCTTACACTGCATAAAATAACAGCAATGCATTTTAGGTTATAGTTAGAAATTGAAACCCCTGAAAAGAGTTTCTTGATTCCAGATTTTGGATGGGGCAGGAGAGCCGAGGTGGGAAAACCCTGCCAATCAAACCTATTTATTCAGCTGATTAATTAGCAAACAAGCTTTTTCATGAATATGGGGGGTAATTCCCAGGCAAGCATAAAACTGGGAGATCTTTCCACAGCCTGTAAAATAGCACCTGGCTCTGGCAGAGACCCAGTGCTTCCACAGTAAACTGTTCATTTATCCTCCACTGGGCTTTCTCACAGATTTAATATTTCTTCTGCTTTCCTATGCCACAGATACCATTCACTGCTATTTCCTGTGAGAATTTCCTTTTTCTGGAAGAGGCCTGGCAGTGATTCTTTCCATGATATTAAACAGACAAATCTTTAAGGTGGAGAGATTGGTGCACATGCAACTCAGCCCATGTGTGACTTGTGCTCTGATCCACAGTGCTGCTGCAGGAACAATTCTGAAATGAACTGACAGTTCCAAATAAACTGAGCCATTTAATCCTCTGTATCTCTTCCTCTGCATCCTTCCTGGCCAATATTTGTTCTCAGGGAGCCAGATGGATGTTTATGGAATGTTTCAGATCTGCACTGCTCCTTCTACCTTCAGTTTTATGAACCTCCTCTGACTTTTAATTCCTTGACAAGCAGGCTGCTGTAAACAACTCATATTTTATGTATCTATGAAATGTAATCATGACTTTTATGATGTTATTGATTGATGGCCTCCACCACTTGAGCAGGGAGGGTTGGAAGATTCGAGATTTGGCAGGAATGGGTGGCTGCTTTATGATATTTGGTATCTGTGCAAGATGCTTGATGTCTCCAAAGGGATTTCTGAAAATAAATCAGGTCTGCTCCTCAATAATCCATAAGTTCCCAGTGAACATAGCAGACTCAGCTTCCAAAAGAGGCCTTCTAGGACAGTTGTCAAATAGGGCAAGTTTTCAGACTTCTTTACCACATTTTTATCACACCAATATTTTTCTCTGTGGTTTTCTTTAGATATCTACCGAATTTTGGCTGACTGCCATAGACATGACCTGTCTAGGAAAGTCCACAAGTATTCTGAAACCTTTGTCCATACCTTTGCTAAAAATTCAGTCCCAAAAATCAGAATTCCACAAAGGCTCAGATGCAGGCTACTCTCTACAGTGACCTGCACTATTTTTAAAGCATAGGATGGAACTTCACTTTTTATACAGATAATTCACAGGCTGTGTATCTAAAAAATCTGTTAATTGAGGGTGGTTGTATGGACAACTTCATGGCTGCCTAGAATGAGAGCTAGTTGGAAATACTTGAAAATTCAATATTTTTTATCTTTGAAAAAAACAAAGTAAAAAAAAAATCATTGATTGCTTTTATATTATGATCAGTTTTGGCACATATCGATGGAAGTTTGGCACATATAGATGGAAGAGGGTGGAAATAGTGTATTTTTATCTGCTGTTGAGCAAAACACATGCACACAGCACCCTCCTCTCTCTCTCTCCTCATCTCCCTCCCTCCTCTCTGCCCTCTCTTCCCCCCACCTCTCTCTCTCCTAATTGAGCCCTTCCAGTACCTGAAGGGAGCCTTCCAAAAATATGGAGAGGAATTACTTATAAGGCTCTGGAGTGACAGGACAAGGGACAATGGCTTCAAATTGAAAGAAGGTTTAGATTGGATATTAGGAGGATATTTTTACTGTGAGGGTGGGCAGGCCCTGGCACAGGATGCCCAAATTTGCTGTGCCTGCTCCTGGATCCCTGGCAGTGCCCAAGGCCAGGTTGGACACTGGGGCTTGGAGCAGCCTGGGACAGTGGAAGGTGTCCCTGCAATAAACAAGGCAGGAGGTGGGACTGGATGGGCTTTAAGGTCCCTCCCAACCAAGTATCCTGTTTCTTTTTTTAATTTCCAAAGACAGGCAAATTTCTACATTGTGGAAACTGACCACCAAGCCCATGCAAGTCCACCAGGGTTCCTGGTTGCTTCAAAAAAGCCTCAAATTCCCAAGTGGGCTTTCTGAGGCTGTGCCATCACTTGAATAACTGAAATGTAAGAATATCAATGATGAAATCCTGTTGCAAATCTCTATGACATTTGGGTGTGTGTGTGTGTTTTTGGGTTTTTTTTGGATCTGAGGTTTTTATTTTCTTTTTATCTTCATAGAACTATTTCTACTGTATTGTATTTAATGTGTATACATATGTAATATGCATTGTATTTTATAGTATTGGATAAGTAGAACTATTTAGTGTCAAATGCAGTTTGTTTTGTGTAGTCAGTCTATTTTTTAAACGCTGGTGAAGGTGCCTCCAGGCACTGGTTATGCGCCTCTCATGTAAATAAAGTGCTGTCCTGCTGCTCAAGTGACTCTTCATACATGGACTTATGTATTTCAGCAGAGAGGGAGGAAATGCTAAATTCACTTCCCTCAGGGCAACTAAGGAGAGGTATTTAGGATGGCAGAGTGGATACAAATAATGCAGTAGTTGGGTATCAACACCACATTCTCCTCTCAGCTGAAGTGTAACAAGCTGACACTTTTTTCTCCCTAATTACTTTCCTACATTCCTTCAACATGTAAACCCAGCAATCATTCCTTTTCAGACATTCTCGTTTTGCTGTGCAGGGCCCTTTTAAAGTGATTTTACTGAGGAAAAAGAAAAAGAGGGTTCAAGCTGGCATATGAGTACAACTGATTCCTCAAAAAGCTCCTTTATTCTGTGGCAGAGTCTATTGTTCTGTCAGAGAACTTCACTCACTTCAAAAAGGCTTATGCTGAACTGCAGGTGTCCTTTTCTTTTTTTGTTTGTCATGATACAGAAGCATTCTCTTAGCAAAGGAGGTTAAGTTACTGTTGAGTTACTATAATATTTTTGTTTCCATTTCTATTTTATTCACCCTTTTTTTTTGTTGTTCTTCCATTTTTTTCCATTCCTATCTTGAAAATAGACAGAAGTACAAGTGTAGCTTCAAGATTAGATCAACAAAAGCAGTGCTCACCATTCCACTGAAAAACTCTCTTTAGCTGAGCACCAGTTTGGCAACTTTGGGGTACAAATGACAGTAGATTAAAAACATTGTGTCCCTGTGCCCTTTTCATTCCATTAAGAGCTAACATGTGTGTAATTACCAAAGCAAATGTGCAGCAGGCAATCATGTAAATACCAATAAAGGTTTCTTAGTGGCAAAGCTGATTTCATGTAAATAACTCCCCTTAATTTGTTTTAATTAAAAAAAAGCCTAATTACAGAGAGCAGCTTATGTTGATCAGAGTGTTCAGATGAATGCTGGTATAGGTCAGCTGTAAATAAATAAATAAATGAGGAAATAATCTATGTAAAGAAATTTATTAAAAAATAGTGTCAGATAAGAAAAGTTGATTTAGAATAGTGGCACAGAACAAATGCTGCTGGATTCATCCCAGTTAGAAAGTGAAGGATAGATGAAAATAGTTCAACTGGAAAAAAAGGAGAAAAAACCCAACAAAGCAACACACTCCCTCCCTTCTTGCCTTCTCTTCCTCCCTCCCTCTTCCTATTCCTTTCCCAAAAAATATCCATCATGTGTTCCTCTTGCTACTGGGGACATGAAGCAAAGCCTTAGTTGGAGTATAACAGATTTTTAGATATTTAAAAGAAATAACAGCAGCCTAGTGGTAAATTTGACCTAGTGGTGATTTGATTATTGTCTAGAAAAATATGGAAAAACTGACTTTTCCTGTTACTCAGACAAGGAAAAGATTTTTTCAAGGTAGTCCATTCACAATAGATTGTGAATGGACTACCTTGAAATATAGATTGGACCTGATACCAATTATGTGCATTTTCTAATTTCTACTCTTTTTATAATAATTCTAGTCCTTTTAAAAAAGGTGGAAAATCAAAGATTAGCAGAAGTGTTACCAGTAAGGAAAACAATACAGAATGAATAGATCAAGGTACGGTTTTTTCCCCACAAGAAGAGCTCACATAAGAACAGATAAGAATTTTCTTTTTATTTTTAAATCCGATTATTTTCCTTCTGTTTTTTGAAGGTAAGATTTATGTGATCACATTGTCTGTCTCCTTCTCCAATAAACTTTTGACCTTGCCAGTGATTTTAAGCCAAATTTGACAAGGGATTAGAAATCTCAAAGCTTTGATTAAAAAAAATTGTCAGATAAGTATGGTAAGGAAGAAGGGAGAAGATAATGGTGAGCTCTGAATTTGATGCCATTGTTAAACATGAGAAAATCTACCAATCTATGTGAATATTGCCCTTTTTTTCCATACTGTTAAGAGATGATGAAATAAAACAACCTGCTCCAAAAAATATTAAAGCTTGTATTTTTATGGGGTAAGTATCACCAAATTTTTAAGTAGGTCCATGTGGTTTTGGTGCAGCAATTTCTGATATGAGCTAATTTCGACAAAGAAGTGGAATAACTTCAACAGCTCTTAGAAGCTGAAAGCTTCTCAGTCCACCTCTAACACTCACAGAGGTGAAAAGGTATAGGAATTTCATGTTCAAATTCTTGCTTTATTTTGGCTCAAGCCAGGCATTTTCCCAACATGACCTGAATTCCCTAAATGCCACTAGCACCAATGAGAATTTAATTGTTCACTGGGGATAGAAAAGTTTGAACTGTACACCACAAATTTTCTCTGCAGCTCCATGAGTAGACATGTAAATTAAATAGTCTGAAACTGCTGACAGGATATCAGAAAAAACTAGGGCTTTATTCTAGTGCTAAAAAGAGGAAGTTTAGCATTTCATGGGAGGGGATAATTTCCTAAAAATCTGATTATTCAAAATTCAGCAGTAGATCAAGACCCACCATCTCTACCAAACCTCAGAAAAGAAGAACAGCTGTGCATTTGTACATCCCAGGAAAAAGTTTTATTAATGAGTTAATGAGTTTTATTTCTCATTAACCTATTCTGACGTGATATTTAACAAATTAAATTTATCTCCCCAAGCTGAGTTTTGACAGTGACAGTAACTGGTGAGTGCTCTCTCTCTGCCCTTACCTGGACAGATGAGCCTTTTATTATATCTTCTCTCACCTGCGCAGCTGAGGATGGGAGTGATAGGGCAGCATTTGTGGGCACCTGGTGTCCAGTCAGAGCCAAAACAGCACAGTCCAGAAGGCTGTAGCTGAAGCTGTGTTGTTTAAATTATTATAAGGAAAAAAAAACCTTTCAATCAAGGCCACTCTTTCAGTGGCAGAAGATGAAACAGTTTACTGGTTTATATCTTTCCCCCAGATATTATTATCCTCAGCCATACATCATTCTGCTGCATTTTCACCAAAAGCCATTGATTTAAGCATGACTTGGGAGGTAGAGGGATGTTCAGCAGAGTGATTGCTCTGGTGGAATCAGGAGCTGTGCTCAGGAGCTGTGGGGAAACATACAACTTGTTAAACACATTATAGATTTACTGTCTTCTGTGGATATGTCACTGCCAGTGGCTTCTCAGCTCAGACAGCATCTTCTTTTAAAGGTGTAACCCCTGTTCTTCCACCCAAAAAGGTTCTGGTGCACTGAGATTTGTGTCTGTGGTCAGGAGCACATACACAGAATATTTTTGCATTCCCTCATCCACATGAAAAAAAGAAAAGGAAATTTTCTTTTCTTAATCTGAGGCAGTTCAGTGGGAGAGACTGAGAGTTACATTCCTCTGCCTCCTACAATCAATTGGTTTTCTCTTTGAAAATGAAGTCACACAAAAGCTCAGCAGGGCAGATCTTCTGTGCTTCATAGCTCTGCTCTACCTGTAGCAGAATCCTATTTACAGCCAGCAGTGGATTGAAAAGAGTATCAGGCTGAGATCAGCACCTTCAGTGCTTACACACAGCCTGGCCTCCTGCTTGATTGATAGAGTACAAGTTTTCCTTGGAGGTTCAATAAGGAGGGCTGAAATTGATGTCTCTACCCCTGTGGTACCTGCTGGTATGTTCAGCTGAATAAATAAAATATGGTTCCCTATCCTAGAAAGCAAAAGAGTAGATCCAGCTGCCCCAGATTTCAGTAGCAGCATTTTTATTTATGCAGCTGTAAAACATATTCATGTCTTTAAATGTGTCCTCTGGAAGGGAAATACAAATATTTGGAGAATACTGGGAGTATGCTGAGGAGTTGGAGGTAAAATGGTTGCGAGCTGTGCTACCCTAAAAGTCAGAGTTTGTCAGGCTTTCAGCTTTGGGGAGAGGTGTTGCTCAAGGGGGGAGTGGATGATAGGACAAAGTTTTGTCTTGCTGGCAGAATTTTCCTATCAACCTTGCCCCCAGTCCTTTGCAAGAAATGTTCTGTCTTTCCAAAAGCCTGGAGTTAGCAAGTCAGCGTGCTGAGAGTAGGAATGTATTGTGGGTCTCAGTGAAATGAGTCTTTTCACTACCAGGATCAGCTTTTACTTAAAATAGCATCATTGTCATTCCATAGGAGGGAGGAAATAACAGCTGAGTCTCAAGAAAAATAAACAGCCATCAGCATGTTCTGCAAACAGAGATGAGAAATGTCCATTATAATCACTGTAAACATCCTGTGCATGTATAGGGTTGCAATACAAGCAAAACAGTGTAAATGCTAAACCCCTGGTCCAGATGAAAAAAAATCAATCTCAGCTTTTCCCCATGGGTGTATTGCTGTTCTGAGTGCTGTCTCCAGGTGCCTCTCACCTTTCAGAGCTGGTTTGTGTGGGGAAAGGCAGATAAGGCCCATTGCGGGCATTAAAAAACACCAGGAATGGGATTTATCTCATCCATCTGAGCCAGCTGTGGGTAAAAAGGCAGCTCTGGTTTAATGTTTTACAAATCCGGTATTGTAAGGGCTGATAACCACTCACCTGCCCAAAACACTCGTTGGAATTTAGTTTGTTCTCAAGAGTACAGAAAAAGCAAAGTGTGAATAAAACACAGAGAAAAGTGAGTTTAAGAGGGATGCCAGCTTGGAGACCAAGGTCACTTCTGAAAACATCACTGTGCTCCAGTCACTGGCAATTTTGTACCATACACACCTCTAAATACATGAGGTTTGTCTGTTGATGCAGTATTTTACTGGTTGTGCGATATTTCAGCAACTGGCAGACACAAACTGAGCAAAAAATATCAATACACCCCTGAGACAAACACACTTCAGCCCACAGGGTTTTTTATCTACCCTACTCATTAGAATATGGGCAAGCATAAGGGGCTGTGAGTCCAGTACCAGCACCTCAGGCTTTTACCCATTGTGAACGGGCTTTAAATAAAAACAAATTTAGTCTAAAGGACAACTATGATTCTGTTTTTTGTTTTCTTCAACAAGAAAAAAAAGCCCTAACCCTAAGCCCATATTCTAAGAACTGAAATTTAGAGAAAAAATGTTTCTAGATTAATGTCTTATTTATGCCTTTAAATGTAACAATCAGTTTAAAATGAGATGTGTCAAATAGAGGGAAGAAATCATTAAATGACCTTTTTAATCACTTTATTAAACCAATGAAGACAAGTTCAGCTTCAGTGTATGAGTTTATATATATATATATATATATATATATATATACATATATATATATATATAAAAAATACCATGGTCTTTTTCCTCTAGACTTCCTCTATAATGAATGGGCAGAAACACTGAAACAAAAATTTTAAGAATGTGATTTTTCCTCATAATTTTCTGCTTCAAGATGAGATAAATCATGTGTTATAAGCACTTATTTCTCCCCACTGAGAAATGGGTATTTATGTTCTCTATATAGCAAAATAAGGAAATATTCAAATACAAATGTCTTCATTTGGACCATGTAGAGCTAAATAGACTCCTCTTTCCACATGCTGCAAAACTTGGAAAAAAATAATATTCCTGTAGCCATAATTGCAAATTTTTATAAATCCAGTAGTGTTGCAAGCCTTGCAAATCTTTTAGCACAAGCAAAAGCTCAATTTGAGTGTCAAGTCACTTATTTTATAGTCTGAATGGGAATGACACGCTCCTGGAAACCTGTCCCTCTCTGCAGCTGCTGAGCCCACCAGAAAACTTAATTGAGCTCCTGCATGTGACACATCTGAGAGAAATGTGCCTTTGCAAAGAGCAAATTGAACAGGAGCAGCTGCTTGTGAAGTGCTGGGTTTGCTCTGCACTGTGAGGGGATCACTGATATAAGAGTAGATGTCTTGGCTGGGTTCAACCAGAAAGCATCCTTGTGTTAATTTGGATGGGCAGGTTCTGCCGAGGTTCACTGTCTCAATTTTCAGGACCTTGGGAGGGTTTCAGCCTCATCCTCAATTGATCATTTCTACTCTGTTGAAATCACTGACTTGTTCTCTGGTGATTCTTTACTTTTTCTCCATCTGTAAAAACCTATGATTTCCTCTTTTTCACAATCACTTCAGAAAGGCTTTATAATTTATCTGGCTTTATTACTCAAGAATTTTGCCTCTTTTCGTCATGGGAAAGGCACACTGGAAAAATTCTATCCAAGTGCTCCTTCACATCCCTCTGTGAATGTGCTCCACTCTTAAGAGAGTTTTTATACATTGGCCCTTTTTTAACCGAAGCATCAACCACCAGAATAAAATCAAAGAACACAGAATGACTAAAGATGTGAAGATCTCATAGTCAAACCAACACAGGGAGGTGGGAATATCAAGATGATGGTGGCCTGGATTTGAAAGTAATGACTGCTTGAGATTGTTCATTCCTAACCTTTGACATCTATATCTGCTTTTCTTCCTATTCTTCAGAAACTTCTGCAGTATAACAGATCACAAAGACATTTTGTGTTACAAATTTAGTCCAAACTCTCTTCAGGTTCTCTGCATTTCATAAAGGGAAACAAAAGAAAGAAACCCCAGAACCCATCAAATTCTGTTTTGATCTTTAGGCACAGGCTCAATTATTATTAAAATGAGGTTGGTTATTAAAGAACAGCACACAATATTTACACATTTTCTTTCTGCTTTGACAGACTTGTCCAATTTCTATTGAAGATTAAGGACATACATGTATCTGTCCCCTCAGAAATGCTTTCCATCAAATTTATTTATATGGCACTGGTAAACTAATACTGAAAGTCATTTGAACATTCATTAATATTGTTTTCTGGAGGGGGTTTTTTATTCACTTATTAAAAGAATTGTGATGCCAGATTTGTAATTTTAGAGATAATAGTCTTGTCTAGATGCATTTACATTATGAGCTATAGAATTTGATTTCTCTGTGACAACACCTCAGGTATAAGATATTTTTGGTCTGACAGTCATTTTTTTCTCTAATTTCACTCAGAGCTTCCCACAGTTGTTTTAAACTAGTCAGTTCATGAGAATCTGAATAAAGGAATTTTAACAATTGTACCTAGATCAGCTTGTCACTGGTTTTTTTAGCTGTTTTAGCTATTTAGCTAAACTCCGTAATATTTCCTCTCTGAGTTGCTGTGTTTCTCCTAGGTAATCTTGGTTTCACTACCTCATTCTTGCTACCTTTTGATAGCAACTGAAATGTTCTCCTACAACCCTCAGAAAACATACTCACAGAGGAAACCTGTAATTTTATTCTAATCTACAATAATTTAATCCTGAAAATCCATAATCTTCATCAAAAGAATCACAATGTGTTAATAAGACGCCAAGGGGCCAGAGTCCTCTGTTGAAATAAGTGTGGAAATCCTTCCTGTAAATGGTCCTTCCTCCTAATATTTCACTTACTCTTACAAAACTTTTCACTTCACTGGAATTACAAATACATAAATCAGGTAGAAATAGTGGGACTGAAGCCACATTCCTATTTGCTGTAGGAATCAGAAATATTGTCCCCAGTATTTATACTTAATTAATAAAACCTTTTCAGCTTTCTTTATTAGGAAAGGAACTTCACCTTTATTTCACCACTTTAATAACCAGCTCCAGAATAAAAATTTAGGCAAGATATGATTTTGGTTTATTTAAAAGTGCTACCTGTTCTGTGAAAGAGATCAGTGAGACTCCCTAGACTTTTCTAGGATTAAATTCAAGACAGATTTGCAGAATATCCCAGTGAACACAGTGTCTGCATTCCCAGCAACTCCTTATCTGAAAGCCCAGGGAGGGCAGACTGGAGCACTGTGTGAACACTTTTGAATAAGACAAAGTCCATCATATATTTTATCAAAATTCTTTCAACTTCTAATGGCTTAAACCAGTATTATACTTGAATTTTGCAACAGATTTTTTTCCCCTTCCAAGAGAAAGCCAGGAGCATGTTCCTTCTGCTCTGTTTTCATTAAAATGGTTTGAAGATGTTTTATAGAGAAGAGTCACTACCTTAATCTGTATTTGGCTAATTAGGGACACCTCAAAGCACGTGAGAGCATTAGCCACAATCTTACCAAATATAAATGTAAAATATATATACCAAATATAAAATGTGTAAAATCATTGCCCTGCATTAGGAGCTTTGCGAGATTTCTGAGTATGTTCCACAGTCCTGTCATACTTTTGTAAATATTTCTCTGATTTTCGTCTCAGACAGAATTGCTTTTGTATCAAGTTAGAGGCTGTATTCCAACTCACTGTTTTCTTGGGTATTTGTTCCTAACAGTAATTTTTGTTTGTTTCTCATTTACTCTTATTTAGTTTGAGCTTGTGGAGTGATCCACACTGACTTTGCTGTCAGCAGATTGCATTTGTGTGTGAATTCCTCGCTCTCCTTTCATAAGCTTGATTTATGGCTTGCCTTTGAACCTGATCATTTTATCTTGTACTAAATGTGAATTTGAGACAGAGCTGTACTAATTTGTCATCTTTTGCTACATAAAGTTTTCTCCTCCGTGCTTCCCCCTTTTCATTCATTGTGAAATGTACAGCTTAGGCTAAGACTAAAAACTGACTGTTGATTTCCTCTTAATATTTTAATATTTAAAATTTACTTGGACTCTTTGAAAAGCTAAAAATTTGGCCACCCTAAGGCTTTTTCCTGTCATACACTTAGGAGTTGGACTTGATGAACCTTTTGGGTCCCTTCCAGCTTGGAATACTCTGTGATAATCTGTGATAATTGGGAAAATCAATTGCTAAAAAATAATGAATACAAAGCCACCTGTTTGGCATAGCCCTGCTTATTATATGGGAATATAGATGTAGTCAAAAGGAGGTGATTGGTAATTAATTCCATTAAAAAGAAATCTGAGTCTCTAGGCTGTGATGTAAAACACTCTTTATATCCTTGTGATGGGCTGTAGAGGCAGATCTCTTTCTAAACTGAATTTCTTTCAAGGGTGTATTCCATTGAGTTAACCTCTGCCTTCAGCAGTCCTGAGCAAATTTTTGGCACGATTTACTCTTTAATTACTTATTTGGATGGGTTTTCTGTGAGGCTTCTTACTTGGCTAATAGTTAAATATGAAGTTAAGTCTTAGCCACATAAGAGATTTGCACTGTAAGACAGAGCAGCCCAGAGGTTCATAGTACCTTCAATACATCTAATTTAGTGAGGTTTTACAGAAATTGTTTGGAACAATGTAGGTTTTATAATTCAAGAAATAATGATATTTTTTTTTAAAGGCTCATTGATATGCCCTTACCTTGTCCCACAAAAGATGTTTGCTCAGGTGTTGCCTTCAGAAGCTGTTTTACAATTTGGCTTGTGGAAATAAATAATCATTAGATATACTCTGGAGAGTGAAGGATTGCCAAGAAATAGATGAGCAATGAAAAGTAAAAGTAGGGAGAGAAGGATATGAAGTGAAGTCCAAAGTGAAAAATTTTCCAGGACAGAATGCAAGAGGAAAAAAGATTAAAAAGAATGAAAATTAGCCATTATATCTTTGAAAGCTTTTGTGGGATAAAAAAATTACATGCAACAGAAAGATATTGAAATTAGAAGAGCTTTTTTTATTAGGACACTCTCCTGGTTTTATGTGGGACAGTGTTAATTTTTTTGTTGGTATCTGGTATATGGGTAATTCCATGACCCTGGAAACAAATCTTTCTGAATGGACTCTGCATAGGGAAGAAATATTGTTTCATTCATATAAAAATTAGATATAATTACCAATATTGTAAGACTTTGTACTCTGCTGCAAAACATTTTATAGAAATGGAAGTCCTTGAAAAAGGTTTGTATTGTAAGCAGATAAGCAATTAAGGAAAAGGAGTTTACCATAACAGCTTCTTATTGACCCTTTTATTGAACATCAGAATCTCAGAAGTACCTCATATTTTAATGGTATTTTAGAGAGTTATATTTAGAGAGTTAGAAGTAGACAGAGGAAGTAATACATAAAATCGCTCTTCATATTTAGTTGAAAAAACTACATTCAGCTTCTGAAAAGCAATTTTCTTTTTTCTGTATTTAATTTCTTCTTTGCCCCTTTTGAAAGCCAGCAAATATAGAGAAAAAAAAATTAAAAGGTATTTATTTGCGACTTCCTGTCTCTGTTCCAGGTTCTTCCTTCTGTATTTGAAGACAGCGAGAAGATGGTCCTGCTACTGGTCAAAAAGATATTGTGAAGGTGGTAAGGGCTTCTTGGTGAATTCTTGTGTCCTAATGGTGCTGAAAGGGAGCTTTTTAATACTTACAGCCTTGTCTGGAAGAGGTAGCAAAGCTAAAACCAGACTCAAAGCAGTGATAGAAAGAGGAACTTTCAGCAACTCACAGCAGCTTGTCCTTAAAACCACAGGGAGAATGTTCTGGAGCAGCATTGCCAGGACAGAGCTGTGCATGCCCTTTAACATGCACTGCTTGCTCATCATTAGAGTGATGCCAAGGTCTGCTCTTGGACAGCATGAAGCTTTTTGCTCCTGTTTCAGTAACCATGCACTTTTGTCCCATCACTGCTGAAGAACATGGAAAAAACCCCAAAAAGTGGCATTTCACTGACTAATTCCTATTTAGAGCTCAGAACTTCAAAGCAGTCTTCTCTGAAGCCTGACAAGTGTGTGCTTTTCGTGCTGCTTACCCCGAGTTGGGAGAGCATTCTGACTTTAATTTTGGGTTTTGCCCTGCTCTAGCACAGCAATATTTGCCCTTTCTTGAGCTGGAATAAATGTGTTGGGGTTTATTCAGCTGCACCAGGGGAGCCTCTGGGGAGCAAAAACCCATTTTTATGTTTGGACAGAAATTTCTGCAAGTTATGGGAACAAAGCTGATGGGATCTGACAGTGCCCAGTGGGGACACACTCAGTTCATGGACAGCAGCAGGATCTGGAGTTTGGTCACAGCATAAGCAAAGAGTGTCTAAAACCATCCATCTACCACTGTGACACTTCCCTGGAGCTGCTTCCCTTCACCTTTGTTAATCACATGCAAAGGATCAGGCTGAGACGAGCACAGAGCTGATCTTTGCTGGCCACAAACTGATGCCTTCAAGGTTTACACTGCAGTAGCTTCAGCAGAAAATCTGTAAAGCTCATTCCCAGATTCCCTTTATTGGCATGTAGTCCATTGCTGCTATCTGTTGAATTAGCCTTTTATTTTCTTTTGCATTAATATCCTATGTTGGGTTTGAAGGGCATTAGGATATTTTTGCAGCCTGCACATCTTAGACATCTGGACAACACTGATTGTGAATGGTTCAGGTGCAGATGGGGATTTATTTTTTCCTGTTTCAGCTTATTTATACTTTCTAAATTTTTTTTTTTTTAATTAGGATCATGTATCTTATGTATGTCTTGTGAATATGTCCTGTCTGTGCCAGTCCTGCTGCAACAGGACCAGAGTAAAGGAGGGTTTAATGGTGATAGCAACTAGGAAAAGAGATTCTGACCCTTCTGAGTGTTTTACTTTCATTACTGAGGGTGAATAAGAAGAGGAGATAGGTGGGATAAGATCAGATTTGGAGAGGGGAAAGGTTACAACAAAAGTAGTGCAAGAAAAATGCAAGAAAGGCTTTTTTATTGAAATCCTCCATCTTGTGAAGGGTGGTGCTTGCTTTTTATACATAAAACTTTATTTTGCTGAAGAATCATGTATCTCTGGACTGATTTACCTGCCATGAACCATATTAGGATGGTGGAGGCACATATGTACATGCATGCTATACGAATATTAGGTTAATATATGAAAGAATCTGAATTCTGACAACACAGATTACAAACTTTGTGCTGAATCTTTATTTTTTTCTCTGTTGAACAAATTCCCTTTTCCTGCATTCTCAGCTCCTGATGGCAGTGCTCAAAGATGTTCTGAGCTTCTGCTTCCTTTAATTGACTAAGAGGGGACAAATAGCAAATCTCCAAGGAAGACCCAATATTAAAGGCCACATTAATGCAGAGTCTTCAGCTCAATACAGTATTATAATAAACTTTACTCCTTGTCTCTACTGAGAATACCCACAAGCCTTTTCAAGTTTTTTTTCACCCTCCCAAAGTACAAAATTGATAAGGCACATGAAAGGCTTAGGGCTGTTCTGGCTTGGGTTTAGCACTTCCATGGATTCTGCTGCTCTCTCACTCCTATCCTGGCTGACAAATCTTTAGTGGTAACAGCAGCTCTCTCTCCTTGACTATTATTTCAGAAGATGATTTAAGAAAGCACTTAATAGCCTTAATGAGGACAGTAAATGATCCCAGTGGAACTGATATGCAAATATTTTTCTAGTGCCCTGCTGAATCAAGTTTGCAAGTCTTATTTCTAACCTCAGTGGTAGAACCACAATTTTCCTGCTGCTAACCACTTTCCCTCACCAAAGAGGGTTCATTTGGGAACAACTAATGCTTTCCCAATAACCTACTCCAGCTGAACATTTCTGTGCTTACTAAATATTCAGTTGCTAAGAAGAGTAATGACTCCTTAAGTGTACATAAGAATGATTTATTGCATAATGTGAATTTACAGCCCATTACGGGAAATAATTACATTCCACTAATTACAAAACTTAATAGTCACTCCAGCCTTGGAAACAGCAGTGTGAGCAAGCAGATTTGCAGCCATGCATTCAAAAGAATGAACTACATGAGAAGCAGTTAGCTAAAAATCAGTTTACCATCTAACCCCAGCTCAATTCAGAGATTTAATTCACAGCAAAGTTGTTTTGAATTAGGTTTTTTTCCCATGGTCAACTTTTCTAAAAACTTGGGGGAAATGGGATCATTGAAGAGAATGAGTAGAAGCATATTAAGTCCATCAGCCTTCAGATTCACCATATTTCTGATAGAGTCTCTGAGGAAGAAATAAAACACTTTTTGCCCATGGTGTGGGTGGGTTTTGTAATGAGTTTGTAATAATTTCCTTTCCTCTATACAGTGCAAACGCTTTCCTGTGTGAGGTACTGCTGCTTACACTGGGCAGGCAGTGCAAGGCTTGGTTCTCTCCTTTGAGCTGAGGAAAAGATGGGAAACTGCCAGAATAAATTCTGTAAATGTGCACAACAAAGGGGCAACGTCTTCCTGGAGATTTCCAGCTGAAATGTAGGCAGTATTTCTTTTAATCTTTGAAACCTGGTTGACCTGTCAGCATCTTGGCAAGGCTGCACAGGGTGGTGTGGGCTGTAGGCTCTGCAAGTGAGATATGGAATTTAGGAGACAGATTTTTAGAGCAGATCTGTTAAATTAAACAGGAAAATTGCCAAGGACAATTTCAGTTTGATAGAATGGCATCTAATAGGAAGTGGAGCATATTAATTGATTTAAAGGTTTTGATGCTTAGTAAAGTGAATGTGATGAAAAAAGAAAAGCCACCCATTATGTGGTCTGTTTAACCTTCAGAGTGACTCTTGTGGGTTTTAAGAATAATTTCTTGGCAGATTATTTGTTTTGTCCTGGACTTGGGAAATTAAAACCATCTTTCACTGACCAAAAAATTTCCAATTTAGCAAGATCCAGACAGGAGCAGCAGATTGCCAGCAAATTGTCAATCAGTGTGCAAATGATGAAGAGTGTATGGCAAAACTTGTTTTGGATGCATGCACATTGCAGAAGAGGTTAAATAATAATACTGTCCAAAGCTGATGAATTTTCTTGGAGAATGAGATAACTTCAAGAGCACAATCAGTTGCCCAAGGGCTTATTTAAACACAGCTGCAACTTTTGCTTCCATAACTTAATAAATTCTCATCAGTCTGAAACTGGAAAAGCAATGTTTGGGCTACTAATGGATACCAGATACATTCATAGATTTGAAAATTTTTCTTTTGATCTTACCAAGACATAGAAGAAATGTAGTCTTTTTGTTAAGTATAGAGCACACAAAATATTGTGGTGTATTTGTAGCCAAAGGCATTGTTTCAAAACATAAGTCCCTTGACAAGTTTCAGTGGATTTGCAAACAGCTGATTGGGGATTAAGATTTTTTTTTTTCCTAAAAATACTGTAAATTTAAGATTTTATCAAAGGTGGTTTTTTTTTCCTTCCCTATGTCAAACCAATATTATTTCAGAATGAAAATATATGTCATTAAATGCCATTTGGCCTCAGCTCTAGCCAAGCTAGTTGATGTAAATGACTTTCATCTCTCTCTCTCATCTGGTGCTTTCCTAATTTGCTTGCCATAAAATTATCAGTGAAGTAGGAGTGCCAAAAAATACCTAGCTTTAATTCTTTGCTAATTAGTGCAGTTCCATCAGGTCCCAGGATTTACAGCTCCTGTATGGAAAATGGATTTGTTTTCTTTTCTACCTGCTAATCCACATGCAAATGGAGATAGCTGCAGTTTTCTTTCTGTGCAATTTTGGTGTTGGGTAATCATTTAAAAGAGCTTTTAAAAAATGGGAAAAGCAAAAATGATGCATAGAAACCAGGAGGGAATTCAGTTATATGATGGTATTTGCATGTCTGTTCAGGAAGTTGAAGCCTAAGGTTATCTTTTCCAGTCCATACATTTCCCAGGATTACAAACACAAGGCTGAAGTTGTTCATTTTTTCCCTCTGTTTACAAACTGGCTGCAGCAAATTGCAATACACTTGAATAAATATGTTCATCGCTGTTGATTTAAATAAATACTTGCAAAATTAGGAGGTCAGATCCTGACATTTTCTAAGCAGGCAGAGTACAGTTCAAGACTATTCAACACTGATATTCACAATCCCTGCAGTGGCAAGCAGCCTAAATGTTGTTTCTGTGTCCTAAATGGGTGACTATCACTTACATCAAGGTGTTTTGGCATAAAAGGTTAAATAGAAAGATTGTTACTACATTAGGTAACCTTGCCACTGACTTTCTTTTCAAACTGAAAAATAGATTTTACTCCAGCTGCAGCAAAAGCTGCTCACCTCATTGATGGATGCATCCAGTCAACAGCTGGGGAATGATACAGTGAAGGACCATTCAAATGATTTAGCTGATATATGAGCACTGGCCTGAAATTTACAGCTGACAGAGAAAGGACTGACCAGGCTCTGAGACTGCCAGGATTTAAATCCATGGTTTTTCTGCTGTTATCACTGCAGGATGCTGTTAATGTCAGCCTGCCACTCATGTTCTGCAGCCTTCTACTTGTGCATTTTGGAATATTTGGGCTTGGTTACATCCTGTGCCATTGGAACTGCAGAGGCCACATGCCTTAAATATAGTCTTTATTTATCATGTAGACTCTGTTCCTCCTCAGCAAGGGCTTCTCTTCAGAGTCTTTAACTTAATATCCACTCAGATTGTTAGCACATATGGAAAAAGTTTCTTACACAGCATGTATCCAGGGTAAGTACCCAAGGTTAATATGGAATATTGCTGTGGCAAAGATGGATGTATAACTTACCAATGAAAGAATTGCAAAGGGGATTGAAGTTAAGCTACCCATAAATATCTTTGCCCCAAGAAAGTCTACATCCTGAAGACTCCTTATTAATTAAACAATCAGTATATATTTCAAACTATGCTATTTGCACAACTCAGCAGATTTTCTTTTACCCTTTCCTAAGGTCACAAACTCAACCTTCAGCAGACTTGAGAAAGATCATTATTGGTTTTCATTCAACCTTAATTTAAGGATGGATGTGAAATTATGAGCTGTTTTCATGTCTGCTGCAAGGCAGGTGGCATCACGCGTGTGTGTGTGTGTGTGTGCAGGGAAACAACTCCCCTCACTGTGCCACAACAATTCCAGCAGCTTATACAGTAAAACAGTTTCTGCAGGCAGTGTGTGCACAAATGAGGAGTGCAAAGCTCTTTTAAACTTGCTAATGCACCCAGCAGCTAACTATGAATAATGATTTGCCAGTGCAAACATTAATATGCTCCTCACCTCCTGATGAAATGCCTGATGGGGCTTTGCCAGCCAGGAAGGTGCCAATCAAATGGGGATGTGTCAGTCCCTTCTGCTTCTCAGAACAGGCTGCTCCTCTGCTGCTGCTGAATTAACATCTCTGCTGGCTTTCTCTTAAAGTTCTGTATGTTTTCACAGAAAATTTTAAATTTTCCTCTTGAATTTTGTTTAGCTGCTCTTTCTCACAGGCACTTTGCTCTTGCATCCTGAAGTGTTTGTATCCAAGCTATTGATTGTCTCAAAAATCCATTATTACCAGAGAGATCTCAACAGCATTCCAGCTGAAGCTGACAAGCAGATGATGGATTGTTACCATTAAATACTGATACTCATATTTTAAACAGTGCCCTAAACTTTCAAGGATTCAAAGTAGGATTCAAAGTTAGGAGAGTGGAAGACTGGAAAGATTAAAGCTTTCCATGGCTCAGAAATATGGCCAGGTAATGACTAAGTCATGAATTCTTCACCAATGTTTATGAAGGCTTTGGGGCTCCTTGCCTTGAATTATTCTAGAAAGGGAAAGTCTCAGATCCTTTTGCTGTTGTGTGAAGTGTAGTTTTTATATGTAACAACAGAGAAGCAACTGCTAGTCAGGTTTAAACTTGCAAGTTTCCTCCTGTTGTGCATTAAAGTCTCTTATCAGCTGGGTGTTTTAATGTTATATTGAAGTTCTAGTGTAATTATATCCTAAATAATTAACAGTAATTTCTTTAGCATGGGTCAGGAAACTGAAATCATTATTTTTATAGATGAGGAAAAAGTGGTTCCTTTTTACCTGGACTACATTCAGGTAAAACCCTGAATGTAGTTTTACATGAAGCACTTAAACTGGGGCTGTGACTATGCAAGACAGTGCCAGGAATTGGATCATGCTCTTATCAAGTATTCTGGTTGATACTGAAAAAAATGCCATTTTTTCCAGCATTACATGTGGCATCAGATTTTTCATTTTCTTTTTTAACAACTGATAACCTGAGGTCTTTGAAAAGGCTTAATAATTTTCAGTTTTTTATTCTGCCATGGTGATCTGATACCACTTCTTTGCACTTTGTTGCTGCACTATTCCTGAGGCATGCTGCTAAACCACTGTAGCTGGATTTTGGACAGAGTAAGTTTTAATGAATGTTTATTTTAGACACAATGCCAAAAGAGGAAAAGAAAAAAAAGGCAATTTTCTCTCAGTCTTTGAAAGGAAATCCACTAACTGGATTTCTCCTTCCCAGTTTACTGCTGAACTTAGGTCTGTATAAGTCATTATAGAACAGTCCTATTTCAAAAAGCAGACACTTGGTGCTACTTGCTTGCTATCTTGTTTTGAAAAGAGCAGGTGTCTGCTAAGGAAGGCAGGAACCTCCCCTGAAATGGAAAATGCAAACACCCTCCCTCCGAATTATTATAATTTTGAAATTAAGGGGCTCTCAGGCAAAGATATGGGAATAGGAATAACAGTTCTCTACTAGGAAAATTAAAAATACAAACGCGATAGTACAAAAAAGAAAACAAACCACTGTGAGAGTCAGAACAGGAGCTGAATCCCTGTGTGTCAGGGTGATGGCACAGCCCCATCCCATGGTGGCTCAGCCCTCCTGCAGTGCCAGCTGTGGTTCTGCTGGAGTAGGGATCCTGCACAAGGGGGGAGTTTTCCTCTGCAGCTTCAGGGCTGCTGGAGATGGGCCTGGGCTCCCTCTGGCAATGCAGGGCAGCAGAAAGCTGCTCCTCTGGCAATGCACTGGGCAAAGGCTGCTGTGCTGTGCCAGGCTTAGATTGGATCCAGGTAGGAATGCTTGGCTCCTCCCCTGGGGAGAGCATCTCCCCATGGGATGATGGAATTTTTTCATGTAATTTTATCAGTCATGCAGGGACACTCACTGGCCATGAACAGAAGAGATCTCCGGGGGGGGGGGGATTGGGATTGGTTGTGGAAGAGATAAAGAAAACTCTCCAGTTAACAGAAGATAACTGCCCTACCTCTAACAGATGATGATAAAATACACAACCCAACTACATCTTTCAACCTAAGACACTTTCCAAAGGGGCAAACAAGGCTGCTGATGAGGAACAGCAGAGTCTGTGTGGCAGCAGCTCAGCATTTGCCATTTGCCATGGTCCTGAAGAGAAAAAACCCTGCAAATCTGCCAAGGTGTGTGGTATCCAGGGGATGGCTCAGCACTTGCACACAGCCAGCCTTCTGGGCCCTGAGAGCACCTATGTCACCATCATATTTTCTGGAAAAATCCCTTTGCCAGGATTTCTTCTCCTGGGAAGCTGAGAAGCCACAGAGAAAATGAAAACAATAATTATCTGATTTGCTTCTCCCGTGTTTTGCTGCTTTGGAATGTGGTTTGGAGATTTTTTTCTCCAACATGTGAATTGTTTTAACTTAATGACCAATCACTGTCCAGCTATGTCGGGCTCTGGAAGGAGTCACAAGTTTTCATTAGTATCTTGTTAAGCCTTCTGTAAGTATCCTTTCTATATTTTTTAGTATAGTTTTAGTATAGCATTATGATATGATATGATATGATATGATATGATATGATATGATATGATATGATATGATATGATATAATATAATAGCCTTCTAAGAACATGGAGTCAGATTCTCAATTCCTCCTTTGTCCTGGGGACCCAGCAAATACCACACATCTGGCTCAGGGTGGGGCACTCAGTGCCTGGAATTGTTCAAGGATTTTCACATTCAGTCCCCGGCTGAAGTTTCCCCAGTGTGGGTATAAACACGTCCTGATAGCTCTGACTAATGGGGGCATTGACAGCTCTGTGTTCAGAACTCAGCACAGTCTCTGACTTTATCCTCCTGAACACACCCTGTGAAAGATTTTTCATCTGTGCTCCATTACCTGCCAGGAAAGGCACTGTGACATCCCTCTTTGTTCCCCTGAGCTCTGCTTTCCTCTTGAAAGGACACGAGGGAAGGGGTTTTGGGGACGTGCTTAAAATGCCACACTTCATAAAGGCATCATGCTTTGATAATCTTTCTCCCAGCACCTTTTCCAAGTGAGGGGTGGTCAGGCTCCTGTCAGAGAGCCCCTGTTCATCACCAGGCGTCCCTCAGCAGGCAGCCCAGCCGTGACACCGAGGAAATAACAGCTTGCCACCTCTTCAGAGCTTCAGAGGCAGAGTCACCTTGGAGGATCTGTGCTACCTTTATTTTTTCTCCCTCAAAAAAGGCTGTTTAGTGTACCTAAGCCTGTTATATATTTCCTTTTTTTTTTTTTTCTTTTTGTTTTGTTCCCCCTGAGTGACTAGCAAGATGCAATTTGGTTTTGCTTACACTGCTGTCAAAAATGGAAATGGTTTGGATGCAAATTTTAACCTTAAATTGACTTGAAACAAGATGAAACTGTACAAAAGAGGATCAGCAAACACACAAAAAGAAAAAAATCGCTCTTTTTTATAGGTGACTGCCCTATTATTATATGTGACAAAGTATGTCATTTTATTCAGATAATATATAGTAATATACAATTTACTCAGAGTAGCCATATATTAGTAAATGCTAACTTCCATTTATTTACGAAATTATTCCTTTCCACTTGTGATTTGCATCAAACTTTATCTGAGATTTTGACTTTAATCAGGAAGGCCTGAAAATAGAAATCTAAATTTGCAATTAAAGCTTACAGTTTAACAAGTGTCTGACATTTTTTGCAGGCATGATATTGCTGGGAAAAAAAAGGAAAAAAACAGCAGCTTATTCTAAAAGTGCTATTTTTAATTAATGAGTTATCATTCCAGGGTCCAAATTATCCTGGATGATGGGACTGTTAGCTCTCACTCCTCATTTAGAGCCATACCTTTTGAGGAAAACACTTCTACCAATTTCTCAATACCTCAGAAAATTCTCTACTTTAAATTACTGTCTGAACTGGTTTACTTTAATGAACTGACATAGGGAAAAAAAAAATCTACTTTCAAAGCAAATCTGTGTGCCAAGAGGATTTGGCTGGAAAAAGCTGGTTTTAACTCTTCAAACAGTTTAACCTACTCACATTAGAAACCTCTGCTTTACCGGTTCAAAAATCTGACCAGCCAATATTTCCTCAACTACTTTATTTTAATTCTAGAAAATGTAATGAGTAACAGATAGAGAAGCAAAGGATTTATTAGTTTTAAAATTATGCTGATACATTTCTCTGACATCAAAGAAATTATTTTGTTAAAATTAAGTTCAATTGAAATATTAACCAAACATTATATTAATATTAAATGTTTCCTTAGCAAAGCTTTCTTCAGAAATAGATCCCACGTTGCAATTTCCACATCAACATTACACCTTTGCCTGTGCAATGTCTCCCAGAAACTTCATTATTTCCAGCCCAGAGGCTTCCACTTTGGGAGAATTTTGATTCTGAAGAATCCTTGATCTTCCCCATGAGAAGAAATCAGTTCATTGCAAACAAAACCAAATAAACAAACAGAAAACCAAAAAAACCCACCCCAAACAACGGCCTACTACTCTGTTCATCTTTTTTAAATTTAGCCCACATGGAGATCAAAGTACATATACACCATCTGAGAGGTGCTGAAGCTTTTATTAAAAATTCAGATGAACATTAACACAGCAATAAATATGATAATGATGATAATAATAATAGTAATAGTAATAATAATAATAATAATAATAGTAGTAGTAGTTGCTGGGAATGGTTTGTGCTGTACTCACTCTGCAGAGATTATGGCAATAAAACAAGGAGTTGCAGGAATAAGTGAGCTCTTCATTATTATCATTCCAACAGCTCCCCAATGTGCACTTGGGAAAAAACTTCAAACACTGTGGGAAGTTAATGTGAACACTCGGCTCCCTTTCCCCAAAGGTTAATAATCCATCTCTGCACATGTGAAGTACCAGAAGGCCCTAATCTGTGCTAAACTAAAGAATTTCACTTTAAATCTTCTTTTCTCCCCAAAAAAACCTCTTGATAAAAGCACACTGGCTAAACTGCAGGCTACATTATTTTCCCAGCTGAGTCACTGTGGTGAGACAAGGCAGAAGGAAAAATCCTGGAGGAATTCCTCGAAGGGGAAAAATATTCAAAGTGAAAATGACAGCCAGAGAAGCAAAGTTTACAAAAAAAAGAACCAACTTTCTTTGCCAGCACTGACCGCACAACTTTGGCTGTTTGCAAGAACAGTTTGTGACCTTCTTGAGTTTTTCTGCAAGCTTAATTTAGCAGCTTCTCTTGTAGCTAAGGTGAAGTCAGAAGAGGTCACATGTAAGCTGAGGAAGCTCACTTGCATAAATTCTGCAGCTTTTACGCAGTGACACCCCTTTTGGCATTTTAGCCTTATCATCCCTGAGGCCTGCAGGACACAGGACCATGAATAAGCTCAAAATAAATAGAATAATTCAATACCCTCAACCATAAACATTCAAAGATCAGGACTTGCTTCCCTCTCCCTATGCTCTCTGCATAGCATGAATTAAGTTTATTTTTTTTTAAACATGGGGATATTTTTTTCTCAGCTAAATATGTGAAGCCCTCCATTTGCTTTCACAGAAACATGTTTCAAAAACGTTCTCAGCTCGTTGAACTGGAAACATTTTTTTTTTTTTAATTAAAAAAATGCCAGCAGAGATCCTCGCAAGCATCTGAGAATTTTAGAAGACAGAATAATCTGAACTATGAGACATTGCCACATCATTCCTGGAATGACTTCTACATATCCTCCACAACATCCTGAAATACACCAAAGGATTTGCCTGGCTTTATTTTCCCTTTGAAGCTGTAAACATCAGGTTAAATGATTTTTTATGCTGAATTCCACATGCCTTTCCCCATTCATGGGAACAGGGAGAGGCATCCATGCCTGGAGATGAGCAGGATTTTGGGGCACAATCCCTTGGCTATTTCCTGTTCAGCCTTAGGATGGACTTTGCAAGAAAAAAAAGCTGCTTTTATCAAGAAGTTTTAAGGCAGGAGGGAGATTTAACCAGCTAACCTCAGAAGGGTGTAACAACAGAGCAGCTGGTGGTTATTAAAGGATTTACAACAAGGTTAAGTAGCATAGTAAAGATGTTCAGCACAAATTTCTGTTTCTTCCTCATCTCTTAGGTTTCCCCTAGCCCCAGCAGCAAGCAGGTAATAGGTAGAGTATTATATCCTTGCAAAGAAATCCCACAAACCATAAAAACTGTTCAGGATGAAGCAGGAAAAGAACAATCTAATTTTCTGTAAAAAAATTTTCCTTCTCTTATAATGAATATTGCACACAATTTTATCAGGCTACACAGGGGCTTTAGGTTGGTATACTTGGTATACTTTGTTTATATAACAAATGGATCTTTTTAAAAAAAAAGTATATTTTTTTTAAAGAATCTGTGAGACTTAAAATGACCCAAAATTGTAAAGCTAGTACACTCAGGATATGAGAATTACTTAAATCTGCAATCCTCCTTTTGGAGTTGCTGAAGTCTGAAGTGCAGTCCCTTTTCTAATTAGGTGGTGTCACTTCATGCCACTCCTCAGAGCTGCACTCATTCTGCAGTATATGCACAAAAAAGAAATGCACAAAAAAATGCACAAAATGCACAGAAAAAAATTGGGGGAATCAGGGTCAATGAAATCTGTTCAGGTTCTGTTATAAATTCAAAACTAAAGAAAATTTTCAGTCTGCTGGGCAGAACTCGGCAAAGCTGAAACTGAGAAATCCATAACCTCACTTCATCTCTAAAGAAATTTGATGGCTTGAAGGCTTCTGCTCCTTTCTCTCTGCAAGGCTTTTCTGAAGAATCAAGTTATCCTTTTCTCCTCTCAGGGACTTTTCTGTTGCTAGCAATTCCTATTCAAACCTATTCCTATTCCTATTTTTGCTTACCAAAGCTTATTTCTTTTCCCATCCCTAATTTTTGACTGAAGGTACAGAGTTGTGATTCTTTAATTTCTGGATTTTGTAGCAATGAGATACTGGCTTGTACATCCCAAAAAGCATCAAAGTCAATGCTCTGAGAGGCTGGAAGTAAGAGAAGAGGCAGCTCTGTTACCTCCTGATGGAGCTTGGTGATGTCCATGCTGTAATGTGTCTGTAGTAACTGGGCTAATTACCTCTTCTATCCAAAACTGTCCCATTTTAGCACCATTTGAAGCCCAGTGAACAAAAGCAGATGCATTGCATGGAAAAGCATGGCTCTGGCAGGAAGATCAAGAGGATGGACTGATGGACCTTCACAGCTTCACAAATCTCTGATTGCCTGACTCACAGGTCCCTCTCGCTTAATCAATTCCATTAATTTCAGCTGAGTTGTTATGATGTGGCAGTTTTGGTGCAAAATAAAATCAACAGATATGGCTGTACTGCACAGCACACAGTGTGCAGGAGGAATTCACCAGCAATATAAAATTGCCATTTAAAAAATAAAATTAAAACAGGGTAAGCTGCTAAATTTTGTAAAATTAGCAAATTATCTGCTGTCCAGCAGGTTAATACTGGAGAACATAAAACCTTGCAGTTCTGCTGTCCAGTGCCTAAGTCCTGGCATTACTCTTTGGAGAGAAATTACAGTTGCAAAAATGGATGTGGTAAACAGGAAATTAATTGCTGACCACCCGTTTTCAGGAAGGAAAATTAGGCAAGTGGATAAACAACTGTGATTTTAATGCAGAATAAACTGCTATATAATGTTTCTATTTTACATATATAAAAATTAATATATAGTGGTTGAGTAAGGTAATTAGTATGGCAATTGTAAAATGGTAATGTAATGTACAATGGCTCTGTTCAGTCCCTGTTTTAACTTCCAGTGGAGAACTGTACTGGGAAAAAATATACTGGTATATTCTTTAATAAATGCACTATTTAATCCTTTGGATTTGGAGATTTCTTCAATATTCTTGGCTACCTTTTTTCATTGCATATACAATAGTTCTGTTCTTTATGAGTGTTGGTGAAACAGCTGCATTTTGCTAGTTCCACAGCAAGGAAAAGATAAAAAAAAACCAGTTTTGTCTCTGGTTTTTGCTGAGAGCTGGTTTCTAGTCTTTTTTTTTTCATGGAACTCTTGTTCAAACTGTGCTGGGTCTTCTGTACAAGTGAGTTTAGTGGCTGCTGCAGGGAGTTTCTGGGATTTTTGCTTGAAAAACACCTAGAATACTTGCATTTAAAAAAATCAGATTACTCTGCTACAGTGATGACTATCAGGTTTACTCACATCACTTAGACCTAATGGTATTGTCTAAGTGAATTGCAGGTCCTAAATTCTTACTGTGCCATATAACTTGTTTATTGATGCCTGTGTTTAAAAAAGTGATGGTGATAAACAACCTAGAAAACAACATGAAAAACAAGAAAGAACTCTTTCCTCAGATTACCAATTTTGCTATTCTTTCTCTTAGGAAACATTAATTTCATTTGTGTTTTTAAAAAAATACTTAGAAAAACAATCCAGTACATATAATGATAGCCAATAATAATACATGAATATATACATTAATAATGCATTAATATATACAATTATATCAAAAAATAATACATGTATATATAATAATATCCAATACTTCATTAAAAACAAGGAAGCTTTCCTCAGATTACCAACTTTGCTACTCTTTTTCTTATGAAACATTTCTTTTCTTTGCCCATTTTTAAATCAGGATAATGACTGAAATGTGCTTTCAATTTTTTTGTAGTTAAAAACATGAAAGTTCACCCTTGCATTCCTATCACATTTAACTTGACACAAGAATTCAAAATATTAAAGGATACATCTCCGTTGGGAGTGTAAGTTATTTGGATGTTACAAACCATCTAATAATTTTTACAATGCTTGTAAGGTTAGAATGGCATCCAATTTGAGCAGTTGTTTGGAGAAAGGTGGCAAATTTTGTCTCAGTGACATAAAATACTTAGCAAGAATGAAAAACAGCACTAATACTGCAAGAGAAAGAGATAAATTGAGACCTATAACAGAAAAAAAGTGAATTTTCTCAATATTTACTGCAGGTGCTGTGTTTGACAAGCCAGCCACTGGAAGATGTTCTTTCTGAGGTAATCCTTTCCTAACCTTGATTAGGGAAGTGGCAAATCCTGCTCTGAATACATACATTTAATTCCATCCCTGTGTCAAGCACAGGCCAGATGCTTTTAATAGGAGACAATAGAGAAATATAAAATGAACCCACAGCTTTACACTCTTAAATCTCCTTCTATCCTATCAGTCTGCCCTGAAAAATGAAGGTGCCCTAGATTGAAGAATTTTAAGGATCAGTGCAGGCTCTTTGTCCCAATTCCATGTAGCTGAGGTCATGGTCATGCATCCTGCCCCAGTGTCTGCTGACAAAGCAGCACCAGCCCTCTCTTTAATGAGGAATTTTGCCCAATTTCTTTCCTTTTGGTCCCACCCCAGCTGATCCAGCAGATCATGGGAGTGCTCTCCTAATGTGACCTGCATTGGTTTAAATGCTGAACTGAAAATGTCTTGCTAATATTGGCTAATTTTGGCTAGCTAACTAACAAAGAACAGTAATTATTTTTAACTATTTATTTTACTCTTGTAGCTGAAAAAGTCAGTTTACATCCACTTGCAGTATTTCCAGCTTTGCTCCACTTATAACACCTTCTGTTTTACAGAGTTCTCACCATTTTTTTCACCATGACAGAATGCCAGTACAGTTAATGGAATAAATCTGGAAACATATTTGTCTTTATTTTGTTTCAATATTACTTTTTGTTCTGTTAGTTTTTCAATATTACCTCATTTCTTAGAGTATGGAAGAATATTTTTAAAGTACTATGGATACTTAATTGTTCTTTCAGTGCGTACTATACATTAATATTTAATAGTGGGCACTAATTTTTATGACAAGAAACATTTTCCAAAAGGTGCCTTTTCTACTTATCTTTCTAACTTCTTGCAAAAGCAAACTGAAATGAAAATGAAATGCCTATGTGAGACACAGATTTCAGTGTAATTTTTTTTCTGATCTTTTCTGGTCCATGGTAAGTGGTTGAAATAATTTGCTTTCCCAACATAATTTTGAACAATACTTTGGTATGAACAAAATGATCATGTCTAAGCCTGTGTGCTAGCACATTCAAAGTACTTTCAATGTTTACCCAATCATGTACATCTTTATTTTACACTGCAATTTAAAAGATACATCATCCTTCTGCCTCACCCAAACAGGGCATGTTTATTATCCAGAACTTTGCAAGTTCCAGTTGTTTTTCTGAGACATTTCAGTGACACTACTATAAAGAAAAAAGGGAATAAAGGATGTGCACTCATTAACCAATAGTCAGCTTACAAATGAAATTTCTGCCTTTCAGAGTTATGTAAAGAAATGAAATTCAAGACTGCAGAGTAAATGAAGAACTTCATCTTATTTTGGCAAACATATTTCTGCATGCTCATATAAATGTTATCATTATTATGCAGTGTAACAGAGGAACCACTGGAGAAGCTTCCTGTGCTTACAGTTTCAGTCTTTTTTCTAACTTTCGAAGTTTCACAAAGCTTGAGCTATAAATTATAGAGAGCTGGTAAATGATTCAAAGCAGTTAAGGTAATTATTGCTCTTGTATCATAGAAAAGTTAGTAACACCCAACATCAGTTTATTACGATGTATCATAAGTGGTTAATCCCTTATGCTTTTCCCTTTCCTCCCTATAAACTACTGACATGTATTTCTTTATAAACTGTATCAGCTGATAAGTAACACACAAAATATTGGCAATTTTGTGTTCAAGTTTCATTACCGTGAAATTTGACTTCTTATTTATCATGAAGAAAGCATAATTGTCCACATAGTGGACAGTTACATATGCAATATATATTTTTATTCCAGCAAGCATGACATGTTTTATTATAGGAAGTCAGACACAGAGACTTTGTACCAAAAATTAATGGACCCTTCTGTTTTGTTTTTTCAGGAAGTTATTTTACCTTCAAGTGCATGGGAACTTGGCATATTTGTACAAAGTACAAGGAAGGAAGCAAAGAGAAAAAAAATCTCATTTTATGTGGGCAAAATTTCTTTCTTGCAGCAGAGCTGCTGAGATTCCTCTGCAGCCATTTACCTTGCAGGAGAGGAGATTGGAAATGCTGTCACTGAAGTGAGCAGATGGTGCCAATAACGACTGACACCCCCTGGAGCTGTACAAACACAGGCATCCTCAGCTCCTGGCAGGCAGCTCGGATTGGCAGCCACTGACACAAGTTACAGAGTGGGAAAGGACCAAGCTGGGGTAGAGGTGGGGGGCCTAAAACTTGTGCCTGCCTTTCAAACCCTTTATTGTGCTTTGTTTTACAGGGGTGAGGGGGAAAAGCTGGTAGGGAGGGTTGCCAATGCTTTCAATAATGGTGTGACACAAAGGTAAATGCTCTAACTGGCCAATTTCTCTGGTTCTTTCCAAATCTTTGAAGAATGCCACTCCCAAACCAGTTGTCTGCAAGTTGATAAGAAGAAATTATAAATTAGCATCGCTGCTTCATGCTTCTAATCAGTGTCATGCTTCCAATAAACAGGAGGGTACTTAAAACCCACTGATGTTACTTGACCCATCCTCTTTACAGCTCATTTGCCTCATACTCTAAATGTCAGATTTCCATACAGAAATCAAGCAGCCTCTTTTCATGGAAACCTTTCAAGACCATGAAAAGAGTGAATCCATAGAAAGCTGTTCCAGATGATGCTAATGGGGAGTTTAGTTCATGCATGTCACTGCAAAAAGTGCTATTTAGTAGTTATTGAAATTAAACTTAAGCAATGCAGTCATTTGAAAATAGTTTAGGAAGGGCATCTGCTGAGTGGAATTAACCTAAAAATGGATCCACACTGAGGATGTTTTTAAATATAAAAACTGAGTATGTTTTTAAATATATTTTCTCATATCCCTCTGCTATCCTGACTGACACACAAGTTCTGACTGCTAAATAAAATATCCTCCCCTGCCACAAGTTTATAGAAAAGCTGCATTCTATTTTGATAAAATTAAGTTAATGGTGTCATGAAATCCTATGAAAAAAAAAAAGAGTAAGTGCACTGACTGCCATTATTAAGACACTTCTCTGGAACTATCATATGCCTGATTTCCCACCCCACAAGCAGCCTTGCTGCTTGCTTTTTCAGAAAACTCACCTGTATCAGCAGGCAGGCTCACAGCCCAGCACAAGATTAGGAGATCCCGAGGCAGAATTTAGGATAGTCCCTGTGCGTGTCCATGCATCTCCTGAAGCTGTGCTGCAGTCAGGGATGAAGCTGAGTTCAGATTTTCATG